>NW_027526203.1:141184934-141808274 GCF_048455015.1 Haemaphysalis longicornis
AGTTGACTTTCCTGTAGTGCATTTTTGCGTACGGTGGCCATCACTTAGGCAAGAAAGGCTTCGCTTTAAAACAAACGGTTTTATTATTAAAACTGCAAATAAATGTAGAACGAAACTTGGAAATTTGTATTTTACTGTAAGAATAGTTGGTAATAAAATGAGAGTAAGAGCCAAATATGAAATAAACCGTTCAATTTCAAACACGCAGAGTATGTACGAAAAAAGAAAAAAATATTGCACAAGCAAATTTAATCATGGCAAAGATAAAACTACAACTTTTCACTACACGTTTTTGAAAACAACATCAGAGGTTAAAACAAATGGTTACTGAACATATGAAAAATAAGCCGTTGAAATAAACAAACGGACAGCTTTAAAAAAGAAACATTGACACAGTAAAATAATTTCAGCGGCCTCATGGTTGTTATTTATTTTGTTTACAACGTTCCACAGTACAAATAGTGGAAGTTTAAATGTTCAATATACCACAAGCACTGCGAAAATTGAACTAACATGTTCTTGTTCCGCAGTTATGGCAAAGCTGCAGGTTTAAAATTATCGGCCAGTTTTCTACACACTTTTGTTATAACGACGTTAGGCTGTACAATAATGCTTTTAAACCGGGATATATGCACCGCAAACTTCGAACCAACCTCGGCCTTTGAAAATGAGAAACAACGACACTTCGCGTTCGTCGAGGAATATTTCAGTGTGGCATTTCAGGTACAGAGAGTGGTCTCGCTCAAGTCGTAAGGGTGCCAGCCTGTTGTTTTGGAAGCCGTTGCGGCATGAATGAGCAACACCGCACTTACAGTTTATAAACAGGGGAATGTTATAAACAGGGGAATTTCTTGTTGTTGATACAACTTCATCATTTTTTGCGTTCAGAGATGCATATTATCTCAAATACAATAAACCTGGTGCGCTTAATTTTCCTAACCCACCATGCCACGATTTTACGCCCTTAAAACGGCTTTATTGTAATTACGCAGCCTTGGAAACTAGAAGAGCTGTTCGAAATTTCGCTTAAGATACCTTAACTTTTAGTCTGCCGTGGTAAGCGTGGCTTTTCAAACTGGCAGTTTCATTGTGTCTGAGAACAGTACGCCAAGTAAAAGACTGCGCATACAATAAACCTTTAATGTACAAATCTGTATATTGCCACGTAGGCAAAGACGACACAGTTGTCTACAAGGAAAACAAGTTTATTGGAGCGAACGTCTGCTTCCCTAACAACTGAAAGAATACACAGGCTGTGAAGCAGCAGTCAACAAAGTGACGTGCGTGGGCGAGTGTCGGCGAATCGAATACCGCAGCGTCTGCTCAGCAGGCTTTCATCTTTCGGCGCGAGTGTTTCTCGTACCGTAGAGTTTCATCTAGAACATTGTAGATCAAAGAATATTATTCCAGGCCAGCGACGTTAGGGCGAAACGCTCTCCTTATCCGGATGAGATAACCCATGCGCAATAAAAATAAAGAATGGAACATGCGTTTCGCTTGGGACACAGATAACCCAGTCGGGCGCAGCCGGGGAAGTAAAAACAAGCCATAAAAAAACAAGCCCAATGCATGATTCGCGGCCGTATAATATGGACATTTATTGTTTGTGCAGGGTATGATAAAAATGCTGACGTCTAAGAGCCATTTGCTTTCAAAAAAGCGATGCAGGTCAACATGACTGAATGAATAATACCTAAGCACCGCATGCAAGCGCAAAAACACATACCCAAACGTAAGAAAATCAGTGCCATTCCCCTGTGTAAACGTAGATGGCCAGTGGCGCTGTATGCAGGTCCGTTGAAAGTGGCGCAGTCAAGGAATATACACACACCACGCGCCCGCACTCACGCACGCGCACACACACGCGCACACACGCCCCCCCCCCCCCCACACACACACCTACACACACCCACACACCCAACCCCCCCCCCCCCACACACGGACACACACACGCACACACACACAAACATGTTTGTTTTTAACTTGCGATAGAGCATCTTCCTAGTTAATTAAGGACTACATATATTGATAGCAACTTTATTAGTCGCTGGATGGTAGGGATAAGAGTATTCCAGCGGACAGACATGGGGGCTGTCCGTTTTCTTCCAGTAGGACCGTACAATCCTGTGTATTGACAGCAGACGAGAATTCCACTATACTTAAAACTTCCCTGTGAATTTCTTAAATATTAAATGCGAAACAAACTTAGCGTAGTGTTAAATTTCTCCTAGCAGCCAATTTGAGTGTGACGTTTTGTTTTCACGAAGCGTACACTGGATTGAGGCCTACATACAGCGCATCCACCAGGAAGTTGGTGTTGCCGTCAAATTGTCGATGCCTTTTTCGTTGATGCACGCACTTTTGGTCTGAACCTAGCCTGAAAAAGCTTCACGTTGAAGACCTGTTCCCGAGCAGGCACGCTGTCAGGTGCCAGTGTGGCACCCCGTCCTCTCCGCCGTGTGCACGTGTTATTCACCCACAATGCGCCATGATATTATCAGTACTATTGGTAGCGCTCTACTTGGCTATCGAAGTCGCATGAGAAATTGCGTTACTTATGGCATCAATTTCGGTTATGAGTTATTCTCGTAAAGGCATCACTGGTGCTAATGAAGTGAAAGAAACAATTTTTTTCCACATTTTTGCTAACATGACGAAAGTGGCAGCATAAACGCTACGTTAGAGAGCCTGTGCTGTCGCAGTGGTGTTGGTTAAAGGAATGGGCGCGTTAACACGAAGATGACCCGATATAGGGCATTCGACTTACAGCCAGGCCTGCGTGAATAGGCTTGTGAATAACTGTTCCTTGCGAGTCTGCGTGCTCTTATCTCTTGCGTTTCCGTGTAGCCAAAATCTAACCAGCTTCCAGTGCACGCAACGAAATGGATCACACTGCTTCCTCGAGCTTTTTATAAGAGAAAGTTTCTTGCACCTTCCAGCGTTAGTGTCCTTACCAAATATTATACTCTTCGTTTGGCTTTCTTAAAAAATAAATACTGACAGCGCGCCAGTGAACAAATTGCGGACTGACTTCTACAAACACGCGTACCGAGCTGAAGAGCGTAGTGAAGCCGTCCACAGCAGCACTGAAAAAAATATTGTGCTTTGGTGATGTGGTAAAGAAGTCATGACTTAGTATTGCTGGTAGGTATTACGTAATGTTAGCCATACTAGCGGAACCCGCCGTTGTGTCTCAGTGGCTAAGCCGATGGGCTGCCGAGCCAAAGGACGCACGATCGATTCACGGCCGCGTGGGCCGCTTTTCAGATGGAGGCACAAAGTCGATATTTTGGTGCACGCTAAGGATGCCCGAATGGTAAAAACAAATCGTACACCCCTCCGTGTGACGACGACAATGGTTGAACGCGAAGCTAGCTCGCGAAGGATGCTTTGGTTGTCGTCGGAGTTTTCCAAACCGCTTGGACCACGTCGAAATGGAGCAATTGGATGGACGCCGCTTTCATAACGCGAGGGACTCAGGTTTGATTCTTGCCACGGAAAACGTTTTGTTCTTTCACTTCACCCACGATCATTCATCAACATCATAATCATTATAATCATCATCGTCGTCATCATCATCATCAGAGAAAGTTGGCTTTTCTGCAGGGCGTTTTCGCGTTACGGACGCCATTAGTGAGAATTCTAAATCTTCGCTTTAAAATTAATCCGGAGCCTCTACTACGGTGCTCCTCGTACCCCCAGTGTACATTCGTCGTTTAAAACCCAGGTATGCAATTTTTCATAAGCTAGAGAAAATTGTATTAGTATATTGCAATTATAAACTTGTGGTTCGTCAACCGATTAGCCACCTTTATGCATTTTATTTACCCTGAAATATATTTCATTCAGGGTACAGCCGGTTGGTTACAGGCTTTTTGCAGGCCGGGCTAGCAGGTCACTGCCACACGGGCAGTACGTTACTAGCATTCCCACCCACTGACTAAGAAAATATGCATCGACAAATATTCAAAAATATGCAATAGAACAAAGAAGCAGATGTTCAAACATTGGTAAGTCACAGCCTGGAATTTATCTATACAGCCATATTTTTAACATGGCTTAACTGATTACAAGCATGGTATATATGACCAACTGCGATTACGTCCGAAGTTTGGCTCCATTCTTCGCGGAACCACGGTTCCATGCCATTTGTATCCGTCGGGCTGAATCTCATTTACTCTTACACTTTATAATTGTTTTACTACCTCGGCGGCGCCCATACACCGGCGCCAGCTCCCCACCCTTTACTTTTTTGCGTTTTCCTTTTCTCCCCGTCAGCGACACGTACGCACATTCGAAACAGCGCTTAGTTGCGCATACTGGGCCTTCTACACCCCCAAACTCCTTTACAATACTTTCCGCCTTGTCTAGACACACGGACGCGTTTGCTCAGGACTTTGTCGACGCTCCACGAAGGTCTGCAGGTCAGCGCAGCAGGCAGCCATACACGATAAACTGTGCGCCGTCTCCTTCAATGCACAGAAAGAGAGAGCGTAAATTTCAGAATGCATTGGTGGCATTAGTTCTGGAAGGCAGCCGAAGCAGGAGGGCCATGTAAACGTAACTGTTGGTCGCCGCCGCGGCCGCATCGCCGCCTCTCCGAGTTCCCAAGCGAAGACGCCTGGCACTTGTGGTGGCGGAAATCTTGGCGGCTGTAGGGAAGCACAATGGTTCATCTAGGAGCTCACTTATACTGGAAATGCTAGACAAAGCTTCTTTCCCCCTCGGCTTTCTCTGCGACCACCTCCTCCCTCTTTTCTAGTTGTCTAGCGGAAATAAAGAGCGCTTTCATGATACCTCACTGCCACACACTCGCTCCTGCGCCCAGCGGCTCGCGTACGCAGCAAGTATACGCCAACATGGCACCCTGGAAACATTTTATTGAAATTACTTGCGAAGAAAGAAAACATGCTACATACTCATGATTGTCAGCGCAAAGGAAAAGAGGACATGAAGAGTAGGAAAGACACAAGCGCTGTCTAATAACTGAAGGTTTATTAGGAAAACACGTCAGTAAAGCAAAACAATGGGATTAAGAAAACAAACAAACAGACGGCCCCGAACGTTATCTTGAACACTCACACACATGAAATATCTAAAAGGGGAACCTCAAATTCTGTCTGCGCATTCTGTGTCGTTCCTTTTTAGGGCGGTATTTTCATGAAAAGGTTTCACCGGCGCTTTGCTCGGACGTTTTTGAGAAATTAAAGACTTCCAGGTGGAATTCATAAATTAGCAACAAAAGAAACACGGCCAGTCACGTCTAAGATTAGCGTAAACGCACTTGAAATTTAACATTCTATGAATGTTCACTACTCCAGTTTTAATGCAAGCAAGAGATGGATAATCAAGGTTATGAAGCACAAGTGATTTTGACGGTACAGTGGCGTGCGCCAAATAAAATGTCTTGTACCAGGTACGTAGGGTCATGTCTTTTAGATCTGCGTGGTAGAATCCGCGTTGAAATTTTTTTTTGTATATTCTTACATAAACATACCTGTGCGTTACAATAGGGTGGTGTGTTTGAATCGTGCTAATGCGGTTGTACAAAAATGCGGCGCCATCGTTGCATCCATCCGTAAGAGCCTCGCCGACTCGGACGAAATTTTGGATGGCCGGTCGTCATTTGGGAGCTCAAAACTCGATAAAGTGCAACTCGCAGCTGCGAATGATGAGGCAGCTTCTTGGTGCCACTTCTTCTAGTCATCCAGGCCTGACAAAAACTCTGCTGGCGTGCATGAATGTTAAATATTCACATAACATAAAATAGCCGCATACAACGTGTGCGGCCCAAATATTTACATACGGTCGTCACTGAGTCTGTTCATTACCTTCTCAGCAACCTGCCCGTTGGCAATGTGCTGCTCCCCCCCCCCCCCCTGTCACTTCATATCTGAAAGCCGACAAGCCAGCATTGACCTCAAAGGAGGTTAGACGGGAGACAAGAACAGAGAATTGATCGCTTCCAGTTACCATCGTCCCCCATCTTAACACTTAGCCTGATTACTGTCAGTTATTGTCAAATATTATTAGCAATTCGCTGAATTTTTTCTCCTTGCCTGAAAAACCCCGGCCCCTTCCCACCAATTTTCCGTCCGGTCCTTCGCCATGTTGGCTTCATGAAATTCGGCCCTCCACGTCAAAAGGGTACCGACCCTTGTTCTACTCTGTCAAGCGCGAAGTGAGAATAGATGAGGCAAGAGCGCAATTAACAAAGTAAGAGCTGACAAGGAAACAGAACGGCCCCTCAGCTCGCCCCAACGCTTTGTTGTACGGCCCCTGCTTTCGGAAATATAAAACAGATTTCACGCTGCTGACGCACGCTGAATTTTATCACTAAACCACGATACGATAAAAAATTAGCTGCCCTTCCACTTTGTGAAGAAGGATGAGCTGCGAAGCTGGACGCAGTACACAAAATGCAGGAAACAAAACACGTTTGTTTGTAATTTGCGATCGAGCAATTAGCATTCAGCCCATTCGAACTTTGAAGGACTGGAAATTTATTCGAGTAGAATAACATGGAGCTGTCTGTTTTCCTGCCGCATCGTAGGCCTCTTAAGCGGTAAGCACACGCACGCGCCTGCGCGCCTCACACACGCTTCGGTTCAACACGCGTTCTCGTGTCGACGCGCCTAGCATCACCTCCACTTCGTGCACCCAAAAGCGTCTGGGGGCCATTTTGTTTCTGGCTTGCAGTGTGTTGCCATCTCTCCCAAAGAAACCGCCGCCGGTTGTGACAGGCAGAGTGCGACCGGCCACCATAGCGTCCGCGCAGCAGATAGAGAGAAAGAAAGAGAGAGAGAGAGAGAGAGAGAAAGAGGAGAGAGGCGCCCAGAAACAAAATGGCTGCGCCCATATGTAAACAAATATCACGTGGTGCCGACAGACCAATGAAAATCCTGGCGGCGCATAACAATGAGATAAAAGAGTACTAATACTCTAAAACCTTTATTTAGTACACTAGACACGCCCAAGCACGCGACGAGGGTGAGGGCAAGCACTGACATGGAGGCGATGGAGGCGCGCTAGCGTGCGCTGCCCCGCGCTTGACGGGACCACCTTGTCGACATGGCCAAACCGTACTGCGCCCAACACTGTTACAGTGCCATCGCAACACACATAAACGTCGGATTTTCATCTTACAGCAGAGCAACATTACCTTGAATGCCAGATTCGAACTAAAACACAGCTGCATCGCCGCTTTGCTAGGCACACACGACGACGGAGAGCCATGTTTGCCTCCGGCTGACGGGCTGACGCAGCTTGATGTTGTGCGTCATTATTCGCCGATAGCGTATTTTGCTCGTGTGACATGGAGGATGCGTATGCACCCAAAAAACTTCTGCGGCTAACGAAGCAACTACGCCGATTTATCACAACGAGGAGACGGGTAGCGGCAGCGACGTTGTTGGCTGCGGCCACCGGCAGATTCACCCACTGCCGCCGCCACTCGCCCGTGCCGGGAAATGGAAGCGCGTCGAGCACCGGCTCTGATTGGTCCCGGCCGGTAGGCGCGCAGGAGAGCGCGCCAAATATCACGCCATGCCAGACCTTCGAGTACGCGACTCGCTTCGCCTCGCGCCAGAATTTTGGCGGGCGCGAGATGGCGCACGGGCGCCTGAGCACGTGGAATCAGGCGCGCAAGCGCGTGCGTGCTATTACCGCTTTAGTGTCTGCGGAACACACCAACCCAATCCGCTGTACCACGGAGGACAATGAAAAGTTCGCATTACAATGGGGCGATGGATGTAAACGTTTAAACTTTCCGCCATCACAACGTACGTGCCATCAGTGAGGGCATAAAACGTATATCTGCGCTTGCTCCTCCCCTTCCCTCGACTCCCAACTCGTGTCTGATAAACCGCAACCAGTTATGTGCGCGTGTTTAGAAGTGAAAGTCACCGCCGGAATTGTCGCTCTGAAAGCCTTTCAAGCTGAACAAGAAATATTGGCTCACGTCGACGTTTCTGTTCATCCAGGAGAGATTCCCAGTTACTCAGCGAGCTTGAACGTGCGGACGAAACGGCGGCAGCGCCGGCTTTCTGTTGTATTCGCACCCAATCACGGTTCTGTCCCGGCAGACGCTCCTTCGATTCCCGCTGTTCTTCCTCCGACTGAACGACACGCGTCTGTCCATGGGGAGTTAAGACCTGGAATGACTCTAGCTATATTCTAACTAGTGGGCAAACATGTGGCTGTCCGTTTCCCTCCCGCGTCGTAGGCATCTCACTGTCTGTGCAACACACCAACCCAAACCCAAACCGCTCGACCATTGAGTACAGCTGACAGGTCGCATTGAATCGCGAGACTTCTACATTTAAATTTCCCACCACCAGAATGCGCATGTCATCGGTAGCGGCATGAAGACTAGCTGTGCATGCACTCCCCCCTTGTTCCACCCCAACCAGTGCGCGCATAACCCGGCAACCGGTGATGGCCGCGTGCTTAGGCGTAAAATACACGGGCGAAAATATCGCGCGGAAATCTTTTCATGCTGAAAAATTATTATCTGTTCATGCTAGCGTTCAAAGCTGGCAAGTTGCTCTGGTAACATTTGATAAGGGCGCTACCGCCGTTGTGAATCTTCCGCAGCTTGTGAAAGAGGAATCGGTGGTGGCGAGGGGAATAACAGTGGTGAAATCGGTGTCAGCAGCGGCGAGGAGAAGACTAGTTGGTTTCGCATTATTGTGGGCTGCGTTTTAGGTAACACGGTGCACAAAACTAGAGAGAACGCACGATCCAAGGGGACAGCACAAACACAGCTATCAACTTATTTATTACAAGTACAATATTTGCATGGGCATCATGAGGAACTGCCAGATGCCTCAATACGAGCTTCAAGAACGCGGCTACACGTGTAAGCAAACAGTCCCCTCAGGCAATCTGTCGCTGCGCTGCATTATTGATAGTGCAGCCCAAGGTTGAAAATACTAGTTTTTGGAAAAATAACCGATCAAGCTCACGCGAAATTTTGGAAGCCTTTCACATATCAAACGAGCAGAGCGCATGTGGGAGCTCATGCTCAGTTATGCTGACCACGCCTGAATTAGAGCTAGTAAAAGGGGCTTTCAGGGAGTCGACAAAAGGAAAGAAAAAGCGCCAAGTACGCGGGTTTTATGTCCGGCCGCGACGGCCGCTTTTCTGATGGAGGCGAAAAGCAAAAACGCTTGTTTTTTAGCGATTTAGGCGCACGTTGAAAATCCCGAATTGGTCAAAATTAGTTCGGAGCCCTCCACTACGGCGCGCCTCAAAACCTGCGTAGTTTCCGTGTGTTAAAGCATACAATAGATCAAACGTTTCATGCAGAGAATACACGTCTGCTCAAAAATGCAACAAAGGAAAAGGGCCTTTTACCAGCTCATGATGCTTGGCCGCCTGTCACCTGTGAGCTACAGTTAAATGTTTTCCCACACTTGCCCCCGCCCTCCCCCCCCCCTTCTTTCTATTTGTATCTTGTAACACTCCCGACGTGTTTGGTCTCCAAGGAAATATTGTAGTTGGAATAAATCAATTTATGGTTGCGCTCGCACTGTCCACTCCGTGTGTCTTATTTTTTGTGCCGTGTAACCAAAAGCGCACTCTACAAAACGGAGGTGACATTCATTTTTATATATAGAGGGCGCAGTAATCGGCCTAGCAAAGTAGTAGACGCCACTGCGTGGAGTCTGCCGTTAAAGCTGAAAGTCTGTCGCCATAGAGAAATATTTTTTGAGCAGCTGAGCTTAGCAGCCGCATTGCCCCTTTAGTAGGTTACGTGTTAGTCTTTTTTCAGCGTGTGCTTTTAACAGTGAAGCTCTGTTGTTGCTGGCCGTAATGTGTGTGGTGTGCGGCGTAATAAAAAAACTGTGTCATAATTCTCCCGCCATTTACCGCGCATGTGCACACGCGCCTTATGAGGTTGTTGTTGTAAACTTTAGGCTGCGTCTAATCTCACGGCAGCCGTGAGAATTACCTCCAGGAAATTCTCACGGCAGTTTTCATAAAAGCTGGCTGGCCAGTAATTTGCTGAATGTTATTACGTCCCAACGTAACCTAACGTAACATAACCTGACCGAACCTTACGTAACCTAATTGAACGCGTCATAACCTACCCAAATCCTGCCAAACTGCAACAAACCTAATCTAACCCTGCCCAACGACACAGAACACAACCTGTAATGAACATAATTCAACCAATTCTGGAAGTCCTGTGCATCGATCTATTGATATAGTAACAACCAGAGCAAAAAAAGCACTAACAAAATCACCATGACCGAAGAATTCCGAAAGCTAAAAAAAAGAAAAACGTCCCAACGTTGGACTCGAACCTGAGCCTTCTCGTGTAAAACCGAGCGCTATACCACAACGCTACAGGGGCAGCCGCAGACAAGGCATTTAGGGAGATATTTATCAGATTGAATCTCCGCTTAGCGTACTTGGCCAATAAGAAGCGACTGCCGTGAGAAATTTCTGACTAATTCTACCGGTTGCCGGGATAATAGACACTACCTAAACTTTATTAGAAAGGAAGGCCAAAGTCCAGGGATGGGGGGTGCAGGAAGAGAATGGGGAGGGCGGAGCACAGTCCTTATGAAGCCGTCTTCAAGGGATCTCTTCAGAAGTCGTGCAGACCGCGGCTAAATTGTCCGTACTAGGCCGCTTTTTGTGACATAAATGATGATTTCGAAGAGTGTGTCGTGTGATAGGGATGTTGGGTCGATGTAAGTAGAGGTGTCGTGGTGAGGGGGAGTGAATGTACGACACCTGTATGGCACCAGATACCATTCGACAATGGTATTATCCCGAGCACGCCCCCGATGTCCCTACTACCACCACTCCATCGCAGCCGATCTCCACCACCTCAGCTGGGACTGCCCCAAGTTTTCTCGCCTTATGAGGAGCTCTCCGCGTCGTCCAGGCTTGAGCGTGGCGCTCGCAAAAAATACCAAGAAACCAGTTCACGTGCGTCCACGCCACAAAGTGCAGACAAGACAGCTCGCACTACAGACGCCCAGTTCGCGAAGTCGGTTGCCACGTACCTGCGGAAAAAACAACCCGGGGCCGCCAGTCACGCATGAAGGCGACAACGATATAGACGGATATGACCATGACCACTTCTACTACAGTGTAAAGCGACGATGCAACATGCAAATAAACAATTTCAGACCTAATGCAATGTGTGGTGGTGCTTGCATAGTAGGAATGTGCTTACACAGAAAGAAATCATCCAGTTTCTTTGTGGTTCAAGCCTTGCGTGGCTCAGTGGAAGCTTTGCGACTTTTTATGTGAAGCTTTCTATTTCTCACTGATGGCGTCGGCGTCTGAGTAAAAAGCACTGCAGGAAAGCCAACTTTACACAGTGGGTTTCATAAAACGGATGATGATGATAAGCGAAGGCCGATCAAGCACATCAAGATAAAACCTTTCCCATGGTGGGAATTGAACCTGGGTTTCCCACGATATGAATCCGACGTCTATCCGATTGCGCCATTTCGACAGAGTTGAATCAGCTTGGATTTTCAAGTGCGAGTTTGACTCAGGTTGCACGGGAGAAAGCTTCGCGTTTTAATTCTGGCAGTACAGGGTTTTTGTCAGTTGGATCAAGTTGTTTGGAGTTAATGATTGTTTTGGGCCATGCGTCATAGCCAATGTGAAGCTTGTTTCTTAAAACACCCAATTTCGTTTCTCGCTTCACGTAACGGTGTCATCGTGTTGTCGGTGTCAATAGGGCAGCATTGAAGGTCTCCACAAAATGGAACGATTCACGTGGTTTAAAAACAAAGCGATGTTAAAACTCCCATGCTGCAAAGAAACTAAGTGATTTGGGATGCGAATTAGTGGTGGCTGTGAGTGAGCACGAACAGGGGAAGTTTGTTTTGGTGAGTTGTTTTTGTGCAGCCGATTCGAGCCTGCATGCGCGTTTCGTTCTCGCGTAGACGTTCGTTTCGTCAGATATAAACTGCAAACGCAATCCTCCTGTTTTACAGAGCTGCTTTGTGATGCAGTTTCCCGTGCGGGTTACGACGGCCGCTGGTTTGGCGCAGAACATTCAGGCTGTAGAGTTGTGTCGTTAGAGCCAAAAGTTCGAGTCGAGCATGCATACGTGTTTGCATACGAGCATGCATACGAGCATGCATATCTCGCCGGCAGTACATCGGGAATGCGAACTAGGTATTTATTTGTTGTCTTTACATTATACGCATTCTGTTCTCTTGGTGTTAATGGCGTATACCGTGCGTTATGACGCCTTACTTGAGCACAATTACAATCCTGCTTTTCTTTAAATCTCGATTTATGCACGAACACTTGGAATAACACTTGTACGAAGTGTAATGCTTTGTTGCGGGTGATAGAAGCATCAAATACGCATGGCGACTTGAGCACTTCTTTGCAATTTGTTTATGTGGTACAGGTGAAAGATACATCAAATGTTTATTACTTGCATTACTTATTTTCAGGTGTTCTATCACAAGTTTCCGACCGATATGAAGATGAAAAAAGGTGGATCGCAGCGATCAGTAGAGATGAGCGACAGTATTGTACTGTCTCCAAAGCAACAAAAGTGTGTTCGGAATGTTTCGTGGAGCCCGGCTTGTAGCATGTGGCCAACGGCTGCTGCGAGACACCGCTGTGTCATCAGTGTTCGCCTTTAGGAACGGGAAGCCCCAGAGGAAGGCACCCCTTGACCGGTCAGTGCCCCCCGAGTCTGCTGTCAAACGCAGCAGGAAGAACACCGACCAATCAGACAGCGTGCCACCAGTCGACAGTGAAAACAGGCATTCACGACAGGATGCTTTTGTGGAGGCTGCTCATTCTGAATTGCCCCACGAGAGCGATGCACCACCTCCAGAAATGTTTGTTGAGAATGAAGTTTTGCCGCAGCAGCATGCTGCAAACCTGTGCAAGTGTGGCAACATTACCTCAGGACTGCAAGGAGAAATAGCCACGGGCAGCAGCAATAAATTAAGGCTCCAAAAAGAGCTAGAGGCGCACCTAGAAATGAAGCTGAAGCTGCAGTCTTAGATCCAATCTCATCTAAAAAGCGAGCAGAGCTTCAAGTTCGGCTCAACAGGAGCATGGAAACTCAATTACAACTGCAGGCAGAAGTAAACCGACGCTTAAAACAAGAAGTCAAGACAAAGAATTGAACTTGCTGCGTGATGAGCTTGTCACTGCCCAGAGCAGTTTGAAGAAGATGGAGGAAGGGTCTTGCCTGTTTGGAATTGAAAAATTCCAAGACAGTGATGAAGACATACAGTTTTACGTTGGACAGCCTTGGTACAGCTCTTTTGCGAATCTCTTAAAATTTGTGGAGGCAGGTGACGATAAAAATTCATACAAAGGCCTCGCAAAAACAGCAACGGCCAGCCAAGTCATGACAGCAGCGAGCGGAAGCTGAAAATACCAGCCGAAAACCAGCTGTTCCTGGTCTTGATAAAGCTGCGTTTGAGACTATTTCACCAGCACCTTCCACACCTATTTGAAGTTTCTACGAGCACCGTCTCAAGGATATTTTCTTCGTGGGTAGACTTTATCTATCTGCGGATGTTCCCCATAGATTTGTGGCTGCCGCGGCGTGAAATTGATGCCCCCATGCCTCCGGCATTTGACAAACCGTGTGCTCTTTGATGCCACCGAGATTAGGTGCGACGTCCCATCATCGATGGTGACTCAGTCATACGTTTACTGGCATTACAAATCTACGCATACCTTTAAGGGACTTGTTGCTGTCGCACCTTCCGGAGTGCTTACATTTGTGTCCGAGATTTTCGCTGGTAGCACTGCAGACAGAGAGTGTGTGATAAAGAGCGGCTTGCTTGACTTGGAATTTCAGCCAGGTGACTCACTTATGACCGACAAAGGCTTCCGCATTGAAGACCTCCTACAAGAGAAGGGTATGACTTTGAACATTCCGCCTTTCCTAAAAGCGGGCAAATTCACAACCGAAGAGACGCAGAAGGCGCAAGAAATAGCAGACATTCGGATTCACGTTGAAAGAAAGATTCAACGTATCAAAGCGTTCCATGTCTTCGATCCTTCCATCCCCATTTCACTAGCACCTCCGGCAAACCAAATGTGGGGAATTTGGGCCATTTTGACCAACTTTCAAGCACCGTTGCTAAGAGTTGCCGATGATTGAAGGCAGCTCAATGCGAAAATAAAAAGTACACAACTCTGCCTTCATCTACATGCATTACAATGAGAGCCTGGGAAGGGTGGTAAAAAGGCAAGTGGGTACAATGTAAGGTTTAAGGAGGGGGGGGTTGTAACGAGCACCTACTGGGACTCAATATTACTCATTTTTAAATTAAACATTTGTTTTTTTACTTCCGTTCAATTTCTTAGTCTTTTTGTTTCCCTGGGGGGGGGGGGGCACCTTTTGAAATTGATTCACGCTTTCGCCACTGCTTCAAGCAGCTGTTCAATATTTCTCCTGATGTTTCAGAGTGAACTTAACAAATTCAGCTGCCTGGTTTTTTTATGAACACTGGATGAGGCCTAAGGCTGCCTACTGAGTACTCTCTAGGTAAAGCAACAAAGTGTTCATGTAAAATTCATCCAGCTTTCCTTTCAGGGCTCCCCATTCTGGTAGGTTCACCCTTAGCCTCTCAATGAGTATAAAATCTTCGGCAAAAATGACAAAGTCTCCCAACTAAGTCCCGACACACCCATCTGACCAACATGCTGGGCGTCAGAAAAGTGGTCATGCTTTATGCTGGGGCCGCTGTCGCTCAGCTCAGAACAAAAAAGTGGCCTCACTGAGTTCATTTACTTTCTTATTACGCAGCGAGTGGGGGCTCTTAATTTCTACAACCCCGTATGATGACTCCACCGGGTCGTAAACAATCCTGTCGGGTGATGCGCCAAGCCAAGGAAATGTCAGGTTAGCCAGCAGGCCGCAGTTGCTGGCGGTGACCTCTTGGTTAATTGCTTGCACCACCTCTTCGTATCGCCTGGCTGCCAGGGGCTCATTCGCAATTCCGTGCCCGTGCTTGTCAATTAGAGCAATCACACTATACGACCCAGAGTTCTTTTTCTTGCTGCGGTAGAAGCTGCTTTGAGGACGACAATTGCATCGCTGAAAAGACGTATGGAATGCACGATTAAGTGCTGGGTGATGCGGTTGGGTGTACTTTAGCTTAGCACGAACTATGACTCTGAATATTAAGGAATGTAAGCACGTGGTGCTGCACATGCATGCACACACAAATACTCTAACGTTATAAACAGTGTGCGCACTGGTGAAAACGTTACAGCGTGCATATATTGTGCAACGTAACACCAACAAGGCGTAACAGAAGCATCACATAAACCTCCCTTTAGTTTTTTGTGTGAGAACACCGTATGCACTGGTTCTGAAAACACTGACTCTAGCTCCGGTATTCCGAATCCCTCATCCGCTCCAGTCGAGGGGACCCTTGAAAGCAATTTTCTCGTGTAAAGGCATTGCGGTGTCCTCCCCTCATCCAATTCGAGGGAACACGTGGATTGGAGGAGAGACTCAGAATGTGGACATATGTTTCCAAAGTGGAAGAAATGTCAAGCTAGCGAAAAAGACGAAAACTCGTCTCCATTGCTAAGCAATTACAAGGCATCTTCGGCAGTTCGGGTCAAGAAAAAAAAAGCACGAAACAGCACAGCACAGTACAGACAATGACAGTGACTGGCGCTTCCTTGCAGCTAAACATTTTATTGGCGACAGAAAATATTTAAAGGTTATGTGTGCACACTGCATATTATGGTATGAGGATATCCCTGCTAGGAGCCTGGGATGTTCCACTTGCGTTGTTTTACTAGATTACATAGGCGCAATAACAATGCGGTTTTGTAAGTGTGCACAGTGCGCACATACAATATTTTACGAAAGTACATATTTATGTTTCAACAATAAGCCGTTTAGCTGAGAGAATGCGCTTGCCGTTGTCATATTTCTCTCCAAAGTGGTGTTTTTCGCTACCTTTCGAAGGTGAACGCTGGTCAAATCGCGTCCGCTTATCTATCCCGCTTCACAACGGCTTGTCTGGAGCACCAGGATACGTGCCCTTCTTCTTTTCTCCTATTTCTTCTGTGTTTCTTGACTTCCCTGAGTTCCCCTCAAATTCAGCTGCCTCTGCTCGCTGCTGACGGACGTGTGCCACCTATCGCTCCCGTACTAGCACCGCATTCACCGACGGCAAAATTAAGCGCCGCAGGTACAGAGGCGGTGAATTGCTAACATGACCTCTAGCAGAGACAACAACATTAGTGTCTTAATGCATGCTTTCGTCATTTTCGCGAATAGTTTTGAAAGTTTGAACATACGCAAAGTGAGCACTCAGCAGAGACAGACCCTTCATAGTCCGTTCATAGCGGCCAGCCGCCGCTACCACGGGGCAACGGCTTATCGAATAAACACAATTTGAACTCTACGACCAAACAAGGAGGCAGCGCTAAAGCTATTCGTTATTAGCAACAAATTATACCTTTGCTTGCTGCTGTTTGTCAACACGGACGACGCCGTAACGTAGGACTCCACGCTGAAGTTGTATGATCGCTCGTAGGACCTCTCAGTGTCGATCTCGCCGAATAAAAATCCTGAATATGCCGCTCTTCTATCGAAGAAAGGGCAGCAAGATTATTTTCCCATCCAGTAGTGGGAAGCACCATTTCGCGGGAAGCGCGAGCCATGACGTGGCGGCGGACGGTAGCGACTCCATAGAGAACTCTGGGTTCGCAGCCTTTTCGCTTCCTTTCTAATGGCGGCGCAGCGGAAGCACAGTGTAGCCAGAGCGGCTTGCTGCTTTTCCGCCAACGATTTGGCCATTTTGCAAAGGGTCTATACCAACAATTGATACGTGAATTTCCCAATTGGAGCTTTGCGAACCGAATCTACATCTTCCTGATGAGGTGCGTTGGAGTAGGCCGTAATGGGTTAATTGGTCCTTGTGGGATGTTCCACAAACAATCAAATCAGGACATATGCCGTTTTCGTCGCGTGGCCTTAGAATCACAACCACTACCCCGTGCTCAATACGAGAGTGCCTTGGCCACTGAACGATACCAGTCGGAGTGCTTCCATTTTAATAAAATACTTTCGTTGAAGCGTAGTCATGTATAAATGTCCCACATTTACATATCAGAAAAGGAAGGGGAGGGACATGTGGTGCGTGTGCTTGAGTGAAAAGCGACTCGAAAGTGGGTCGATGTGATGTTCTCTGCTATCTGGTCCTCCTTTCGAGTGCAGGCTACCCCCCCCCCCCCCGGCACCCCTTTGTGTGTGTGTGGAAGGGGAGGGGGGGGGGGTCGCTGAGCCGTTGGACGAGATTTTACCCGTCCTCAAATAAAAACTACGAGGACTTTTAAGGACTCAGTCTGTTGTAGTAAACGTAAGCAAGAGAGCGATTAACTTCCCAAAGTGGACAGAGTACTTCACATTTCGTTAAACCTGTGGCGGGTCACCATAGTCGATTGGTAGCAATTTTTCCGTGCATGCTGGTTCACTCCGTTGGCATTTATTTTTGAAATGGCTTAATCAAAAAGCGGTTACAACGTAAATAACAAACGGAATAATAGAAAAACAAAAATGTGAGAAATATTTAGAAACTATACACACAAAAACCCTGCAATTATGCGCAGAAGTTGAGTTATTCTTTTCTTCATTCAATGGTAGTAATACTATTCTTAAAAAGTAGAGTGCTTACAGAAAAAGAGTACTGACCCCGTGCACGTTCAGTTTATACGAAAATACTACAATCAATCACTGCTGCTATGCAAGCCTATTCTTCTCTACGCGCAAAACCGGCTAAGATTTCAATGAAAAAGCTTTGTTTGTGCAAATTTTTGGCAGCACGCACACACCTTGAGGGGGTCCCGCCTGTGCTCCTTGCAGTTTCCAAAGAACAGGCTCCTCGGCTGAGGCCCTGGGATGCCGTACCGCCGGAACAGGCACGCGGTCGCCGCCTGGTGAACAGCTAAGCTATGGCGCCTGCCGCTAGTGACATAGCCATGAAGTGTACCAAGGCAGTCCACAAGTGTAATTCCATCAACGCGTTTGCTCAAGAAAAAAATAACGCCTAGCTTGCTTAGCAGCCTTCTTTGCGTGTTCCGGCCGGCAGACGGAAGATGAGATGACAATTCCCATCCTTTTAATACAAAGCACAGTAATCCGTGCATGTCTCAGCACGCCATCGAAAAATTTGCGTCGATACCACCGACATTTGCTCGATATAAAGATTTTAGAAGTCTACCAGTGCCTGCCCGCTGTGAAGGGAACTGCCATTATGTATGCGGCTTCATAACCTGCCGTCGCTCGAAGCGCATCCCGAGGTCATATAGCCGCCTTTTGAAGACTGATTGTACTCTTATCAGTACGACGTAACCTCCACACCTAAGACTAGGGACGTGCACATTTCGAACCCTTGCACCGATGTTCCTCACTGGTCTTGACGCTGTTCCTTACTTAGTAACCCAACTTTTCCGCCACCGCTCAATCCTCCTCTTATCCGTGCGCCAGCGATACGACAGCGCAAGCAAACCCTCTGCCTGAAGACAATTTCCGGATGATCGTCCCTCGTCGAAATACTTTTCATCTTTCTCGAATTAGTCCGATTCCCCCTCCGCTCCCCCCTCCATGTATCGCCAGTGAATCCGGACTCCCAACGACCCCCCGTTCTTTTGAAATTTTGCCACGGAGCAGACCAAATATTTTCATCGAGGGTACTCCAGCTGGGGCCGTTGAAGGGATTCCGAGATGCTTCAAGGTTTTAGTTGACGGGAACGCCCATGAAGAGAAAATTTAACACTTTGCTCCGCACTACTGCTGAGGCGTTATCTAAAACATCGCAACTGACTGCTCCGCCGTGGACGTCCAGGCTGTCATAGAGGCCATTTTATACGAGGTCCTCCCGATTCGGAGATTGGTATGCTCAAAGAATTAATGACTCCTAAAGTAAGAAGGGTGACGTACCACATCTACGTTCTCCCAGTACTGACGAGGTGCTACTCCTACACTCATCGTCATGCCACCAGATGGGTCATTTGGTCCGTCTGCTAGAACGCCTCCGTTGAATCTAAATTGCAAGCCCTGTTGAATTGATGAGTAACCGGTGGAGGCTATTACCTTCACCTGATACTCAACAATTGCAACGATCGCTGTGCCCTCTGTGGAGGTGGGCATCCTAGAGGTGCAAAGCCCTTCCCCAAGCCTTTCCTACCGACTGTATATGGGGCCTAAACCACTGCCCCAGTTTTGTGCTTCCTCCACCTCAAATACTTTTCACCAGGCGCTAGATGGATGGCCCGCCTTTTCATGATTCGACGCCCACCCACAAAGTCTCCAGCTGAGAGGCACACTATGTAAACTCCTCTCGGTACGGAGCCACCTACTATTGTCCTAGACTCCAGTAGAAAACGGCAGCAACCCAAGATGAGCTCAGCGAGGGATGTTGCTTCGAAAGCTTAGGATGAAGAACGCAAAGAGTTACGAGATATGAAAGAAAAATGTGCTCCTGAAACGCGCAATTATTTTTTGTGGCCCATTTCAGCAACTCTCTCTCAAATCCTCTAACGTTTCCTCTCCCCTAACCTGAAATGTTCCGGCCCCGGCAAAGAAACCACCCCCGTTCAGAGGACTCAAGGCTGGTAGCCCTAACACTTTACACTCTTTTCCCGCAATGAGTACCCCCTAAAACTCTATCGTACCAGGAAGCCAACTTCCGCGCGCAATGGGGCAATATGACCGAAGGGGAGGCAATATTAACCCACCCACTTCAGCAATAGCAGTAATAAATGCACAAGCAGATTCCGAACAATCTCGCGGCAGAACATGCCCAGAATAATCCAATTATGGAATTTCGCCATGCTACATCCCAACTTTGGAAATGAGACGAGCGAATTCGAAGATTAGAATAACCGTACATTGGTTAAACCTTCTCAAGCCATTTCTTTTACTAAGAACCCTTGTCTGCCTCAAGATGAATACGTTTAATTCCCAGCAGTATTGACGCACTAGCACAATCATGTGGCACTGGAATTGTCGCAGTTAGAACCAAAAACAGCGTGAACGTTCCCCGTACTTCTAATCAGTGGTATCATGCTTTCTAAGAATTCGATTGGACATTAATGCCTTCCCATTCAGAACCATTCAGAAGTGCCTAGGTGTCCTCGGACCATGGGTTATTTATCATGACACAACCCCATGAGAGTAATCGGTGAGTTCAATTGTGATGGGCCGGGCCGCTAAGGGAGTCATGTACGCGTTGTGTGTTGGTGACGTTTCACGTACAACGCCACACTGATCCAGGCCAAGCGAGAACACAGCGGCGCGCGTGCATCACGTTTACATGGTTCCAGCTGCGTGTGAAGCTGCGAGTACGCCAATCAGTGCGTATAAAAGCGACAGGCAAGCCATTGTGACCATGGTTACTTCTTGAGAATGAATTTATTTATTTTATTTATTTATTTTTACATACTGAAGCCCGATTGTCTTATCGCAGGAGTGGGTATGTCCATAGAGTGCAATAACATTATTCTGTACACATGGATTCAGACATAATTCACCACTCAATAGAACTCGCGCATGTTTCCCCGATGTTGAGACACAGCAGGTAACAACAAATACAGGAAGTACTGAATTAAACAAAAATTCACGTAGCACACTCATTTTAAATTACACAAAAAATTTTCTAAAGGGAATGCCCTAATTTCACCTGGTAGTAAATTCTATTTATCAATTGTTAGGGGGAAGAAGCTGTACTTAAATAGATTACTAAAACAGTTCAAGGTTAAGATTATGGCTATTTCTAGTACATTTCAGTTTATCAAGAGACAAATAGTTGTTCTTTAATAAATAGCGTGTAGTGTACATAAGAATATGCAAAAGTTTAAGACATTCGCGATCCCGGCGTTCGGACCGGGATTGTAATTCTACTGTGGCAAGGTTGGATGACGTGGAAAAGTTCCAACGGCGGCGAATGAAGCGAATTGATTTCTTTGAACTTATGCAAGCATACTAAATTCAGATATTTTATAAGGGCTCCAGATAGTGCAGGCATATTCTAGGATGGGTCGGATGAGCGTTTTTTATGTTAGCAATTTTGTTTCAACTGGAGCTTCGCGCAATGTACGATGTAGGTAGCGTAATTTTTTAGGGCTTTGCTGCATCTGTATATTCAATGTGCTTAGACCACGACAAGGTGGGTGGAAGACTATACCTAGGTACGTATATTCAGACACCCGCTGTAGGGAAGAGCCGTTGAACGAATAACTAAACGAAGAAACAGAACTGCGTGTACTGAAGGATAAAGTTACTGTTTTTGTGAAGTTTATATTCATTTGCCATTTGTAGCACCACTTGCAAATCTGTGTAAAAGGATCATTAAGAGAAGTATGGTCATCATTGGTTCTAATTACGTTGCACATAACGCAGTCGTCGGCATAGAGGCGGAGTTTTGCGAGTACATAATTTGGCAGATAATTTATATACAATAAAAACAAAAGTGACCCCACGACCGAACCTTGGGGAACACCAGACGACACATTCACTACAGGCGAGTTAGAGGAATTAAATGAAACATACTGGGAGCGGTCATACAAAAAGCTAGCAATCCAATCAACAAAGGCAGAGTTATTAAGTATGACGCGAAGTTTATAAAGAAGCTTTGAGTGGGCAACCATGTCAAACGTCTTAGATAAGTCTCTGAAAATTGGATCTATTTGGTTTCCCTTATCAAGAGCGTAGGCAATGTCATGAGAAAATTCGACAAGCTGAGTGACAATCCGCGAGAGACACCCGCCGCGGTGGCTCAGTGGCTAAGGCGTTGTGCTACTCAGCACGAGGTCGCGAGTTCGATTCCCGGCCACGGCGGCGGCCGCTTTTCTAATGGAGGCAAAAAGCAAAAACGCCCGTGTGTACGAGATTTCGGCGCACGTTAAAGATACCCTGGTGGTCAAAATTAATCCGGAGCCCTCCACTACGGCGCGCCTCATGGCCTGCTTTGCGTCGGCGCGTTAAACCCTACAATCAATCAAATCCGCTACGGAAACTATGCTGTAAAGTCAGGATCAATTTGAAGGTTATCGCGGCAGCACCAACCAAGCAAGACGACAGCGCCGTTCTGTGGCACTTTATCATTCGCGAAGACGAGATTATGCTACCCTCCCTTACCTCTTGGCTGTTGCATAGAATTCGCTCCCCCCTTCTGCTAGGGCCGACTGCCACATTATTTTTCTTCATTCCCTTTTGGATGACTATCCGCGTTTCGTTCCTCGGTGATTTGATAACCTTGACATTCGCGGCATTGCAGAAGCAAATTACAATTTTTGTTATACAAGAATGCTCCGGCATGCCAACATAGTTGCCCTGACAAGGCTGCGTATCAGTGGGAAGTATATCGATGACGGTAGGAACGAATAAAAAAAAAGAAACGAGCGTGGCCGTTATCGCTTCGAGTGGTAGTGCGCGCACTGCATGTACCGTAAATACCCGGTTCTAACGCGCCCCCGGTTCTAACGCGCACCCGATTTTCCTGGCAAAAAAAGCGAAAAAAGTTGCACCGCCGATTGTAACGCCCACGGAACTTTGTGAGCAAGAAAAACAAATGCGAGAGAAACGGGCGATTTATTTCCCGAAGTAACCTCACTCATCTCACTCCTCGTCGCTCTCCGCTGACCACAACATCTCGTGCTCGGTGCCGTCAAGCGCGTTCGCGATGCCACACTTCTGAACGAACGTTCAACCATGGTCGATGGGATCGTGGCCCACGCCTCGCAAGCCCATCCTGCAAGCTTCTCCAGAGGCGCACGCTTCAGCCGACCGCTCGTTTAGAACGCCAGAGAGCCGCTGCTGCCATTGCTGTTATCAAGCGCGCAAGTGGAACGATTTGACGATTTATGTGAACGCCGATAGAAAAACCCAGGCGCCTATGCTTCATGCGTCCGAAAAATTGTTGCTAAAAACTTTGGCGCCATCTTGAGATGGCGATGGCGATGGGTGTGACGAAATTTCCGCTGTTGCGGCAATTTCGGTTTCGTATCCGATTCTAACGCGCATGCGATTTTTCGACCTATTTTTCCGGAAAAAAAGTGCGCGTTAGAATCGGGTAAGTACGGTAACAGCCAAGAGAGAAGCAAACGTAGCATAACATCGTTGTGGCTTATGCTAAAAAGTTTTACGTAACGGCACCGTCGTCTCGGTCGGTCGGCGCTCCCGCGATAACCTTCAAGATGATCCCGACTGTACATCAGACAAAATGTTATTGCTTTCCAGAAATTCCATAATATAACTAAATAATATATGCTCAAGAAGTTTACATGATTTAGATGTTAATGAAATCGGATGATAATTCAATGGTGACTGCTTGTTGCCGGATTTAGACACGGGATAAATATTTACAATTTCCAGGCTAACGGAACAGTCGAGGTAGACAAGCATTTTTCAGAAATTACGGTCAAGTACGGGCAGGTCCAAACACAATACCTAACCAGCAAGGCGTTGTTAATTCTATCCAAACCACATGATTTCGTATTGTACAAGTGCAAAATTAGATTAAAGACCCGCTTTGAGATACGGTTAATATCTCCAATTGAGTAACGTGACTCGTGTGGAAAATCGGGAATGTTGAAGCTGTCCGTTATAAATACTGACTCAATGTTCTCATTGAAGGCAGTGGCGATAGCTAATGAATCGGTTGAAGGGACATTGTTTCTTAGAACAGTGTTAGTAGAGGCCAAAAAAGGCAAAATTGAATTCCAAAATTTTCTAGGGTTACTTTTCAGTAAACCTTGTAACGTGAATCTAAAATGGAAGTCTTTATATGAGTTCATTTTTAAGCGGAGCTCTCGCTTGGCATCTCTAAATTCGGCAATTTTAATTGGATCACCGCTGCTTTTTACACGCATTAACATCGCGACATGATGCGGTAGGTGAAGTATGTCACGCGAGATCCAAGGGAGGTGGGGATTTTTCTTTTTTGTTTTCAGCGGGACGAAGCGCTGGACACAGGCTGACACAATACTGTCGAAAAAACCCACCAGCAAATTCACATCATTAAATACACTGAGCTGTTCGAAATCATCAAAACAATCGGTTAAATATTCGATAATGGAGGAGTCGTCAGTGCATGAAAAAGCACGAAATGAAGAGTAAAGAAAGCAATTATTGCGAACAGGAACAAGTATAGAAACAAGAACCTTTGTGATCTGAAATACCATCAGTAACCTCGCATTCAAAGCCGTTATCTAATAAGTGGGGACTAACAAAAACTAAATACACAACTGCCGCACCTCTTGTATTTGCTCCTACGATTTGTTTTAAACCCAATGATAATGAAAAGTCTAAGTGCATTTTGCTTGTGTCTACATCATAACCGGTAAACGATAACGATGGCAGCAGGATACCGGGATCGTTGATATCAACGCTCATTGCAGGTGACGAAAGAAGCGCTAACATTTGCAGAACAATGCAAATAGACAGCCCGTGCACACCGCATCAAAATGCCATGCGCTGAACGAGCGCCTGTTTCTGCGTAATTATAGGGCGCGGCTACGGGGACGCACGTTACCTTGCTGGGAGTGAGCTTATGCGTCAAAATATGAACAGTCTGGCCGCATGACATTCGGTAAAGCGGGAAGGGTTGATTTTGTGCCGTCACCGCTTGATAACCCGACCCAGAGTGACCCTGCCCGAGCAAAGCTGCAGCATCGCCGGGTATGCACGGGAAGCGCTCCAGTGCGCTTGCGTCTACATAAACGCTACGGCTGCTGGCTGATTACGTCTAGCGATATCAACATCGACGCCATGCTGAGGGAAATAAACTAAAATTTTCTCAAAGTGACAAAAAGTACTGTAAGGTCCGATGAACCAATATTTGATTCAAGTGACGTGTTTGGCCCGACACTGTTGTCGGGGTCCCGCTCCCGAATGCGAAAGAAAGCAATCGCCCGACACGGCCTCGCGTGTTGGCCCGAGAAGTCGGATCCGACATGTCGGGTCCGACTTGCCGGACGAAGAAGAAAACCCGCTTTGCTGGCACCCTGCTTTCCGACTGGTCTCGCTTGCCTGTCTTTCAGCACGTGGTAGTAGCTGTTGCCTGTCGTACCTTCCGCCACGTATGCTACCTCGGTGCATGCCTCCGCTCCGCTGCATGGGGCGAGGTGTTTTAACGCGATAGCGTTATTAGGCCTTTTTTTCCCGTGCCTGCTTACCGTCAGCTATCAGCTGCTCATCAACATAGAGTTTCTAACAGTATACACTAGAGAGGAATCTGGCGCTAGCGTCTATGCGGCTCACATCAAGGTCGTCTGTGTCGTCATGGGCCGCCATTATACATCGCGCTCGCCTTAGTTTCATCACTGGCTTGGATCGAAACGTTTTAGTACCACAAATTTAAACAAAGTACCACAAAAACGCGAAGAATAGTGTGCAGTTATGTAAGTGGTAAAATGAAAGAGATTGTTTTAGAACTAAGGAAAAAAGAAGTAAAGCGTATTTTTGCCGGAACGGTAGTGCCTGCTATTCCGCAGGCCAAGGTTGTAGTTACGAACAATGTTAATATTTGGGGTGTAACTCATTAGAGACTGATTTTATTAATTTTACCATTATTTCAAATAATAAGTTGTTTGAAGAGTTTCGAAAGTTTTTTGAGTGTGCCTATGAAAACATTGCCAACATTGCTTCGTGGTGAACCCGTGCACCGCGACCGCCAGCTAGTTTAACAAGAAAAATGAAAACGTGGCGTTAAACAGTCGTGGACGATGACAAGATGGGACGCAAACAACCGCCCGTATCTGCCGTATCTTATCTTCGTCGAAGTAAGTTTTGTTTCTTCTTTTCATCGGGTACAAATTTCGCGGCGGCATATTACCCGCTCAGTCATACGTCCTTCGACTGCGGCATGAGCAACGTCAGGTGCGATCACGCATTGCCTGCTGTTTCACTGAACACGGGCTACAACAGAAACTGAAGGATTTGGGCTTCCTTGTAGCTCGTAAACGTGCTAATGCATAGTGAAGAAAGCAAATCCCAAAAACCGCTTAAGAATCCAATTGTCATGCCAAGCCCAAGCCAAAAAGGGTGTCTTCCCATGAACCCCCACGACGACATGGCTTACGAGGCACAGTTTCCTCTCTAGTATACTTACTAAGAAACTCTATGCTCATAAAGTGACCGCGGAAATACGCCATCGCTCCATCCGGAAGCTACGGCTGAGACAGGCAGATGCGAAGGCTCACCTGAATCTGGAATACGCGCAGCACCAGCTTAAATGTGGAAAGAAGGACAATAGCAGTAGGGCCGCGGCAAAATAAAAGGTACGCGAATGCAGCAGGTGCCGTGCCTGCGCAGTGAAGTTAATTCTACCCTCGGTCGGTGGAGAAATGTTCGCGGACTTTCGGCAGCCGTGCCTGCAACTGACGCCATCCCGTCAAAGCAGCTCTCCCGTTGTTACTAATGCCGGCCCCAACAATGCGTCATATAATAAAAACAGGGGAAGAAGATTATCGGCAGTCTCTCAAAAACCAAGGAATGGCTAGATCATGAGAAGAAACGAAATAAAATGTGTCCTAGGAAGAAATGAAACCCAGTGCATAGACGTCATTTACACTAACTTTAATTTACTTTTAGATGCGACTGCATCTCATTCACTCGCCTTGTCCCTCCATACGGCGTTGTTGTTGTCCGTCCACACCCCTCCCCCATTCTCCTCGCCGCGCAAGCTGCCCTCTCCGCCGCTCACCCCCTCTCCTCTCCGACAGCGAACACTCTCTCGCGAGGGGCATTGGATTGGATTCGATTGGCTTGGCTTGGCTTGGCTTGGCTTGGCTTGGATTGGATTGGATTTGGATTGGATTGAATTAAAGTGGATTGTGTTGGATTGTGCTGCGTCATAGCCGCGCCACGTTGCGTCATAGCCGCGGTCGTTCCAGCACCTTCGTTCCGATTTCGGGCACGTGCATAGACTTGATCTTCGCTGCAAATTGCACGGTGGTCCCGTTACTTTACCATCCACTACCCGTGCACTTCAGCGACCACAAGGCCGTCATCATTAACGTTACGCCGCGTGTTAAATAAAGAATACATCATACGCGTTCTTCACACGTTTCACGCAATTAGAGAATCAACCCAACGGAAACACCAAGTGAACCCCCAAGATGCGTCGCATCTCTACAGGGTTCCCCTCGCGGGAAGGTGGGGTAATTTTTCTAATTTTCCGTGGGTCTATTACAGCTGCAAGGTTTGTGGGTCATAGGAATGATGGCACCACGCGACGAAGTTAAAAAGCCATCCAAAAATACTTAAGAACGTCTAACCAAATAACACAAAAGCAACAATTCACGGCATGGCTCTACTGTGAAGCGTCACAGCCGGACTCCCAATCGCCAAAATATAAAAAAATGTATAACAATTTAGGCCAAATTGTAAAACGCAGACCAGGGGAACAGCAAGAGTGCACGACCAAACGATAAGACTCAAGCAGGTGCTGATTATGAGCCGGGCATTGTACATCCTGCCGTACCACAAACTTACCCGCAGTAGAGAAAACAAAATAAACGCCTTCATTGGGACAACATATACGGGAGCTCTCAACCTCCCAATTTTCACGGTCGCCTAAAAGGTCCTGAAATCGGGTCTTTAACACAATTTTGTAGACATTAGGGAAGCAACGCTCCTAGCGCAAGGAAAGCGACTATGAAAATGAAAAACAGCCGGGACTGGCTCTAGAATGCAGGGCACTCCCCCTCCCCCACCCCCTGGATGCCATGATGAGAATGTCAGCGATCAATCGACTCCTCATAAGAACTTCCCAACCGAAATCATTGTATCCAAGCCTAAACAATGACAGGTGAGAAGCGAGGATCAAAGTTCTTCCACTAAAATTTCAAAACCATGCAAACACAGTGTAGAGTGACCTCAACGTACTAATGTACTCAGGAAATAACCATCGCAGCAGACTACCCTGGCAATCTTTGTGACGGCTGACCCACCCCCACGCAGAGGAATGGAAGAAGCGCAGATTGAAGCCATCCTCTTTCCAATCCAATTAGCGAAATTATCAAATAAAAGTACAAATATCAGTACAGTCTGTCATTGCAGCATTTCAAACATCATTCCGGAGATTACCTAAACGTTCCCGGAATATTCCCCCTTCTCCAATTAAAGATGTTAAATTACATAGACCGCCGGACGTGAGTGTCTCGAAGGGACCGAGGTTGCTGACCAAGAAGCACTTGAACTCAGATATCACGCTCCCTGTGACCACTTCTGCCACTCTCCCATCCCAGAAAAATACGGAGAACATCTCCTCTTTCTATAACTACGAACACGATTCTTCGCGTCCCAAAAAGGGCTCCAAGGCTTAGGAATTGCAAACTGTGCGCTGGATAGAAATATTCACAAATCCATTTGGGTGACGATGCTTCGTAGGGAACATCCGACGGGAAATGAAAGACGGGAAAGGGCATGCTCAGGGGAGAACAACACAGACATTGCACATTCCATTTCTGTGGAGAAAAATGGGAGGCTGCCTAAACCAGCCCGCCACGTCAAGATCAACCAGAGGGGGACGGAAACGAGTTGCTGCATCCGGGGCTGGAGACATCAGGTCCGCGTCTGCACACACTACCACTATTTCTTAGTGAACAAAGCTATTCTTCCAATCTCTCTCTAAACAAAATCCAGAATGTTCAGGCCGGCCACGACATGACGAAATAAGCACTTTTAACAACTGGCAGTGTGGCCTTTTCGCTGAAATCCACCGACGCCAAGCAGCCGCAACCGTACACGCCCACATCTTAAAGGAGCCATGAAGAGAAAATGCAAGTTGGTTTTATTCGAAAGATTTCGTGTTTTATAGTTCCCCCAGCGCTTGTCCGGATACAAACGGTGCTTTATTCACTGAGAAATTAAACAATTTAGTTTAAAATTTTGATTTTCCCGCTCAATCGTGCGTTTTCGTGGTCCCAAGTGAAATCACAGGAACTATAGTGTACTCAGGAACCGACCGCTCTGCAGCCTAGAATACCTTCATTCACGCATCCGCCGTACAGGGTAGAGACACGTAACGCTGGCGCCGCCATGTTCGGTTGCTCGCTCGCCGCCGAAGCAAGTCATTGTGTCAAAACCGCGCTAAAATTATCGCCGCAACGCGGTTTACTGAAGAAGTTTGAATCATATTGTCTGTTTCGCGTTGCTAGGTCTCGTGGGAAACGAAAAGAATAACGCGTTGAGCCCGTTGGCCCAATTGCGGCGGCACGGGACCGTTCAAAAATTGTCTCCACCCTGTACAGCGGTGTTGGTTTGTTCCCGCGTTTCTTTACGTTCCGTAACCTAGATGGCGCCACCATACCGTGGCAAGCGTTTGGTTTGTTTTTGCCCGCATTTAAACCTGGCTTGTTTTTGTTCTGGGAGAAAATATTCGTTCCCTGAAACAGTGCTCGCTCGACAAATGGGGTCACGTAAGACACCGTTGCTTGCGTCAATCGGCCAGTGTCGTCTGCGACAACCCCAAGCCCCGTAGTGCTGTGCAGCTAAACCAAAGCATGCTGTGCGCAGTACGAACAGCAGAACGCATCAGTACTTCTATGTTTACATGTGCTTTCGTAACTTCCACTGTTTGTCCCATCATTCTTATTGCTTTGTAAAGAATGTGCCCTAAATTTAAGCGCAAATCGCTCGTTCGTCTAGTTTGTAAGCTCTACCTAATTTGCGTCTGGTTCTGCCAGCCTCCGCCAATCGCAGAGCTTAGCCCATGTGACATCACAGGTTCTGTTGCGGGAAATGAGCTGGTGGGTCGCATGACCATTCCCGTTTTTCCTAATTATGTAGCTTATTTGAGCGAAGTTTACGTTAAAAGTGGTGTCAGTATGATTCTAACGAGACAATCTTTTGAATGAACCAAACTTGTGTTTTCTCTTCATGGCTCCTTTAAGCCACCCAAGCATGCGTGGCGTCTCGTTGTCCTGCGCCCCGGGGATTAAAAACCGTTGAGCCTATTGTTGCACTCGTGGTTGACCTTAGTGATTTGAAAGCACAAATCGTAAACGCAGCAACCTGAGTTCCAAAACGCTCCTTCAGAGTCGATGTAATGCTATCGCGTCATACATCTTAACATAAACGTAGATGTCACCGCAACTTTTTTTTGGCGAAAGGACGACCCTTTCGAGATTCCTCTCAGCTGCCTCTAACTTTCCGTCAAAGGCCCTGCGTTCGTCGCGTTTGTTAGCTAGCACTGCCTCCAGTTCTGCGACCCACTTAGCTAGCGCCGAGTTTTCCGCTTCTACGCATTCTAGCCGCTACACCACTAAGAATAAACGACACGTACCTACCCCTTCGTCTGCCTCGCCGCCATCCCCATGAAGCTCCTCCACATCTATTTGCCGCGAACAGCTGCCACAGTTTACCAGCTTTCTACGCGTGTTTATCATCTTGGCTGTAAACCCGGCACAACGAGAAAGAACCGTGGAAGAAAATACTCAGCTTCGGTTGCCCTCCGCTGTTGCTGTCGTTCCGCTGTCCTTCACTGCAGCGCACGCGGTGTGAACGCACAAAAAAAACAAAAAAAAAACACACACACGACCGTACAAGTGGACTGCATTGATAGCACTTCTTGACAGGTTGACTGATGCTGGTGTCCCCTTTGAAACGAGGTGACGATGTGTCAGTTTACCAAGAAAAAAACTGATACATCTGTTTTTTATACTAGCACTCCTCTGGGGGCAGGCACAAAATACTTTTTTTTCTGTTTGAGGGTGGTAGCTGTCTTAGGCATTATTTCCTTCTGCTTTTGTCCACCAGCATTCTAATCTTCTTGTAGTCGCCTCGACAGCCTTGAAGTTAACTCCCTCTGTTCTACCCTTAAATCCTAGGGCTTCTGGAAGCCGAAAATTTCCGTCTTGAAGATTTGGATGGATAAACTAACATTCTAATATTATGCACCGAATAGGTTGTTTCTTTTCCGCAGACCTCGAATACCCCATCATTTTGTGCATACTTCCCCGCAGACCTCTTAGTTCGCAAGCAACTTCCTCTAGCCTCAAAACGCAAAGCACTGCCCTTGTAATCATCGTAAAAATTTCTTTCTGATGCCCCATTTCTCAGCCCTGTACACCTCTAACGACGTTTTAGCTTCTATTTTTGCCCTCCATTTATTCTTTTCTATTTGCCTTGCCTCTTTTTGGTTACCTTGGCTGTCTTGGATTCTCACTGTTCTTTTCCTATATCATCGTTCGCCTTCTAGTCTTCCTTAACCACTCGTGTCCAAATTTTTCATGTAAAAACTTTAGATGCAAACCTACGATGATTCATTGCTCTGGAACCTCCTCTCAAAACGTAATTTACACTGAGGTTCTGGAACTTCAAACGACGCCCAGCCCATACGACCCTGTATGGCTTCGCCAGGGGTTTCTCGAGAACGCGAATTGAAGTGATCGCTCAGCGAGGTTTTTCGTACTGTTTGTGCGGATGCGCAGGTGTACCGAGTTTTTTACCGGGACAGGTTCTCCGCTCTGCTATAGCTCTCTAATTACGCACGGTCGCATCGCTCGCTATGGTGCGACCTACGGAAGGTGAGGAGGCGGCCATTGCTATACCCATATCCAACACCAACGCAAAAATATTCGTTAGGGACTCGAAATCGGCAGCTAGAAATTTTGCAAAAGGTAGGGCATTGCCTCGAACCTCGAGCGTACTTGCGAGAGCGAAAAGAGTTATAAAAAAATTGACACAACTTGGACTAGCGGTGCAAGGCTGGAGAAACAGCAGAGCTGGAGGTCTCTTCCCTTCGTCCCGCACGCAAGCCTGGACGACCCCGCTGTACATGAGCTTTTATACCATGTGTTGTGCAGTTACGTCACAGCAGCTTTGGGGGCGCCAGGGAGCCTCGGCGTAGCCATGTCTAGGCTATAGCGAAGCTAACAAGAAGCTATGCACCGCTACGCCAGGGGTTGCTAGTCAACGCGAGGTGAAGTGATAGCTCCGGGACGTTCTTGGGTGGCCGGACGGATAACACTCGGCCTAAATACCTCTGGCGTTAAAATTAATAACGTGGACACCAGCCCACTCGGGTCTGACAGGAAACGAGAGGGCCCACGACGACGCCCAAAATTTAGTGAACGGGAAGACGTCAACCCCTCCCCCCCCCCTTCCCACACCTCGTCAGATCTGACATAGATAGCATGGTGTCTTTCAGAGAAACCATTGATCATTACAGAACGGCAAGACGAAAGTATCCCGTCCGCATCGCAGCCTTACTAAAAGGGACTCTATATAGTGGAAGCGATTACAGACGAACAGGTCTTGAAACCCAGGTGTGCTCAGTCGTTCCTACCCCGAAATATACTCTGGATATTGTAAGCCACGCGCGGGCCCGGCGGCCTTTACCATATGTCATGGTCAGGCCCCGCCTGACGGGATCAGAATGGAGCAGCAAATGCTAGGAGCAACTAGTTTACTGCAAGGAATATAGAACAATGGGAAACCGCTTTGCTCAGCCCCGACCCTGAAGTGCAACTTCGGGTCGTCCGGATGGCCGATGCCGCCGCCAGGATCCAAGGACTTCTTGCCGACGACTGAGGAAGAGAAGGGGAAGATGTGTTGGACACTCCGCCTTCTTCGTCCCCTTGATTTTTGACCCCATCAAGGGCAGAAGAAAAGTTGCTACTGCTACCATCCCTTTATAAAAATGTTAAAAAAAGCGAGAAAGCTAAAACTGCGTCCAACCTTTGCTGAAAATGCGTCCAATGGATTGTCAAGCTTTCAAAGACTCAAATTGCAAACGAGGAACGAACCCATGCGACGATTTTTTGCGCACTAAGTAGAAGTGTCCAGGAACGATCTGAATTTAAATGCATACGTGGTTTATGAGATATACGTGGTTAATGGCACGGCACCGCATTAAGCATGCACGCGATTCACCCACTGCTTTTGCAGGTCACAATACGCGCTTTGTGCTCCTGATGGAATGGCTCCAGTCAACTGCTTCCCGTTGATCCTGCTGTGCCTGTGCCTTGGCGTATTTCCGAGCTTCCCCCGTCAAAGTTGGACGCAACATCGTCCGACAACAGGCAACCCGGATGGATGACGACAGTGCTCAACACAGCCGGCGCGGGGCATATAAGCGACCTAAGCATCACCCACCTTTGGCACGGGACCTCATCAACCATGCACGCGATTGACCCGCTGCTTTTGCAGGTTAGTTCCCTACGCGGTACTTCAGTAGCAGTAATAGGTGTGTGGTAGCGATGTCGTGCCCAACTGATGGGATTGAAGGGCTCAAGCAATCCTTGTTGCGTTGTCACTCCCTGTGCTCTGGTCGTATTAATCTGCTCCTTATGCTTTCTGGTGATATTGAGTCAAACCCAGGGTCGCCGAAAACAAGGTTGGGGGCGGACTCATCAGACTCACCGGACCCTATAGACTCAGCACTTTCAGCAATTCGTGAGCTGGAGGCCACACAGGCAGTTCTGTTGGCAGGCCTGAAAGCTCTTAAAGAAAAACAAGCCGCCTCTGAGAGCACCATTGCTAATTTGACATTTAAGCTTGCAGCACTGGAATCTCGCATAGCGTCCAGTAACGTGGCTGAGCAAAACTTTCCCGAAACAGCCTTGCGAGACTTGACAACGAAGGTCGCGGTGTTGGAGTTGAGCATCGCATCAAGGGGCACAGCTGATCCAGGCAAATCAGACGCTTCCCTGAGTGACACTTCACGACAGCTGGCAAATATGACGTGCAGGTGTGAGCACGCCCAAAATACACTTTGCAGACAAAATCTATCATTCTTTGACTTTTCAGATGACCCCAACGAAAACTGGGCAGCATCGAAACTTAAAATAATCTATTTTTGCTCAGAAAAGCTAGAGATTCCAACAACCAGTGCTCAATTTGAGCGCGTTCACAGGCTGGGCAAGTACGTGGAAGGGAAGAACAGACCGATCATCGCCAAACTAACATTCTAGAAAGCCAAACAAACCATACTGTCATCGGCGCGTAGGCTGAAGGGATCTCAGCAATCAATTGGTGAAGATTTTTCACCAGCTACGCGACACATTCGGAAAAAGTTACTGGACTTCGCCAAGCCACTAAACATGCCGTTTAAACTAACAGTGGATAGGCTTCTAATTGATAATAAGACTTACATTTATGACTCGATCAGTTACGCCGTCGTTCTGTTGAAAAGATAGCTCATGGCTAGCCGCCGCACACGGAGCGCGCGTCACGTGCGTAAGCTACCTGTCAGCCCCGGTCCATGTTACCATTACTAACATACTACTTTTACTAACATACGAAGCATAATGCCTAAACGTGACCTGGTGGGATCCTTGGTAGATGACAACAACTCTGATATTCTCGCCTTTAGTGAAACGTGGTTGCATACGGACATAAACGATAATGAAATTCTTCTTCATAAAAATTCTTAGAATATTTATCGTAAAGGTCGCGTTGACAGAAGAGGTGGTGGCGTTCTTCTTGATGTCAAACAAAACGTTGACTTCGTATTTATTCAATTCCAATTCCACTTTGGAAATTGTATGGGTTATGCTAGTAATAAATTCTATCAAAATACTAACAGGGGTCTGCTACAGGCCACTTTATTTACGCAGTACCTTCGTTTCCGAACTTCAGGACGGCATCACGGGAGCAATTCAACGTAGCAATACAAACACAGTTTACCGGCTCGGCGACTTTAACTTCGCGCAAATTGACTGGGATCATTTATCATCCCCTTGCCGTATTTCCGAACAAGTCATTGCTTAACTCTTGATTTATTATCCACCATTCAATCTGTAGTACTAATGATCATCTCTCCCTTCAAACTGACCTGAACATAATTTCTAATTCGTGTAACACATGGTGAGTGTCAGTAAACATATCAAAGTGCAATGTTGACTCCATTACCCGTAAATTGGAAAAATCAATTTTCAACTATAAAATTAAGAGCACCCAATTTAGTCCCGTTTCATCCTGCAAATACTTAGGAGTTACACTCACAGAACGCCTTTCTTGGAGTAAACATATCGACATCATCTGCGCCAATGCTTCCAGGTCATTAGGTTTCTTGCGTCGAAATTTGCGTCATGCCCCTTCTGACATTCGTAAACTAGCCTACTCAACATACGTTCGACGACAGCACGGGTTTGCGTCACCCATCTGGCCCCATTACCATAAATATATGATTAACAAGATTGAAGCAATCCAGGCAATTACAAGTACCCCTCAACTGTAACAGAGATTAAACTAAATCTTTTCTCCTCAGCCGCTATATCTTCGACGCGACAGTTCTCTTATGTGCCTTTTTGACAAATATGTTTACAATGCAGCACACTCAACGCTACATCTTAAATTTACGATTAACATTTCACGTAGGGTAAATAATCAAGAGTTTTTCCCGGCAGTACGACAAAACACATGCATTTAACTTATCCGTGCTTCCCCTGGCTATCAGGCTTGGAACGGCCTTCCTGATAACATTGCCGCCGAATCTAAGTACGATGCATTCCGTGACCGTCGTCACGCTCACTTTTTCTAGTAATATGGTTCTGAACTGTTATTCACTGTTTGTTATTGCCTGTTATTGTATTCACTGTTTGTTATTGCCTGTATTGGGTTGAATTTGCGAGATGTTGTTCTCTGTTAGCGCAAGATATAGCTCTTGTTATTCTTGTACTTTATGTTCGTCTACATAAGTATTGGCGGATGATTTCTTGTCTCCCTTTTTAAGTTTCTTTCTACATGCCTTATACAAATGTTGTTAAATTTTCACTCTTTTTTAACCCCCCCTCACTCAATGCACTGTTAGGGCCAGTAAGGTATTTTAAATAAATAAATAAATAAATAAATAAATAAATAAATAAATAAATAAATAAATAAATAAATAAAAGCATGTGATTGTACACCCCTTCATAAGGACCGATGCGCGTATGGTCTTATTTAGAACCGTTCCTTTCTCGTGATTTTCGAGTAACCGTTTTGACACAATGAATGCACGGTATCAAGACAGAGCTTTTTGGTCGACCAACCGGTCTATGAGGAAATGCATAAATTTGTTGACAGAAAGCCATCGGTCTCACTAAGAAAACCCGCTTTATTAACCTTGTTCCCCGCTATTCTTAACGGAAAAACTTTTCATATGAATGTTCTGTTTTGTTTTGGCAGCTTTAAAAAAGCATTTGCAAGAAGCATTCCAGGAGATGCGTTTAGATGACGGCAGCAAAAAAAAAAAGTTTCTTCCACAGAATTTAAATGTCATCGAGTTTGTTTGTTCAGTCGCGGGAGAAATCCCGGAGCACTCAAGCACTTGCCTAGCCATACTTTCGGCTGCAATACAGAAGCATTGAATGCGAGGAAAATGCCGAAACGCATATTCTCCCTTGTGTTGATATCTGTGGCCGCAGCAGTGCAGTACGCGCCGACTGGACAAGAGTTTTCTAGACACCGAGAAATTCGGACGCATGGAGATGCGTGGAAGGTGAGGAGCATTTTTTTAGGATGCATTAATACTTGCTTACGATATGTGTCACCATTCACAGACAAAAAATCTTGCTTCTGCAAAAATAAAACAAGATTTATACGCATTTTGAAGCAGCATACAGGAGATTAATGCTATCTGCAAAAAATATTATACTCGATTGAACTCGGCGATGCAAGCACGCTCTATTTATACCTCTGTACTTTGTGGAAATATGTTCAAGTTGTAACTACCGGCACGCGCCGTTTCGTTCTTTATAGTAATATTTGGACTCCCATTCAATGTAGAATTTCTTAAATTTGTTTTCTGCCTTTCCAAGGTTGGACCTTTCGCATATTTAAAATCATTTGCCGCTTCGCCTGATTGGACCTTTCACATATTTCGATTCAATCGTGCCGCACTGCTGAACATTTACGTCTCAAAATCCTAATTAGCGAGCCTAGATAGACTGCGCTGATACGACCAGCCCCGGGACCATGGCTGCTGACCGTCATCATCATCATCGCTACCATCAACCACGATCATCATCGCCATAGTTCTAGATTAGTTTTAGGTCATTCTGGACATAAATATATGATGACCCATTTTGGCGACGCGAGCAATCCGCTGATAGAACACCTGCAATCATCTAGGCACCTTGTGCCCTTGCATCGCTCGGAATATACAGACCAGAATTTCAGCATCTTCCTGAATTTATTGTGTCTATCACAAATGCGCAGTACAGCCTTGCTTGCAACAACATATATTTCACAATTCTCTGCGACGTAAAAACTAACACGCAGTCCGACAAAGAGGACATAAGGGGCAGCATAACAATCTGACACTGTGAATGTTAATATTCGTACGAATCTGATATTAGATCTCACTAACGCCACCTGAAAGCCTTCAACGTATAAAGTTAATAACTAACGGCATTAGTGGCAGCCTAGATTTTCAACAACCGAGAGTACACAGTAGGATTACAAAGGAATACTCAACAATCGGTCATATTTATGTCATCAATCAAGTAATAGAAAAACTGCCGGAGTGTAATGAATCCGGAGAGTTTGTTGCTGGGCTAGTTGGCGCATATTAAGTTAAGAAGAAACCACCTGAACATGGAAAAAAAGGACTAAATGCTAAGTGTTAATGTTAATGAAGTTATTGAATCCATTTACACGGCATTTGTAGACCATGAGAAAGCCTTTGATTCATAAAATCCCCCGAGATCTGGTAGCACAAACTTGCACGGATCAGAGAAGTCGTATTTAACATCCCTAGCCGACATATATAAAAGATGTACCGGCAAAATAAACTTCGACAAAAAAGCGGAATGTTCCTTATGAGAGACAAGAGTACGACAAGTGGATAACATGTCAGCAAAATTCTTCGCAGTGTGTCTGAATTCAGTAAGCTCGGCTGGGAAAGGAGGAAGTCCCGCAATAACAGAAAATACCTGAGCCACCCGAGGATTGCGAACGGCAGAGTCGTGTTCACTGGGCCGGCAGAACAGCTGCAAAAGTGCTTGAGGAACAAAAATAAAAAAAAAGCTTTTCCATAGCCCTAAATAGGTACGTATAAATCTAAAGTAATATTTATACACATGCTGGAAAACCCTCCTCAGCCCATGAAGCGTACAAATACCTTGCACACGTTATCATGCCGATCCCATCACAATAAATAAATCCTCTGCCAAATAGGTATCAGCCGGGGCGTATTCTGCTACAACTCCCATATAATGAGAAGAATATAATATACCTCTGTCATTAAAAATATTAGGATATTCGTGAAACCCCCTTCATACGTTTTTTTACCGGACTGAGGAAAGCGAACGTGAGAACCAGGGAAAAACAGCTGTGAGGAACACTTGTGAAATAAAATTAAAAGTGTCCATTTTTACTTAAATGCCTTCATTTGTACATTGTGGCTTCACAAACGTAAAAGATATAAAGGATGGAGGCTTGCCCTTTTTCCCGCTCGCTGGAGAGCGCCACACCACTCTCCATCTTCTGGAACGGCACACTACTTGCAGCCTGACTTTCAGGAGTAACGTAACTGCGCAGTATGTTGAAAGCTGCAATAGCTTCTCAAATCTTGAATCCAGGATCTCCCCGCAATCTTGTGGCTCATGCTCGTCGGTGTGATCCTCGCTATTATGTGTGTCGTCATGCCAACGTGACAAAATTGAGGCCACTGGAGTGCGACCAGGACAGCGAACTGTATTGGCGTGCCCGAACACAGGATAGACGCAACTGTGGTGAAAAGCACAAACGGGCTTTTCTGTTGATATTTCCGAAACCCACCGTGTGCAATTTATTTTCGGTTGCCAAAGCGTGGTACGTGATCCAAATGTTGCATTGCTCTCGTGTGAATACGAAAAAATGCACCGAGAATTGGCTGTGTTTATATGGTCATCCACTTGGGAAAGGTGCAGTAGGGATAGCCTTTTTCGATGCTTCAAGGAGGGTGGTCTTAGAATGGCCCACCAGTTCGTCGGGCAGTGGTGAACAAGTTCCTTTTTCTTCGGGATAAAAGAGATCCTTTTTTTGCGAATACTTTCTCGGGTGTGGCTCTCTCAATCGCTGCTGGAATTTGTTGTGGGCAGTTTGCACAAGCAGGTCAAGATTTTGGGGTAATTTAAAGAAGTGTCGTGTCGGTCTGGTTTCTGTGAACTCGCTTCTCTGGAATATTCGAGTACAATGTCACGTAGAATATTATCAAAAGATGTGTGTGACAGTCGGTTTCCGGTACCACGATACAGAGAAGTGTACGGTGGAGGCCCAGGGCAGGGGGTATTGAGAAACTCAAGAGTATATCTGTACAATCTGGGGTGAAGTCTTTTTTCTTCAAACGTCATTCGGGAACACTTACTGGGCGAACTTGGTTAAAAGAAAAACGGTTTTATATAACGTGTGGCACTGAATACCCACTTTGTAAACAACCAGCGAACATAGAACACGTTTTCATGCACTAATGGATGACGGTTAAGTGGTGGGGTGTGATGCGGTGAACTCTACACAGAAACTTTCTACTTAACCCACATTGTATACGGTATTTATCCACAGACAATAACGAATGTGTCCCCTACGATTGAATAATCCTCCTGGGCCTTCACAGCATATGGCGGGCACGCATGTTTTAGCTTCATGGCTTCGTGGATGCCCGATCGGCGCGGCAGTTTCTCCGGGAAAGTGTCACGCAGTTCATTGGGGGGGGGGGGGATGTGGGGGGGGGTGCGGAGGGAGAGAGTCCAGGAGCCAGTACCATATTGGTTGCATTTCGTAGAGCCATTGCTACACTATAGTGACGGTCAAATGACAAAACCAAGCAAGAGTGACGGCTGGTAGCTTTATGTTGGTGTGTGCGGTACCACATGCAGGGTGTGGTTATTTTTATGTTGTACATGTGTGTGAAAGGCCTGCAGTAAATGACTGGCGATTGTTATTTCACAAGGATGGCGCTATTGCCGAAGAGGGAAAGGGGGAAAGCAAGGAAAGATAAAACACATTTTTAGGTCCTTGTCACGAGGTGTGCCTTTTTGGCGAAGGCTCACATTGTGACCAGCGTGGCTTCCACTTGGTTCTTTGGGTGGAGCCACTCGTTGAGGCATCGTACTCACGAAAGCTTGCGTTTGCCTCGGATATGCTCCAGTTCCAGGCAAGACCACAGTAGATGGCTAATCGTCGATGGTTCTCTGTAACATTGATGGCAAAGGAGCTTGTCAGGGGGAATTTGCGCGTTTTTGTTGTTGCTTGTACTGCATCCTACGTGCCGCTATATCGTCCGCGATGGCGTAGCCAGTCCGTGCTTTGGTTACGGGCACTTGGGCCACCCACGGAATGTTGCGCGTTACGGGATGCTCCAATTTGAGAACGGTAGTTTTGAGCTCCTCCTTGCCGATTTGCTTCAGTGTCACTCATTTTTCTTCCGCCTGTGGCTCGTATTCATGGCCCGTGTTGCCACTGTGGAACCCACCTTTTGTAAACTTCAATATTGCGGCTATGGCGAATTGTTTTAGATACAACGCATCTCTTTAACTCGCCTTGTCCCGCGTCGTTGTCGCGGCGTAGTCCGCATCCCTCCCCCATTTTCCTCGCCGCGGCAGCTGCGCGCTCCGCCGCTCTCACCGCAGCGCCATCTGTGCGTCAGCGCGGTCAGCGCGCAGCTTGCACTCGGCTGCGCTCGCTCCCGTCGCCGTGCCAGCTGTGCGTTAGCGCTCAGCTTGCGCTCGGTTAAAAATTTACACCATCTTCCCGGGAGGGGAACCATGGGGTAGATGCGACGCATCGGGGGTGAACATGCTGCGTAAATAGGATACACAACAACAGCAATCCACACGCTGACATCGCTAACATAACGGAAACGCAACGGCAACCCCCGATGCGTTGCATCTACCCCATGGTTCCCCTCGCGGGAAGATGGTGTAAATTTTTGCTCCACTCTTTTGTATCATGAGGTGTTGAATTTCGCTTAGATGGGCCCCTAGTGTCCTTAGAGCTTCCAAGTTTTCTGTAGGTATTACTGCCTTTTATGTTTTTATAGATGTCAACGTCTTCATTCCAATGAGGATGACTTGTAATTAAAGCGCGATTGTAGACATCGCCTCGGTCGTGGTGAAGCGTTCTATACATACAGTTCGCTGCATTTCAGTGGAGGCCATTGCGAATAACCGTCGGTCTTCCCTTATGGCGCCATTCACGAAGATGGTTTACTCTTAAGTTTGCAGCGGGGAAGCTGCTAGCGCTTTGGTGGCCCTCTGATGAACTTAGGTTGTTGTCGTTACCTTTGTGGGAAGAGGACCGCGGGCTGTGTCGATCGTGTCTCCCCACGGAGGTATTGTCCCCTCGAAGTGAGCTGGTCTGAAAGTTCTGTCGTCGTGCTGAAGGAGACAGTGGCCTTGTGCAGTTAAAACGCGTCTTGCATTTTCTTTGCGAGCGCTCTGTGCAATGATGTCATTTAATTGAGGAAATTGGCTGTATGTGTAAAGTCCAGTAATCACACGAAGAGCTTGCAGGTATAGGCTTTCGATATTCTGAGGTGTGTTAGGTGGAAATTCATGCCCTCGTAGCATGCTCTGGAAGTCAGTGTGGTTTCTACAAAGATGTGCGATATCTTGCGTCGCTCCTCCGAATTTGTTGGAGATTCTTTTTATAAGGTGGATAGTTTTCTTCCACGTCTGCGTCAACTACTGAAGCCACACATCCGCGCCGCCTTTGGAGCTGATCAGAACACCGAGTATCTTTTTGCAAGCGGAAGCAGGTTGCTTAAGGTGACGCAACGTCAGGGACACTGTGGCTCACTCCATGGAGGACCCACGTACTGTTAAAAATTGCGTCTTTTCTGGTGATACTTGCATTCCAGTATGATCAATAGTTCATTCAATAATAAGTAACGCATTTTGCAGCTCCTTGCAAGCTATTTCTGTACTTTCGTAATCATTCGCTTTCGTCGACACCGTAATGTCGTCTGCGTAAAAAGTAAAGTGGAACGTAGACTCTTCCTCTAAGGTTGTGGCTCCTGAACGCATGACAACCATAAATAGTACCGGTGAAATGGCCGAGCCTTGGGGTACACCTATATCGTGGATGTGTGTTTGAGGATCAGACATGCCTGTTCTCACTTTTAAAGTGTGATGGTGGAGGAAGGTCTTGATAAAGTTGACCGTCCTTTTACCAGGGTCAGCTTTTTTCATGCTGCTGAGTATAGCCTCTTTGTGATGCCGGGTCAAAAACTTTCCTTAGGTCCACCGCCACCATGATGTGAGGTTGTGCCTTCCTGTGCTTGCAGAGTACCCTTGTAAGCAGGAAGAGGCTGTCCTGCGTGCTCTGCTTAGACAAAATTTAGTTTGGGCTGGATGGAAGAAGGATGTGCATTCTTGTAACTATTGTTTACGCCGATTTAAGATATGTTACATTAGTTTGCTGATAGTGGGCGTCAGGTATACCGGCCGTAGGTGGGCCATGTCGGCGGTGGGCTTATCCGGCTTCGGTATCGGAGTTACTACAGCATGTCTGAGGTTGGAGGGTTATAGGCCGTTGACCCAAATGTCGTTGATAGACCTAAAAAGAGCTCCCTTTCCACTTTCGCGGAGGTTGCGGAGGGCAGTCCAGGTAATGTCGTCCTTACCAGCCGCACACTTCATGCGGACTTGATCAAGGGCTGTGATTAGTTCCGCTAGATTGAAGAGGCTTTCCGTAGGATCACCTTCGACAAGGTCACGCTGGGGCGAGTGCAGGGATTCATGTGGGGGTGCAGTGGGTTGTGGGCGATACAGTGTGCTGCAAATTTTTAATATCATCAATTTGTATACAGGGTGATCAAAGTTAAGCCAATCCACAGGTTTTTTTTTTAAATTAGGCGCTTGCCTTTACGTGGAGACCACCTCTACAGTGAGGTTATGCGCCCAAGGAGACACATAATAAGGTCGTAATTATTGATTTCGGGGGCAATTAATGTACTAAAATTCAATAATTAACTTTTTAGCGGCTTCAGTGAGCAGGCATGTGTGTATTAAAGAGTTAGACACTATCTTGTTTCTACGCAGTTTCATTTGGCAGAATTCTAGCGCATTCGTACTCTGAGGTCTCGAACTGCGAAATTTAATTGCCGTCTGCATGATTACGCATGCTAGACAGCAAATACCACCGAAAAGCTATTCCCTTTTTTCACGTGCCTACTGTGTACGGTTTTTAGTTTGACAATGACGTGGATCCAGAGACAAAAGTGATAACTGGCACCCTTTCAGTCTTGGCTGGCGTTATCTCAATCTGCAGTAGACGGAACCGCTATCGAAACACAGAACAAAAAGGAGGAACTTTGTGCGATCGTCACTGTCTCGCGTTAGAAATCATGTGAACGGCAATTAAACTTCGCTGCTCGATATCTCGGAGTACGGATGAGCTAGAAGAAGTCTGCGACATGAAAGTGCGGTGAAACACTATTGCATCTAACTTTTTAATACAAGCAAGGCTGCTTACGGCGGCCACTAAAAAGTTAATTGTTCAATTTTAGTTTATTAAGCCACCGACATCAATAACTACCACATAATTATGTGTCCCCCTGGGCGAATAGCTTCACTGTAGAGATGGTCTCCACGTAAAGCTAAGCGCCAAATTTCAAAAAACCTGCCAACTTAATTTTGATCACCCCGTAGTTTGTGTAAGCACCAGCGTTTGAACTATGTGAGGCGTGTTGACCTTGTCTTGGAGTGCCTTGAAGGTGCGCCGCAGAGTGCTGAAAGCAGTCTTACGATTCAAGAACGCACAGTGCTCTCTCCACTTTTCGCGCATTGGAACTTTGGCGTGGCGTCTTATCGGAGCCGTTTTATGTCGCCCCTTAAGCAGGTCCTTCTGAGCACTGCCATTCCTCGGAAACTGCTGCTGCAATCGTGTGCGCATTTGCAACAAGCTGAGAAAATGTTTGTCCTAGGCTTGGAGTTTTTCGGGGAGTTCAACTTCTTTGGACGAGGCGTGGAGTGCGTTTCTAGTCATTTGACGTTCTAGTTCAGTACCTCTTGGCACATTGTGACGGTAACCCCAAAGGGTGTTTGCTGCATTGAAGTCACCTGCGATCAATATTCCATCACTAGGTAAGAGGGAGCGCAGCTGCGGTATCCACGTAAAGTCCCCCCTTCGCGCACGCGCGGTTTCGGGCCGTAATTATACAGACACAGCGATCGCTTTCTGGGGAATGTTCAATTCCAGCCGCACGGCTACGATTTCGTGTGTTTTGGTACAGTTGGCAGTGGTGCCTAATTGATAGTGGCATATATCCTCCCGCACAAAAACGGGAGCCTGAGCGATTTGTTTACAGTTGCTGTCATGAAGAATAGTAGGTTGAACGTAACCTTTATACCCAGGAAATCTGGGTGCTGCTCCGCGATTCTGTTGAAGAAGTAGGGCATTTGGCGTAGTTTTCGTTAATCGAAGTCGCTCTCCCAGTTTCTCTGTATTGGCGCGCTGGCTGCGGCAATTCCGCTTTATGACCTTATACCTATGTGCCAGGGGCCCTTTCAGTCACGATTGTGTCGATCCGGATCGAGCTCAATCCGGATCGAGCGCTGCTACGCACGCGGCAGTTCATCACGATCGATCCCGATCCCGTTCAAACTAAACGCTGATTCTCCAAGCGGGAATCAGATCTCCATGCGCGATCGGACGAAACCGTTCATACCCTCGTCCCCGCTAAGTAATGACACAGAAAGGGACAACTTCCACTAACGCCGCAAGTTGTAACAAATAACTTCACTCAAATAAACGTGGGATAACATTTAATAGTTACCTATACCTATGACCGTGCAAAGTTACCAGGCGCTGGCCGCGAAATATATGTTCGGCGGCAGCTGGCGTACGTGAGGACAAACGATGTGACTTTTCAATCGGGATTGAAACGTGCGATGTAGCAGCGGCGATGTGTCGAGAGCGCTCAAAAAGTAAATCGCACTTCGCTTCATTCCGGATTGAAAGCGCCCGTGTGACAAAGGTATTATAGTGTGATTCGATCGTGGTCTTCACGCGAATACCATGACCTGCTACACTTCCTTCATTTGTTTTTACGAATTGTGCTGTCCAAATCATCTATCTTTTTGACCACTTCGGTGAGGATGCGTTCTAATTGGGTAAGTCGGTCGTTATAGATGTCGATTCGGTTGTTTTGCGCTTGAGAATTGTAGCCAGCAGCGCTGACAGCTTCGTTACCATTTAGAGGTTATGTGGCGTTGGAGCACTTAGCGTCCGTGTTGCCGCTCTATATGGTTCAGGCTGCCCAGGTTGATTTGGTCTCTGGCTATGGTGTACTGTCGTGGGTGGTGTAGAATGAACCCTTTGGAATGGTCGCTGTTTTTGTTCTTGCATGAGGTTATTGCGTTGAGTCTCTTTGATTCGACATTCGGTTGCTTGAGCTTGGCTGTCTTTAGTAGCGAGTTGCTTTTCCTCCACCTGAGTGTCCCGAAGCGGGCTTTGCAATTGATGTTTCTGCTCTTCCTGTCCCTGTTTCAACGCCGGTGCGTGCTGTTTCAGAAGCACCTCGAGTTGTTCTCTAGTACTGTCTATAAGACGGCGCATGGCCGTTATGCTCTTAAACATGTCCGTGGTTGAAGGAGCGCTCGCTGCGGATGCGAACGTCGCATAATCAGTTTTGGAACCCAACGACTTCGGAAGTTGTTGCTCTGAGCTAGGTAGCGCAAGAAATTCGTCGTCTTTCGGTGGAGATTGATTGAGGTGGCCATGTGCCTTTTCGAACGGCTCCGGGAGCGGCTTTCTATCTTGCTCCTGCTGTCCTTAAGGCTCTTCTCCTTCGCTGTGCACTTAGACCTTCAATAAACAAATTTGCAGAGCTTCCACTAGTTGGTGGAAGGCTGGAAAAGCGGCAGAGCTGCAGGAACCTCTCCCTTCGTCGAAGACCCGGGTTTTGCACCTCATGTGGATTTCCGAACTTGCCGAGGCAAGTTTGCCATGACTGGCAGGCCCGGATTGTTTTGTGCACAGGCTTTCACATCTCTCCCAAAGTATACCGCACTAGCACGTGCTAGAAGTCGCGGCAAGCGGATTCGCGAACTCGGCGTCGGAGCGCGATCTCGGTGTCTGTGCTCCCCACTTCCGCCGTGGATGCACGTGAACCAGTGAAGAGAACAGCACGCGAGAGATCACACCACAAACGCAATCAGATAGAAGCCGGCTGCATAACGCGAGGGGGACAAGTTAGATTCCGACCACGGGAAGCGTTTTTTACCCTGATTCGTTTCTTTTGGTTTCATGCGGCGGCGATACTTTAATTGGTTTCTGTTGGGTTTAATATGGGGAGGGGCGTTGTCATAGGTTAGCGTATCGCCTTTTGCGTTCTTTCATCACTTATTTCCAAATACACAAACCCATATGAGCATTTGCCTTCCCATCTCGTATTGAGGCGGCCTTGGAAGGCGAGATGGAACGGCTTTTGTACGCTATCGGCGCCTAAATTGGTTGTTACGTGTATTAAATTTTTACACTTCAAAATTAACCCATTTGGCCATTATACTTGTGAAAATTCCTATCTGGCACGTTTTGTTATAGGTGTGTGGCGCACTGCGTGCCAACTCGAGCTTTCTAACATCAAAGCCGTTTAGGCCCACGCAAATCCGTCTGTCTTACCCAAAACTCCCGACGCCTCAAGGAAAAAATATGTTCAGGGAGGTCCTGGCAATCGCACCCGCGACCTTTACGCTGTGAAACAGACAAGTTCACAAATGGGCCACCCCAAAGCTCCGAGGGATACGGGTTAGCCGCGGAGGGGAACAATAAAATGTGCAGCCCATTGAAAAAAAAATTTCACCATCTTCCCGGAGGGGAACCCTGAATAGTATGCGAAGCAGCCATTGGGTCGACTCAAGTTGCCATTAGTTATCAGTTCGATCGCGGCGTTGCGAGAGAAGAATGAGGGGAGCGGAGCGCGTGCGCGCGTCATTTATACCGCGGAGCTACAGTGGCGCCCCCCGCGGAGTATGCAGCGGCTACCGTCGCGTCTCTAACCCTAAGCCGCTTCGCATTATCGCATGCGGAGCCGCAGGTGTTGCCATTCGTTGCGTAATGAGGAGCTTCGTAGAGGAGAGGAGGAATGCCTCGCAGGGTTCCCCTACCGGAAGATGACGACGGTGGTTGAACGCGAAGCTATCTCGTGATGGATTCTTTGGTTGGCCAATCTTTAGGGGCATCCTGCCACAATCTTCATCAGCGGTGCCTGGCCAGGCATGCGCAGTGGGGGTGTGGTACTCAGGGTTCCCCTACGGGAAGATGTCGACGGTGGTTGAACGCATTTGGGGCTGGTCCCGCTCGCCGCAGCCAACGGTGTAGCGTCGCTGCCTTGCTCCGTCCGCTATTGACGCGGCGGAGAGCAGAGCGAAGAAGTTCTCGAACCTACGAAAAGTTGAAGCAGCATTTATATACAGTATGTACAAAGGTAACAACAGCGTTACATGACTCGCAGAAAGGCGTCAGCACGTTTCCACTCGGTGCCGCCGAAGACTGCCTACCATAAGTGCCTCCGGGCTTGTTTTATACCCCGTGAAGTCCGCTGTGGCCCCGAGAAGTTCGAATCGCTCCAATCAGGACCCTCTCTGGCCGAAGTTTGAAATCCCACGAATGGAGGCGAAGGGGTTGGGTCAGCCGACCGCCGCGATGGGGAAAGGGAAGGCGACGCCCAAGTAGTCTCCGTGACGCCGCCTCCAGGCCGGTGTGGCCTGTCGGTGGCCGGTTGTTCACCCGGGGCAGGATTCGGCCCCGCCGCCACGACGCAAAAGGAGAAACGACTCTGCGGCGCTCCAAGTCTGGCCCGTCGGCCGCGGGTGGTTTGGTCCGGTTTGGACGAGGCGGGATTCGGCCCCGGTGTTGGGGCGTTGCCCCGTGCAACGAATTGGGGCCGGACGCTCTGGCTGAACAGCACCCCCGCCGCCAGACAATGTGCCAGCTGGACGAGCTGCCTCCACGTGGCTCGGATGCCGTGCGCGCTCGTTCGCCAGGCACATCCAAGACCTCCCGCTTCAGGAAACGGGCTGCTCCACCACGCTCGTTTCCACGAACAGGTACCACCAGCCCGGTCCGGATCACAGGTACATCGCCGTGCTGCCCAGGTGCGTCGACCAGCTTCGCCAGGCTCTTCCGGTCTCGTTTCTCAGCACCGGTTGCCCATCGTTTTGCAGCTTGCAAAGAACCGGCCGACAACAGGCAACACCCAGCTCAAGCAAGCACCCTCTGTCCTCCGTCAGAACACCAGACTCCAAAAACATAAACTCTCCTAACATAATCCCCCAATTTGGACCCTCTACACAAAGAGACCCCATGCGGGATGGAAGACTCTTAAAATGAGAAGTCAGACTGTGTGTCAAACGTAACACACGACAGGAAATGATCATAACTAAGATTGATTATTTGAAGTCCCGCGGTGCAGAAACAATCAACTGAGGCAGCAAATGAAGGCAATAATTTTGCTCCCATATACCTGTTAAGCTAAAAGCTGTTCACGAAGATTTGAAATGAATGACACGGCGAGGACGAAGGCAGCCCTACTTAGAACGCACGGCTTCGTGCGTCTGCGTTAGCGTTACCGGCTACATAGCACGCAAACTTCTGCACTGCCCACACAACGCAGCCACATTCCTTTTCGGATGTACTTAAGCCTTTTCCCTGCAAGTTAGCTTGCGGCTGAAGCACAAAACTGGTCGTTCCCGACCATTCGCTTCATCTTGGCTAAGTACAGCTCCCATTCCACTATCGCTGGATCGCACTGAATCACGAAACCCTTGGACAAGTCGGGGATCGTTAGAACTGGCTCCTCGCTCAAGGCTCGTTTCAGCGTTGGAAAGGCGTCCTTCTTCTCTGTGCCCCATTTCACCTTAACTAGCTTCGTCTTTCTAAGAGCATCAGTAAAGGACTAGCCCGTGTGGAGTAATCTTTGACTATGCGGTTGGTCGGCGATAGTTAACGACTGCGGCTACTTTGATTTCCTCCGGTCTGCGTCGGCCGCGCTATCGCTGCCACCTGCCTTAGTCACGTCACTTCTGCGCTTTTACTGTCAGGCCTGCTTCTCTGAGCCTGCTCTGCAATACTCGAAGTGCTCTACAAGCTCCCACCATGTGCTAGAAAAGCTGGCGACATCGTCGAGGTAATGGAGCGCGTACTACGACCGGCCACGAAACACCGATCCACTATTTTCGAAAAGTAATACGGCGCGTGTTTGAGACCGAAGCTGAACATGACGGGACGGAATGTTCCGAACGGGGAAACGAAGAATGCAGCGTTACAACTAGCTCTTCCCCACAGGCTAGTTTCGTCATTCGAAACTCATTCTCTTTCCCCGGTCATATACAAGCCTCGCACGGCTAACGCCCGTAATATCGCGCGGAGCTGACTTCAAGGCCAACACAGCGGCAGGTACGCACGCCTCCCGATCGCGGTTTCGCTCTTTACATAGTCATCATCATCATCATCATCATCACCAGGCTATCTACGCCCACTGCAGGGCAAAGGCTCTCCCATTATTCTCCAATTACCCCGGTCCTGTGCCAACTATGACCAATTTATCCCTGCAAACTTCTTTATCTCATCCGCCCATCTAACTTTCTGCCGCCCCCTTCTACTCTTGCCTTCTCTAGGGACCAACTCTGTTACCCTTAATGACCAACGGTTATCTTGCCTCCGCATTACATGTCCTGCCCACGTCCATTTCTTCTTCTTAATTTCTACTAATATGACCTTAACACGCGTTTGTTCTCTAACCCACTCCGCTCTCTTCTCATCCCTTAATGTTACACCTATCATTTTCCGTTCCATTGCCCTCTGAGTCGTTCTCAATTTAAGTTGAACCATTTTAGTGAGCCTCCAAGTTTTTGCCCCGTAGGTGAGTACCGGTAAGATGCAGCTGTCATACCCTTTCTTCTTCATGGACTATGGTAGGCTGATATTCATTATCTGAGGATGTCTGCCGTATGCACTCCACCCCATTCTTATCCTTCTAATTATCTCTGCCTCATGGTTGGCATCCGGGGTCACAACTTGGCCTAAGTAGATATATTCTTTTACCACTTCCACTATCTCGCCCCCTATCCTAAACTGCTGTTCTGTCCCGAGGTTATTGATCATTATTTTAGTTTTCTGCATATTAATTTTCAGGCCCCCGGTTCTACTATTGCAGAAAGCATGGTTTGCAATTCGTCCCCCAAGTTACTTAGGAAGGCAACGTCATCAGCAGATCCGAGGTTACTGAGGTATTCTCCATTAACCCTTACACTCACCTGCTCCCAATCCAACGTTCTGAATACCTCTTGTAAACATGCTGTGAATAACATTGGAGAGATTGTGTCTCCTTGTCTGACGCCCTTCCTTATAGGTATTTTACTTCTCTCCTTATGGAGGATGATGGTAGCTGTGGACCCATTGTAGATATTCTCTACTATTTTTACATAATGCTCATTTACCCCCTGGTTCCGTAATGCCTGAATAACTGCTAGGGTTTCGACCGAGTCAAATGCTTTCTCATAATCTATGAAGGCTATATATAGCGGTTCAGAATACTCAGCGCACTTCTCTGTCACCTGATTGATCATATGAATATGGTCCATGGTTGAATAACCTTTACGGAACCCTGCTTATTCTGTAGGTTGACTGAAAGCTAAGGTTGCAGAAATTCTGTTAGCGATTACCTTGGTAAGTACCCTGTAGACGACTGAAAGTAAGCTGATCGCCCTGTAATTTTTCAGGTCGTTCATGTCACCTTTCTTATGTATTAGGAAGATATTCGCGTTCTTTCAAGATTCCGGTACGCTTGCGGTAATTAGGCATTGCGTATACAGGTTTGACAGTTTTTCAAGTACAATTTCTCCGCCATCTTTCAAGAGGTCTGCTGTTATCTGATCCTCACTTGGTGCTTTGCCCCCTTTCATTTCTTTCAAAGCCTTCCTTACTTCTTCGGTCGTTACTGGTGGGATGTCTATTTCCTCTGAACTACTGTCTCGTTCGGTATTATCCTGGATGTCCCGGCTACTGTACAGATCCCTATAGAACTCCTCGGCCACTGTGACTATGTTATCTCTATTTGTGGTGATATTGCCTTGCTTATCTTTAAGTGCATACATCTGATTTTTCCCCACGCCAAGACGCCTCTTCACTGCATTCAGGCTACCGCCGTTCTTTACAGCGTATTCGATCCTCTCCATATTATACTTCCGTATGTCAGCTGTCTTACGCTTATTGATTAACTTCGAAAGCTCCGCTAGTTCTATTCTGTCAGCTGGGGTCGAGATTGTCATGGTTTGCCGTTTCCTAATTAGATCTTTCGTCTCCTGAGAAAGTTTACCAGTAGCCATCGTGCCCCCGACTTCTACTGCACACTCCGTGATGATGCGTGTAAGGTTGTCGCTGGCATCCTGTGTCGTAAGCTCGGCTTCCTCGGTACGAGCTGAGTATCGGTTCTGCAGCGCGATCCTGAATTTTTCTATTTACGCCTTACTGTTAGCTCATTAATCAGCTTCTTTCGTATTAGCTTGTTACGGTCCCTCCTCAAATCTAGCTTAATTCGAGATCTTACCACACGATGGCCACTACACCTTACCCTTCAGAGCACTTCGACATCCTTCACGACGCCAGGGTTATCGCATAATGTGAAGTCTATTTCATTTTTATGGTCCCCATTCGGACTCCTCCACGCCTACCTCCGGCTCTCCCGTTTACAGAAGAAGGTATTCATTATGCGTAGGTTATTCCGTTCTGCAAACTCAACTAGTAGGTCCCCCCTGCTATTTCTACACCCCAGACCATAGTTACCAACTGCCTTGTCTCCAGCCTGATTGCTTACTTTAGCTTTGAAATCTCCCATAACTACGGTATACTGTGTTTTTACTTTAGCCATTGCCGATTCTACATCGTCATAGAAGCGTTCCACTACCTGGTCGTCACGGCTGGATGTGGGGGCATAGCCCTGTACCACCTTGAGCTTGTACCTCTTACTGAGCTTAATTATAAGACCTGCTGCCCTTTCGTTAAGGCTATAGTGTTCTTCTATGTTGCCATCTATGCTTTTATTGACTAGAAATCCCACGCCCAGTTCTCCTCTGTCCTCTAGACCACGGTAACATAGAACATGTCCGTTTTTCAGCACCGTAAAGGCTTCACCTGTTCTCCTCACCTCACTAAGCCCTATGATATCCCATTTGATGCCCTTTAATCCCTCCAACAACACCTCTAGACTCGCTTCACAGGATAAGGTTCTCGTGTTAAACGTTGCCAGGTTCAGATTCCAATGGTGGCCTGTCCGGGTCCAGATATTCGTAGCACCCTCTGCTGCGTCACAGGTCTGACCGCCGCCGTGATCAGTTGCTTCACAGCCACTGGAGACTGCGGGCCGCGGGTTAATTGGCGTATTCATGGGAGGTTGTCGCCGTTACTACACCAGGGTGTCCAATCCTGCTCTGGTGAAGGAGTGTGTTACCGGCAATGGTCGCCGGTGTCAGGCCGCACCCCAAGCCCCCACTGCAATTCCATAATTGCGCGTTTTTTTTTTTTTTTGGGGGGGGGGGGGGATTGTTTGGCACCGGTTTTCGAACCACGGTCTTTCTACACGCGAGGCGGATACTATACCTCTACTCTCTACCTCTACGCCACCGCTGCACCGGACGGCGGTGCAGCAGAAAATCAAAAGTTCCCCGGGGGTACATGCCGTAACATTCTTCTCTCAACACGCAGCATTTTTTTTTTTTTACCGCGGCGGAAACTGAGCTGGGTCCAGGGAGTCTGTGCGAACGCGAATGCGCTGGTGCTTTCTGAGTTGGCTTTTACATACACGTCAGGGGATTAACGCGCTCTAGAAGCTTCGGGATTAGAATTTCTTCGCGGCGGGGCCAGTGGTCTACTAAGAAAGAGAAAAATAAAGGGTTATCCGGGGGCACATACCGTAACGTTGTTCTCTAAACAGGCAGGTTATTTTCTTCCCGCGGCCGAGAATGAACTGAGTCCAGGGAGTCTGTGCGAACGCGAATGCGCTGGTGCTTTCTGAGTTGGCTTTTACATACACGTCAGGGAATTAACGCGCTCTAGAAGCTTCGGGATTAGAATTTCTTCGCGGCGGGGCCAGTGGCCTACTAACAAAGAGAAAAATAAAAATTTGCCCGGGGGCACATACCGTAACGTTGTTCTCTAAACACGCAGCTAATTTTCCTTCCGTGGCCGAGAATGAACTGGGTCCTGTGCGCCTGTGCGAACGCGAATGCCCTCGTGCTTTCAGAGTTGGCGTTTGAATACACGTCAAGCGATTAACGTGCTCTAGAAGTTTTGGGATTAGAATTCCTTCGAGGCGGGGCCAGTGGCCTACTAACAAAGAGAAAAATAAAAAGTTGCCCGGGGGCACATACCGTAACGTTGTTCTCTAAACACGCAGCTAATTTTCTTTCCGTGGCCGAGAATGAACTGGGTCCTGTGCGCCTGTGCGAACGCGAATGCCCTCGTGCTTTCAGAGTTGGCGTTTGAATACACGTCAAGCGATTAACGTGCTCCAGAAGTTTTGGGATTAGAATTCCTTCGAGGCGGGGCCAGTGGCCTACTAACAAAGAGAAAAATAAAAAGTTGCCCGGGGGCACATACCGTAACGTTGTTCTCTAAACACGCAGCTAATTTTCTTTCCGTGGCCGAGAATGAACTGGGTCCTGTGCGCCTGTGCGAACGCGAATGCCCTCGTGCTTTCAGAGTTGGCGTTTGAATACACGTCAAGCGATTAACGTGCTCCAGAAGTTTTGGGATTAGAATTCCTTCGAGGCGGGGCCAGTGGCCTACTAACAAAGAGAAAAATAAAAATTTGGCCGGGGGCACATACCGTAATGTTGTTCTCTAAACACGCAGCTAATTTTCTTTCCGTGGCCGAGAATAAACTGGGTCCTGTGCGTCTGTGCGAACGCGAATGCCCTCGTGCTTTCTAAGTTGGCATTTAAATACAAGTGAAGGGATTAACGCGCTCTAGAAGTTTCGGAATTAGAATTCCTTCGCGGTGGGGCCAGTAGCCTGATAAGAAAGAGAAAAATAAAGAGTTGCCCAGGGGCAGATACCGTAACGTTGTTCTCTAAACACGCAGCTTATTTAATTCCCGCGGCCGAGAATGAACTGGGTCCTGGGTGTCTGTGCGAACGCAAATGCCCTCGTGCTTTTTGAGTTGGCTTTTAAATACACGTCAGGGGATTAACGCGCTCTAAAAGTTTCGGGATTAGAATTCCTTCGCGGCGGGGCCTGTGGCATACTAAGAAAGAGAAGAATAAAATGTTGCCCGGGGGCACATACCGTAACGTTGTTCTCTAAACACGGAGCTTATTTTCTTCCCGCGGCCGAGAATGAACTGGGTACTGGGCGTCTGTGCGAACGCGAATGCCCTCGTGCTTTCTGAGTTGGCTTTTGAATACGCGTCAGGGGATTAACGCGCTCTAAAAGTTTCGGGATTAGAATTCCTTCGCGGCGGGGCCAGTGGCATACTAAGAAAGAGAAGAATAAAATTTTGCCCGGGGGCACATACCGTAACGTTGTTCTCTAAACACGGAGCTTATTTTCTTCCCGCGGACGAGAATGAACTGGGTCCTGGGTGTCTGTGCGAACGCGAATGCCCTCGTGCTTTCTGAGTTGGCTTTTAAATACACGTCAGGGGATTAACGCGCTCTAAAAGTTTCGAGATTAGAATTCCTTCGCGGCGGGGCCAGTGGCATACTAAGAAAGAGAAGAATAAAATGTTGCCCGGGGGCACATACCGTAACGTTGTTCTGTAAACACGGAGCTTATTTTCTTCCCGCGGCCGAGAATGAACTGGGTACTGGGCGTCTGTGCGAACGCGAATGCCCTCGTGCTTTCTGAGTTGGATTTTGAATACACGTCAGGGGATTAACGTGCTCTAGAAGTTTCGGGATTAGAACTCCTTCGCTGCGGGGCCAGTGGCATACTAAGAAAGAGAAGAATAAAATGTTGCCCGGGGGCAGATACCGTAAAGTTGTTCTCTAAACACGCAGCTTATTTAATTCCCGCGGCCGAGAATGAACTGGGTCCTGGGTGTCTGTGCGAACGCGAATGCCCTCGTGCTTTCTGAGTTGGCTTTTAAATACACGTCAGGGGATTAACGCGCTCTAAAAGTTTCGGGATTAGAATTCCTTCGCGGCGGGGCCAGTGGCCTACTAAGAAAGAGAAAAAGTGGGTTTCCAAATATACCTATAGCGTGCCATTATATGAACTCTATGAACAGTATTTTTCAATTTTGCACGTTCTGGTTCATATTTTCGTTTTCGCATTTCATTTGACACCGACAGTACGTGCTCACACTACCAAATTTTGAGGCGATTCTTTAGCCATTCGCTCACACATTTTAGACTCCAATATGTACGAAGACACGTCGTTCACCGCGAACGCGCGGTGACAGGGTCGTTCACTGTTCTCGTGATCTTTCTGCGTGGTGTGGAAGCGTAAGGGTCCCGCCCCATTCCTTCCATCAGCTTTTCCAGTCGTGAGCGAAGTGTAGGATGCATAAAATGGTAAAAATGTCGTTTCCAATCGCGCGCCATCAGCCGCAAAGGGTTCGCACAACATCCGACAGATGGCGACGAGTGCACTGGCCAGTAGGAAGACACAGTGAAACATCCCCCTCGCGAGGGGCACGATCAAATGCAGATCATTTCCGGGGGCGCACGACGTTAAGTAGTTTGCGTTACGTTAATGTTGTTGCACTTGTGGCAACTGCTGACGAGAGAGCGCTCGTCAGCAGTAATTTGAATGAGTCAACGATATAAGGCGCGTTCGTAGCGTCCTATTCTGTGTCGGCTTTGTGGCGCAGTGGGTAGAGCACCATGTACATTACGTTCCGCCCGTAGGCTCGAGGGATCGAAACCTGGCGCCGGATAGTATTTTCTTTTATATAGTGTAGGGGGAGGGGTGCGGACAACGACGGTGCGGACTACGACAGGACAACGCGGGTGGCATCGTGAGTTACTGAAATGCTCTGCATTTAAAATAAAAAGTTGCCCGGGGGCAGATACCGTAACGTTGTTCTCTAAACAGGCTGCTTATTTTCTTCCCGCGGCCGAGAATGAACTGGGCCCTGGGTGTCTGCGAACGCGAATGCCCTCGTGCTTTAAGTTTGTCTTTTAAATACATGTTGGGGGATTAACGCGCTCTAGAAGTTTCGGGATTAGAATTTCTTCGCGGCGGGGCCAGTGGCCTACTAAGAAAGAGAAAAATAAAATGTTGCCCGGGGGCACATACCGTAACGTTGTTCTCTAGACACGCAGCTTATTTTCTTCCCGCGGCCGAGAATGAACTAGGTCCTGGGCGTCTGTGCGAACGCGAATGCCCTCGTGCTTTCTAAGTTGGCTTTTAAATACACGTCAGGGGATTAACGCGCTCTAGGATTTTAGGGATTACAATTCCTTCGCGGCGGCGCCAGTGGCGTACTAAGAAAGAGAAAAATAAAAAGTTGCCCGGGGGCACATACTGTAACGTTGTTCTCTAAGGGCTCTGAACTTTCGCTTTCGCAGTGAGTGTCTTCGCTCCACTGGCTTGAAATGCGGGTGAAAGTGCCCCACACCGATTTCAAGCAAGTCATCGCGAACTGGGGACAACATCGAGTTCGCTCGCAACGCGCGGCCACCTGGGTTTCCCCACCGATGGGGTGACGCAACGCGCTTGTCCACTAAGCTACTTACTGCCAGAGCTTTCGGACCGCTCGCTGCTCGGCCTTCGTTGCTCGCTCCTTTCTAGTGTCCCGCTCGCAGGCTTTGCCACAACATCGCCCGAGTTAGAGCTCGCACCCGGAGGAACACCTGTTTCTGTGGGCTGGCGCGGCTTCTTCAGGCTAGCCTTGCAGTTTACGCTCCCCCGCGAAAACTCGATATATCGCGCACTGAGCGCGTACCGATCGCAAACCACCTCCAAGGCTTTCCGTGATTTTGAGCATTCTGCCGAGACGAGGCCGCCACATGAACACGATCAGCGGACTCGTACGGCCCTGTATCGGATGTCTCAGCAAGTGCGTTGTCTCGCTTAGGTACCCCTTTGCTCTCTGAGACGGCGGTACACTCTCTGTTAGCGTCGTTTGCTATGAGCTCACTGGATTTCTCTCACGGCAGCGCTTCGACCTTGAGGTCGTTTTCGCGCAACAGCTGATCGGAAACCGGTGACAGCGTACTCTTCGTGTCGCCCGGCTACGTTTCTCCACCGAAGGGTTTCACGCAACCCCCCTCATCTGCTGGCGGTTCAACTAACCTACCGCGATAGTTTTTGGTCGTCTCGCTGGTCGGGCCACGCTGCTGGGCATCTTTTCGTGTCTCGGCCGCTGGGGAAGAGTGAAGTTTCTGCGAGAGCTTCCCCGCATGCGAACTCGTAAGTGCCATGCACTGGCCGCTGCTCGCGGACTGTGCGCGCGTTTCCAAATGGTTATTTCGAAGCGGCTCCTCTGCCTCTGCGCCCTTCTCGTTTTCCTCGCTCGCTCCTCTGTCCAAGAATACGAGTGCGGTCGCTTCGCGTTTGCCTTGGGACGCTCCGTCTTCCGGCCGTGACCTCTCAACAACGAACAGCAGCCGTTGGTCCTGACTTCTCGGACCGCTCGCCTGAACCGTTGGAGAAGCTACGCTAGGCGCAGGCAAACCCTGCCGGAGCTCCATCTCTAGCCTCATCAACTCGAACTCCATTTCGGCTAGCTCTCTCATTAATTTCCTTTCGGCTTCCTCTCTCCGTTTCTGCCTTTCGGCATCCTCTCTCCGTTCCTGCCTTTCCGCCTCTTCGCGCTCACGGCGCTCTTTCTTTTCGGCTCCCTCGCGCTCCCGGCGCTCTTTAGCCTCCTCGCGCTCACGGCGCTCTTTGATTTCAGCCCTGGCCTCATTGACTTCCTCAGCGTTACGTTCTCCTTCCGGAAGACCTCAAGAATCGCCTGCTTCCGTTTCGCACGGCGTAAGTCAAGGCCCAGCCCCTCGCAAATTTCGATGAGTTCCTTCACTTTAAGGTCCTCAATCGTTTGCACTGGCCTCTTGCTGCTTACCCATGTTAGAATTCCCTTGCCGTTCCTGTACCATCCAGCTACTAGTAAGGCACGCGCAAGTAATTCCCTACGCTCCTTTATTTACGCCCTCAGCACTAGCTTTGGTTTCAACACACTTTCTCTGGGCTTGAAGCAATCAAAGCTTTCACAGTGCTTCACACAGCCCTTTTCTAAACTACCATAACCTGTGCTAGAGAAGTCTGGTGTGCTGAGAGAAAACGTTGAGTGCTTACCACACTAGATAGTAGCCGTTGCCGGTCGATCCCGCAGCTGCCATCCACTGTTGGGAATGACCTTCCCAGCGCTGCTCCCAGGTTGGGACTCGCATCCAGCTCGTCACCGATGTTGGGAATCAGCTATCCCACCGCTGTCACCGCTCTTGGGACTGGGCCCGCTCGCCGCAGCCACCGGTGTAGCGTCGCTGCCTTGCCCCGTCCGGTATCGACGCGGCGCAGGGCAGAGCGAAGAAGTTCTCGAGCCGACGAAAAGTTGAAGCAGCATTTATATACAGTATGTACAAGGGTAACAACAGCGTTACATGGATCGCACACAGGCGTCAGCCCCTCTTCACTCGGTGCCACCGAAGAGTGCCTACGATAAGTGCCTCCGGGCTTGTTTTATACTTTAACAAAACAGCGCGACGCACGGGACAAAGGGAAGAGAAGACTACACAAGCGCTGGCTAACAACTGTTTATTTGAAAGCAAAGAACGAAATATATAGGCGAAATGTTATCAAAGAGTAGCCGCGCGCATGATCAGTGAACGAATTAGGTTATATGCTAACACATATAACTAACACATGCTAACACATGCTAACAATCAATAGAAGACGCTATCTTGACAAGTATGATATTTCTTTTTCCAGGAGCGGTACTGAAGGGGTGCTTACACACGAGGTTCCTCTCTTGTGTATCTCAAACGCTTCCCAGATTTCGCACGTGCGCTGGCCCTTGTATCTTCGTAAGATACTACATTTGTCGAACTGTGGTGTGCATCGGCAAGCCTTGACGTGTTGAGCAAGCATGCTGCCCGTGCCGGTCTTCAGTGTGTTGGCATGCTCCCTTAACCTGTCGTTGATGCACTGCCCTATTTGTCCCACGTACGACTTGCCACAAGGCACCAAGAGGATCTCGTAGACCACCGCTTCCCGGCATTCGACAAAGGGCCTGGTGTGATTTACCTGGCATCCTTTCTCCGCTGCTTGCTCTATATTCACTCTCCTGCAGAGCCCGCCCAGTTTGTTGGGGGCAGAAAACAGCGGCTGTACACCCGACCGTCCTACTATCTTTTTGAGTTTGTGGCTGACACCCTGAATGTATGGAATTACCGCTTTTTTCTTGCGGCTGTCTTGCGGCGTTTCCGTGTGGCATTCTTCCTCATGTCACTCAAAAGTTTTCTGGCTATGCTGCTAGGAAGCTGATCTGAGAATCCGGCGGCTGAAAGACGGTGGACTTGCACGGTGAAACTTGCCTGAAAGGTGTGCCCGCAAGACCGGACCAGTGCATTCGTCATAACGGATGTGGCGACCGCCCGCTTCACAACCTTCGAATGAGCTGATCCGTAATTTCTTATGCGTAATGAGCTGAGTAATTTCTTTGTAGGTAGTCATTCGGTCTCGTGTGCTGTGCCACAAATGCTCTCCGCCACTTTGCTCAGCGCGGTTAGTGAGTTCGCGCGCACCAGCGTGTGCGGTTTCATTGTGGTTCTGAGCACGTGCCGACACCGTACCTACGTGTGCCGAGAACCACTTGATTCTCGTCTTCCCAATGAGGCTTGGTTATCTTCGCAGTAGTTTCACCGTTACGGGGGAAACCCTGCCTTTGGAGACATTTTTGACAGCTTGCCTGGAATCACTCAGGACCGTTGTGCTGCCTGGATCTTTGAGGGCCAGCGCGATCGCCATGTCCTCTGCTTCCTCGGGTGTCCCGCCTGCAACGCTGGCCGCCGCTGGGAGGTTGACCTCGGCGTCGACCACCGTCACCACGAAGCCACGTTCGTTGCAGTATTCTGCTGCATCGACGTAGCGGGCTCCAGCGTCCCCGGCGTGGAGCTCCGCCAGCGCCTTGGCCCGTGCTTGCCGCCTGCCCTCGTTGTACTCCGGGTGCATGTTGCGCGGGACTGCATCCACCTGGATTTTGTCCCTGGTGTCGTCACGTAGCTGCGTCTTGGTTCCCTGCTGTTCATGGCAGTTGTATCCCAGCATGTCCAAGATTCTTCTGCCTGCTTTGGTTAGGGTTAGCCTCTCTAGCTGCGCCACCCGTTGGGCCTCGATGACTTCTTCCAAGGTGTTGTGTACGCCCACGATTAGCAGTCGCTCGGTACTTGTAGACTCAGGTAGTCCGATGGCCGTCTTATACACCCTTCGACTGAGTGATTCCAGCTTTTTCTTCTCGTTGGTTTTCCACTTGTGCAACGCCACCACGTATGTTAAGTGGCTCATGACGAATGACTGTACTAGTCGTATGAGGCTCTCCTCGCGCTGCCCCCTCTTCCTATTGGAAACTCGTTTCATGAGCCGAATCGCGCTGGCCGCCTTGCCGGCGATCTTCGCCATTGTGCTCCCATTGTTGCCCTTCTCGTTGAGGAGCATAACCAGTACTCTGATGTCGGATACCCTGGGTATCGCCGACCCATCCTGGCTGTAGATCTTAACTTCGTCTTGTTCTCGTCGTTGTTCACGCTGATTGTCTTTGGGCTTGTACAAAATCAGCTCAGACTTACTCGGTGAGCATCTCAGGCCAGTACCCTCGAGGCTCCCCTCGAAGGTCCTCACTGCTTTCTGCAGGACCTCTTCCACTTGGGCGTCGCTACCTCCCTTGACCCACAGGGTGATATCGTCGGCATATATCGTATGCTCGACGTTCTCCACCTCTGCGAGCTGGTGGGCGACCCTTATCATTACCAGGTTGAAGAGGAGCGGCAAGATCACTGACCCTTGAGGCGTGCCTCGGCTTCCGATCTCCTTGGCTTTCGTCTCGACATCACCGGCGATCAGCACCACCCTTCGCCCCGTCAGTAAGCTCTTGATATACTCGTGAGACCTTTTGCCCATGTCCAACCTCGGAACTTGCTCGAGTATTGCCGAGTAGTTAACGTTATCAAAACGTAGCGCAGAGCTCAGTTCTCGGCCCTCTTTTATCTTTTATCTACTATAATGGTTTACCGTCTGGTATATCTTCCTAGATTCGGCTTTTCGCAGACGACTGTGTTCTCTAGAGAAACATTTCTAGTAAAAATGATCAGCTCCTTCTCAAATATGACCTAACCCACTTAGAAAATTGGTGCTCGCAATGGATGATTAAACTGAACGTTTCGAAATGTAAATTTCTGCACGTTACCCAGAAACACTCTCACGTTAGCTTTACATACTCGGTTACCTCAACCAACTTATCACGGTTGGAGTTACTGGTACCTTGGTATCCTTATAAAGAGCAAATTAATCTGGTCTGACCACATCCAAAAACTTGCAGCCAATGCCTCTAAAATCCTCGGGTACATCATAAGATCACTATCATGCTTACCTGCTAGAGTTGGCATACACAACCTTTGTACGCGCTAAGCTTGATTACGCTTCAGCAATTTGGAACCCCCATCAAACTTCTTTGATAAATTCTCTTGAGTCAATCCAAAATCGCGCAGCCCGTTTTATTTCTTGGACATACGGCTTTCCATCTAGCATCTCAGCTGTAAAATCGTCCGTCGGTCTCCCCACCCTTGTTTCTAGAAGGGTGCAAGGTTCTGTCTTTTTAATAAACTATATTGCAAGGTTCTGTCTTTTTCATAAACTATATTATACATTTCCCGACATACACACCTGATTATTGCTACCGCCATTCCGAACCTCACGCCGCCTTCATAACTCAATGAGCAAGCAGCGTCTGCATGGCTCCACAAATGCATTCAATAAATGTCTTTTTCCTGTTGCCACAGAAGAGTTTAATAACCTGCCTGAACAAATACCAACTAAACGCGACCATAATAAAGTCAAGATATAATTAACAGTACCCCTGTACAGCCAGACCTCATGACATAACAGCGTGTAGTACAACCAAACCCAGATATTACCGTATAGTTTCTATGTATCTTATCGCTTGTGCTCCTTGCTCTTTTTATTCGCTGTTACCTCATGCTCTAATCTTATTCTTGTTGACACATCCTCCTCTTATTGCCGCACCATGTGATGTTTCCTCCAGATTGTGGGTCGTGATTACACGCGCTCAAAGTATTTCAAGGATCACTACCACCCTGTTGTGCGTCAACATTGCTTGTGGACCCTCCATACTGCTGGCTCACCTTTTAATGATGTTAAATCTGTTGTTGTTTTCTCTCCTTCCGTTTTTTAAGCCCTTGCTGCCCCATGCAGTCAAACGGCTGCTGGGGTGAGTCCTTTGTTATTGCTCCCTAAAAACGTCTTTACCTACATTACATGTTAGCTGATATTTTTTCTCTTTGGTGCTCCACCTTTTTGTTCCTCTTGTCTTGTTTTTCTTTTGTTTCAACGAACATGTATACGCCGTCATGTATTTCGCTTTCCCACATTTGTGCAATCGTCTTGTTATCGCTGTTTTCATGTTTAGGTTATATTGTTCTTGATGTTGTGTTTATGTAATATTGCTATTGCTGTCGTGTTTTCCACTCAGTTATCATGACCATCACAGGCCCTCGCTTCCCCCCCCTTATGTAATGGGCCTTTAAGTGAAAATAAATGGTGATGATCATCATATATCTATTTACTGGTAACATTGGCCAGATATTGCATTAAAAAGCAGGTTCCCGAAAATCGCAATGACAAAATAGTTTCTTTAAAATATCTATATAAACACCACCTGGCATGCAACTTGAAAAAACAACACATTCTGGCTTAGAACGCATTAACCGAACTTGCATTACAGTGCGCAGAAAAGGGTCTTGTACATTGCGCAAAAACGAAAATCGGTTTACGCGCTGACGTAAAAACAGGTGAGTCAGCCCTAAACCACCATCACGTATTCGCCGGAACAAATTTGTCCTACTGCTACTCTCCCATGTGAACCCCGACACCAACCCGTCGCGGTGGCTCAGTGGCTAAGGCGTTGTGCTGCTGAGCACGAGGACGCGGGTTCGATTCCCGGCCGCGGCGGTTGCTTTTCCGATGGAGGCGAAAAGCAAAAACGCCCGTGTGTACGAGATTTCGGCGAACGTTAAAGATCCCCAGGTGGTCAAAATTAATCCGGAGCCCTCCACTACGGCGCGCCTCATCGCCTGCGTTGCGTCGGTGCGTTAAACCCTACAATCAGTCATCAGAACCCCCACACCAAAACACCAAATGCGCGATGTGGCTTCCAGACATTCAAACGTGAACAATGCAGTACTTGCATCACAAAGCAAAGCTTTGCCACAAAGAAAAGATTACAAGTCGTGACTCTCGCGAACACTGACAGCTCAGTTGATTTCCCTTTTTCCCCCTTCTCTTTGAGTGTTTGCACCTGCCACCGCCAGTAAGGCTCGCTGCCGCGAAAGTATTATAGTGTGGTTCACAAGTACTATACTGGGGTGGTGACCAACCAAGTTACATTAGCAAAGGTCGCTGGCGTTGACAGCCATTTGCCGTGCCAAAACCCCAGGCATTTTTCTTAATTCACCACACCCCACGTGTCCTCACCAAACTGCTTCACTGTTTCAACGGTGAACGTCAGGCTTTCTTTGTTAGAACAAACAACGGCCCTGTCGTCAGCGTAGGCGAGCAGTTTGACCTCTGTCTCCTGCAGTTTAAATCCGGTTATTTTACTAGAGTAAAAGCCCGTTACTTCGAACTAGAAGGGGACCATACAATTCTTGGAATTAAGCGGACTTCGAATTAGCGGGCGAGTTTTTGAATAAATGGACATCGCGCCACGCTGCGCAGGCATAAGACAAAAAGCCACCTCTGGACCCGCTATCGCAAAGTAGGCGCTACTACCCGTTTGAGGCAGGTAATCTCGTAAATAATGCCCCGATTCGTCGTGACTGGCATAGTCGATGAGGCGTCGCTGACAAAGCTCCGAGGCAGCGAAAGAGGTGACAGAAGAAACTGCCTTCCCGCCGTGGCAGAAGCAGAAGCAGGACTACGACGACCAATACAAACCGCGCAGGACACAGCTGAGCTTGTTGCACATGCCACCTGATAGCAGGCCTTTCCAGCGACCGCGGCACTAAGAAAACCTGCAACGGCATACGCGCCGGACCACTGGTGCTGGCGGCGCGGAGGCCGATGGGGAAGCGAAATGAGCTGTCGCAGCAGCGTAGCACGTGCGCCACGCTGTAGTTTTTGTGCTTTGTTGTTTTGCATCTCTAGTAAATTTGGATTGTTTTGTATTTTAAGCACATTGTAATCCATCTGGGCTGACGTCTTCTGTGAGTAGCGATGAATACCAGGGGTCCCAGATGGAACTAACCGTTGTGGGTACCGACGCCTTCTAATTATCGGGAGGGAGTTTTCTCCCATAGAAATATACAGGGCTGTGCCAGCACCAGGGCGTCAGTTCGAATTAACTGCAAGTTAGAATATACATGATGCTCTACATGCTGTATATGAATGATGCTCAGGCACAGACGTTCACTGCATACACAAAACAATAACGGGCTGTGGCGGCAGCCCTGGCGCACGGAACGCTGCACCTCGATGACGGCTTCCAATTTCTTATTCACTATCAATCGTGTAGTGCAGTTCCGGTACGCCAGCGCCACTACCCGTTCAATGACAGAACCAAAGTTGAGGTGTTCTAAAACATAAAGCTGGATCTTGTGAGAGACGTAGTCAAAGGCTTTATCCAGGTCGAGCTAGAGAATCGCCATGCCCTAGTGCATTGCATCGCAATATTTCTGCATGCACCTTGCCTTGTGGACATTCGTAAATATGTTACGACTCCTGATGTTACACGTCTGATGTGGACCAAGAATTTTCTGGATTACTATTTGTAACATTTTACCCAGAACCTTCATAAAACTTTGTGATCAACGTTTGTTAGAGATATTGGTCGGTATGCTTTAACATCCCGTAATTTTTGCTTCTCGTCTGCTTTTGTAATTAACATTGTCGGAGAGGTGGAAAAAGATAGACTGAAGCGCTTGAATTTCGCAGGTTTGGTTGTTTATGTCGGCAAGAACAAGAAATATCAAAGGTTTAACGTGTTTATATTACATTCCGGGCATACAGTATATACTTTGGGTTCGTAGCGCGAGCGTTAGCTTTGGATTTTGCCGCGGTGTCTAGCTCGTAATAGCGCAGTACACCTTGGGAGAGATGTGAACGGCTGCGGACAAAAATATCTGGTCCTGCCAGTCATGGAGAACTCTCAGAGGGCAAGTTGAGAAATAAATTTGAAAGAATGACATATGGAACGAAAACATGGCGCCTTACTAAACAACTTGAAAGCAAGCTTACGTCGCCTTGCTTTCGAACGAATGGAACGAATAATGACTGGGTAGGACAGAGACAGGATACGAGCTTTCTGTATCAGAGAACAACCTAGAGTAGAAGGTATTGTAGTCCACATAAAGAACAAGAAATGGAACTGTCCTGGCTGCGTAATTACGCGAAATGACAATCGATGAAATAGCAGGGTGACAGAGTGGACACCAATAGACGGGTCTAAAAAAGAGGAAAGCCAATTCTTCACTGCAGGAAAAAAATAAGGAAATTCGGCGGCAAAGAATGGACTCGAGTGGCGTGCGGCAGGACCGGTTGGAGGTCAATGGGAGAGACCTTCGTCCTGCAGTGGACATAGTTGGCTGCTGCTGCTGATGGTGATGATGGAACAGCTGCGTTGCGGACAAATGGAGAGGGGCCGCCAGCAATTCTGTTTCTCCAACCTTGGACCTCCAGTCGAAGCTCAGCCAATTGTTTTGTTGGGAGGAAAAAAGACCGTCATCCTAACCATATACGGCTTCGTTATAGCGAATACAGGAAACATTCCGGTCAGAGAAAGTAAATGACAAATATAGCCATTATGCAACATATCACAGGGCTACACACTGGTGCATGTATTTTTTTAGTAATTGTATAGTATCACGCATGGTATATTTGGGAACCCTCTTATACACACGGATTGGTTTGGTTACACTTTGAAATTCTTAGCCAAAGCCATATGAATATGCGACCGTTGTTGACTAGTTCAGACACTTTGATTAGTGAGGTATTTCAAAACAAGCTATTGCGGCACAACTAGATTGAACCATTTTTTGCAAGGTTTTGGAATATCTACACTGGAGCCTTCAACGTGGATTACAGGGGTTGTGCTGTCACGGCTAACCAAGGCAATGCCCATGGTCATAAACTACTTGATATTCCACTTGCGTGTCGCGGTAGATATATCCTCCCTTGATGTCACAATTCGATTCTTATTTGTAAGGCATAAAAATAGGTTCAGTGGGTGTCATGGTCGTCTTCCCAGTAAAGGATTAATGGTTTTACCGCGAAGCTGTATATACCGAGGGTGACCGTATTGTTTTGTCTGAAAAAAAGAAGACAAAAACACCCACGTCTAGAGCGCCTTCTGTTTGTATACCACTCACGCCATGAAGTTCCACGCACGTACGGTATTCTATTTGCATTCTGCTGACGCTATGGTAAGGCCACGTATAGGTAGTACTCCAGGAGAGCTCCGGGCTTATGAAGACCGACGACGAAGACCGAGAAGGCAGTGTTATTGACACGATACTCTACGAAAAAGGCGCAGACTCTAAACCAGCAGGTGTAACAGAGGACGGGGATAGCCGTTGGTCACAACAATGTTTCATCCAATCGAGAAATGGTTCCGCCAGTTATTATGGGCAAGTTTAAACTATGTATAGTATTGCTGTCCATCAACTATTGCACACAGGTAGTCTATGAACTTCATTTCTGCAAAGCGACTCGCTTAAGTTGTCACATATTTTGCGTCAAACCTGACCAGAAGCGGTTCGCGCTTTTTCTGTTTGAAGAGTCGTCTGCAGCAGTATATTTTGAAGGCCAGGCGTGTTATCTCGAAAAGCGGGATACTCGGAAGAATTGTATCCTTTCGGGCTTTAGAATTTATGCCGAGCATTAGAAGAGTTATTTTAGGTGACAAATCCTAACACCCCTGCTCAATTTTAGGTAACCTATTATAAGTTTTTTTGAGAAGAGATATTGTCCTTGCTGTCTTTGATCTTCCTTATTTGCCATTCCAGCTACTTGGTGGTACAAATGACCTTGTTCTGCTAAGAGTATCACAACATACTTGGATGGAAGACTACTGGGAGTGCTTGGTGTCTAAGTTCATTGGCAGCGGTGTAAGCAATAGTACATATTATAGGTCTCTTGAGTACGTCGTGCCTCAAAAGAAAAATGAAGTCCCTCGGAGCAGGTGAGTTCACGCCATACAGTAGTAACGAATGTACACGAACAGGTTGCATGGGCTGCTTTCCGGCTACGCGAGCCAAGGACGCATTAGAGGTCTAGACTGTCTTTCAGATGACTTCCGTGAGTGTCTCGTTAAGCCTACACAAGTCAAAGGTTGTGTGAAGCAACCAAGAACAGACCCGGAAACATATGGCCAATGCCGTCTCCTTCACTGGCATTACAGCAGGCGCGCAGCCATCACTCTTAGCGGCGTGCCTCGACCCACGAACATTTGCGCGCAGTACCGGGGAAGAAAACGCCGATACTGAAACTCTTTCTTCAATTCAAGATCTCTCAAAGTAGCCATGTACCCGTCAAGCACGTGCAAAAACAGGCAGATATCTGGCCTTCACACAGCATTCAAACAGTGTCCGGTGGCACCACGGTCCCACGCAGGATTTCAGCTTATATGTTGTCTTCCGCCGTGAGTCTCTTCATTGTACGGCCTCCCCTTGCCCAACAAGTGCCATAAAAAGGCAGCTGCATGCGATAAGCACATACGTGGAAACGCGCTTATCGAATTCCACGGGAAAGAAAGCCATGGCCGCGCACTTGTAGAGCAGGAGGAAGACACTTAGTACCTTTCCTGACTCCTTAAATAAATAAGAATATGTTTTGAATATAGTGCATTGGAGCCTAAGCGGAATCATTTTCAGCCCTAACATGGGATGGGAGAGTATACTTTTCAACCGGCATCTCGAAACAAATATTAAAAAAGGTATCGCCACATCCAGTATGCTGGACTCCCAATTGGTGAATAAAGCATTGGAACCATGAGAGAACTGCTTCTAGCGGGTTACAATTGCATGGCGGACAAGCCTGAGACAGAAATTTTACGCATCATAACAAATTCCGATTCAACAGACGTCCGAACTCTATGGTTGTATGGTTCCTCGGTATTTATTTTGGCGTATTTTCTTTTACAGGGTGTTTCACGTCGCGTTACTAATTTCAGACACCGTGTAACCAGGTTGCCATCGCAGGCACGAGAGGAAGCAAAACGTCAAAAATCGTTCTAATTCAGTGTTCATTGTTTGCGGAGAGAAGGTACACATTGGCATTGATGTACCAAATATGTAGATAAAATCAACAATCAACGTTATAGACCGAGGTCATATGCCAGACTGGCGGATGCAGTTGTTACAGAAGGAAACCGCAAGCACCATTTTAACACAGCCTTGACAGATGGCTCAGCGTGATACCAACACATGGAAAGCAGAACCCGTAGCAGCAGTGTGGTTTCTTACAGTTCCCTATAGTAGCCTAAAGTTGGTCTGAGGCACCCAGAGCACCACAGAGAGTCTTTGGCTTCACCCGCAGAATTTTATTCAGGGTAGTTACATGCAAAGGAAACATGATACTTGCAGTCAAATACATACAAAAGCAACTATTGATACTCATACACTGCTTTTCAATATACTATGCAATTTTATTGGGCGGTAGTTGCGTACATTTTAGATACGGAGAGCTGTTTCAAATTGCAGCGAAAAAAACAGCGTACAAGGAATAAATACCATGACATAACACTAGGCTTTAACTGGCATTTTCACAAATTCATCATTTACACAAAAACATGGGTAATAAAGACGGGTTTAGGGGCAACTGTGTCACAAATATACTTGTACATTTACGGCGGCACTGGCATAGAGATTATACAACATTGAGCATAAAATATGCTGCCTAATCAAATGAAATAAGGCAACTTATTGGCGGAAGTACCCATTGCACCTGGACTTGCCATACCATGTTTATATAGCACTGTTCGGGAAAAAGCAGCTTGCTATTAAATTGTCGGAAAAAGACAAATACCAGCCATACACAGTTGTACTATCACAAGACGTACCGTAGAGTAGTGCGAGAGTTTAGGTAAAGAACGCTCGAGACAATATTAACGATTAACATTTCCACGCGAGAACTCACCAAAATCATGTGGAAGTATGCCACAACTAAAACATGATTATTAAAGACAGTACAGTTCCCGGACACGAGATGTAAGTGTAATATCAAGCTAATTGCAACCAAAACAGACTCTATAAGCACCTTGAAAAGGCCGTTCACTTAAGGCACGTTACTTGCCCACGACAAGTTGCAGTTTTTTAAAATCACTCCTTCAAAAAAAAAAGCTCATAAAAGCCAGTCTTAACCTTTAAAAATTTTACAACCCACATAGCTGGGAGCATGTTACACATTTGAAAATTTAACAAGCAGATTAAAAAGATTCGCGTCATCAATTGCAGCAAGAACAAGTCAGACGTCCTTAAGAACGAAACGATCGAGCGTTGAAAAATAAAGGCGACCTGTTTTACCAAGCAAATTTGAAAGCAATTTTTCCACCCTCAAAATTTTACCTGAGGTAAAATTCCTAAAAATACAACATCCTTCTATCTCGCTGTCAGTGTATTTGTGAACAAAGCCCTGCTTCTTCTAAGCAATAAATACTACTTTGCTCAGAGTAAAAACTTGCCCAAGCCAAATACGCACATTATCAATTCTTCTGTGACATGGGCATCAGGGCATATAGAGTACAAAAATTGATCTATATAATAGCCTGAAGCCGTCTGCGCAAATAAGCACTGTCACTTTCGCATCCATCAGCAGCAGCACTGCCATGAAAAAAAATTCTCATGAGCTGCAGTTGAATAATAAGCACGTTACAATGTGGTGCCATTGACTACATTACCAGCGTAGGTCCAAAGGCAACCTGCGCTTTCTGCTAAAGATGCAAAATCACAAAGGAAGCACGACTTTAGTGTTCAGTTTGCATGTCACTTGCATGTGCTAATTTTTTAATCCCCTACAGCAGATCTGACCCCTTCATGCCTTTTAAGAGAGACTAACGTCTACCAATAATTAAAAATCCAAAAACCAGCTGACCACTTCAAGTATTTTAACAGAGATTCCGGTTTAAATGACACGAGGCCGATGTCAAATGACTCATGCTTTCCGAGAACTCTCTGCAAAAGTCCCATGAACTCTTCAAGGGCACATACATATAAGAAGGTTAAGATGACATATGTGGCGAAGAGAATGACCACATCCTGAAGTGACGACGAAGTCGGCGAATCCACGATGCGTTTGATGCGGACAATACTTACGCTGCCTTTTTGTTGTCTCAGAATAACTGGGTCTCCAGAAGACTTTGCTCACCTCACGTACCTTTAAGGAAAGAACAAGAAACGTTTGTTACACGGTGCCTTTAAATGAATAAGTTGCTTCGGCCCTTTAATAACACAGTAATTGATTTAGATATCAGTGATTTATTGGTTTCTTTTCTGGGAATGCTGCTAAAGGTGCAAGTGTGCACGAAAAAATATCAGCACAGTCTATCAACGACGTTGCCCTTATTCTGGAAAGTGTCCCACTTTGCTGCCTCGGTGGCCGGAATATAAAAACTATTTTTTATCCTTGAGAGGAGGGGCAGGAGGAAAAAACTTTATCCTATCGGTCGTGAGTGCGGTCACTCCGGACCAGTGAGGGGTGTCCTCTGTCCAGGACTCCCTGGCTGTAGCCGGCCTTCCGTGCCCTGTTCACCAGCCGCAGCTGGGGACAGGGGTCGGAGCTGGTCAGCGTCACCGCCAACTGTGAAGGGGTAGGGTTGGGATTGGGAGGGAGTTCTGGGCTGTTTGGGCAGGCCCACACTATGTGGCATACTGTTCTTGATGTGGGGAAGAACATGCACTGCGGTGAGTATCGCGTGGAGAATATTTTGTGCCAGATGGTGTTGTGGGGGAAGCTGTTTGTTTAGAGCTGGCGAAGTATGACTCCTTCCTTTTTGAGTGGCTTATGGGGGGTGGGGGGGGAGGAAACTGTTGGTGGGATAGTCGGAAGTGAGAGAGTATGCTATTGTATGTTAGTAGGGTTTGGGGCGTGTAGTGCGTGGGGATGGTTGGCCTAGGGTTTTGGCTGTCCGCAATGCCCCGGTGTACTGCTTCTCGAGCCGCGGTGTGTGCGGCTTCATTGTCGACTATGCCTGAATGACTTGGTGCCCAGATAATGCACAGTTCAGGTAGGTGAGCCTTGGTTTTGAGAATATTGAGGGCTGCTGGGGAAAGAGTGCTTCGCAGGAAGTTGCGACAACCTTGTTGAGAATCTGTCAATATGGTCAGGTAGTCGCTTTCCGTTGTGGTGGTTGCCACGGCTACTGCTGCTTCCTCAGCTATGGCGGTGTCCGTGGCTAGGACAGTGGCTGTTGCTACGGTCTGAAGTTTATTGTTCACGGATGGTATCGCATAGGCGTTCTTGGTTACGTAGGGAGAGGCATCTTTGTATAGTACATCCTTGTAATGTTGATATTGTGTCTGAAGATAGTTGGTGCGGGCGTTTCGTCGTCCAATGTGAAAGGTAGGGCGCATATTTCGAGGAATTGGGGTAACACGGATGTGTTTCCGTATAGACAGTGGAATTCGTATTCTACATGTGCAGACAGGAGGTGATGAATATCCACGGAGCGTGAAGGTCGCACGTCCAGCATTATTGAGTTGAAGCCGTTAGAGTTGTGAAGTGCGTTGCGCCTCACAGAGCTCTTCCGAGATGTTGTGCAAGCCCAGTTGTAACAGCTTGGCGTCCGATGTACATGTAGGAAGTCGGACAGCCGTCTTGTAAGTATGTCGAATAAGAATATACAGCTTTCGCAGCTCGGCTGGATTGAGGTCCGGTAAGGCGTACCATACGTAACATGACAGATGAGCAAGGGTTGAATAAGACAGATGTGGTCTTTTTCCTTCAGTCCGGTCCATTTGTGCGTGATACGGCGAACTAATTGGGTTAGCTCAGTGTTGGTGCGTTGAAGTTATAAGACTGTATGCGAGCCCGATCCGTCCTGGGGGATCATGAGTCCGAGCATGCGTAAGTGGGTAACAGTTGGAATTAGAAAGTTTTCAGTATGGAGTTCAGGGTCTGGTACCGGAGTGATTCCTCGGTCCTTTGAGCGTTGTTGCAGGGTAAGGAGGGCCGATTTTTAAGGCGCGCATGTGAGATCGCGTTCTTCTAAGTATCGGTATGCGCAATCAACAGCCGTTTGAAGGACTTCTTGCTGGTCTCCAATGAGACGTTTTATTTATTACTGAAATATTATAATCAACTTTGACCATATTTTACACACCTTCTCACTACAACAAATGTTCTCTACACTCTGTAACATGCTTTCTACAATGCTGTTGTGAGGCTGGCTTAATATAACTTAAGCCAAGCGATGTTTATTTAAGTTAACAACACTGGTAAAATGCAATCAAAATTTGTTCACTTTATACTGCTACCGCAAACAAATAAATTGCCAGCTATAGAAAATCATAAATATCTCACTGTGGCAGAAAATTTGTTTTATGGAGGTATTTTCATCTAAAATGTTCCCCCCTTGATATGTATGACCTGCATGGTGGCGTAACGGTACGGCCCAAATGGTGAGCTAACTACTGCTGTATTAGGCTGTTGCACAATTATCTTATAAATTACAAGTATAGCACACATTGCAGACGTCACTTTCTGTGATCGTAACAATACCGCTCAAAAAAGAATTAACCCTTATTTCGCCACCTATCGAAATATAATGCAGGCATTGCTCAGGCCACACCTGTATTTAGGACTATTATTGCTACTGCGGAAGTTTTAAAGGCAGGAAATTTAAATCTTCAATTGTCTCCGTATTGTTGAACCAGCAACCACACTGGACGTGTCCGCAGCGCCTTCGTATCACAGTACCACGTTCCGCTTGGAACGCTCGTGGAGTAGGGCAAGGTGGTTCTATAAACGTTATAATAGGGTGCCTCTATTGACATGCGTCTCCGCCGTAGGGCAGCGCTGGCATAGAGGCACCTAACTTGGAGCAGTGGAACGCGGTAAATTTAAATTGACTTGAGCAAAGCACTAGCGCGTTATCTTGGGAGGAACGAGACGAGAGAGGAACCGCATGAGAGGTAAGCGGGAAAGAGAAGGGAGGCAGTTACTTGCCTGCGGCGCCAGTGGACTATTGTCTTTTGTCGACATGTGCAATGAAAGTAGCAGATGCGTGGCCAATTTTTTACTTGAAGAATCGTATGATTTCATCCCATACAAGAGATTTCATGTGTTGCCACATGAGCATACACTTCCAAGTAAAGATTCAAATACGATAAAAATGGCCATATGAATTCCTTTTCTGTTGTTTTAAGTACATGTATGCCCTATTTCCTAGAAAATAAACAGTACAAAGATATCAGAGAATAAATTTATGCTGTCCTTTGAGCAGGGGCACAACAAAATATTGAACAATGTTCTATTCCTTGTGCCAAAGTGGCATTCTTTTCACAGCACGAGCGCTGGTAGTGTTTTCTTTCTAAGAAATTTGAGATATAAAAATAGTTGACCATACTTCAGGCTCGCCTTTCCGTGTGCCATGCGAACTGGTGAATATCTGCGCAATATGCACGACTCAAGAGGTACTCCTTTGTGGCTTATGAGCTGAACAGTACACTCATAATCTGCCACACTCGCCACGACGACCGCTCAGCATGCAGACGATGTCTTTAGCCACAGTATTGCCACAACCTTGATTTCACCGGTTCATGTAAGGAATAGAAATAAGACGTTTTAATTACTATTTTGCAGAGGAACAAAAATATGTCACAAGATACCAGTGGAGAGCCAAATGCCTCCGCAGTCAGCCATATACTGTTTCTAGGCAGGTCATAGTGGATGAATACAGAATGGAGCAATCTGCTTTCGCTGTATATTTTCTTAGTTCAAGGAAGCACAGAAATGGATTATTGTTTGGTGCACATCGCGATGGAACACCTTGGCACCTCAGCGTTTTGAAAACTATTCTGACTTTCGGGCTGCCACTGACATTGACGGCATAGAAGCGGTAGCACGCTTTCTAAGTACCTGCTGCGTGTTTCCCCCTTTCTTCCCGTCCCCAAAAGAAACGTTTTGTGGCTACGCTACTGCTAAGACAACCACTGTCCCTCTAATTGATCCACACGTCAAGGAGCAAAATAATGTTGACTAGTGTACATAAAGCATCTGAATTGATCACAGTCTTTGGAAGGAACATGGAACAACTACCTAACACACAGCACAGATAAACTTAAGCAGTGGGGCCACTAACGCCTCGAAGGCACATCAAAATTAGGCGCAATAGCGTGACCTACCTCTCACGCTCTCATAGGTTTGAGCGGGCAACGTGAAGGTCGAAGATTCCGGGTTTCATTAGCACAGTAAATTTATGCTACTCAGAAACCAACACAACACCGCAATTAACCCGAAAGTTTCAAAATACCGGTAAGTCTAAGGACTGACGCTCTGATAAACTTCCTTCGAAGTTGTTCAACGTCTGCGCGGGCAACTGAGTACCGCCGGCAGGTACAGGATCCGTCAATATACAACTAGGCAACGCCACACCGTAAGGAGACATGCAAGCTCGAAAAAGCCGCGCACCGGCAACTTTTTAAATAGCACTGGCGAACGTGCGCAGTCAGACATGTCAAGCCCACTGAGCCTCACGAACACGCCAGCTTACGTGAATTACGGCAGGAAACGTTTCTCGCACATGAACAACGTGCAGCGGAGCGGTGTGTTTATCTGACGCAGTGGGAAATGATGTCACTAAACAACAACCGCTACCAGCACATAAATAAGCAGCAGTGGCACTTTTCTGCGCCTCCTGGCAAAACTACACTCCGTCGAACAGTAAATAAAGCCCCAGGATTTGAAGAAATACGCAGTTTCACACGATAACCAAACTGATAACGCTTCCCCCCAGTCTGATCGACAATTTCTTTAGTAAACATCAGGCGCATCACGCGAGCAGTCGAGACAACCGCTGTAGAACGTCACTAGTGGAGCTGCAAGTGGAAGAACCTAAGTGGAAGAAGTAAACTCTGAGAGATAGCGGCACTGCTGTCGTTTAAATGTTTACGCAGTCCCGTTTTTTAGTCATCGTTGTTTTAGCCGTTGCCGTCTTACTGTACTCTGCATGAACGAAAACAGCTCTGCGGCGCGGTTGCCTACCATGCGCCTGGCATGCGCTGTAGGAGGGGCGATCGTTTCCTCTTCGGCCAACTTTTTCTTCCTATGTGGTTTGGGCGATGCGGGCCGCGGCCACTGACCAGTCTGCGGAAGAGCTCACATATTCTGCACCCTTGGTTGCTTTGATTTGCTTAGGAAAAGGTGAATATACCTCTAAGCGGACGTGTACGTGGCACTACGGCTGGAACAAAGAGCCCAATCTAACAAATTAGTTTGGGCTAAGGTTGTTTCTCGCCGCGGGCCGCGACCGCGTGCGATATCTGTGCGTAAGCTCTGATGACAGCTTTTCTGCTTTTTGTTTGCAGTGACCTCAAAAGGACGTTGCTTCATTGACTGTTTTCGCTTGACAAGAAGCCTGTACATAGCCAATAATATATGCGATGAGGCTCTTTGATAGCCATCTTATAGAAAACTACCTGCATATAGTTAGGCAAGTGTGAAACAGCTAATTCGCAAGTAATAATACGTCTTCCCGTTTCCTAGCAGTTTTTCGTCCTGAACTGAAAACAGCAACCAAAGGAACAGCAGGAGAAGGCGGGTCATTCGGTGAACTTCAATTACTATGATAAGGCACAACGTAAAAGAAGGTAACACTGCGGATTTTTATGATACTGCAACGCATAATTTGAGATAAGCACACCGTTTCAGGATTAATGCATGGAGGGTAAGGCGGATACCGCGTGGTAGACTTAGTTCTGGAAGTTTTGTTTTCTTCTGCTTCTGAATGGCACCCTGTCAACCGTTTTCTGTATAGAGGCTTTTTTTTTTGCTTGTGGAAACTGACAGCCGGCACGAGATGAAAAACGCAAATGAACTTCTAAGAATATAACTGCATGCGTAGCATGCTATGTGCATGGTAAAATGTGACGCAGTCGGTTAACACTATGTATATACCGCAGCATGGCATAAGTAACGTGCACTAAGTACCTATTTAACCGCACGCTATACCCATTTATACATTCCTATGAAACACTTAAAATTGTGTACGTACGACACCACAGCGAGATGATGGCTGAGCGTTGAACAAAAACTGTTGTTTCTGCTGCGCTTTGTGAAAGAAATGCACAACATGTAATAGCCTCACAAAGCACCACGAATTCTCCAGCACTATAGCAATTTTCGCTTCGCCCGAACGATAGAGAGAGGGGGATGCTAAAGACGTTAAGTTCTTGTCGAATTCAAGTCATTGGTGGCTTTGTACTGCACGCCTCAAATAAGCAAAATACGACGTTCACCAAAGTGGATAGGGCGCTGCAGACTACCTGAAAAGGGGTTCCTGCAATTTCTTCTTTTCCCTAAGATATCCTTCTTCGCACACTTTTCATGCTTTGTGCGGTGTTGGTAAAGAACTGGGATTTTGTTTTCTGTCAAAGGACATCTGCACTACTACGTCTTAGCTGCCTTATGAAAGCGCGCTGCTGTTAGGCAGTTTCATAGATGTCGGAGAAGTTCATTGAATTTATATGCGGTGCGCGCGAGTATTTTAAACATGCAAGTATATCTTCGGCCAAGAAGCACCAGATATATATGCGGCTCATCGTTGCTGTTTATGCACGAAACAGTGTAAACTTCACTGAACTGCACGAGTTACGTGCCGCAAGAGAGGAGCAAAAAATATTCAAACGCACTCTCTCCAAACGTTGTCTGGAACATAATAGAAACAGTAACTGGATCCTCCTATTTGTTCCGCAGAAAAATCACAAACATAACCCACCAAATTGACATTGCCAGATAAGATGCACGTATATATTTTGTTGGAGTTATTTTTCGTTCGAATCGAGATAATATATGTGGATGACCCTTTCTAACTTAATCTTACATGGAAGCAGATTAAGTGGGTACCGCACAAAAGGCTAAAAATACCTCTTGCACAATCAGCTCAACCACACGTCGCCTGTCCTCGTATGCGTTGGCCAGTTAAGTCGTTCATTACACAAGCGCATGCATTTATATGCTGATTCTGAGAATTTATCTCCTTGACTCCGTCCCGTGTTACAAAACTTCATTCTGTAGACAAGCTGTTCCTCGGCCTCAGCTCAAGCTTCACTTTATCGCAGTCACGTGCGTCTTCACCTGCCATTCTCGCGATTATGTCGGCTTCCTCGTTTGGAAGCAATGTCAACAGGCGTTGCGACCATGTCTCTTTTGCGAGTTCTGCCCTTGTGCACGTTCTTTTGATGTTAACGCGATATAAAGTGATATCGCTGCCAGCTTTGAAACGTGGTTTCATGTACCGCGCATGTCTAAACTCTATTTGCGTTCATGGTATGCAGCTGCATATGCTTGAGCTCTAGCTCTCGTTCTTTCAGTTGTTGAGACAATTCGAATGTTCGATCGAATCGCTCTCTATTTGTTATTCACTTCGATCCGAATGCAGTTATTACATATTTTCGAATTATTCCTCGCTCCCGAATATGCAGCTGAAAGCCAAGCTTTTCGGTCAAGCCATCTGAGATGCCCTCCCCAGGCTTGTCGCACGACCCCGCCAACGTGGACATTTCCAAAAACATCAGTGCTAAGTTGTTGCCTTCCCTAGAAGTTCGACGAGCTCTTAGCCGCCATCACACTTTCCGTTCAAGTGGGCACTGGAAAAACACAGGCGCGAAAATAGGGGCACCACGCCGGTGCACTTGTACTGCCAGTTGCATACGGAATTAGCGGAACGCTGATCAAAATGGCGGCGTGTAACTGGCGCTTTGGTTGGTTATTGCCGCGGATAGTAGTGGCTACAATACTCTTTTAAAGACAATAGTGTTTCTTGGGCTAGCTACTTAAACCCAGTAATTTTGGTCTGTCTGTCTGTCTGTCTGTCTGTCTGTCTGTCTGTCTGTCTGTCTGTCTGTCTGTCTGTCTGTCTGTCTGTCTGTCTGTCTGTCTGTCTGTCTGTCTGTCTGTCCGTCTGTCTGTCTGTGACTCGATTCAGCCCCCCGGCCAAAGAAAAATGTATACTGCGCGATAGTCTTATATACTCACAGCCAAATGTGAGCGTCTAATCCCGGTTTATCTGTTCATACTTGTCAACTTTGTTGAACATGAATAATACATTACGCAAATATAAGATCGAAAATTAATACACATGGGATATTTACAGTGTTCCTTTATAAAAAAATTCATGGATGCATGGTTTTTTTATAGCGAATGACATTCTACATCTACTGCAGAAAACCGCCGCCTGGTGTTGCCCGCGCCACCTCCTGGCGGCATATGAGAAATCACGTGGCAACAGCAACGAAAGGTTCCACTAGCTAGGTTCCACGTTCTGCTGGGAACGCACGTGGAGCACGGCAACGCTGCTCTGTAAACCTTGAAGTCGCCCGCCTCGATTCACGCGCGTCTCCGCCGTACTGCAGCGCTGACATCGAGGAACCCGGCGTCTAGCAGTGGAACGCGGTAAATTCAAATCACCTTGAGCAAACCTTTAGTGTGTTTACCTTGGGATGAGCGCGACGGAACCGGAAAAGCATGAGAGGTGAGCGGGAAAGCAAAGGGGGGCATTTCATTTGCAAATGTCTACAAAGACTATCGTCTTTTGACGATATTCGCAACGAAAGGAGCAGATACGGGGCCATTTTTTTTGCGGAGCTTCTAGGTAGCCGTAAAAACTTTGCAGCGAAATGGGTGTCTTTTCTATTTTGACGACTACTACTAGAGCTTGAATATAAATACAGTCAAATCGCGATATAAAAAATCACACACGACTGCCGCAAATTGTTCATTATTTTGAAATATCGTTGCAATGAAAAACTTGTGGTTAGAGGCCAGTGCTGAAACCTAGGAATAAAAGTGACGTACCTTGTCAGAAGACGCGAGTACAGAAGAGCAAACTCGAATAAAAATGTTGCATTCGCTTCAAAGCTGCTTTATTTGGAGAAATCACTTATTTTCTCCTGGCGAATGCAGCACGCACGACGCTTAGGGATGTCGTTACATCTTCCACTCTGCGCTATGCCTCATCGGGTAATGCAATGAGCAATAAAAATGCGAACGGTGTTCATACGTACCAAAACATAAATTTTCGACACTATCATCTTCGGTGTTCGGTGACCCATAGGCTTCGCTCGCGTCGTCATCGTCATTGACGATGACTGCTTTCGCTTCTGCTTGACTCCGTTGCTGGCTGCATTCATCTTTAGATCTCGCACGAACTTGGCAGGGAGATGACTTACAACAAAGAAATACCTAGCTGCACATGAGAATAGCATTAAGAACGAGCAGCTTACCTGCCGGCCGCACGCAACGGGATAAGAGAGAAAAGAGGTAAAGTCGGCTAGGCCTGCTAAGCTATTGTACACTAAACCACAGCTTTGTGGTAGTGCAAACAGTTGGCACTCGACATCGGGATGATGATACCTACTGCACTCGGGGAGTACACAAAACAATTCGCCGCGTACCTCCTCCTTTCGTTGCTAATGTCGACAAAACACGGTAGTCTTTGTCGACATTTGAAAAGTAAATGTATTCCTTCGCTTTCCCGCTCACCTCTCATGTTGTTGCTCTTGCGTGGCGCTCCTCCCACGGTAAACACGCGAAAGTTTTGCTCAAGTCAATTTAAATGTAGGCGTTTCACTGCTCGAGGCCGGGTGCCTCGATGCCAGCGCTGTCGTACGGCGTAGACGCGCGTGAATCAAGGCGCCCTACTTCAACGTTTATAGAGCCCCGTTGCCCTAATCCACGCGCGTTCCAGGCAGAACGTTAACCTGTCTAGTGAAACCTTTCGTAACTGTTGCAGCTTGATTTCTTAAAATGCCGCCAGAAGCTGTAGTGGCGACAGTGTGATTTTTTTGTGCAGGGGATGTAGTATTTTATTTCTTGAAAATCAAGCATCTATGAAAGTTTCACGTTCTGGTGAAACTTTATAAAAGAAGACTGTAAATATCCCTTGTGTATTAATTTTCTGTCTTATATTTGCGTAATGTCTTGTTCTTGTTCAACAATGTTGACAAGTATGGACATATAAGCCGGACTTTGACGTTTAGGTTTGGTTGTGAGTATATAAGACTACTGCACAGACTTCATTTCCCTTTGGCTGGGTGGCTGAATAGAGTCACAAACAGACGAACAGACAGACAGACAGGCATACAGACAGACCAAAATGTCTGGGTTTAAGTAGCCCAATAAAGACTATGGTCTTTAAAACGGCGATTTCTGTTTCACGCGAGAGTTGGGGTCCTGTTACGTTTACCCGAAATTCGTAATACTGATGTTCTTCGAGTGTACGGAGAACATAAATTACATGCGCTATTCTGAAATATGCGCTATATTGAAATTCGTAGTTCTGGAATATTTCTACATTGAAAATATAGGCAACCTAGCTGGGAGTTTTAAAAATATTCGTAAATTTGAGAAATGTGTTATTCTGTGGTTGGAACAAACGAGATTTGACTGTATTCTAGAGTAATTGGACCCATCACTTTTGTATTTACTCTTTTCAGTGTCTGCTTACAATTTGTTTTAGTAAATTAAAATATAGTAAATACGGCAGATCACTTCGTGAGCTGTGACAGGCAAGTGGGCGCCCCTGTGCTCTGAAGGTCTGAAAACCCTCTGGAGTGTTGGAGGAACCACTGCAGTCGGCGTTATCCAGCTCTGGTCAATGTAGCCCGAAAGTGAGTTTCGATTCCTGCCACGCAGGCGAGGAGTGAGAGGACGGTCTCGATAGCAGAAAATGTCAGCCGACGGGAGCTGCTTCGCGCAGAGCAGGTGGAGCAACTAGCATTTTTCACGAACACTTGTAATTACAGTAAAGGAAAGTCGTGCATGTAATTTTTGAATAAATACTCGACTGGGAATGGTTTCAGTAATTCTGTGCCTACTTGCGTTCTAATTCTAGGTCGGGACACCACATGCTCATTTTCGAATGTAATTTCTGATGTGTACTATTCGAACTATTCAATTCAAAATTATTCGACCAAATCACTGTTTCTTTCGAAATCTCTTTGAACCTCAAATTCACTATTCGCACATTCCTACTGTTCAGCATTGTTGTTTATTCATTACCATAGTTTTGTGTGCGAGTAATCATTCATATGCATCGAAGAGGTCGTCGTCTTCTTCGCGGTGAGGGGTGAATGCAAAGTCATCCTCAGCATTGTAGACTTCCACCAGCTCTTCGTCATCGACTTGAGGCAGCGGTAGCCGGACCTGTAAGTTGTCTCTGGAAGGATTGTCACATACGTAGGCATGTCTGCAATTATCCATAATTGCTTCTAGAGAATGCGGTGGCCGTGGGGACCTCTGCCAAGCAGGGTATCGTTTCAACTTTAGCATTAGTGCCGCAGTTTTTTTACATGCGCAATCGCGCTTGCCGACAGCGCTGGAGTTTTTTTGTTTTGTTTTTGATAAACCCACTGTTCGAGCCGGTAAGTAGGTGGTCGCTGCAAGGTAACCCGCTCAGAAGCGCTGGGTATTTTCTCGCTTCTCGGGGTTTTGGCAGGTTTTTTTTACCAAAGCCACTGCGGAATGCCGGGGATGCTCGGCGGTCAAGGCGAGGCACATGCTCACGAACGTACAAATTTTTTTGGTATTTTTTTCTGCAACACCAAACTTAAGGCTTCTACAACAGCTGCGCTGTCAAAACCAGTGCTCTCACAAAACCGGACGCAGAGGTGGCCGCCGACGTGCGGGCCATACCACCGCCGCCGCTGCCTGCAACTGTTATACGGTGGCTGGACGACCGACGGGCCGACGAAAAGGACGCACGCGGGTACCAGGAAGCCAATCCCGTTTATTCCTTCAGTAACGCGCTTCGTGTGTGCGGCACAGCCAATCAGAAGGTCCCAAAGTAATAATGAAAGAGAAGTTATCGTGACCAGCGGGGAAATCTTATCTGAAGGCCCGAACTAGACTGTGACAATAACCACGAACGTCCCAACCTTTGATTCTTCATATTCCCAGAACTGCTCTCTTCTGCCTACTTCGTTTGCACCTCCTCCCATAATGTAGCCGGACATTTCTGCTGAAGAACATTTCCAGCAGCGAACATTTTCGGCTACATTGACGGGCATAGGTTCAGCGACTCGATCGCGTGTACACAAAAGTAGATTTAACAATGTGTCTTCATCGGGCAATCTGTGGGTGTGGTTTGTAACAGTAATGAACAGACGGAAAGGGGAAAAGGTCACGCCGTGCGTGCCTTAAATGTGTCATACCTGAAAGGAACGTGGCCATAGCGCGACTGAGAGGCCCCTAGAGAACGCGCCTTTTCATCGCAAGTTGTCTCCCGAGAGGGACCAAAGAAGTGACGGGATCACATTTCCGACATAGCTTTGCATGTGTGGTGCAGCAACTTGAGCAAATAACCATGAACACCTGGGTCACGGACAAAGCCATTTTCAGTGCTGCCTCCTGAGTTCCACAAGCAATGAGGTAACAGCGAGAAAGAGGAAAATATCAGGCAGCCAGCAGTGTTGCATAAGGGCAACTTCCCCATAGAATGGTGGGAGCTGCCTAAGAATTTTTTGTGAATATCAGAATTCTGCCAGTAATTATCCCAGCCCACACAATGCTCGCACTTAATATGTATCATTGGAAACGAATTCTGTTGGTATGTAATTGTTTGCTACAAGCACCAAATCCACGAAATGACTCACACTGACTGCGTCAAACAAAGGCGTGTTCTTGGTGGCCAGCTCATTGTTCAATTGTCGAGCCCATGCACCCCGAACGCAAAACAATAAAGTGCCATTAGAAGTTAGGCGGCAGGCTTTTTTTCAATTTCTGTGCGTTAGATTTTATTAATAGAGCGTCATCAACTCCACAGTATGCCTTCCGAGAGGGTGCACGCGTTCCCCATGCAAGCACTGGCTACAGCTGCAAGCAATTATGCGCCGCATTGCTCTTAGCACGGCGGCGGCGGGGCGCGCGGTAGTACTTGCAGTGCTTCCAGCGCTCTTACGGCATGGACACAAGACAACCATGCAAGCGAGGAGAGGGCAACAAATCGTGGTGGGACACGCCTCCTCGCTCCCGACATCTCAATGTCGCATGTCCGTGTCTTTTCCATAGCCGCTACTATGTGACGGCACCGGAATCTACGGCCGCGCGTTCCGCAGTTCGTATTTCAATTGTCCATGACTGTACGTGTAGTGTTCACGAATTTTGTCGTGTATACACCGGCCCGTTTGGCCGTTATAAACCTTTTCGCGGGAAAGTGATTTCGAATAAACAACACATTCAGTGCAGGCAACAACCATGGTTTGATGGTGCGTTTTGCATGAAGTTGTCTTGGACCCTTTCCTGTGAAGGCGAGCACATAAACCAGAGAGCACGCGATGGGCACAACATAGTGTACTAATACCATATTCTACGATACCATTTGCATGTTATGATATATATTGTATGGTAAAAGAGCATTACTTGAACGTTGCTGTGTTCAGTTTCTGGCGATTCAGGAAGAGTTACAAATTTGTCCATTCTGAAAACCTTTTTTTAAGTGCTGGCTATTTTGACGGGGTCGACAGTGCTACTTGGCAAGACGGAGCTCCAAGATTTTCTTGAAACAGTTATCGCGTTTTTATTTTCACTGGGCATAGAAATATCTGGCGGCCTTAGTTTTAGCTCTTAGTTGCTTTGATTTATTTATTTGTTTATTTATTTATTTATTTATTTATTTATTTATTTATTTATTTATTTTTTATTTATTTATTTATTTATTTATTTATTTATTTACCTTAAGGGCCCAACAGGGCATTACATAAGGTGTGGGGGGGTGACATACAGCCATAAGAACACGGAAGATTGTTTCAAATATGCAGGGTATAGCAAAATAATCAGTCGGACTTTAAAAAATATATACAGGAAAGACTGCAACAAATATTCACAGAGCAAACACATTGGGAAAGCAGCACTTATCATTTTTACACAAGCAAAAGGTTACAATGACTAAGATTGGTTATCGGTTTCAATAAAAGCAAGTAACGCGGATGATGCTGAGTGTACGTGTGCGACAATGCTAGCAGGGAGTGAATTCCACTCATTTATCGACAAAGCAACAGGGGAAAAGTGGTGTTTCTTTGTTCGAGAAAATAGCGGTTCTACCTTATCATCATGGTCGATACGCATGGAAGTGTACGAAGCATGGTGAATGAAAGTTCGGTGAAAGGGCGAATCAGTGTGGTATAACCTGTGGAAGAAGGATAAGCAAAAAAAAAATTCTGCGCATGGCAAATGGGGAAATATTTAAACTTTCCTTAAGGGATGAATAGCACGAGAAGATAAACCGTACGGCTTTGTTTTGAACAGATTCAAGCATTTCGGTAAGGACTGTTGTGTGCGGGTGCCATACTACTGAAGCATGTGATAGGGTTGGCCTAATTACAGCATTATATGCGTGAAGTTTGATATCTGTTCGCGAGTTTCAAACGACGTTGAAGAAGACCGAGCTTTCTTAACGCTTTTCCGGTTATGTAGTCGACATGGCTAGTCCAAGATATATTGAAATGAAAAATAATGCCTAATTACCTTATGGAGTCAAGGGTTTGACGGACAACCGTCTGGTCGGGAGGGTACATTTGAGAGAGAAAGAGGGCACCGACCAAGTAACGAAAAAGAAAAAGAAAAACTTAAAAGACGTTTCGGCTCCCGCACGGGAGCCTTGTTCACAATGAAATTTATTGCAGAGAAAAACGGCCTTAAGTAGGCTTTAAAACATGACGTAGGCAGCGTGCATACATTGGGTGCAAGGTTCCGATGTTGCGATTGAGGGTGTTAGGCGTTGTCTGTATTATTAGCGATTCTAAATTTAATCTTGCGGCCAAATTCTTCTCCGTAGTGATGATGCGTGCATTTTCCCAGTCTATCTCGTGACCCGACAGCTCCGCATGTTCGGCGAGGGCATTCGACGCCACTTTTTTCGTCTTCACATCATAGCAGTGCTGTTTTAGGCGCTTTTGAAAGCAGCCCGTCTCGCCTACGTACACAGAGTTGCAGTTTCCACAAGGGACCTCATATATCACTCCGGGATATCTTTCTTTAGGAAGCTTATCCTTTACGTGGGTCAATGTGTGTCGCAGCCTCTTCGATGGCACGTGTGCCACGTGCACATCATAGCTGCGCAGAACACGAGCCAATGCTTCGCTTGTGCCAGGGACATAAGGAATGGCAGCCCACTTCTTTTTAGCGGCACTGGGCGTTGTCTGCAGAGCCATCCTTCTTTCCACGGAGGAAACAAAGGCGTCAGGGTAGCCGCAGCCCGACAGGTCCTGATGAACTCTCTTAACGTCGTTCGCCACGTCTTCTGGCCTTGTGCAAACAGTATGGCTGCGTCGGATCAGCGAAGACACTACAGAGCGCTTGTGTGAGGCGGGTTGAACGGATCTGAAGTGGAGATAACGACCGGTGTGGCTGCTCTTCCGGTACACGTCAAATTCGAGGTCGGGTCCGGAGCGTTTGACGAGCACGTCTAAAAACGGCAGTTGTCCATTGATCTCTTCTTCAACAGTAAACTGTATGGCCGCATTCATGCAGTTGAGGTGCGTTGTAAACTGGGATAGCACGTCTCTACGAATTATACAAAAACAGTCATCTACATAACGAAGGAAAATTTTAGGGGCCGGAACAAAGGAGGCCAGTGCACAGCGTTCCAGTGACTCCATTGTCAGGTTCGCAGCCGTTACAGACACCGACGCACCCATCGCTGTACCGTGAACTTGTCGGTAGTGCACTTGTTCAAACGTAAAATAAGTGTTCGCTAGGCAGAATTTTAAAAGTCTGGCCAGGTCGGGCAATTCAATTGGGCACCTCTCCGGTAGAGAAGGGTCCTGGCTAAGAGCATCTTGGCACACCTTCACAGCTAAGTCAGTCGGTACGCACGTGAACAAGGAAATTACGTCGAAGGATACCATAATGTCAGAGTCATCGAGACTGATGTGGCGTACCTTTTCAATGAAGTCAGACGAATTTCGGACATGGGTAGGGCCTGTGCCGACTAGCGGAGCAAGCAGCTGGTGAAGGTAGCCGGACAGCTTGTGAAGTGGGGAACGCGTAAAGTCGACGATGGGACGCATGGGAACTCCAGGCTTGTGGATTTTTGGCAGACCGTACAAGGCCGGGGCATATCCATTGTGGCACAGTAGTCGGAAATAAAGACTCTTATGCTTCGGCTCAACTGTATGGAAAACGTCGGCAAGCAGCTTCTGCAGCTCTTGTTGGACCTTAGGGGTTGGGTCCTTGTCAATGCGAGCGTACGTGCTTTTATCTTTTAAAAGGGTTTCCATCTTCTCAATGTACGCCGTCGTGTCAACAATGTACGCCGTCGTGTCAAACGGATGTAACCGTTTGTATTACAATGTTGTTTATGGCATACACGTTAGGCGAAGGATCTGCAACGGATGAGAAACGTTGCAAAGTTAATTAGATGGATTTAGTGACAAGAAGTTCGGAACTCTAATAGAGCGGTGTAATCTTTTTACGCGACGTAACAGTATTAATTATCTTCTTGTCCACGCCAGCGTAGCGTTTCTTTTTGTTCGTTGGCCAGTTCAATCCGGAAAGACAGTCAAATATCCTTTCAGAGACTTTTATACTAACGAAGTCTAAAGGAAGCACTAGACTTTTTCTTGTGAACTCCATAATCACCTAGGTTAGGTCAAGAAACAATAAAATTTTTAGGAGCACTCAGTCCACTCGGCAGGGCGGATCATTCAACGACAGGTGACCGCCGAATGCCAGACGTGTTTAGTCTCCCACACAGATGAGGCTACGGCTACTGTAGCTATATTCATTATTAAACATTTTCAACGTGGTAAACTCTTCCTGGACGATCCCGGAGGGCAATAGAAAACACGCTTTATATTGTTACCTTTTCAAAATAAAAGTTACACCCCGAGGGTCAACACCTGGTGGTCCTTACATTGCAGAATACTTTGAGACCAAAAAAAGCGTAACAATAACCGAACTTACTCCTGCTCCTGCGTGCCCGTATCTGCGTGCCCAAACATCGTCCTAAAGAACAGGAAACGTATCGAACTATGGGAACAGCACTACACAGCAGACTAAAGTATGGTACTCCCTACGTTCAACTGCCACCGTAGAAACACTCCAAGTTCGATGCTCTCACCCTCAGGCCTACAAGATAGCCCCAGGACTATCGGCGTTTACTCCCGCCATTTAACAACCTCAAATCGGTTTGCTTAATCCACTCTCTGAACTCATCGAAGCCCAAAGAAGCAGGCAGAACCCATGGAGACGGCATGGTCATCAAAAATGTCTGTTGTTAGCTGACCCGTATGAAGGGTTACAACCAGTACCACCCCGATTTTGGCCACCAACAAATTCGCCCTATCATAAGGGCGAGGTCAACCGAGTTCAACCAAGGAGATCGCAAAGCACGCGTTCGCCACAACAGCAGCAACCAGTGACCCGAAGCAATGCCGGAAACTGCCTGCTAGCGTACCGTCGGTTGCACTCAGGTATATTGCCTTTCCAGACGCTGTGGAGGCATAGCATGGTGATATCGCGCGCCATTTATGAAGTTATTTTCGCGCTGAGAAAAACTAAGACCGAGGTAACACAGTGAGCTGCCCGCATTGGTAAACATTTCTTTTCATGAAAACGCCCAATCCTTTGTTTTTGGCCCCAAGTAAAGCTCGGCTGGTGGGATCTATCAATAAAAACTAAATTTTATTCAGATTTCTCAGTCTCAGGAAGTCTTGCATTGCCTTTAGAGCTTTTGTTACGCAATACTTTTGAAGACCACACACTCATATCCTAAGCAGAATGCTTAGGATAACTGTATTCCGACCTTGGTGTTCGTTTTAACAGTTGACAGTGAATTAAGGTTCTTGGTATATTTTAATATTCGTTCTTTTCTTTTTGGCCCCAGAGAAGACCATCCAGCGAGAAAACTCGGGTATGTATAACAAAAATTCCTGAAGTTGTACCTATTCCCTATGTACAATGGTTTGGCCAGACGTGCCCAGTCTGTTTTTCTGGAGCTTTGTATAGAATTCCTTTTTTTAACTATTTTATGTTTGACTTCTTTTAACATTCCAAACATTTTCAGGCGCTTCCTGTTGAAGTATGAAGTATTCCGGCACGTGGAAGAATTTACCGAAGTTAACACCACAGTTCTAAACGATACAAAAGGCAAGAGAATAGTTTTGTGTTCTAAAATGCTTATGGGAATAAGGTGCCGCGAAAACAATTACCAAGGTCGTGCTAGTTAAGATGAAATCGTGCATGCCTTACTAAATTGTCCGTATTGAACCGAAAGTGTCTCACCAGTAACACGTGCACATATATGGTACTCCTGAATTTTGGTATTACATTTTATAGTTGGTCCGCCTTGATGAGTGATGGCCTCTTTAGCAGGTGCAGTAAATTTGCCAGTGAAATAACTGAGCCATTCATTCCATGAAAGCAAAAGTGTCAGCCATTCAGTAACGGGCGATTGTGGCACAGGCGCCAGGGAAAATTCCGGTGAAGCGGCGACAATGTGGAAGCCGAGAACACTGTGGTTGTTCCACAAGCTTACAGAACCGGATGTAATAGGCACCTGAAGAGACAGTGAGCATCTAGTTACACGTGGAGGCCTGATGCCAATATTGACGAACATCCCCTTAGGGGGGAAAGCGCCCAATAGCAAACTAACCACCTTGCTGCTAAAGGGGCAAGTTTTTTGGCTGCGTGCGTAATATAGACGCGGGGCCTTATTATTCACCACAGGATCCCCAAAAAATGCTCAGACGCGAAGCTAAGCGGGACGGCGTGCGTAGCCGCGTAGGTGTAGACAATATTGCATCAGTTAACTGTGCGTACTGTATTGTTATAAAATTCCATTCCAACCGCAATGTACTGACCTTGTTTCCTAATCCATACCTGGGGAGGAAATTTGGGAGAAGTTACCCGACGCCCTATGTGCAGCCATATGGTTAGGAGGCGCCCAGTGTGCGAGTAGATCCAGAAAAATATTGGAGGACCTAACTATAATTTGGAAATTTTTCTCGAACGTCAATTTTGCTGTTTTTCATAATTGGAAAGGTCCCCGTTGAAACCCCTTTTTAACTTCTACCGCTTATTTAAACTTTTACTTTAAAAACACTGAACATGGGTTGCTTTTTGAACGCAGACCACAAGTACATCGATTAGGCAGCCACGAAACGCCTATGCCGAAGTTCCCTGCTGTGTACCCATAAAAAACTGGGACATTGGTTCAAAACATTTTTTACTTGCTCGGTTTGAGCTGCATTTCGTGCTTGGGCGAAGTAGCGCAATCTTAAATACTGGCTGGCTAAGCTTTTTCTAGCAATAAACGCATTTGACAGCCACGTTATGAAAATAGCAGCAAACGGGAAAGAGAGACTAGAAAAGGGCGGAAAGTCAATACTTTAATGATACTGCTTAAGTCCCAGTCATGGAAAGAAAGTCCAAATCAATGCATGTTTTTCTCTTCAACTAGTGCAGCAGAACGCTTTGCAGAAGACGTTAAGTTACACGCCACGGTATATTTCTTACCGCAACCGGGTCGCCAGTGGACCTTATCTTCTATAAACCTAAACATCGCATTTCTTAACGTTCACAGTATTGTTCCAAAACAAGACGCATTGGGCGGCTCTATTGAAGACATCTGAGCAGCTATGGTTCGTGGATACACAAGGACAACCGATAAGCGAAAAATTTACGGGAAGCATCAATTTAACGCCATACCGATGTGGCCGTAGGAATCGACATGGAGGCGGCATCCTAATCGCCGTAAAGAATGTTTACTCTGCTTCCCTTATTTTTATATACGCTGGCCTGAAACTGAAGTGAGTGCTCATGCAAAATACCAATCTCGTCAGGTTTTGTAACCTGTTACTGCCACTCACCTTAGACCGATCATTCCTGTTCCGTCTATGCCTGCCTCGGTTCCTCCCCTATCTAGTTAGAGATAAGTTCACAAATTAGCCTACAGTTCTTTTCAGAGATTTTAATATACTGGACATTGCATGCCCTTTTCTTCTGTTTCCGTTTTGTGCATGGCCTTCTACTCCCGCTATCTCTAACTATTCTGTTCTCTCTATGGTAATAAAACCCAATACGTTGAGTCCAGCCATGGCATTAGGGAATAAGCACTTTTGAAACACTGACACCGTCTCCTTGTCGCTCAAGGTGACCAACACCAAGCAGCCGCAACCGTCTTCAGCCACACAAGCGTAAATGGCGTCTGCCTTTCCTTTGCCACCGCGATTAAAAACTGTTGAGGCTAGTCTTACTCGCTGACGTTCAGTGGTTGGAAAGTAGAAATCGCAAATACTCCCTTGGCCTCGATTTGTAACGCTATGGTATCGTACATCTTAAAGGGGCAATAAAGTCTAAAAGCAAGTTTTTCTATATCGGTAGATTACAATGTTGTGAGTGCAAATTTACCAACCGCAACAGTAGCAGTCGCTTATTAACACAGAAAATGTCAAAAGCGTAAAAGCACGTGTCGACTCCCCATCCATTTTCCCGCACTACACTTGCTATAATCACAAAAAGCGAATGCGAGGTTGGAGTAGCTTAGTTAAACGTTTTGTCTGAAGCAAACACGGAGGGAGCCGGGACATGCGAATGTGAATTAAACTCATGCGGAAACTTTTGATTGTCAGCACTTTTTTGAAAAGACGCAAACAACAGCAAATAAGCACACATCATAAATTATGGTGCCGCAGCCATGGAGGTAGGCCGTGTTTCAACTTCGATTTCATAAAAGGGTTCGATTTGAGAGCAAGCGTAATGATAAGATGCATGCATGCCAGTGAACTCGCGAGCGTACCACTTTACTGACCCCCAGCGCGTGTATACATGAAACAAGTACCGGCAAATGCAGATATCATTAGCGCGATCGACCAGAAACGGGACGACCATGAAATTGTTTGGTGATCTGCAAGCTCATTTTCAACGCACGATCCCAGGTTTCACCACGTCCTGGGCATCTCTTGACCCTTGGTGGGCGATTTTGCTTTAAGCCTCCACACCAAGACGGCATGAAATCCACTCTTCCTGATTGGCTGCAATGAAATTGAGAGCCAATGAGGACAGGGGCTTAGGAAAATGGCTAAGATAGAGTAATACTCTTCTCAGCTCTCTCTGGCCCTTTTGTGACGAGCTCGAAAACGTCACAAAAATGGAAGGGAAATGGCGGAGACCAATGCCAGCTGTAATAATTTATTTCTCAGCAAGCAAAGCATCCTTGGCTGCCGAACAAAAGCTAAATGGGCTACGGAGCGTGTGATCTTTCCGTGGAAACAAAAAAGTTACTCAGTCTAGTTTTTCTTGAACCCCTAAACGTAGAAGTAACCTGCAACTTTTTTGTTCTTGCTGTACTTGGCTACAAAGTCTAACTGGACACATGCCCAAGAGCTCCGAGTCATTCGTAGCTTACAAAAGCTTTCTTGCTTTTTTATAGGTTAAAAAATATTTCCAAACCAGTGCTAAAAATTTCAAAAAGAAACACCAATTTTGGTGAATTGACTTTCAAGAGGGAGAGGCTTACCGCGTGAGTTTTCCGGGCATTGGATTTATAAAGCCCGCATAAAGATCAAGCATGTTCTCCGAGTCACACAAAAGAGTTTTCTTTGACATACTTTTCCGCACCTCCCACCAATGCATCACGTACACTAATACTATCAAAGTCGGCTTGGCAGGGTATACTTTCAAAATGCAGGACCATGAACCAAGCTTTTTACATCCTGGTATGAGAATGGCTCAATTGCCTCGTTGTTGACATGCCGGTTCGACGCATGAACTTTAACCTTCATTCAGGCTTATTGCAATATTAGACCGAATGGTCTGTAACTTTGACCTCTGAGTGTGGCGCGTAGGAAGCAAAACTTAAGGGAAACACGTTGTCGGTAAGGTTTACCTCTCGGCCATATGGAGGGACCTGCATACAGGGCTAGCTTTAAGCAAAGCACCATCGATTAAAAGACGTTGTAAAAAGAGAATGTGTACCGATGCAAGCAGAGGCCGTTGCAACTGTAAAATGCTGATGACCTGGAATTGCAGGCGGAGTTACAGCGGACTGGAAGCCAAGGAGAAGTACGCGGAATGTATATCGAGCATTTTACTCCTCTTCACATCGCCGCCTTATGTAGGCTAAATTTCCTTCCCTATATCGCCCAGCTTTCGAGATTTGTAGAGACCATCCCGCGATTGCTTTCATTGTTGGTCTCCTAAGGTTCATTGAAGATGCCAACCGTATGTCGGAATGTTCAAATTATTGGCTTTTATAGCGAAAAAAAACGACCAGAGTCAAGACATTTTCCCAAGAGGAAGCGCTGCTGTATTGCTAGCGATTCTAACTTTAGTTCTGCTAACACATTTTAGATGGGCATAGAGCAGTATGTAATAATCTTATATTACAGTCGGAATCTATTGTGCGCTGTGGGTTGTTGGTACATATTTCATAGTATCGGAATAACCACACCGCACTTTTTTGTTTTCAGTGCAATATATTCATGGTTCGTCTAGAGTTTTCTTCGCCGACCGCCACTGCATTATTATGGAACTGCCTCCAGTCTATCCATACATAGGTACGTCCCCATTCTCATCCTATCGTCGAAATGTATACCTTAACTTCTAAGGGATTCAAGCTCGAGACAATACAACTTCGTCACTAATCAGGCAGCCAGACATGGTATAGTTGAATGAAAACTTACACAGTGGAAACTATCTAGAAGCTCCTAATTCAAAAGACCTAATAAGGTAGTGGATTTAAATGCGGTACCGGAAAAGTTCACACCTAAAAAACCACGATGTTAAGGTTTCTAATGTGCGTGGATGTTATTAGGAGCCACAATTCGCGGACTAATTTCTGTGTGTTGCGAAAATTATTTTCGGTATACAGCGAGAACACTTGTCAAATCTCGCGTAACGATCGATTTAAAATGAGAAAATTTATTTTTATTAAAATTATTTTATTAAAATTTATTTTTTATTAAATTTATTTATTTATTAAAATTGTTTTATTAAAATATTTTATTTATTAATTTATTTTTATTATATTTATTTATTAAAATGAGAAAATTTATGTTTTAGCTTAGTGCATTTGAAGTCGCCTCCTAATGGTTCCTCATAATCTAAAACAAAGCGTGATCGGCGAAAGGCAGGAAATATTTCATGTGAAAATCTTATCTGCACGGGACGTTTGTAAATGCCTTAAAGCGCTAATGTCTCGGTTAAGGCCTAGGTAGCGCATTGTTGGCACTATAAGACAAAACTGACTGGTATTTTCTAGGTTGTTTTTTCTTCTTGATATTGTTGGCGTGCCCCTTCCTGCGTTGTTGTCGACACAATTGCGAGTGTGAATTTAAAAAAAAGAATGTGATTGGTTCTTTCATAACGCAACCTAATTGTTTTAGTTGAAATAGACGTGCTAAAACATAACTTTGCGTTTTTTTCAGAAAAACCTCTCTGCGCTTTGTGGGTTAATAAAGAAGCTCTCCAGTTGGCCAACAGACACTGCCACTTCATCCTACTAGAGATGTGCAGGGCTCCCGTTTATAATGCCTATGACTATGAAAGGCAATATTGTAGCTACGACGACAACACACGAATAGATTTGTGCAAAGAAGTGAAAGGATGCACAATGCCCTATGATTGCAAATAAACAGATTTCAAATTTCAATTTCTGATCTGTCAAGTAGCTCGTAATTTCTAGACGGTTTAAGTACCTTACTTCCCATAGCAAGTTTATGCATTTTGCCTGGACAAGTAGGAAAAATATTGAAGCAGCCTTTGCAAGAAAAAAAAATCTGCAGCGTAAAACGTGCACCACAAAAGCTCCATAAACGAGAGGAATTTTGCGTCCCTTCACTGCAATACTCCCTTTAAATCCTATGTGCTCGGCGAAAACACTAAATCATACACAAAAGCTGACTGCTGAGACAGCTTGGTTATTTGCAACCTAAACACATGTTAACAGGCGTTGAAACCGGCATGCGGCACTATCCTGTTGTAGAGATTGACTCGGCTTAAAGCATAAGACAAGGCGTTTGCAAGACATTTCTGATTTAGCATCGCACCCTTTGAAGAACACATTTCCCATTCTAAAAAAAACCATCGAGGTTTGCAGCAGAGGGCTCAGCTCACTCCGTGATTTTCATGCTTGTAGGTGAATGTGTACAGCCTGCGCTTTATTATAACTTCCTTTCTGTTTTGCTGCAAATCCGAAGTGTAGTGTAATGAAGTATGGGTGTTGCCTTGCCTGCATACCGTGCGAGGATGGGCTGTTTCTTGGCACGTAGTAATTTGAACAGCTCATGTTCAGCAGCAAAGTTCCGGCCTGCCTCGTTCGCTGCGTGTTGTCGTACTTGATGGCGGTGCTTCTTGGTTCGGTTTTGAGTTGCCCGTGTGATGGTTTGCGCTGGAGACGATGAGACCAGTCCGGGTCCGGCAATTTAGACCAAGCCCTTGCACTCCTAAAAGACCTAGCACCGTAAAATAAAAAGTTTCCCTAGGACACGTTAATGAAGCAGAAGGACATTCAAACAAACGTTACCGATGTTAAAACGCGTCTCAGTGAAGTAGAAGGCAAACTAAGTGCAATCGACAGCCTGCGTCAGAATGTCACCAGTGTTAGCGAAGCTGTTCAAGTATCCTAGGTTTAGCTGCAGTCCATTAATACTAAACAATCAGAACAGGCCGATATTATAGTTGACGACTTAAATAACTGAATGCGACGGAAGAACCTGATTTTCGAGGGAATTCCAGAGGAACCAGACGAAAAACGGGCAGACACGGAACGCTTGATTGCGAATTCGTGTCAACAGTTTTAAGCAGCGGAAATAAAATGAGCGCACCGGGTGGGCCGGCTCAAACCGGAAAAAAGTCGCCATATTGTGATAAAAGTCCTGAATTTAAAGGTAAAAGCAACATTCTAACGAACATGTCAAAGCTAAAGAAGTAAAGGAACCTCGCGTATGGATTGAAGATTTCTCTGCACGAATCCAACTTGTTAAGAAAAACTCCGAGGTTTGCTGCCGAGAAAAGTACCCTAGACGAGAAGTGCAGGTTTGTGTCCGATAAACGACTTTCTCCCAAAACAAATGTTATTCATTCGACTCGGTCAAACGTGAGATAATCTATTTTTCAAGGCACGAAGAAGCTACGGCAAGCTGGCCACCTAAACACGCTGTCCCGTCGTCCTTCTTTACTGTCGTTGTCCAAGTCGTGCTCTATTTTTTTAAATCATCATCATCAGCAGCAGCAGCAGCAGCCTATCTACGCCCACTGCAGAGAAAAGGCCTCTCCCATTATTCTCCAATTACCTCGGTCCTGTGCCAACTGTGACTAATTTATCCCCGCCAACTTCTTGACCTCATCTGCCCATCTAACTTTCTGCCGCCCCCTGCAACGCTTGCCTTCTCTGGGGATCCACTCTGTTACCCTTAATGACCAGCGGTTATCTTGCCTTCGCATTACATGCCCTACCCACATTAATTTCTTTTTTAGATGCGAAGCCATCTCATTCACCCGCCTTGTCCCTGCATCCGGAGTCGGCGTCGTCGTCGTTGTCGGCGTCCACCCCTCCCCCATTCTCCTTGCCGCGCCAGCTTCGCTCTCCGCCGCTCACCCCCTCTCCTCTCCGATAGCGAACACTCTCTCGCGAGGGGCATTGGATTGGATTCGATTGGATTGGCTTGGCTTGGCTTGGCTTGGATTGGATTAAAGTGGATTGTGTTGATTTGTGTTGCATCATAGCCGCGGCAGACGCACTGGCGCCGGCGCGTCCCCTCACCGTTATGCGCGCTATAAAACGCGGTGCCTGCGCCGCTCCGCTCCATCGTTCCAGCGCCGTTCCTCCGCTGTCCAACGCTGCAACGTGAACCCCCTATGCCGCGCATCTACACAGGGGTTCCCCCGAGGGGAGGTGGGAGTTTTTCTTAACCTCTACTAATATTTCCTTAACACGTGTTTGTTCCCTGACCCACTCCGCTCTCTTCTTGTCCCTTAATGTTACACCTATCATTTTTCGCTCCATTGCACGCTGAGTCGTTCTCAATTTAAGTTGAACCCTCTTAGTGAGCCTCCAGGTTTCTGCCCCGTAGGTGAGTACCGGTAAGATGCAGCTGTCATACACTTTCTTCTTCAGCGACAATGGTAGGCTGCTATTCATTATCTGAGAATGTCTGCCATATGCACCACACCCCGTTCTTATCCTTCTAATTATCTCTGCCTCATGGTTGGGATCTGGGGTCATAACTTGGCCTAAGTAGATATATTCGCTTACCACTTCCACTGCCTCGCCACCTATCTCAAACCGCTGTGCTGTCCCGAGGTTATTGATCATTACTTTAGTTTTCTGGATATTAATTTTCAGGCCCACGGTTCTACTCTGTTCGTCCAGTGCGGAAAGCATGCTTTGCAATTCGTCCCCCGAGTTACTTAGCAAGGCAACGTCATCAGCAAATCTGAGGTTACTGAGGTATTCTCCATTAACCCTTACTCCCACCTGTTCCCAATCCAACGTTCTGAATACTTCTTGTAAACATGCTGTGAATAACATTGGAGAGATTGTATCTCCATGTCTGACACCCTTCCTCGTAGGTATTTTACTGCTCCCCTTATGGAGGATGATGGTAGCTGTGGACCCATTGTAGATATCCTCTTGTATTCTTACATAATGCTCGTCTGCCCCCTGGTTCCGTAATGCCTGAATGACTGCTAGTGTTTCGACCGAGTCAAATGCTTTCTCATAATCTATGAAGACTATATATAGGTGTTCAGTATACTCAGCGCACTTCTCTATCACCTGATTGATCGTGTGAATATGGTCCATTGTTGAATAACCTTTACGGAAGCCTGCTTGTTCTTTAGGTTGACTGAAATCTAAGGTTGCAGAAATTCTGTTAGCGATTACCTTGGTAAGTACCTTGTAGACGACTGACAGTAAGCTGATCGGCCTGTAATTTTTCAAGTGCTTCATGTCGCCTTTCTTATGGATTAGGATGATGTTCGCGTTCTTCCAAGATTCCGGTACACTTGCGGTCATTACGCATTGCGTATACAGATTTGCCAGTTTTTCAAGTACAATTTCTCCGCGATTCTTCAAGAGGTCTGCTGTTATCTGATCCTCACCAGGTGCTTTACCCCCTTTCATTTCTTTCAAAGCCTTCCTTACTTCTTCGGTCGTTACTGGTGGGATGTCTATCTCCTCTGAACTACTGTCTCGTTCGGCATTATCCTGGATGTCCCGGCTACTGCACAGGTCCCTATAGAACTCCTCGGCCACTGTGACTATTTCATCCCTATTTGTGATGACATTGCCTTGCTTATCTTTAAGTGCATACATCTGATTTTTCCCCGCGCCAAGACGCCTCTTCACTGCTTTCAGGCTACCTCCGTTCTTTACAGCGTATTCGATCCTCTGCATATTATACTTCCGTATGTCAGCTGTCTTACGCTTATTGATTAACTTCGAAAGCTCCGCTAGTTCTATTCTGTCAGCTGCGGTAGAGATTGTCATGGTTTACCGTTTCCTAATTAGATCTTTCGTCTCCTGGGAAAGTTTACCAGTATCCTGTCTAGCCATAGTGCCCCGAATTCTACTGCACACTCCGTGATAATGAGTGTAAGGTTGTCGCTGGCTTCCTGTGTCGCAAGCTCGGCTTCATCGTTAAGAGCTGAATATCGGTTCTGCAGCGCGATCCTGAATTCTTCTGCTTTACGTCTTACTGTTAGCTCATTTATCGGCTTCTTTTGTACTAACCAGAGCAGAGCAGGATTGGCCACCCTGGTGTAGTAACGGCCCCAACCTCCCATGAATACGCCAATTTTTTTAATCATAATGCACCAACTTGCCTAACAGATTTGCTTAATGAACGCTGTTGCTAGTTCGCAAGGGCAAGATGATGCTAACTCAGCAAGATGATGATGCAACTCAACAAAAATATCCGAACCATTCCAATTACTCACTTCCTCTTATTTGTGGAGTCCAACTACAAATCGTTCACGTTTCACCTGGTTAGCGCAACGTTCTCGGCTCGCACCCACGAGTGCGGCGACGGCGCAGGCTTAAATTCTTGAATGCCCGAAATGGACGCCGGCAATCCGCACCGATCTGCGCGCATTGAGTAACCGCAACACGCACACTAACACCGCCTATCGCTTCGGGAGCCATCGGAGTTGTCCTTGGCCGTTCATTTCTGGCCGGTATGCCTGCTGGAATTGCAACGTTGCCGCCTAATGAGAACCACACGCAACGGTCCGCGTTTTTAGTCGGATAACCGCCTCTCTCGCCTCCTGCCGCCGACATTGCCGGAGCAGCAGCCATTTTGGAAGCTTGCTTCCCGCCGGTCAGGAGCGCCGAGAAAGTTCCCGAATCCATACGCTAACAGCAGTTGCGTGGGTAGCAGCGCATCGTCGGGGCGTTTACAAAGAGTACTGCGCATGCGCAGTCGCAACCCGCCCCTCCGCCTGGGGCGTACGCTCCTTCGGAGTGCTCGCCCAACTAAATCTGTCTATTCAGTGGCTCTAGCTGCACTGTCACGGCCTGTCCCTCGAGCTACGGCAACATATCTGGGCCCTTCACCGTCTAGGCACTCCAGCGATTGTGCGCAATACGTCATTCGAACAAAACGAATGCACAGCTCCAATATTTACTCCTACGGGCTGCCGCATGGAGACTTCTTTGCAGTATGCGAAATTCCTGGAGGGCAGATAATGTTTGTGTGCTCATATGCTTCCTCTGGCTGTTATTAGAGCTCGTTATGAGACCGTTGCATCACTGTCTGATGAATACGCAAGCAACTCAGTCTCGTAAATAACGATATACAGCCGTTTCCGCCTTTACATGAGCGCATCGACGCGGAAACCGCATCGCCGGCGCCGTTCGCGGTGCATCTCGGGATTCCACCCCGGCGCTCCGTCGACTCTCTCGGTGCGCGACGGGGCAGCCGAAAATGGCACCACAGCGGTGCGGCCCGGTTTATCGAGGACAGATGGTGTACACCGGTGCGGTTTATCGAGGATGAACAGGCGCACTGGTGCGCCCCGGTGTGCACCGGTGCGGTTTATCAGAGATGCTATGAGATATGCGATTATGTGACTTGTACCGTGGCAGTGTATCATCGGCCACACGATTCACCTCGTGAATTCGCTGAACGTTTAAACGATTCCTTAAGCGCTGTACAGGACAAATACCCAGCATCGCTAATCGTTGTAGTCTCTGCACTGGAACCAATTTTATTTGTAGTTTACATTAGTACAGTAAGCAAAAACTTAAACCCTAATGTTCGGTTATTCGCTGATGGTTGCACAATTTATGGACAAATTATTAGCGATGAAGACTTTCATGTGTTACAGACTTCAACAATATTTCCAGCTAGTGTGAGCCGTGGCAAATCAAAATAAACGCTTCGAAAAAGAAAGCTATGATATTTACCAGGAGTACTAATATGCACCATTTATCTATGTTCTTTTCACGTAAGGTTTCACGACAAACTGACACCCAAATATTTTAGCTTGGAAGGTTTTCCGATCCCCGCGTTATTAATGGATAGATAGATAGATAGATAGATAGATAGATAGATAGATAGATAGATAGATAGATAGATAGATAGATAGATAGATAGATAGATAGATAGATAGATAGATAGATAGATAGATAGATAGATAGATAGATGGATGGATGGATGGATGGATGGATGGATGGATGGATGGATGGATGGATGGATGGATGGATGGATGGATGGACGCACGGACGGACGGACGGACGGACGGACGGACGGACGGATGTATGGATGGATAAATAGATGGATGGATGGATGGATGGATGGATGGATGGATGGATGGATGGATGGATGGATGGATGGATGGATGGATGGACGCACGGACGGACGGACGGACGGACGGATGTATGGATGGATAAATAGATGGATGGATGGATGGATGGATGGATGGATGGATGGATGGATGGATGGATGGATGGATGGATGGATGGATGGATAGATAGATAGATAGATAGATATCACATGTCACAGCAAAATGGAGGCATGCCTCTGTTTTGCTGTGACGTGCTTTGATCATATACACGGAAACTTTTTGACCCTTGCTGGTGACAAATCTAATGGAAACTTCCACGGAGGACACACCTAGCTACTACAAGTACATAATCTTATGATTGGTTGCGTTGTCGGCGCGTGCACTTCTGTGAACTTGTGAACTGCCCTGACATTCCCCACGCCGGTGGTCATTGGTATTTGCAGAAACAGATGTGTCACCGGCGGCCTCCGTTCTCTATTTCTTCTTCTTGTACTTTGAATTTCGTGTGTTGACGCGTTCACTGCACCATTCGTTTATTCCTGTAATTCGTACGTGAAGTGTCTGTTTTTCTTCAGCTTCCCACCTTCTCTTTCTTATTGGAATGAAGTTGTTTATTGCTTTGCTTTTTATAAAATAGTTTGCCGCCTGCCGTGCCGCATCTTCTTTACCATGAAACGTTGCTTTTTTTGTTATTTTCTTTCTTTTCTTTGCTGTGGAGAGATTGTGAGGAGCACAGGGTCACGAAAGTTTGTACGCACATGTATAGTGCCCTCCCTTTCCCTGTTCCCTCGCCCCAACCCGCCTATGTTCTTAAAAAGGGTGCACTGTGCCACACCTTCTGCACCTATACAGTCGAACACGGATATATCGAACTCCAAGGGGATCGCGAAATAGTTCGATATATGAAAAATTCGATATAAAAAATATGGGCTCTGAGACCTCACCTATGGCGGACGATCACTTCCGATCGTCGCATTCAAGAATGACAACTAATTCCGCACTCAGGACGCAACAGGACGCTTTATTTCCGTGAAAACAAATCGCCTGCTTCTTCGTCCTGGAAATTAAATTAAGGACGCTGGTCTCGATCTTCTCTAGGCTGCACAACTAGAAAATTCCAGCAGTACGCTGCGCCTTCACACACCACGCACAAAACGCCGGCAAAAGAAGAACAGCGCGCACGTACCACAAGAACTTTGAAGGTAACAATTCGAAGCGCTCGCGATGGTCATCTCCGAGAGAAACAGTGATCTCCGAAAGGTGCGGGACAACTCGCCAAACGGCAGCAACAGCAGCAAAATGCAAAAGAAGGAGGAGGCCGCCAGCGCCTTCGTTCCCTCTTCCCTTTCCCGAGACGACATCAGGGGAAGACAGACCCAGAGAGAGAGAAAACAAAACTCTTTTTCGGCAAGCCGGAGAACGTACGCAGCCGCAAAAAAAAAAAAAGGACGCGCATTCGGGGCATCCCTACCTCGCACTGTCACATTTTCCGAGCGTTCGGGCTTGTCTGCCTAGAGAGATTTAGCATACCGGGCTCCGTCCGCTAACGCTACGGCGGCCGGTAGCGGGGCCCGACTGGGCAAGCGCAAATTCGTTCCGGTAGGGGGGATTAGTTTTGCGAGCCAGCCTTCGCCATGCCCGCGCATTCCTCTATATCCTCCTCAACCTCAATCGGGGGTGCAGCGACCGCCGAAGAGCAGCTTCCAGCTCGCGCGGCGTTCGATATAACCAATGTCGGGAAAAATGCGGTTCGATATAGAAGTACGAATTCCTATACTTTTACACAGAATTTTCAAGGGGATAATTCATGAGTTCGATATAGACAATAATTCGATATAGCCGTGTTCGATATATCCGTGTTCGACTGTATAAGCGTCCGTGCTTCTAAGTTGTATGTTACTAAGATGAAGAGTGGCCTTCCAGTCAAAACGTCACTAAACCGCTGTTTTTGTTTTTAATCGTGAGTGAACCATTTTCTCAAGTATTTCTTCTGGCTCGTTGAGAAGTTTCTTCTACGGCTTACACACACACACACACACACACACACATATATATATATATATATATATATATATATATATATATATATATATATATATACAGAAAGAAATGCCGGCAGTCTACAAGGCCACAGAAGGCATAGGGGAATGGTTAGACAATTTTTTACCGCTAGTGACTTTACATTATTTTTTTATTAATACGTGAGAAAGAAAGAAAGAAAGAAAAACACGCGCCCAGAGTGGGGACCGAACCCACGCCTTTCGATTAGATCTCGAATGCCTTACCAATTCGGCTATCTGGGCGACTGTGTTCTTATCTTTCTGGGGGATTTATATTTACCACAACTGTATCTGACACTCGAAGGCGGTAGCCAGCGCCACTCAGACTACACGGGGAGAAGGGGACCTTCTTTTCAACCCCCGGGGCGGACTCAAACGTCTACAGCCTGTCATGAGCGGGTCAACTGGCGGGGAACCCTCTTATGCTACCTTGGCATCAAGGCTGCCAGAACCGAGGCCCTCGCTAAGCTTTCGCACGATAATAAGGTTTGGAAATGAGGGGCTCGTTAGGAAATACAGAAAGAAATGCCGGCAGTCTACAAGGCCAAAGAAGGCATAGGGGAATGGTTAGACAATTTTTTACCGTTAGTGACGTTACATTATTTTTTTATTAATACGTGAGAAAGAAAGAAAGAAAGAAAAACATTCGGCTATCTGGGCGACAGTTGTGGTAAATATAAATACCCCAGAAAGTGAAGGAGAACACAGTCGCCCAGATAGCCGAATTGCTAAGGCATTCGAGATCTAATCGAAGGCGTGGGTTCGGTCCCCACTCTGGGCGCGCGTTTTTCTTTCTTTCTTTCTTTCTTTCTCACGTATTAATAAAAAAATAATGTAACGTCACTAACGGTAAAAAGTTGTCTAACCATTCCCCTATGCCTTCTTTGGCCTTGTAGAATGCCGGCATTTCTTTCTGTATTTCCTAACGAGCCCTTCATTTCCAAACCTTATTATCGTGCGAAAGCTTAGCGAGGGCCTCGGTTCTAGCAGCCTTGATGCCAAGGTAGCATAAGAGGGTTCCCCGCCCGTTGACCCGCTCATGACAGGCTGTAGACGTTTGAGTCACGCCCCGGGGGTTGAAAAGAAGGTCCCCTTCTCCCCGTGTAGTCTGAGTGGCGCTGGCTACCGCCCTCGAGCGTCAGATACAGTTGTGGTAAATATAAATACCCCAGAAAGTGAAGGAGAACACAGTCGCCCAGATAGCCGAATTGGTAAGGCATTCGAGATCTAATCGAAAGGCGTGGGTTCGGTCCCCACTCTGGGCGCGTGTTTTTCTTTCTTTCTTTCTTTCTCACGGATTAATAAAAAAATAATGTAACGTTACTAACGGTAAAAAATTGCCTAACCATTCCCCTATGCCTTCTTTGGCCTTGTAGACTGCCGGCATTTCTTTCTGTATTTCCTAACGAGCCCCTCATTTCCAAACCCTGTATATATATATATATATATATATATATATATATATATATATATATATATATATATATATATATATATATATAAGACAGAAATAAGGATTGGCAGTCAAGAAAACCCCGGAATGCAAAGGGGAGAATGTGGTAGGTCATTGAAACAGATCAAGAATTTGGAAAGACAGAAAGAAAGTGGAGAAAAAATGCCCCCCGGGAGGGATCCGAACCCAAGACCTCCAGAATACCGGTCTGGTGCGATGACCACTACGCTACCGGCGCGGCGGTTTTCCTCTACACTTTCTTGGGTATTTATGTTAAGCTGTTTTTGTTTCCTGCCCTTGGGGGTGGTAGTCAATGACGTACCACATTCTCAAACATTCTCACACAAGTGTTTCAGGGTGACCAAATAATCTCATTCATTGGTAGTATTTATGTGCGTGTTGTAAGATTTTTCTGTTTTGTTACAAATATAAAAGCAGTGTGCGCCATTGGTATTAAGCGCTGGTATTTGAACGCGCAAGTACGCCGGCCTAAATTTAAGGTTTGCGTAATGGGCGATTCCATAGCGACGATTTTCGATTTCAACAAAAAAGGAAAGGGCAGCAAATATATCCCACCATCATATCTCTTGGCGGTGGCTTTATGTATACTCACTAGGACAACATAAAGTCTGGGCGAGAAAGTAGGTGGTAAATCACCGGCACTTCATCTGTTTTTCTAATACCTCGTAATTGTTAAAGTTTGCTTTGCAATTTCGCCACTGCCCTTGCGGAACCGCAGCCTTTTGAATTTTTGTTGGTATTTTGATTTGACTGTCGTTTTAAACGACTAAATGTTTTTTTCTAATTGCAGTGATAATTCATCTCATCGAACCGGTTCAAGCTCCCGAACTGCTTCGCGAGCCGGTTGCATGGGTACGGGATTTTGTCGAACCGGAACTGAACCGGAATGAAATGATTTCGCCTGAACCACAACCGTAACGGAACAGGTATTTTTCCGGTTCGACACACTCATATATGTATATTTACATAATCTGGAAGCATAACAACTCACATAGAGCGCGAGAAAGAAAGAAACCAAGACAAACATACAAAAATAATTTTTAAAAAATAATTTAAAATAATTATTTAATAAAAAAATTAAAAAATAGTCAGCGGAACGTCAAGGGGTACCGAAATCAAGCCGAACTACGCGAATATCTTCATTGGATGTCTGGAGTCAAACTTCCTCGCAACCCAAAATTTCAAGCCACTGTACTACAAAAGGTTTATAGACGATATATTCATGATATCGCAGCATGGTGAAATGGAACTTCTTACGTTTATTGAGGCTTTGAACCTCGCGCATCCCAATATCTTCCTCTCTCATTTCTATTCCACGCATAGCATAAATTTCCTGGATGTTACAGCCCCAGTTTCTCAAGGAAGGCTTCAGAGTAATCTCAGTAGGAAACCTACGGATACGCGCCAGTATTTGCACTTCCACAGCAGCCATGTTAGGCACTGCAAGACCGTAATACCTTATTCGCACTTTCCAGCGAATAAAGGTGGCGTGACGGGGTATCCAAAATGGGGGACGGGACGATGATCGCGACGTCGCGTAAGCACGCGCGTCTGGAGGAAAAAGCCGATCCGGGCGCATTAAGTCTCTTCAGACCATCTTTTCCCTTGCCGATGAGACACGAAGCTGCTTTGTCGAAGGCGACGCAGTTTATGACGCCAGTCACAGTGTGTTGAGGCATCAGGGAGGCCACCGATGACATGCTGAGCATCGAGGGATTGTGCCTGCAACCGAATGGCGTCACCAGCCAACCGCACTGCGTGAACGTTTTTTGGCACGGCAGGTTTTATAAATGATGCTACACTTCCGTCCATGCTCGTAAAATGGTTCAAGCACACTTCACGAATATTTATTAGGCGCCAAGCAGGGCTCGATAGACGCAACCGAGCACAGCGTTTTGTTATTGCCACTTGCGCAATTGTTTCGGGTAAAGTGCGAATAATGCGAGTAAATTATAATTTTGCAGGCTGTTTTTACAAGGAAAGATGCCACGGCGTTTATGCAGGTTACAGGTAATAATAAAATACTGAAACTAAATATCAAACGCTGACGCCTCTACGGCAGAGCCTGTTACATCAGCTGTGTTGTGCTTTCAGCGTGCTGTCGGAAACGATGATGCCGCAGTAACAAGTTTATTTATTTATTACAAATACCAATATCGCCCATTCCTGTGGTGGGTTTGAGAAAGAAAAAAAGCACCGAGTTCAAAACAGTAATCACACATAATGATAAAAGAGAACGAAGCACAAACAACCTTACAAAGCACAAAATGCAACTGGAATGCAGCATTTATTAATAGAAACCAGCAAGTTAACAAAAGAACGATGACGTTCTCCTGTTGGTTCCCAGGCAGCACAGGTTTGTTCGGCCTTACTCAAGCCGCTGTACTATGGCCGGTGATTTTCTGCCCGGCCTTTCTCCGGCAACCATGTTCGGCCCGTGTCCAAATGTGGGCCTTTTGGCCGTATACGGCCGTACTCCCATCCCAGTCCAACCGCCAGTGTCCGTCGGCCAGTCGACCGGCTTATGTTCATACGGCCAGATTCCAGCCGTAGGGCTCCGGCCATCCCAAAGCCACCCGTGTGCGGCAGAAGTACGGCCACCGGAGGACAGCCGAGATGCGGTCGTCGGACTCCAGCCGGACTAAAGCTGCCGGAAATTCGGCCCTGCTACGGGCATTGTAGTTCAGCCACAGTACGTTAGCTGTACTGAGGCCGGTGGACGACCACTGCATGCAGCGCAAGCAGATGACTCAATCGCGCTGTCCAGCAGCACAAACCCACCATTTTGGGTCCACTGCACCCACATCAAAGTGAGCCCGCGCGCAATCACCAGCCGTGCAGCCTTCAGCGCAGCCTGGCTTAATTATCAGCGTCAGTTTACACCAAAATAATTTATTCAACAGTGGCCACAAATGGTCGTTCCTTTAATTGCTGTGCCTCTTTTACTGTCGAATAGAGCAAATATTCATTTCTTTGCAGAGCTGGAATAGATTTATTGTCCAGGTCCTGATATCTTTTGTGGGGCGGCTTACCTGTAATAAACAAGGAAGGATGGGGGGGTGGGCGGAAGGCGCATACTTTAGTGTGTTGAATTTTACAAAGATGAAAGTGCCGCTTTTAGGCAATTTCTGTTAAGACAATACTTTCATGCTCTGACTAAATCAACAATTATTACAACAGCTGCTTGACCAGCTTTTTTGTATATAAAACCGGTGCGAATGCCTTTACGAAGCGGTTCGGTACTCCCCAAAACACTCAGCAGCATTCAATATAATTTACTTCACACAAAAAGTATGTCCAGTATTTGCCCATTTTTCTTGCAAAGAAATTTTCTACTCGATCAACTTTTCTGATGATCTTTCACGGGGCTGATCCTAGAAGAGATCAAAAAAGTACTTTCAGTTTCAATATAGTTTTTATGTTGTTTTCATGAGTTACGTGCACACTCCTTAATAGTCCAAAAGAACTTAATTTTCCTCTAAAGTCGTACTACATTAAGAAAATTCTCGACGTGTTGCGAATGACGCCCTTCTTCAGATGGCTGCAGTTGTATCCCTCTGTGTTCACGCAAGGAAAGGCGTAAGACAAGAGTTTCATATTTTCTTTCAAACAAATAACTTAGAAATTTTAGTATTCATACAGCAAACCTTGCATACTGCAACGAATAAAGCAATAAAAATTTCATTTGGTCAAGTTTGCATGCGTAGGGTTTTCAACCCGTCGGAGGCGAAGTTGCGGCTCCCCAAGTTTATTTATTTATTTATTTATTTATTTATTTGATACCTGCTTGCCCTTGCATGCATTACAGCAGGGAGATACATAACACTAAGCATCAAATATGAGACCAAATAACAAAATAATTCTACAAGGCGTGGTGAAAATCGTTATTATAAACAGTGGATAAAATCATACGTGGAAGATAATTACCCTCTCATCTTGATCTAAAATAAAATGAATCGCGCAAGGCGTCACCTTAAAGGAAAGTTACTAATTTGCTTCAAGCTACCGATCCCACTTTGGGATATGTAGAATGGCGCTTGGATATACTTCTCCCCTTCTATTCCAGTTTTCGAATGATAGATATTATGAAAAAATTTCAACCCCAGGTTTCGTCTATGATCTTTCCCGTCTTACCATTTAAGTTTACTTTTACTTTCCCTCATCCTAAGTTGACAGTGCCAATACCTAATACGAATCGCACTGCCCTATTCTGTATGTTTTCGAGCGTATCAACCAGCTCTTTGCTGTAGCGATCCCAGAAAACACATGCGTACTCCTACATTGAGCGAACGTGAGTGAAATACGGTTGTTCTTTTAAGTTAGGTGGAGGTTCGCTGAAATTTTATCTCGGAAAGCCAAAAACTCGTGCAGCCGTAACTTTTATGTTGTGAACGTGCCTATTTCTCTAACAACTCGTTAAATAAACTCTTCGTTATTTGTATTCCCCGGCCGTTCTTAAAACAGTGTAATTTACTGTATACGCATTCAATTGGAATGAAGGTTTTCTTGTAAACTTGACGTTAACACACTTTTTAAGATTCAACGACTTTTCTGAATCAGCACACCAGGATGTTATTAATTTGAATCATGCTGCAAATATTCGGAATCACGCTCATTAGCTATAGTCCTGTAAATTACACAGTCATTCGCGAACATTTTTAACAAAGATTTGAGGCCACACAAACAAAAGATGGCCCGCAACTGAGCCTTGGGGAATTCCTGAGGTCGCGGGAACATACCCGGACGAACAACCTTTGAGAGCGACCGACTGCAGTCTTAGAGAGATATACTCGGCTATCCATGCAATAACCCATTCATTCAGTTTATTGCCCGCAATGTACTAACAAGAAGGTGATATGAAACACCGTCAAATGCTTTTTTGCCGCACAAGAAAATAGTCAGCTACTTTAAGCTTATCTATTGCTAGAACCAAATCGTGCGTGAACTCAACAAGCTGCGTTGAGCAAGAAAAACACGACGAAATCCGTGTTTGCTAGGATGCTGGCGATTATGTTTAACCAAATGAGTCATATCCCAAGTGTAGCTAATCTCAATTTCAAGCAGCGCAACTAAATTAACATACAGGCTTCGTCATTCACAAGGCTCTATTGTTATGGCAAATTCAAAATAACACTTGTTTGTAAATAGGCAGTCATAAAATCCCATGAAGTAACATAGTGCAGGGCAGGAAGTTGAGCCTACCAATGCACTAGCTTAGCCTCTTCTACGTTTATCACAAACAATGTAGTGCACATTGTTTTTCGCAGTATTATTGTGAGAAGAATAGCTGGAAACTTGCTCTTTTGCGCGCCCTTGCCTTTCTTTGGTGGGGAGTCCTTGACATGGCGCCGGTTGAGCTCCTGCGTGGTGGCCGCTCGCTCGACACCCTTTAAGGCCACTTATTTTGGTGAACCACCGCCATCTCGGGTCGGACATCGCTGCCGGGTCGATGCCTCCAATGGTCTCCATTTCTTGAGGGGGCGAATAGCCTCGAGCTGATGCGTCGACGAAGCCGACGGGCGAGGCGTTGTAGCGGCTATGACTGGCGAGGCTTAGCTCACCCGTCGGTGTGGCACAGTCTTCTTGTGGCAATAAATGGCATTTCGATGGCCTAAACGTTTCCCTGGTAATGTCCAGTGAGTCCTTGCACCTTGGCCGTTCACCTAGAACACTCATTACTGTTTGACAAACGTAGTTCAATCATTTAAAATGCAGAAACACCGGGCGGATGAAAAACGTGTCTGCGCCATTCGACTCCCTAACGGATCTTTCTTCACCCAGGGAAAAACCGGTCCTACATCGGCGGGTCTTCTTCCAAGCACGTCTGTGCATGAATTCTCGGCGCCCAGACGCGCGCCGTTGTTCGCATATTGACGTATAACCTGATACCTTGCGAAGGCCGGTCTCCTCTTGAACACCGGTTGCCGAAAATTCTGCGGCCGTTCGCTTGCCGTATTTCGGCAGAGGACCGCTAACCAAATGAAAAACGTACATTCTGAGGCCGTACGTCGGCCGGTCTACTTTATAACACCGGCTGCCTGAAGAAAACGAATATTCTGCCGCCGGACGCGCGGTTCACCGTTGAAAGAGCGGATGCGCGGCAGCCGCGCTATACGGCCGGTCTCCTTTCGAACACCAACTGCCACAACAATACGGATATCCTGTGGCCGGTCGCTTGCCGTGCTTCGGCTGAACACCGCTTCCCGAAGGAAAAACGGATACCCTAAAGCCGTACTCCGGCCGATTTCTTTCTCAACATCGGCAGCCGAAAGGCAACTGAGTATCTGGCAGCCTTGCAGCTGCCGTTGTGCGTCTGAACACGGGTGGCCGGAGAAATACCGAAGAGCTGGTTGCCGAATGTTGGCCGTTCATCGTATGATCAGTGGCTGCCAGAACCTGCATGCTGGCCGGACATGCCAGAAAGCGGCTATAGACGGGCCGGTCTTGGGACAAACTGTCTGTGCCGCCTGGGTTCTTGGCTTCACTTTCTTCTCATGCGTGCGCATAGGAATGTTATGTGGCGGCACGGCGCCTTTCTACAACCACGGTTTCAGTGGCTGCAGACCATTTATTAATAAACGACACACTCAACTTGCACGAAAAACACACCATCAATAACGTGAGAGCCAACTAAACTTACGGATTTTGCTTTAGAAGAAGTCAGCTTTCGTGAAGTGACTACAGCAAACCCCATTGTGTTGCTGACACCTTTTCCAACGCGGAGCATAGTTATCCAAACCTTTCGGGCTTTTTAATCTCTAGAAAAGGTCTGAACGCTGGCTTTTCCCGGCACTGAGCGATTTCTATCTGCGGTACACAGCACATCCGATTGCTTTTTAATTTTGCGTTCTCAATCCCCACGTTTTCGAACTCTCCGGCTGTCTTCGCCCGGGACGCCGATCATCTACAAACAGCTTCGAAAAAAAGGCGCGCGGTGGCGCCACCGTTGCTGGAAAGTGCGAATAGCCAATCTCACCGGTTTAGGCGAATCTGCACAAGCCAAGCGGATTTTGATTCTAACTGCAGGGAACTTAAAACCGCGCTCTTGAGTCAAAAATACGCAGAGCAGGTGACCAACGACGCGATTACCCGAGCTAAATAGTTGAACCGAACCGAAATTCTCCGTAAAACAGCTCCGAAACCAAATCCCCAAACAAACCTCGTTTCGACCCTTTCGGCCTATTCCCCGAAAGTTGCATCCATACTAACGAAACATCATAGTATCCTTTTTCAAAGTGAACGCCTAAAAAGACTATTTCTCGAGCCGCCACGCGTTTTATTATAGCATATCCTCGATAAACACGCACCGGGGTTGCCCCCCAAAACCGGCGCGGTACACGGCGCCCAACGACGGTGCGCACCGGCACGGTGCATTTATCAAGGACAAACTGAGCGGTTCTACCCTAGCGCCATCTCTTAGGCTGTGAAAGCAACTCATCAAAACGTTCACAAGTGGCTAAAAACCAGTGTAATATGACACACCGCCACTACAAAGTGATATATATTTAAATCTAATGATTATATGTACACGCAAGCCATATTCATCACACATGCGCGACAACGCACTTCACCGCTTCCACTAAACAGCTGCCTACAAGCTGCATGCTTCTCATCTTCGTTCTGAGAGCCATAACGCGAGTTCCTGTTATGTTCCGCCACAACAAATCATGTAGGTCTTCGTGGTCTAGGCACTCCAGTAACTGTTCGTGGAATTCAATCGAACGAAACGAATGCCAAGCTCCAACTGGCTGGCCATGCATTCAGCCTTCTTTGCAGTACACGAAGTTCGCGTCCTCATTTTCAATCTCCGGCCCTTACTAACGCCCGTTATGAGCCCGTCGCATCGCTGTCTGATTAATTCGCAAGAAATTCATGCTTGTCAGCAACAATATACAGCCCGTTCCGCCTTTACACGAGTGCACCGGTGCTACAATTCACTGTACCGATGCGCCGTCGCTGCAGCAGACTGCGGAGGAAGCCGCTTCGCCGGCGTGGTCCGCGATGCATCTCGGCATTGCACTCCGTCGCACCGTAAACTGTCACGGTGCGCGAGGGGGCAACGAAAAACTGCCCCGCGACGGTGCGCCCAAGTTTATCGAGGACAGATGGTGCGCACCGGTGTGGTTTATCGAGCATGAAAAGGCGCACCGCTGCACACCGGTGTGCACCGGTGCAGTTAATCGAGGATGCTATTAGATGAGAAGATGAAGCAAAAATATGGGTGACTTTCTCACTAAATCCAGCATCAGTCGACCGCAAATTACTGGTTGCCTGCCCTGTAACAAACCATGGTGTAAGGTATGCCCACAAATGAGCCGCCAGAACGGCTTCTAAATGTCATGTAATGTAAAAGGGTACGTTAACTGTGATTCCACCAACGTAGTACATCTGCTGGAATGCACCCTCTGCGGCAAACAAAACATCAGCCAGACTGAAGCACCCTTCGGTTGAGGTTTAACAATCTCGTGCAAAACGCTGCCCCTCTTTGCCACTATCAATACACGTGAACACCCCTGGTTATTATTAGGCGATTACTTTCTCGCACCCGCTTTTCTTTTCTACGAGGACGGCCCCCAAGCCTATATGACTGGCGTCCGTGTGCATTTCCGTTTCGGCGTTTTCGTCGAAATGCGCGAGCATAGGCGGGCTTCACAGGCATTGTTGCAGCTCGCAGAAGGCTGTTTCTTGGGCATTTTCCCAGCTGAAAGGGGTGCTATCTTTCGTCAAGCGGGTGAGCGGCTCTGCAATGCCGGCTAAGTTTGCGACGAAGCGCCTGTAGTATGCGCATAGTCCTAGAAATCTCAGCACGCCCTTTTTATCTTTCGGTCTTGGGAAGTTCGCTATGGCGGAAGTTTTCGCCCGATCAGGCCGGTCTCCCGCGGCGTTGACGACATGGCCCAAAAACTTGAGTTCCTCGTACGCGAAGCGGCACTTTTCAGTCTTCAGCGTTAACCCCGACGTACGGATGGCCTCGAGTACAGACTGCAACCTTGCAAGGTGTTCGCCGAAAGTCCGGGAGAATACCACAACATCGTCGCGGTATACAAGGCAGGTGTGCTACTTCAGGCCAGCTAGCACCGTGTCCATAATTCGTTAAAACGTTGCTGCCGCCGTGCACAACCCGAACGGCATCACCTTGAACTCGTATAGGCCGTCCGGGGTTATAAATGCAGTCTTCTCTCGGTCTCTCTCGTCCACTTCAATTTGCCAGTAGCCGGTCTTGAGATCAATCGATGAGAAGTACTTCGCGTGGCAGAGGTGGTCGGGGGCGTCGTCGATTCGGGGGAGGGGGTACACGTCCTTTTTGGTGATTTTGTTCAGTCGCCGGTAGTCAACGCAAAATCTTAATATGCCGTCTTTTTTCTTCACGAGTACGACCGGCGCAGCCCAGGGGCTTTTCCATGGCTTTATAATGTCGTCGCTGAGCATGTCGTCGACTTGAGTCCAGATGGCTTCCCGCTCGTGTGAAAAGACGCGGTACTGTGGCTGTCGGGTAGGTCGGGCTCCATCTTCGGTGATTATTCGGTGCTTCGCTAGAGGTGTCTGACGTAGTTTTGAGTTCGACGAAAAACACTCTCTGTAGCGATGCAGCAAATCCAATAATTTCTTCCGTTCTTCTTGCGGTAACGCCGGATTCACGTCGAAGGGATTCGGAAGCTTGAAGGTATCTTCGGGGGCGCGTTCAAAGTCGGCAACCGCGATCACGTGACTTGCTTCTTGCGTTTCTTCGAGGAACGCAATTGCAGCGCCCCTGTTTTAATGCTGGTATTCCTCGCTGAAATTAGTGACCAAAACTTGTGATTGGCGTTGTGTAAAGCACGCAATGCCTCTTGCAACGGAGACACCGCAGTCGGGGAGCAACCTTTGGTCACTCTCTACGATAGCGTCGACGTCAGGAACAGCATCTTCACAGTAGACGGTGATCATCAAGCTTGCGCGGGGTGGCAGTGTGACATGATCATCGGCGATCATATGTTCGGGGTTTGGTTCCGGCGTCATGCAGTGATCGGAGGAAAAAGTTATGGACTTGGTCTGTAGATCAATTATTGCACCGTTGTCCGTCAAAAAGTTCATTCCAAGAATTACGTCGCGGGAGCAGTTAGGCAAAATGACGAACGCCGCAGGGTACGTTGTGTTGCATATGGTGACGCGCGATGTGCACGTTCCACTTGGCGTTGCAAGATGGCCTCCTGCTGTGCGAATGGACCGTCCCATCCGGTCATAACTTTCTTCAGCTTAGACGCAAAAGGTCCGCTTATGACTGAGTAGTCGGCTCCCGTGTCTATGAAGGCGACTACTTCAAAGCCGTCTATGGACAGCTGAGCTTCGGACGCTGCCTTCTTCGAGTTCCAGGTGCATCGTGGCGTCGTATCTCGGCTTCTGCGTGTTGACGGTCAGGGCACTATGCGTCGTGGTCTTCGTTGTATTCTCATCAGCAGGTTCGGTCATGTCGGGTACGCGTCGCGCCGTTTTGCTGTCGTCGTGGTCGGGAGTCACGTCAGGGTTAGATTGGGTCGTCGGGATCGGGGCATGTCATGAATCACTAACACGGCATTGTGCCCGGCGATACTTAAGCACTTCAATCCGGCCTTCTCCGGGGAATGCCCACACTGTGATCATCCGTTTGCGGATACTTTCCACATGGTGCGGGCATGCCCATCCAACCCGGCGGTCCCCCCAATCACATTCCCTTCCCCCCCTACCCGTGAGAGCTGGGAGGCTGCCTTGCTCGGCTGCTCGACCTTAGAGGCCCAAAGAGCCCTCGTGGCCAGGGCGCGCGCCGCCGCGTTAGCCACAGGGGTCCCGGACTAGGGACTCCTCCTAGAGTTTGTACAGGGTCGGCCCTTAAGGCCGCCCCTATCTCTCACTTGCACATAGTCTTAATATATGTTTTTCACCACCACCACCTACGTCGTTGGAGGTTTTTCATTTTACCGCCGTTGTGCAACTTTACCTCCAGAAGTTTCTGCTTTTAGTTTCCCCTGCGTGGGCTGGGGGACCTTCCACGTGAGAAGTCAGCATTGCTAAGGCGGCTCGGCGATTGGTATGGTAGGGCGATGGCGAACGGTTGAAACGGGCTGTGCCACGGCTGGTTTGAGAAAGGTAGTCGTCGATCTCACGTGGTCGTTGCCCAGGGAGAGGGCTATGTGCGTCGTCGGAGAAACCACGCATTCCGAGTCTCTTGTATGGGCAACGACGATAGATGTGATCGGCCTCTCCGCAGTGGTAGCACAGCGGAAGATTATCGACGGTTCGCCAAACGTCGGTCTTCCTCGGCGTCTGGTTTAGGGCTGTGGACGGCGGTACGGTGGACGGCGGCGACAGTGGGGACGGCGGCGAGAGTGGACGGCGGTACGGTGTAGCTTCTTGTAGACGGGTTGGAGCAGGGCGGGGTCGACGAACAGACGCGGAGTAGGTCATTGCCTGTGGCTCGCGGGGTGCCTCGGATGGCATAGAAGTGCCCAAAGTGTGTTGAACCTCTTCGCGGATGACGTCCGTCAGGGAAGCCACTTGAGGTTGCAGCGTCATTGGAAAAAGCTTCCGAAGCTCCTCCCTAACCACTGCTCGGATGGTCTCGCGCAGTGGGTCGGAGCTTGTAGCCCTGGCACCGATCGTCTCGGAAACCAGCGCGTTGACCGGGCGATCGTACTGCCTCGTTCGGACTTCCAGCGTCTTCTCCATCGCGGCCGTCTCAGACGCGAATTCGGCCACCGTCTTGGGAGGGTTGCGGACAAGGCAAGCAAAAAGCTCCTGCTTTACCCCTCGCATGAGAAACCTTAGTTTGTTTTCTTCTGTCATTTCCGGATCCGCGCGTCGAAACAACCTCTTCATCTCCTCGACAAAGATCACTACCCCTTCGTTGGGGTGTTGCGTGCGCATTTCTAGCAAAAGTGCGGCTCGTTCCTTTCGAACGATGGTGCGAATGTTTTCAGGAACTCGCTCTGGAAGAGAGTTCAATCAAAGAGCTTTCATGGTTCTCGAACCAAATTCGAGCTGCATCCTCCAAACAGAAGAAGACATGCCGAAACGTTTCTTCGTCATCCCACCTGTTAAAGATCCGAACACGCTCCACTTTCTCCAACCAGTCCTCAGGATCTTCCATGGGTGATCCATGAAGTGATGGTGGTCCGTGGGGTTGCAGCAGAACTACAGCATGGCTCGATGCGTTGGTCATCGTGGATGCATTTATTCATGGAAACGGTCATGACGTCTTCCGCCTTCAGTTTATCTGGCAGTAGTCCAAACTCCGGCTCTAGGCTTTGCTGTCGGCGGCTGAAACGAGTTGGGCTTGCTTGACGACTTGAAGAGGGCTGAGGGTGCATGTACCCAGCATCTCCACCAGATGTCACAAAGTCAAAGATGACACAGTCGTCTTCAAGGAAAAACCAGTTTATTAGAGCGAACTTGTGCTCCCCTAACAACTCAAATAATACACGGTCGGCGAAGCAGCAGTCAGCAAAGTGACGTACGCAAGCGAGCGTCGGAGATCAAATGCCGCGGTGTGTGCTCTGCACGCTGTTATCTTTCGCCGCGAATGTTTCTGGAACCGTCGATTCACATCCAGAACATTGTAGATCACAGAAGATTATTCTGGGCTAGTGACGTTAGGGCGAAACAGATTGCTTATCTGAATCTGATAGCCCGTGCGGCATAAAAGTAAAGAATGTAAGACGCGCTTCGTTGGGAACGAAGATAACACAGCCGGGCGCAGTGATGCCAATTTAGCGGATTTTCCGCTAAATCTGGCGGATTTCATTTTGTTCTGACGGGGAAAAAATTAGTCTAGCGGCTAGTGGATTTTTTGACGGGCTATTTTCATACATAGCGGATTTCTGGCGGATACCTCACGCAGTGCACCGATTCAAAATCGCCCTGCAAGAAAGACCTTATGACTTTGCTTTCAAGCTTGGTTAAAAAAGTCGTAAATTCCGACAGAGCAGATTGACGTTCTGACGTGCAGACTTGAGGACCACTTGAACCCCAAGCCATATCTGGGCTACCTGTTTGAGGCGTAGGTTGACAACGTGAAAGCTCAGAAGACCGACGGGTTCTCTCTCGCAGATGAAATTGTGATGCGAGAAAGCTGCATAAGGTTTATTACCACGCTAGTAGATCAAATCAGACAGCGACTTTCCTACAAGATCACATTTCTCCAGAAAACATCACTCTTATCGATCGAAAACGCTTTGTGCGTCGTGAAGGAGCCATTGATTCCTTTGCTGGAAGCAATGGCAGTGCCCCCTGAGACAATAGAAAAAATTCGAAACCAGTGGAGCAAAATCACCCTCCTGAACTGGAAGCAAATATCATCCACGCAGTCGTTCTGGTGTGAAGTTCACTCCTGTAAGGACGCCTGCGGCGAAAACCTGCTCGCCGAGCTGGCAAGATTTGCCATGTCGATGCTCATGTTGCCGTATTCAAATTCCGATGTAGAGAGTACGTTTAGTCAGCTTAAAATAGTAAAATCCAAGCTGCGGAACAAGCTGAAGCCTGAAACTACAAACGCCATCCTCGTCGTAAGAGCGGGGCTGAAGCGACACCAGAAACGTTGTTTTGATTACGAACTTCCCGCGGCAGTTCTTAGTGCCATCGGTACATCTGCAACGTATGTGCAACCAAGTCTCCTTTCTGGTCCCTGAACAAGTACCAGCGTTCCTGTAGAGATGATATCAGACGACGACAACGGTGACGAAGACCTCGATGCGTTTTTTGTTGACCTGTGAGTTCTTTTTTTCATCAGTGTGAATAACTTTTAGCTTCATCTGTGATGAGGTTGACAAATGACGACCACCGCCGCACTGAAGCCTCAAGTGTTCTAGTTAGACTCCTTGGAAGACTCTTTTATATGTTATTTCAGCTCTCGTAGTTTTGGGGAGATTCTAAGAATGATAAAGGTATTTATCATACGAAATTGCACTGTTTTTCTAATAAAATAGGCCCTAGCGGGAAATTTAGCGGATAAGTTTTAGAATCTAGCGGAATCTGGCGGATTTCTTATTGCTTTTTAGTGGATATCTGACGCCCAGCGATGGCAACACTGGCTGGGCGTGGCCCGGCAGTAAAAACAAACAATAAATAAACAAACCCATGCATGGTTCACGGCAATATAACACTGAACTCAGCTTACCCTGCACTCTGAAGAAAGTAAGTCCCCTTCCTGGACGGTCAGTAATCTTTTATTTTATTTTTGATGTTTTTGTCGTGTCTCTGTCTTTATTTACCTGTGGTATATGTATATATAAATATATATATATATATATATATATATATATATATATATATATATATATATATATATATATATATATATATATATATATATATATATATATATATATATATATATATATATATATATAGTAAGGAAATGAGGGGCTCGTTGAGGAAATACAGAAAGATAGGGCAGCAGTCTACAACGCCAAAGGAGGCATAGGGATGTGGTTAGGCTCTTTTCTTTTTCACTACGGTTAATGAAGTAAACATTTTTTTTAATATACAGAAGAAAGAAAGAAAGAAAAACATGCGCCCAGAGTGGGGACCGAACCCACGCCTTTCGATTACATGTCGAATGCCTTACCAATTCGGCTATCTGGGCGACTGTGTTCTCCTTCACTTTCTAGGCTATTTATATTTACTAGAAGTATATCTGACGCTTGAGTGTGGTAGCCAGCGCCACTCTGACAACACGGGGAGAAGGGGAGAAGGTCCCCTTCTCCCCGTGTAGTCAGAGTGGCGCTGGCTACGACCCTCAAGCGTCAGATATACTTCTAGTAAATATAAATAGCCTAGAAAGTGAAGGAGAACACAGTCGCCCAGATTGCCGAATTGGTAAGGCATTCGACATGTAATCGAAAGGCGTGGGTTCGGTCCCCACTATGGGCGCGTGTTTTTCTTTCTTTCTTTCTTCTGTATGTTAAAAAAATGTTTACTTCATTAACCGTAGTGAAAAAGAAAAGAGCCTAACCACATCCCTATGCCTCCTTTGGCGTTGTAGACTGCTGCCCTATCTTTCTGTATATATATATATATATATATATATATATATATATATATATATATATAGAGAGAGAGAGAGAGAGAGAGATCATGAGGTTCGATGGGCCAGTATAAAAATAGTGAAAGAAGTCGACTGACACGTTTCCCGTTTTTGTTGCCAACAGTTTCGGAGTTAGAAACTCCTTCTTCAGGGCTGTATTTTAATTTCTCACATTGCGTCTTTATACAAAAACTTCGGTGAGGGAGGGTTACTTCCCTCATCCCTGCAGGAGAGGTCGCGGGTGAGGGGTGTTTCAAACAGTTTGAGCAAGTGAGGCATTCCGATTGGCTAGAAAGGTGGAAGGTGAGGGAAGGGGAAAGAACACGGACGGAAAGGCAGCACGAAAACACGTAACAAGAGGCACACAAGCCAACACAAGATCAAAAACAAGAGTGAGTCCTGCGCGCTCCGCAAATGGTGTAAAAGGAGTCAGCGGGAAAAGAAAAGGGGCAAAAAAAAGGGGGGGGGATGAAGGGAGACGGACATAAGATGGCGGCACAGGCATGGATCTTCGATTCGGTCAAACTCCCAAGGCCGCATGCATGCACGGCCCGCCCAGTAGACGCATGGTCCCCGCGTTATACTCGGAATTTTCTGTCCCATTTTCGGTTTTGTTTTACTACTGGTTAAACCTAGAGAAGCTCTCGTCTTGGCGCCGCTTCGACGAAACCGAGTGGTGCAGCCAAGCTTTGCTACGCGGCCAGCGAGCCGCGGAACAAGTCACACTGGGATTTGGTTTCATTTGCGGAGCATTCTTCGGCCGTTTGTCTGTCAGTGGTGCGGCGGTCATAATTCCCGCGGGGCCCGCGGGCCCGCGTGGCGCGCTCACAGCTGTTCAATGTCACTGATTAGTCTGGTGGTGCTTTCAGAACGGGCGGGGAAGGGGGGGGGGGGGGGCGTTCTATCCGTTTGTTTTGCTTAACTTCGTCCCTAAAGCGGGGTTTCCTTTTTTCCTTCTTGCTTTCTTTTTTAAGTTGTATGCACGGTCTCCGTTCCGCGCTCACCCCCTCCATTGCCCGCAAGGTCCGTCTAAGGCGCAGCTTTTTGTCGCAAGAATGAGAGGCGGCCCGGGTCCTCATTGATGCCATGGGTGAATGCCTGGAATTTATGTATAAAGTAGGACTCCCTCTGCTCGCGTTCGAGGGAAGAGCGGAAGCCGGACTGCAGGAGAGTGATTCTGATATGCTCAATGGAATGGTCCGGCAGGCGCATATGTTTGGAAGATGGTAGATCCGGCTGTGAGGTGACGTGGGATTTGTGGTTGTTGAATCTGAGTCGGAATGCATTCTCGGTCTGGCCAATATACTCCTTGCCACACATTTCGCAGTGCAGTCTCACAGCGGCCTGAATTATGACCGCCGCACCACTGACAGACAAACGGCCGAAGAATGCGCCGCAATTGAAACCAAATCCCAGTGTGACTTGTTCCGGGGCTCGCTGGCCGCGTAGCAAAGCTTGGCTGCACCACTCGGTTTCGTCGAAGTGGCGCCAAGACGAGAGCGTCTGTAGGTTTAACCAGTAGTAAAACAAAAACGAAAATGGGACAGAAAATTCCGAGTATGACGCGGGGACCATGCGTCGACTGGGCGGGCCGTGCATGCATGCGGCCTTGGGAGTTTGCCCGAATCGAAGATCCATGCCTGTGCCGCCAACTTATGTCCGTCTCCCTTCATCCCCCCCCCCTTTTTTTTGCCCCTTTTCTTTTCCCGCTGACTCCTTTTACACCATTTGCGGAGCGCGCAGGACTCACTCTTGTTTTTGATCTTGTGTTGGCTTGTGTGCCTCTTGTTACGTGTTTTCGTGCTGCCTTTCCGTCCGTGTTCTTTCCCCTTCCCTCACCTTCCACCTTTCTAGCCAATCGGAATGCCTCACTTGCTCAAACTGTTTGAAACACCCCTCACCCGCGACCTCTCCTGCAGGGATGAGGGAAGTAACCCTCCCTCACCGAAGTTTTTGTATAAAGACGCAATGTGAGAAATTAAAATACAGCCCTGAAGAAGGAGTTTCTAACTCCGAAACTGTTGGCAACAAAAACGGGAAACGTGTCAGTCGACTTCTTTCACTATGTATATATATATATATATATATATGTGACCTCCCGCAGATGGATGGTGCAGGGCAGTTGGCCGGAATGGGAGATTAGCCACCAAGAGACGGTGCGGTGCGATAGTGGTGGACGATGAAGAAGAAGTTGTTAATAAAGGTGTTGGTTCGACGGACGCCATGTCTCTTGCGTTACATATATATATTGTAAGAGGCCTTCAAGGAGACGTCGCTCACTGATAGAGCGGAGGAGACAGACGCCGTTTATTTGGCGAACGCGCAGCCAAGCAGCACTAGCCTCAGGGATGATAATGATCATGTACAGGTGACGAAGACGAAGCATTACTGAAAAGGATGACAGGTGATGATGATTACACAGAAGATTGAAATCAGCGAAATATTGTGCCGCGGAGAACTACAGTGCTTACACTAATTGCCCCCCCCCCCTCGAAGAAGGCGGTCGCCCGGCCGCTGGCATTTAGGAAGTGCGAGAGTGGAACTTTTTGAGACGGGAAACATGCACAATTTCGGTTCCCCGACAGCGACGGTCCGTGCTGGGAGACACAGGGGTGACCCGATAGTTGACTGGCGACGTCTGCTCCAGAACGGTATAAGGGCCGATGAATCGCCGAAGAAACTTTTCGCATAGCCCAGGCACACGAACGGGAGTCCAGAGTAGAACCTGGTCCCCTGGGCGGTAATGGATACACCGGTGAGAGGCGTCGTACTGTAGCTTGCGGTCCTGCTGGCAGGCTTGCGTGTTTTCACGGGCAACACGGCGGCAGTGGTGAAGGCGAGAGATGAATTCGTCAGACCCGGGGACAGATCCCGTCGCAGGTGCCGAGAACAGACACGTGTCTATGACGAAGGAGGGATCACGGCCATAAACAAGGAAAAACGGAGCGTACCCAGTTGTTCGTTGGCGTGCCGTATTATACGCAAACGTTACGAATGGAAGGATGGCGTCCCAGTTAGTATGGCTTGGTCCGATATACATGGAGATCATATCCGAAAGTGTACGATGGAAGCGTTCCGTGAGGCCGTTTGTTTGGGGGTGATATGAGGACGTCGTTTTGTGGATGGTATTCGATGCACGAAGCAGGTCTGCAATGACGCTTGAAAGAAATGTTTTCCCACGGTCACTTAGTAGAACCCGGGGGGCGCCATGGCGTAAGGTCACGTTATGCAAGATAAATTCGGCGACTTCTTGGGAGCAGCCAGAGCGAACAGGGGCCGTCTCTGCATAACGCGTCAAATGGTCAACCGCGGTCACGATCCAACGGTAGCCGGATGAGGTGGATGGTAAAGGGCCGTATAGATCAATACCCACCACGTCAAAAGGTTCCGCCGGACAAGGAATGGTTGTAGAAGTCCAGCAGACGCAGTTGTAGGGCGTTTGCGATGCTGACACAATGCACAGGAGCTGACATACTTAGCGACGCACCTTGACATGCCAGGCCAGAAGAAGCGAGCTCGGATCCTATCAAACGTTTTTTGAAAGCCGAGGTGGCCAGCAGCTGGGTCATCGTGAAAGGCTTCTAAAATCTTTGGCTGCAAAGCCCGAGGAGCTACAGGCACCCATTTTTCTCCAGCAGGGTGTTACGAATGGGCCAGCGCCGCAGTACTTCCCCGCATCACTCCTCGGCTGTGCGGCGAAGCCACTCGTGCGCCTTCGAAAACAGGCGCAATCATGCCGGCAACAAGTTGCGACAAAGCCTCGTCAGACGCTTCGCTCTCTGCGCATTCGGCGGCTGAACTTCGGCGGCTGCCTGCGTGGCTCGTCTCCACGCTCTTCAAGGACACAGAGCCCCGGTGATCGCAACGGAGTCCTCCTCTCTCCCCTCTCTCGGACTCAACGTGCCCGAGGCTATGAACGGCTTACGAACTCTGGAAAGAGTGTTGTGCGTGTTCCAGCCTGTTGCGTTTGACCGTTACCGCTTTTGGGTATAAATAGAGCTGCCTAAGCGTTGTAAACCATTCCTGTTAGAGCAGCGAATCGATGTTGTCGCTCCGCTCGAGTCCTGTATTGTAACCTCGCCCGTCGGGGCATTGTTCTTCGGCTTCGGCTCACCTCTCGCTATGAAGTAAACAGTTACGTTAGCCTACGGCTTCTGGACTTCTTCACGGCTGCAACAGCGGCTGGCCGCTCGCATCATACACGCTACCACTCGTATGTCGGAGGCCACGGAGCTCGGATCGGGGGCCCCCGCCCGGTCGCAACAAGGGTGATGGTTGACGCGGCAGAGCACACCGTTGCGGAGCGTGTACTTTGCAAGCTGGCGTCGTAAACGGCTGTTAGGAGGCTGCGTCACCCCAGACAGTCGGTCAGTTATGGTTCGGCAGTGCGGGTCCGCCTGCTGAAAAGACACCAGCTCGGAGCACCCAAAGGATGGCGCAGGGTCGATGGGAGCCAAGGATGTAGCTCGTGCAGCGGAGGAAACATCGCCAGCGGTGTTTGATGTCGACCCGAGGGGACATCGTGACAAGGCATCCGCATCAAGGTGTTTCTTGCCTGATTTGTACTGTACGGTGTAGTCGTACTCCTGTAATCGCAAAATCCACCGTCCGAGCCGGCCGGAAAGGTTCTTCAGCGTTGATAACCAGCACAAGGCGTGATGATCGGTCACTACGGTGAAGTGGCGGCCGTATAAGTAGGGACGAAATTTTTGTACCGACCAGACGACAGCCAGGCATTCTTGTTCAGTAATGGTGTAGTTCTTCTCTGCGGAACTGAGATTGCGACTGGCATAGGCCACAACTCGCTCTCTAGATTGGTTATCGCGCTGGAGAATAACAGCACCAATTCCGTACCCGCTTGCATCCGTATGTAATAAGGTTGGTTTGGTGTCGTCGAAATGGATCAAGACGGGGTCCGAGGTAAGCGCGTCTTTTAAGGCTTGAAATGATTTTTCGCAGTCCTCAGACCATACGAAAGGCGTGCCAGAACGAAGAAGCTGGTTTAGCGGAGACGCGAGGGTGGCGAAGTTGCGCACGAAACGTCGAAAGTAGGAAGCCAGGCCAAGAAAGCTGCGGAGCGTCTTCTGTTGCTGCGGGCGTGGGAAGCTCATGACTGCGCTAATCTTCTCAGGGTCGGGCCGGACACCTTCTTTGCTCACGACATGGCCAAGGACCTTGATGGCCTTGCTGGCAAAATGACATTTTTTTGTGTTGAGCTGTAGGCCGGCGCTAGCGAGACAGGTCAGCACTTCATCTAGCCGCTGCAGGTGCTGAGAGAAGGTGGACAAGAAGACAACGATGTCGTCCAGATAGCACAAACAGGTCTTCCACTTTAGGCCACGTAGAACAGTGTCCATGAGTCGCTCAAAGGTGGCGGGCGCATTACACAACCCGAACGGCATAACGTTAAACTCGTATAAGCCGTCCGGGGTACAGAATGCTGTTTTCTCCTTATCGGCCTCGTACATTAGTATCTGCCAATGCCCTGAACGTAAATCCAGGCTTGAAAAATATTCGGCTCCTTGCAAACAATCCAAAGCATCGTCAATCCTTGGCATCGGGTAGCCATCTTTCCTGGTAATGTTGTTGAGGGCTCGATAATCCACGCAAAAGCGAACTGACCCATCCTTCTTGCTAACTAATACAACACGAGAAGACCAGGCACTCGCGGAGGGACGAATTATGTCTCGCCTAAGCATATCTGAGACATTCTCTTCAATTATTTTTCGTTCAGACGCCGACACGCGATACGGGCGGCGGCGTATGATGTGAGGACTGTCTGTCTGTATGCGGTGTGCTGCGGCAGTGGTCTGGCCTAACGTTTTGGAAAAGGAGTCGAAAGACAAACGGTGCTTGTCCAGTAAGGCCAATAAGGACTGTGCCTCTGCTTGCGTGACGTCGGGGCTAATGGTGGCTGTCAGCGCTGAAGTAGAAGTGTCCGAAAAAACGGAACGCGGAAGAGCCGACAACGAGCCGATAGGAACAACATCAATGGTCTCTCCCTGATGAGTCGAGGCCACTGTGGTGCCTTCATGCAGCAGGATCACTTCGGGGCTAGCGTTGGTCACGGGAAGGGTTGCAAACCCATTGCAGAAGCGTATTAGGCACGTAGCTATCACGACTCCTTTAGAGAGTAGGCTGGCACAAGGGACGACTAAAATGTCCCCCTCACTGATGTCGGCCGATCGAACTGTGAGGAGAGTATCCAGTCCTGGAGAAAGAACACAATCTGCAGCCACTACGAGGTTCACTTGAGGCATACTGCAAACACTCGAAACTTGCTCATTGGAGAGTTCAATGGTTGGGCTATCACAAGAGATGACGGCTGAGGCTGAAGAGAGAAAGTCCCACCCCAAAATTAGCGAATGAGCACACGACGCCAGCACCGCACACGGGATATGATGTCGAAGGCCGTCGATAAGTACGCGTACCGTGCACTGTCCAGAGGGCTGAATCAAAACATTATTTGCGCCACACAAGGTCGGGCCAGAGTAGGGCGTTTGCACTTTACGAAGTCGAGCACACAAGTCTGCATGTATAACTGAAATACTGGCGCCAGTGTCCACAAGAGCATCTACACAAATACCTTCGACGATTACAGATAAAATGTTCGATGGCCGCTGCGGAGGAATTGTACTTTTACCAGGTATAGCAGTTTTCCCTCCAAAAACTGCAGATGTTAGTTTTCCTGTCGGAGGCCAGCAGCATGAGACGCGGGGCGAAGGGGCGATACCGAGCGGTTCCGAAAGGGAGATGGTGAACGGCGCCGCGATGGTCGGGAACTTCCAGGAACGTCCTGTGTGTCCGGGGTCGACGGAAAAGGCCGCGGCGGGGAATGATATGCCCGTTGACGAAAGCCATATGGAGGTCGGTAGGTGCTGCGGTCTGGTATAAGGCCTGCACGTTCGTCTTGCTGACGCCGTCGACAAAATCGGGCAATATGACCCCTGATACCACAGTAGAAGCAAGTGGGTCGGGGGGGTCGCCAAGGAGCATAGTACTGGCTGTACGACTCAGGGAGTCTCGGAGAAAGGGCAGACAAATGACTCTGAGCAGGCGCAGGATGCGGGAAGACTGGCTGTAGCGGGCTCATCTCGGCGTACTGAGCCACGTGCTGTGAAGCGGCGTGTTCGGTAGAGGGCCCGCTTTCCATGAGACGCAGTTCTTCTTTAACCAGGTCACGCAAAGTGGTGCCAGAGGAGAACTGGCGATCACCAGAGAGTCCAGAGGTCTTCTGCGCCTGAAGTTCTTCCCTGATGATACTACGTATCAAAGAGCGCAGCTCCGTGTCGGGTGGAAGGCCGGCTGGTGGGGTATCCTGCTGGATGCGAGCGGACTGCAGCGCATCCAAGCGCTGGCAAATCGTAACTACGTCGCGTACGGTGGTGGGATTCTGAGCGGCGAGAGCATTAAAGGCAAATGTGCTAATGCCTTTCAGAAGGTGCCGGACTTTGTCGTTCTCCGACATGTCCTCGTTCGCCTGGCGACAAAGCGCAAGCACATCCTCAATGTAAGACGTGTACGTCTCACCTACATGTTGAACGCGCTGGGAGAGTTTCTTCGTGGCGCTCTCCGATCGGCTCGCCGATGTGCCAAAAATCTTGCGAATCTCCTCCGTAAACGCATTCCAATCTCCTAGGCGATGTGCTTTGTTATAAAACCACGTCCTAGCCACTTTGTCAAGGCAGAACGGTACATTATAGAGCTTCATAGATTCATCCCACCGATTAAACGCACTCACTCTGTCGTAATAGTCGAGCCAATCGTCGACGTCTTCACCGCGAAGGCCAGCGAAGGATCTGGGGTCCCGTTGGCGGCTGGTAACGGTCCACGCAGGAGGCGCAGAAGCCGTTGCAGGGGCGGTGCGAGTCGGGACGTCCTGTTCCATTGGCCCGGTTGGCATTTGAAGGCGTCTTCCTGAACGTAGCTCCAGGGGTGCGCTAGGAGAGCCAGAGGGCGGGATCGAGGTGCACCTCCACCACGTGTAAGAGGCCTTCAAGGAGACGTCGCTCACTGATAGAGCGGAAGAGACAGACGCCGTTTATTTGGCGAACGCGCAGCCAAGCAGCGCTAGCCTCAGGGATGATAATGATCATGTACAGGTGACGAAGACGAAGCATTACTGAAAAGGATGACAGGTGATGATGATTAACAGAAGATTGAAATCAGCGAAATATTGTGCCGCGGAGAACTACAGTGCTTACAATATATATATATATATATATATATATATATATATATATATATATATATATATATATATATATATACCCATAACGGCCAAGCCCCAAGGATAGATACTCGAATCTTCTCGACCACATGGCAAAGGAAAGCCGTGATATCCAGGCAACATTTGTAACTCTGCTCCTCCCACGGTCGCCAAACGGTCGACTGAACACCCATGATTGGCGCGCTGCAGCTAGATTCAACAGAGAAGGCTTCGCCTTCAACTGCCTCTTGGTTGCGTTGTGCGAAAACCGTGAAAATGTATTTTTCTTGGACCACTGCTTGCATCACTTCCCCCCAAAAATGGTGCTGCCAGCCGACGGTCTTCACCCGAGTATTGGTGGTGTGATGGTTATGGCGTGGAACTTGTACGTCTTCCTCCTAGAACTCCGACGGCCTATTTTTGCACACTGGCACGATTATGCGTCGCCATCACCAGCTCCTGAAACGCAACAGGAGCCTACGTTCGCATAGGCCACACTACAAACTTAACCAAGTCGGCATTTGGATTCGGACTGGCCCCCACTGACCCGTGTAACTACCCCGAATCCAGCTACCGGTCCTCATCCTCACCATTCCCTTGACGCAACGCCCGCCAGAGGTGCAACTCCCATTCCTGTGGATCCTGCTCCACAACCGGAGGTACTTCCCCCCCGTCGACCACGACGGCAAGGTGCCAGCCCTGAAGCCCTTCGAGTGGCCCCGACACCGCGACCGGAGTAACCCTTCCTACGCCTCCGACGACGAAAGTGTTCCAGCCTTGGCCCCACTGCAGAGTTCCGACGGGGTAATGAACGCACGTCACCCGCGTTACCCACAACGAGCACACACCAGACAACACCGCAGCAACCCCTATCGAGGATAGCACATCAAGATCGCGCAGCGCTGCACACACATTCCACGGGGGACAGTGAGGACGCTGTCATCCCCCGTGAGGACGCTGTCAAAACTCCAGCTCTAAGGTACAATCTTAGGAAATGCCCTGGATCGGCCCCCCGAGTGCAGAGTGATTGACGTGTTGGCCCCGAGCCCCAGCCGACTTCCTCTTCCTCAGGTGACGTAACACTAAAATCAAAAGAATTCTTAAAAGTTAGGAGAATTGCAGAGAAGCGCGTACGCCATGATCTTCATGTTCGTACCCTTCAAACGCATAAGCTAGAAGGTATTGTGCCCAGAGGGCTTCGTATTTCACTGCCTCCTTCAATGAAGAACCCATCTAACGAGAATGTAGAAAAATGGAATCGAATACGAAATACCGCTTCTCTAGAATTACTCCAGGTCCCAATAGAGTACTCTGAAAAAATGTTAACGTCACTTGTGGGAGAGGAGTGTCGAGTCCGGGAAAGTGCCTTACCTTCAGCGGCGGAACTCGAGGAGCTGAATTTGTTTGAGGCCAAAAAAACCCCCGAGGTGCCAAAAACAAAGTAAAAAAAACTGGCAAGGGCTAACGTTCCGGGGCTTGGCGGGTCGTATGCGAGGGGCGTCAGTCAACAACCGAGTCTGCCTCTTGTGGATCCGGTTGACTGCGAGGAGGGTGTTGACAGCATGCCGGGGGAACCGCGGCTAGAGGTTTTCTGCGGCGGCAGAGGCGGCAACATCGTGAATTTATCGAAGATTAAAATAGGCGCCGCTGAGATATCTGTTCTGTCCCGGGGTCTCACATTTTGCCCGAGCAACGGGAAGTCCTCAGAATTAACACTCCTGAAAGATCTAGATAATTTTTCCCGTACTCTGCGTTTACGAGAGCACTTCTTCGATAGAAATGATGGGGAGAACGCCAAACCTTCTTTCGTCGCCAAGCACCACTGGACGCCCAGTTCACAAAGGGAGGAAAATCTCGACTTGTATATTCGTGCCGTCCAGAGAGACGTTTTTCAGGCATACCAATCACGCCAAACCCGTCATCACAACATCACAAAAAACGAACAGGATGCTCTCAATGCATTGAGTAACAGACAGGACATTGTAATCAAACCGGCTCACAAGAGAGGGGGGATTGTTATTCTCGACCGGAATGATTACGTCAAAGAAGGGGACCGGCAATTAGGTGACGTGAAATTCTATAAGCCACTTCTATCAGACCCTACTAAAGAACACCAAAAAATTGTAAATAACGTACTTGAGCAACTTGTGGGGGCCCGAGAAATTGATAGAAAACTTGCCACGGCGCTAACATCTGCCCACCCAGTGGTTGGCCGCTTTTAAATGCTTCCAAAATTACACAAAATTGGGAATCCCAGCCGACCAATTATATCGGGAATAGGCACCATCACAGAGTCAATTTCAAGTTATGTAGATTACTTCATTCGCGATATACCCCCTCAATTTGCATCATACTTACGGGACACAAACCATTTTCTCCAAGAAATCGAGAGCCTGGCTCTGCCTGACGGTGCATTTCTCGTAACATTGGACGTGACCTCCCATTATACCAACATTCCGCACAGCGATGGCATCAATGCCCTCATTCAGTAGTACAACTAACACCGCGAAGCAGACTCTCCCAGCCCGAGGGTTAGTGAGGTATTAACGCGTCTCGTATTAGAACTCAACAGTTTTTAATTTGAAAACAAATACTTTCTCCAAAGAAGTGGCCCTGCGATGGGAACAAAAATGGCACCCAATTATGCCACCATATTCACGCACAATATTGAAACAAAATTCCTCTCTACTTCAGACAGTTCACCTGCACTGTACAAGCGATTCCTTGACGACATTTTCATGATGTGGACAGACAGTGAGCAACGACTTCTTGCCTTTAGAAGAATTCAACACAGTTCATCCTACCTGCCAACAGTACCTGCACTTCGACAGCTGCCACCCACGTCATTGCAGGACGGCCATCTCTTATTCCCAGGCACATAGATTTAGAAGAATTTGCTCCAGGGATGAAGACTCGTACGAACGCCAGCCGAATGCGGTGCGTCATCCTCAAACAGCATTACCCGCCGGCCCTTGTTGACGATGCCATATCTAGGGCGGCAAGTTTAAATCGTAACACACTGCTACAGGGGTCACACGTGAATGATGGGAATAATTGACGCGCTAATTTAGTCTTGACTTTTACTAGTAGCCTGCCAAGCGTGAATCAAATTTAAAAAAAGCACTTCAACATTCTCCAGCAGAGCGAGCCACTTTCCAGAATTTTCAGTGATCCTTCGCGTGTAGTATACAGGCACGCAAAAAGCATTGGGGACAGTCTTGTCCACGCCAAAGACAAGCACACCCAGCAATTAGGCGGCTGGCTGTGTGGCAAAAAGAGATGTTTGGTATGTAAACACATGCAGACCGCGAGGGTGGCAATCAGCACACATTCGGTCTCACGATATTCTGTACGTGGTTCATGTGATTGTGACTCGTCCAATTTGGTTTACCTATTGGAGAGAGCACCGAGCACCGAGTGAGCACCTAGCAACCGTGAGCACCGAGTTAGCTGGCTCCCACGCGCGTCTAGAGGGAAGCAAGCCCGTTACAGTGCCATAGGAGCGGGGGGGGGGGGGGGAAGGGGATGGAAGGGGGTAACAAGATAAGTTAAACTCCATGGCATGCAATGGATATAACGAAGAAAACTTTTTGTGTTATTAGGTTTTTTAAAATAACAAATTTTAAGGATTGAGTGTCAAGATATTTATTAACGCTCATACATCACAAGAAGGTATGACTGCGGCTTGGATAACGTAACGGCAACATTTTCAATCAAAGCAACAGGTTTTTAAAGCAATTGTCTCGCAACGATCAGATAATCATGTAAAATGAAATGATCGGTTGAGGCAATACTGTGAAAAGATGTATTTTCTTTGTCCAGACCCTTCCTTACAGTTACCCATATATAAATATATGCACCATGCATCGTCAGGCGCAAGCATCACAAAGGGGGGGTGTAGAAAAAAATGGTGCCGGAAAAAATGGTCCGGGAAAAATGGTCCGGCAAAAATTAGTCCCGGAAAAAATGGTCCCAAAGCCAAGGTAGGAAGAGAGAGAGAGAGAGAGAGAGAGAGAGAGAGAGAGAGAGAGAAACATTTATTGTACTAATGATAAGGATGTTTTTAGGGGGTGTATCATGATTGCCCCGCGCGCAGAATCCCCGTCGCGAAAACCCCGCGATGTTAGCCCCGTCTCTTCTTTGCCCTAACGTCACCAAATAAAGGTTTTTAGAGTATTGGCACTCTTTTATCTCATTGTTATGTGCCGCCAGGCTTTTCATTGCTCGGTCGGCACCACGTGATATTTGTTTACTTATGGGCGCAGCCATTTTGTTTCTGAGCGCCCCTCCTCTCCTCTCTCTCTCTCGCTCCCTGCTGCGTTGACACTACCGAGCGACCGGTCACAGTCTGCCCGTCACAACCGGCGGCGGTTTCGTTGGGAGACATGGCAACACTGCAAGCCAGAAACAAAATGGCCCCGAGACGCTTCCGGGTGCACGAAGTGGCGGTACTATTTAGCAGTGACGTAGCTTAAGAGACGTAGCTTATTTAGCAACGCTAATTCGCCCCGCGTGCAGTATCCCCGCGTGCCATTTGCCCCGATGCCGGTTTCCCCGGCCCATTCTCCCGGGGCGATATTATGGCGCGTCATTTTCTTTTCAGTGACTATTATTTTTTTAATTAGAATAAAGTAAGGTTGGACGATCTTCTCACGAAGAATATTGAATCTGCCGCTTTCCCGAAGTAGCACTGGGGCGTTATTCCTTCTTCCCTTAGCTGCGATAATTTAGATGAGGTTACAAAGTACGATGGTGGTAAACGCTATTCCCCCTCTCACTACCCCCGTTCTCTCTCCGCTAAGGTCTAGGACATTTCGGTGCACGGACAGTTCGGTGTACGGACATTTGGGCGCATGCACGTTTCGGTGCGCAAACTTTCCGGGAAACTAATTATCTGGTGCTTACTTGTTTTAAACAGTCATTCTATATTTCCGCGTAACTTGGGTTATGGAGTCGAATAATGTAGTGCAGTGCTTGCACATTTACATTGATGCCATTTTTATGGGCGCCAGTTATTTGAATAAATTGAGCATTTCAATATTTCTGTTTACACCTTGTTCAGGAAACATTTATTACGCAGCCAACTAATTAAATCCTTTCGCAGACCATTTTATTTACTACAGCAATTTATAAAGTAGATTCGCTCTTTTTTGCCGCATGCACATCAGCTAAGGAAATCAGCCGATGTTTACAATGTATTTTGCAAGTACGTTTCTCTAAATAAAAGGCACACTCCCACAATCGCAAGACAGCACCTTTACAAACATTCTGTTGCTCCCAAAATGCAGAAAATATGAAGTTTTTCATGCCGGCAGCGCTGTGACGCTAAAATAAACTTGCAAATACTGTTGTGGGCAGCTTTTTCTTGCTGAGTCTAGAATATCGTCGAGAAGGAAGAATGGGCCTTTTTGAAGACAGCTGCAGCTTCTATCTCTCTTAAATCTTGCTAAAGCGTGTATGGACGGTTCCAGGCTTCGCAGTTGTTTGTGCGGTTTTAATCCAATTACTTCCATTAAAATTTTTAATCCATGCTCAGCCCTACCATCCATCCATCCATCCATCCATCCATCCATCCATCCATCCATCCATCCATCCATCCATCCATCCATCCATCCATCCATCCATCCATCCATCCATCCATCCGTCCGGCCGTCCGTCTGTCCGTCCGTCAAACCATCCGTCCGTCCGTATGTCTGTCTACCCAATTTTCTTTCTCAGATTTTAGCATCCAAAGGCGTTAATTTCGGCCCCTTATAGGAATAATAAAGCATTCCATCTCTTTCTCAACCGTTTAACTAAAACACAAAGGAACAAAATAAAACCTCAAAAAAGTTCACATCCGACTAACGTGAAGAGAAACCCGTTGACTGGGCCATGGGACCACTTTTTCCTAGATGGTCGCTGGGACCATGTTTTCCGGGACCATTTTTTCCGAGACCATTTTTTCCGGGAACATTTTTTCCGGGAGCATTTTTTCCGTTTCCGCAAAGGGGTTATCTCTGTGCATGCACTTTGCCTCTTTTCAATTTTGTCCCGATGCAGCTGAAGCATGCCGAGCCCAGCCAGACAATTGTCGGGCACCGCCGACCGAAACCACGCTTTCACAAGCCAAATCACGTGAAACGAACGCTTTATCAGGACAACATGTCGCGGGGACTATGATGGCCGTTTGGAGAGCGCGACTGATATCGGGATGTAATTGATCGATTGTAAGGTTTAACGCATCGAAGATACACCTAGGCTAGGAGGTGCGCTGTAGTGGACAGCTTTGGATTATTTCTGGCCTCCTGGGGGTATCTTCAACCTGCACCAAAATCCCAACAAATAGACGTTTTGGCTTCTTCCCTCCATCAGAAAAGCAGCCACCGCGGCCGAGGTCGAACCCGCGTCCTTGAGAACCCGCGTCCTCACCAGCACAACGCCTTAGACACACTGAGCCATCACGGCGGGTTGTTATGGGATGTATATCCTCGGAGAATGCCAAGAAATCCACGGGGTATTTACTGAAGTCCGTGTTCTTTCAGTATCGACCAAAAGGTTCTGCTCCACACTAGAAGTTGTCAAAATTCTAGTGTTTTTGAACTGGACCGCATAGCCTCGTTTTTATGTATGTATCTGTTTGTTTTATGGCGCAAGGGTAACGATGGCCAAAGAGCGCCAACGCAATGGTTGATCATTTTGAATGATGTTTTAGTAAAATGGTGCTGTAAATGTGACGATATTAAAAGAGGTTAGTCTGGGGGTGTATACAGCCCCTCATTTAAAACAACAATAAAATTAGCGAAATGGGAGTGGCAGGGTAAGAATGTAAAAAATAAATAGGCACTCATAGCTTCATCCCACTCTGAGGGGCCCCGAGGTTACAGGTGGTATGATATGCGGTTTAAAAAGCCAATGTCTCCCAGGTAAGCAAAAAGTCGTTTACTTGGAATTACGGGTTGATCAGCTAAAAACATCCAGGGATGAAGAGGAATCATGTGAGTGTAGAGTTCCCGGAAGTGCTTTTTCCTTGCCTTGTGGAAGTACCCACACTCAACTAAGACATGGCTGACGGATAGGCGATGTCCGCACCTGTCGCATTGTGGTGGTGGTTTGCCCTGCAGAATGTGCGAGTGAGTAGCGTATGTATGGCGTATTCGTAATCTGCACATGTATACTTCCGTTGTTCTGTTGTGTTTTTCTGTGTAGTAGCTGCCTAATTGGGGTTTTATAGTGTGGAGTTTGTTATCTGTCTGAGTGTCCCAGTGTTGCTGCCAGCGTTCTCAGATTGCCTTTCGAATGAATGGTTTCCAGTCAAGATTGGGAAGCTGCTGAACGTCGATGCTACAGCGAAGTGCTGCCACAGCGGCGCTCTGGTGTGCGAGTTAATTACCAGGAATGTCACTGTGTCCAGGCACCCAACACACGACTATGACCTGTTTTAAAGCGTAGGCTGCCATTATCTCTTTAACTAACCCGTTCAGCACAATGTTACTACTTGGTTTCCCATAATGAAGTGCTGTCACAACACTCAATGAGTCTGTGTATATAATGGATTGTTGTGTCTTTGTTTGTAATATGTGTTCTAGCGTAATTCATATAGCATGTGCCTCAGCCGTAAATATACTTGTGTTTCTGTTTAGTGTCCTTGTGCTGGCAACGTTGGGACCGTGTGCAGCACATTCCACAGCAGTGGCAGTTTTGGAGGCATCTGTGTAAAAAGCAGTGTATGGGAATTTGTTTTGCAAGTGCAGGAAGTGTTGTCGGATGAGTTCTGTGGGTGAATGCTTTTTGTAAATTTCCTTGAACGACATGTCACAGGTGACAGGGCGCAGTTGCCAAGGCGGCATGAGCTCAAAAAGTCAGTTTTGTAAGATTCAGATAAAATAACCCCAAGTTCCTCTGCCTCCACCTTCACTCGGATAAAGAAAGGCAGAGGAAGCGACGGACGGCTCAAAAACAGCCTTTCGGACGCTTTGTTTTCAAGAATAGCATTTAGCGGATGACTATTTAAGGATGTCGCCCTTACGCAGTACAAAAAGTGCCATGTATGTACGCTGGTGCTCTAAGCACCACTGATCCGTTTCTGCATAGAGGCTTTCAGTAGGACTCGTCCGGAGAGCCCCGGAAGCCAGGCGGAGCCCCAAGTGCAGCACTGCGTCCAGCATTTTTAGAGCTGTTTTTGAGGCAGACCCATACACTACACTTCTGTAGTCCATACGGGACCTGACAAGACTGTTAAAAATGTTAAAAAGACTGGAAAAGAGAACACAAGTGCTTTTCTGCGAATTTAGGGTAAAACCACTTTTGTCTGCCCACTTGGCTAGCCTGTTCACAGCAACTTGGATCTGCGGTTCACAGATAGAGGGGTTGTATGACCTGAAGCTAATGTGAACGTCGTCTACACAGATTGAATAAAATGGTGGGTGGCAGTGCTCTGCCTAACGTATTCATTTTTACAATGAAAAGTGTGCAGCTAAGCACTCCACCCTGGGGAACGCCATTTTCTTGTGTATCCTCGGTATTCAAAGGCGTGGAATGTATGCAGGCAACCAAGTGTGCGCCGCCATATCTGTGGCCAAGCGTCTGTTGCTAGGCGACGTTGCGCGCACGGCCCGCAGATCAGGCGCCCCTCTTCTCCTCCATGCAACCGTGTGAGAGCGCCCGTGGCCTCCGCGATTTGCTGCCGGCGGCGCGCCGCCGGCCGCCGGTAGCCGATCGCGAAGGCCACGGTGCGCCGTCACTCGTTACGTCGGGCTCCACGGGATGGCGGCACTTGTCCGTGCTAAGCACGACTGTGAAAAACATGATTGTGTTTCACGTTACGAACTCGTTGCCGAACACAAATTATTGCGTCGAGTTCACTGTGAGTGCGATTAATAACATCTCTGTTGGCCCACAGTTTAGAATCGGATTGGAACGGAGCAGGTGACGCACGCAGGTGTCTTTTTTTTCTTCGGCGTGCGGCCGCAGTGGCCCAGGCTGCGCCGTGTCCGTGGCGCATCGGCCATGTGTGTGGCCGTTTCCAATGTTGCTAAGCGAAGAAATTGGCCGCTAAACTTTTCAACGAATACCGTCGATACGTCCTGGATCACGCTGCACCAACTCGTACCCGGAATGTTCTATCTGATAAGTAGCTTTCCAGTGTGTTTAACATGTTTCCACAAATGCCGAAAGATTTAAGGTCATGCAGGATGCCATACCGCCAAGTGGTGTCATAGACCTTTTCGATGTCAAAAAAATACACATATACAGTGTTGTTTATGAGCAAAAGCTTCTTTAACATAAGATTCAACAGCTATAAGATTGTCAGTTGTTGACCTTCCCAAGCGAAAGCCTGCCCGACAGCTATCAAGGACACCATGATATTCCAAGAAATAGATAAGCCGTCTATTGCTGATCTTTTCAAAGAGCTTGCTGAAGCAGCTTGTCAAAGCAATAGGGCGGTAGCTTGTCACAGAAGAGGCATCTTTCCCCTCTTTCAATATAGCCAACACAATTGTCTCTTTCCAAGCATGAGGAAAGTACCCAGCACACCATATTTTGTTGAACAAGAAGAGAAGAGTATTGAGGGTATCTATGTGCAGGTGCTGAATCATTGTGTATGTTATTTTAACAGCTCCTGGCACCGAAGCACGGCATGTGTTGAGGGCTACCATAAGTTCCTGCAGCGAAAAAGGAGAGTTATACCCATCATTAGATTTCTTGTTGTCACGAATAGGCTTTCTTTCAACAGATTTTTTGTATCCCAGGAATGTCTCATTGTAGTGGGAGGAGCTGGAAATATGTTCAAAGTGCTGTCCCAGGGTGTATCGCCAGTGGTGCTGAGAAGAGGGGTGACATATGTTTTCTGCCCCTGCAGTTTCCGTATCCTGTTCCAAACTTTGCGCGCATCTGTATAGGAATTTATTGATGATAGAAAAGACCTCCAACTATCTCTTTTTGCCTGACGTTGGATTCGCCGTCCGATGGCTTTTGCGCGCTTGAAGGAAATTAGGTTTTCTGTAGTAGGATACCTGCGGAGGACCCCCCAGGCCTTATTCTGAGCATTTCTGGCCTTCTTGCAATCGTCATTCCATCAGGGCCTCTGAAGATAACGTGTGGTACCGGAGGTCTGGGGAATAGAAACGCTAGCAGCATCAAGTATATGTGCTGTGATGAAGAAGCACGCTTCATCAATACCTAAGTGTGTTATTGATGTGTAAGTAAGTTTCGACATCTCTTTAAACGTTGGCCAGTCGGCACCAGCTTCTTTAAACTTTTCATGTGAAGTGTAACTGTAGGGGCATTTTTCTAAATATCTGAGGGTGACTGGGAAGTGGTCGCTCCCGTAAGGATTCGTACCCACTTCCCACTCGATGGACGAAAAAAAAACGGGGGGCCTATAGCAAGATCAATGTGTGAATATGTGTGGTGTGCTATATTGTAGTACGTCGGCTGCTTTTTGTTGAAGAGACAAGCTCCGGATGACAAGAGAAAGTTTTCTATCAACCGGCCCTGGAATCTGTGCGTTCCGATCCCCATAGTGGGCTGTGCGCATTAAGGTCACCAACTAGTAAAAACGGTTCTGGCAGTTGATCTATAAGGGACTCAAATTCGTAACGGGACAGACGATATTCAGGGAGAATATACAGTGAGCAAATTGTTGTTAACTTATTGAAGATAATTGCCCGAACAGCAACCGCTTCTAGGCCGGTGCGCAAATGAATAGATTGACAAGGGACAGCTTTTTGCATAACTACTGCCACGCCACCAGAGCAGTGCGAGCAGCTGTCTCTGTCTCTTCTAAATACTGAGTATTGGTTTAGGAAGTTGGTATGCTTAGAGTTCAAGTGAGTCTCTTGTAAACACAGGACAATTGTTTGAGTTTTGTGTGGGATTTCATTATATCATCTAGGTTTTTAATTAATCCTCTACAGTTCCACTGCGTAACTATTCGTGCTACTATAAATGTTTAAAGAAGATTTTGGCTAGGGATGGATGTATCACCTACCACACTCAGGTAGGATTTGGGCCAGTGACACGGGGGGCTGCTGGATTTTTTCCCCGCCCCGCCATGGAGCGCTGTTCTTTCACCGCCTTTGGTGCTGGCCGAGACGGTGTCATGTCTATGTCCTCGTCTGCGTGCTGGGACAGCGAGGAGATGGAGTCCTTGCGGCCTCCGACACGGAATATGTTCGAAGTGGAGGAAAGAATCCCTCCCACCACCTTTTGTTGCGTGTTGGACGCAGAGACGGTCGAAGGACCCGCTACATCTACATCCATGGCCACCTCAGGTCTGGTAGCAGGAAGAAGGGGACCAACGGCAGAGCCGTCACTCCTGGCGTTCGTGGCCGACGCAACACTTGCGGGTGCCACAGGTGTTGTGTCAGCTGGTTGGGCTGCCTTAAACAGCACCTTGGGTGGCTGGGGCGGCACCAAGTCTGCTTCGCAGTACTGGGTGGCCGCAGTGACAAGACGCCGCCCCGCCCCCCGGCGAGCTGCGTCGGCATACTTCGCAGAAGCAAAGGCGCTGAGCATTTTACGCGCTTCTAGGTAAGAGATGTTCTCGCTGACTTTAAGATTGAGTATTTTCTTCTCAAGTTTGAATGTTTCACACGCCCTTGAGTACGCTGTGTGCGAACCACTGCAGTTCGGACACGTAATCAAAGTGCTGTTGCAATTCTCTTTGGGGTGGTCGTGCTCTGAGCACTTTGCACATGTTAAACGCCCATGGCAGTTGTTAGTACTGTGCCCATAACGTTGGCACTTAAAGCACCGCCGCGGGTTGGGGATATATGGTCGGACGGTACATCGAAGAAAGCCTGCATTCACAAATTCAGGTAATGTACTGCGGTCAAAGGTAAGGACAACATGTTTGGTTTTGATTTCCTAATTTTCTCGATGCATAGTGATCCTCCTTACTGCAATGATGCCCTGGTCGCGCAGGCCCTCGAGGATGTCAGAGTCAGTTTCATTGCAGAGATCAGATTCGGATATCACACCTTGGGATGTATTTAGCGTTCGGTGGGGAGCGACTTTGATTTTCAGGTCGCCAATGAGGGTTTGTTCAAGAAGCTTTTTTGGTTGTGCCGGGTTGTTTACTTCTACAAGGATCTCTCCAGAGGTCAGTTTCTTGGTTTTGTAGTGTTTTCCTACAACACGTTCAATGCACTTAGCTATTAAGAAAACGGATGTAGATGTCACTGGCTTTGTATATTCTTCGGATGCAATGATTAAGAACCGGGGAAAGTTGTCAGGTATTTGGAACGATAGGGCAGGCAATGGGGGAAAGTTCGCTTCGGTGCGGCTTCTTTTGGGGGCCGATCAGTTGGTTTAGAAAATTTTGAAAGAACCATGCAGCATGAAAAAAAAGCAGGGAACGGGGGTACTTCCTTCGCTCGGTTTACCCTGATGCCGAGAGAGGTCCCGGAGCTCTCTGCCTGGTAAACAGACAGGGAGCCCATCCGGCGGAGCTGGACCACGGCTCCGACAGCCACCGTTTGGGGTTTTTACCCTTCACCTTAAAACTCCTAGCCACGGTAGGATACAGCGTGAGTATGGGGGCTCGGGGTCCGCGGTATCGCCAGTACCGTCACCAAGATTGCTCAAGGTGCCCCATGCGGGGCCTTCGTTTTTAAATGTTCCTTGTTCCCTCGGCGCCTATAAAAGGAAAACAAATGTGGTGGCGTCTCCAAACTTTTCCTTTCGTGCTGATAGCAGAGAGTCCAGGTAAGGGATGGAGATTTCACGGGTGTCTGTTCGCAGTTCCGGAGTGTGTGGCCGGTCAGTATTTGTCGTGCAATGGTTCGCAGCACACTGAATTATTGTACCAAGCCGTCCTGCAGTATCCTGATTCTCTGAATGCAGGTGCGTGAAGCCTTTTTCCGGTGTTATGCATGCTCGCTAATTGTTTCCGTCAGGAGATGGCATGTGCTGCGGCCCCTCTAAACTTAACATCTCTCCATTTCGACTGTCTGTTTTTGTGCATAGCCCGACGATCAAATAAACTAGAAGGTGCATACTGTTTTTTTCTACTGATGCATTGTTTATCTATAGAAGACAGCTTTAGCTCTCCAAACATCGCCAGACTAGTTAAATAGTTCTCTTCCTCTTCCGGTGTGAACCCGACGGGGGCACAGGCAATACGCTAGGTTAAAAATAAAAATGCGGCTTTCCATAAAGCTATCCTAAATACACTTTTCCGGGCATAGCGTTACAATTAACTAACTCAATAATTCCTCCAGCAAGGGTGTACTGAAGGGCTTGTTGGTACATTTTGGCGTTTAAAAACAGCGCGGATGACGGTACTGAGCAAGGAACAGACGACACAGGTGCCGCGCCTGTGTCGTCTATTCCTTGCTCAGTACCGTCATCCGCGCTCTCGTCCGATAAGTAGTTACATCGCAGGTATAACAGGCCAACTTCAACTTGATGGGCCATGTAAAGCCATCTATAGGGTTACGCAGTACAATGACATTTGTATGAAGTAATAAGAAAAAATAAAGAAATCGGTAATCAATCAGCTTTCCTTAGTCTTTTACCAAAAAGTAAGTTTTTAACGCGGAAGGAAGATATTTTATCTCCCCTCTTTGCATACACAAGTACAGATCATACAAAAGCCCGTCTATGCCATTTGTAGAATAATGTAACAAACACAATAAAATTACACCGTTCACAGGAAAGAACGCGCCCATTGCAGTCGCAAACAAAGTACTACAACCAGTATACACCAGTTAACTAAAACACTGTACTAGCCGGAGAAGCAATACCTAAGGAGGGAGGGGGGCCCCCCTCACCCTAGCTACACGTTCCCTTTGTACATGAGCACAAACAAGCATATCACATGGGCTGCTCATCCGTCATTTTTGCCATGTCGGGGCAAGCACACCTAAAAAAACATTTCCAGATGCTCAAGTGACGGTCCACTTAGGCATCCAGCTTAGTACCATAGCTCCTTACATTTCCTTGCAGTATCAAAACCTTGTACAGTCAAGAACAAGCATTAGGATTACTTTGACAACTCAAGTTCCGGTGAAGAGCAAGCCGTGTATTGCTGTGCAGCTTAGGTGCACTCGCCCATTTTGGACCTCGATAAAGGGCACGGAGCAAGAATCCGTGATAAAGGGGCAAGACCATTTTCTCGAGAAATATTCCTCCCCCAAGGATAAGAGCTCTAGTCCAGATTTTAACAGCGAACCTGTTTTTACTGAGCGCAATTTCCGCGTTTCAAAGAAAACTCCCCAAACGCTAACCCACTTAGGAGATTGGGAAATAGAGGCAAAAGAAAAACCACAAGCGTTCGCCGAAATCATGGCAACACTTGCTCGGAACGAGAAAGACACATCATAGCGTGCGCCCCTCATTCGTTCGTCCTCGTGTGGACTTCCGCATGCGCTCGGCACCGTAGAGGAGCCCTCGCGCGCGGCAGGGCCTAAAAGACACTCTGCTTGGGAGAGGTCATCGCGGCCGTCGCATTTTCTGCAAGCCATTAGGGATAATTGGAGACATGGCTACGGGTGTGCCACTCCTTTCCGAGACGACCTGCAGATTCCGCCACCGCTGCCTCGAGTCGATGACGAAGAGCTGGCGGAGGTCCGCACTGCTGGCTGAGGATGGCTTTGCATACACCACTCACCGCGAACAAGACGACGACCTCTTCGATGCATATGGCGACGATTACTAGCACCGCAACTATGCAAATAAACAATGTCACTGAAACTTCACTTCTATATGTCCGGCAATGCTCACCTAACAGTTTCGCCATTCAAGTATTGCGAGTAAGTCCAAGTTTCCTTAGTTTTTAGTTATCATTGTGTGCATGTGAATCACTAGGTTCCAGTGATTACGCTGGGTACGTGCTCGTTTGACGGCCTTATGTCTGCTTATCCATATCGCGTAAAAGCCAATTTTTATGATTTGTGTTACTAGCGGGCTTCTCGGACACTCCTTCCTTCCAAGACGTCCGGATGCGGAGTTGTCTGTATGCTGTGGTCACTAAGAGCCAGAACGTTTTAGCCGCGGTGCACAGAATCAGAGCCTGTTCGTTTAATTATTTCTCCGCAAAATACTGGGGTCAGGGTTTCAGGGCCGGGTGGATACCTTTAAGGGGTGATTTGAGGGCCAAGCGATGTGGAGGTTGTCCTGTGAAGGTGAAGGCTACTCAGCTGCGGCTATGATGGTGGAAATATCTTCGTATTCCGGATCATCGAGAAGCTCCGCATGTCCTCTTTTTTATGAAACAAGGCGCTACATTTATATCAACATCGGGATTGGTTTTAAAGAAGCCTCTGAAGTCTTTTTTGGATTTGCAAAAGTGATTTAAAATGGACGAACTTCGCGCTTGTCTAAAACATCTCCTCGATGTTCACAGACACTTTCGCGCGCGAAGGCTGCGAGGTGCCCTAGCCGGATTTCGCCGTTCCTGTTCTGTCTACCATGGTAGGTACACGTTATGGCCACGACTAGCTTACGGGAGGAGGATTCAGCTTTCGACGCCACGCCAGCTGAACGGCTGAATGCTGGTGATGCCGATTTTAGGGTGCCTGGATGGGCGCCGCAACAGAGACGGAAGTGCATACAGACACCCTACCTAGCAGCACAGTAAACTTTTAAAATAGTCGGGGGCATGAATTCTTCGCCTTTCGAGCGAGAGTCGTAAGTATGACTCCAGGTGACGCAGCGCACTCGCCCGTCCACTTAGGGAGGAAAAGTGGTAGCAATAGATTGCAAGCAGGGCCAAAGGTGTTAGAACCGTGACATTCAGCAAATGCTTTTGAGCACCCATTTGCAAATCGAAGAACGTGCATGTCAGCACCTTGCAATGGAGGGTTGCATTTTATATGCTCATGCTGAGCGCTTCCTCTAGCCTTTTGTGTGAAAACGGCGGGGGCCCGTGGAGCCGGAATGGGTGATCATACTCCCCGAAACCTCGTTCCTTGCATTCATGGCCTTGCAGCTTTAGCAAACTTGTGCGGTAAAATTACATTCAGACTCCAAGCAACTTCTGACAAGAATGTGTCGCAGGAGCAGACGCACAGACGCCGCCTTTTGAATTCATTTGAAACTTCCCTTGAGGGGCTCAGCACCTGACGCTAGGAGAGGGGAATCGTTAACCAAAACAGAGGAATACCTAATCCGGCGGTGGACGAGGTAGGCCCATAATTCGTCCGAAGAAAGAACTTAGGTGTTGCAGGAAGAATCCCACAGGTGGAATCGGCACAGTCAAGGTGTCTAGGGCTGACTGGCTTATATCTGTGCTTATGGTGCCTACTTTCGTTCGCGTTGGAAAAACCACGAAGGAAGTACGCCCCCCCCCCCCCTCCCTTTTTTTGTGTGTGTTGGGGTCGCAATGAACAGTCCGGGAAGTTTTTCATCCCCAATTTCAGGGAGAAAAGAAGCAAGAATGAATGGAGCAGCGGGGCTGAGGAGGAGTGCGGAGTGAAATGAGGTGGGGGGGGGGGGGAATGCTGGTGCGGCTTGGGGTGGATTCCCCCCCCCCCCACAGCACCCACTGCATATCCCTGCCATGCCCATGCTGGCTTTACAAAATATTTCCCACGGGGGTCGCACTCCGTTTGCGGCTTGTTGGAGTTCGTGTTCATGCCGATTGCAATCCGAGAAGTTTATACACTCATCTCATCAAACGATAGTCATCAAATACAGTCATGAGCCGCTGGTGGCTTGGCGCATGCCCTCTCGGCAGCTGGTTAGCCGCTTGACCGCGTGCGGGAGTGGGAGTCAGAGAAGCGACGTCTGAGCACTCAGTAGATATCGCCCGGCGAGCTGCTTCAGTGGAGAGGTTCCGGAATACCAAGCGCGCCAAGTGAGAGTCGGAGACCGAGAAAGAGCGAGCCGTTCGGCACGTAAAAAGCCGAAAGTGGTTCAACAGCCGCAGACAAAGGCAGTGTTTGGACGAATCTGCGGCAGCCACAACGGCCGGGCAGAAGAAAGTGAAGTAATGGTCGGTGAGCCACACAGCTAGATTGGCCGAGTCTGTACGTGCCAACAGCCGGTTCCATGGCGACTTTAACCACAACTAGTTTGGCTTTATGTTTCGGCCTGTGCAAGCGGCTTCACCTGTGGCAAACGATGCGTGTCTGCCCAAGCCTACTCAGTCATGTCTAGCCACCGACATAGGCACAGACGTCATACCTGGCTTAACGCTGGGTGTATACCTTAGTAAAAAATTACAGCTAAATGAAAAGTTAAACCAAGTAAAACCAAGACTTCAACAGGCAACCAAGCTTTCGTTTTGCATATCCAGCGTTAGCTGAGCTAAGCCACACCCTTTTTTTTGAGTGACGCGGGTGCCGGAAACAGAGGGATTTAAAGCTTCCTCCTTAACACGTCTGGCTTTTTTCAGCTTGGTATAATCACTATTCAGTGGTATTCATAGCGAAATTGGTTCCTAAACAGCATTCTGTCGGGAACCACGTGCTATTCCGGTTTCACCGGCACCACAACACGCATATAAAGCAACGTATTTCCAGGGGTGAATTTGGGACAGTATGCGAGTCAGTCATTTAGTCCGCAACCCCATGGTCGTACATATGAGTGGCAGTATGACCATTCGAGGAATACTGTATACTGAATTTTTGTTCCGTTTTACCCTCGCCTTTCTCTAAAGTACATGAAGGATTTATTTAGTGCACACAGCCCTCGGTTTGGTCGCCATTGAAAATGGTGTAATCCAGGGGACGTCGCGATTTTTCTTATTTTTGGGAATACCCAGCCTCCGGAAGGTATAACCGCAGGTCCCCTTGTCAAATGAGGAGGGTGTCTAAACCTGACTTTTACCAATATATAGGAACAGTACTGCCTCTTTATTTAACTGACCGTTACGTAACAGAAACCACAATCCCATTCAAGGCTCCCAAGACACATACCAAAGTGAACAAAGTAGGGAACTTTCGCTGTACAATTTGTGGAATACAAATAGAGCGAATGTTTGGGCGGTCTTTTTATATGCTTCTCTTTCTGGGGTTGTTCGTTTCGCTCTTGAATGCCCGAAGTACGTAAGAAACACAATGCGTTTCTTTCAATCTCGATAACAATGTCGGCATTCCGTGATGTATTTGCAATACTATAACTCTACACTCTGGATCACTCTAATTCAAAGTACCCAGTATACCGTCTAACACTGACTGCCCACCAACAGCACCAGATACCGTCATTAAAGCACATGCAGGGGTTAGGAATGAAGTCTGGAGTTTTCTCAGAAAATTGACTTCAACTGTGACCTCAAGTGTTCCCTCATTGTCTATGGGTTCGGGTTTTTTTTTTCTAGCAAATATCACTATATTCATTAGGGCCTGGCTCAACGCACAAACTGACAACTTTCACATAATAATATTTGGGTGTTGCGGGAGTTGGAAAGCGATACCTCTGATTTTCTAAATGAGAGTGCAGATTTCACTAGTGTAGGAAATTAAGCATATAATAATTATGAGAAAAACGTCCCCACGAATGCCAGGCAGTTTATAGAGCACCCGGAACCGCCTTCAAACAATAGATTCCCGGATGTTTTGTACGTCCAGTGGTGACAGTCGCGTTCCGTGTAGCTGTTTTCGTCACCTACAAAAATGCGGGAATTTGTTGACGCATGAGGCGCCCTTTCAATTTTGCAGGATCTAATGAACCTGCGTTCCGCTAGACATGTTTTAGCGCGGAACGTTTCTAATTTAAAACATCTCTCTTTTGCTATTTATATTTTATTATCACTCTATCGGTAGAATATGTTAAGCTAAAAAATATATAGGTTGATGCCATGCGCATCAAATCAAAGTGCTTGATGCAAATCAACAAAATTTGTTCCTCTAAAGACAACATAGAAAGTTAACGCCTTTGCGAATAACATCCAAAAGATAGCTAAGGGAATGCGGGAGCCAGAAACGAGGAACGACACCTTTGGGGAAAACGACCCAATTACCAGTGCTAATCCTTACCGCGATTCCAAATTTATTTTTCTATAAGTCATAAAAATATTCAACAAAAAGCCACCCCCATGCATAGCATACTGTTTGATCGTCATCTCTATAAGTTAGCAGTCCAGATTTCTAGTTGAAACCGCAGGTGGTTTTGCGCTGCTTTATGAAATGTAGATGCAAGCTGACATAATTACATCGTCTGGATATCACGGGGACTATGTTTAGAGCAGCAAATTACGTGCAATCATATTGATAGGACCGGTAGACTAGGACGCTGTAAAACCGGCAAAATATGAAGGTTCCAAAAAATAAAATCGTTCTTGAATGTCAAGTGCGAAATAAATATAGCTCTCCCACACGTGCTGGACGGAAACGCACTTACGCGTGCGTAAACATGAGGTGCACTTGCATTTGGGCAGTTTTCTGGGTTTTCAGAAGTGCACTTCTCCATTTTTAAAACTCCTGAAATGGATGTCAATGACGTCTCCTAGTCGCGAGAGTCCATTTCGCTTTCCTGCCTGCACTCGACGTTGATATCTCTCGAACATGGGGCAGGGAAGTGAAACACATTCTAGTTATATCACGAAAAGGTTTCGTAAGCTTCAAAAAAATTCTGGGAGATGGCTAGATTTTTTTAAAGTTCGACCTTCTGTTGGTCTGATGGTGAATTTGCTTTTAAAATTTCATTTAGACCTTGTCCGGGAACTGCCGTAGCTTCGCCCATAGCCGCTACCTCGCGATGGCGGTTACAAGCGGCATTTCAAGCTGCTGTCGCCTCTTACGGAGTGGCACACTTATTCGGTCTTTCTCACCCCATACTAGGGCCTACCTCCGTCACCTATAGCAATGCAGAATGAAGCTGTCAGGGCGCGTAACAGTGTGTACAAGGCGCGTCCCCAATAATCTATGGTCCATCGCCCTTTCTCAAGACCCTCTTCGGGAGTTCCTGCTTCCCTTGCCTGCGGCGCGCCCCGATTTTTCGTACCGCAACTTCAACTTTGTGTACGCTTTTCTGTAACTCAATTGACGCCCTCACAACAGCGGTATCTTAGGCTTTCGCGCTAAAACAGGAAGCATATCCATTGTTCCATTTGCGACCATGACGTTTTACTATAAAATGTCGGGGCTCTGAACATTGAGGCCATGAGCCTATGGCCAGAAGGAAGACAAAATGCTATTTTTTGGCATATTTAAGGGTACAAAATATTAATCGGATAAGCATTATCGCCTACTCCCCCCACTTTGCTGAATTTTCCCTACATCGCCTCTGATCTGTATGCGAAGCACTGATGAAATTGGACACCCTCGACATGAAAGTTGGAGGAGTAGAGGCGGAGAGGTGAAAGGAAAGGAAAGACGCGAGTGGAGGGAGGTGCGGTGGGGGATGCTTTCAAGAAACGAGAACTTGCTGCGAGGGGAGAGCGCTGTGGGAGAAGAGGAGGCCCGAGGGTGGTTACGGAGTGAGGCGAGAGGGAGGGTTGGTTTTGTGGTATCCGTGCCACTAGCTGGCAGAAACGCACCACCTGCCATAGACAGCGGACAGAAGAAATGCTGGGCGCAAAAGCCTATCATTTTAAGCAAGGGTGGGCACATTTCCTTTCCTCATGACACAAACACCCTTTGAAAGCTCCATTTTCCGTGTCGTAACCCCCAGCACCACTAAAATGGCAATGACATTTACCTAATAATTTGGGCAATACCGACTGGTTCCAATGCACTTATCTTCCTTCACGGAGGAGGAAATTGCTGTAAATTTAGGTTAGGTTAATGATTAATTAATTAGGTTAATTCAATTACATAGTTAGGGTAATTAAATATGATTACGTGTTTTGTATTTCTTTGTTTTTCTTGCTGCGAGTAGGAAGACATTTTGGGGCAGAATCAGTATGATGAGCTTCGACGTTTGCAAAAATGCTGCTAGCAATTTCTGCAGGATGCGCTAAACGTATCCCACATGAATCAATCATGAGATCACATGTCGTTTAGGGCTTTGGTAAATTGCCGTTTCTTGATAACGTCGTATTACCGGCCGAGTTCATGGGTCAGGTCGTATTCCATCGACGCAAATTATGTGCTCCTACCCCTCTCTTAAGTGGGCTTGACGGCTAAGATGGTGAAAATGGTTCAAAAATTCCGCAGAGACTCTTGGGAATCCTGTCGTTTTGGATGCGAAAGACCTGACCAGCAACGGCGCCACAGCGCTACCACGCTCCTCCTTGGCGAAGTTTAGTACCTCGTTCGTTCGACGGTCACGGTGTAGTATCACAAGTATCCGTACACCAAGCAGCAAACAGCGTATGGGCATATTTTTTTTTATTGTAACCGAGGAACGGCGGCATAACACCACCGCGCTCCACCACTGCGCGGTTCGCGCCACGGAGGTCACGAGACTGACTTTTGGTGCTGTTCGGTTGCCGCCGACAGTAACGAGAGACACTTTTTGCGTTCATTTTTCGTTTGATGAGATATGCAACGCACAATTCTTTCCAATGTAGTTACTTTTACAGGAGCACGAGCCACAGCGTAGCGTAGCGTGTGCCGCGTACTTCGAGAATGCTGGGTGAGTTGGCAGAGAACATCTCCCGTTAAAAACTGCCATCCATAGGGAAATCCCACGCAATCCTTATAGCTTCTCAAGACTGCTGACTACCACGTGTTCACTACTATGTTGCAGAGCCCTTTTTATGTACAATATAGGGCAGCAAATTCATGTCGTGAGCATCAAACTGAGGGCACTGCGCCTGATTGGCCTGTGTTCGCCCACCCCCAACGAAAAAAAACAGTTTTTTGCACGTAGCCTTGCACACGAGGTCATAGCCGACCATGGCATCAACTTCAAACCTGGTGCACGCGTGTCACTCATCCTACCGGCACGTAACAATACAGCCTGCACTTACTTCACTTTAATGTTTGTTTCTAATTTTGCTCGGAGCCCCCGCATGGCACTTGCCTTCAACGATATGCGTCCACTGCAGGAGGAAGGCCTTTCCCAAAGCCGAGTTCATTTGTTCCTCCGAATTTTAAAGTGAAGCTTTTTACGGTTGAGCGAAAGGAAAAACAGGCGGCAGTCCTGTGTACGCAGAGAACTCCTCCAGCGCAACCCGATACGCATGCGTGAAAAACGCAGGTTGGATAGTAACTAGAGGTAAGGGGAATGGGTGTGGCTGCGTTATTCTCCCGCAGCAGAGTGCGCGCGCAGCGAGCTACTGCGTGAAAGCACAGGTCCAGCTGGAATGGTGAAAAGGGGCGGTTGCGGTGCGGGTGGGGCAGCGTCAACGTGATGACGGCAAACAATGGCCGAACGTAACTTCGAAGTGGGTGGGCCAGGCGTCATTGGAACTTCCGATGAGCAGGCAGCTTTTATAAGCGACACCGCGAGCAGGAACGCGAGCGAAAAAAGGACCGCAAATATGCAACGTGTAAGGAGAAATACTTTGTCGAATCACAAGGAGTAACACGCCGGTTAACACCGGCCGTTCGTTGCCGCTTCGCGGGTTAACCCTCTGTTCTGAGTGCATGCGCGTAAGTTTTTTAAATGCAGAGCATTTCACCCGCGTTGACGTCCTTAGTCCGCACCGCACCCCTCCCTACTATATAATAAAAAATACTATCCGGCGCCCGGTTTCGATCCCTCGACCCTGCGGGCGGAACGCAATGTACATGGTGCTCTACCCACTGCGCCACAAAGCCGACACAGAATGGGACGCTACGAACGCGCCTTATATCGTTGACTCATTCAAATTACTGTTGACGAGCGCTCTCTCGTCAGCTGTTGCCACAAGTGCAACAACATTAACGTAACGCAAACTACTTAACGTCGTGCGCCCCCGGAAATGCTCTGCATTTGATCGTGCCCCTCGCGAGGGGGATGTTTCACTGCGTCTTCTCTCGGTCGCGGGACCCGTGGCGCCATCTGGCGGAGGCGCGGCACAACTCGTAGCACTTTCTTTGAAAAAAGCGCCTTAAAAGCGCGGCAAATATGAAATAGGGATGATGTGCTTTCGAGGCAATCCGCCGACGCGGCTGCTTTGTGTACAGACTCGGCGGCGAGCGTCCCAGGATTCTGGTGCCGACCGAACCCCATTTTTCTTAATTCATCTCTTTTTTGCGGTACTTGGTCTTCTTCGTCGTTGACGGCCCCTTGGTAGGCATTCCGTTAAACGGGTGATCCACCTTTTACTCGTATTTCGCGGTACATGACCGGCCCAACACAGATTGTTCCGCGTAATTTAATCCCCATGGCTTTCACGCGAGTTTGTTCCCTAATCCACGCTGCCTGTTTCGTATGTTTAAGTGTTACCCCTACCATTCTTCTTCCCATGTCCTGTTGGGATGGTCCAAGTTTTGCTTCAAGATGTTTTGTGCAACCCCAGTACCTTTTACCCGGCACGTCCTCACTGGACGCACACTGACTGCACAGCATTGCAACGAGAAAAAGAACGGTGACATAGACAATAACGAACAGAGAGCGACGCCACAGGGTGCTTACTTCCTGCAATTTTATTTGGATACAAGTTCTTCCTGTTTACCATGAATGGCTTTACAGAGAGCGGCCCGCCAATAGCAGATGGCGCCAACGTGTTATCCAGCGCAGCAAAAAATGGTTAGGCTGCGAGGGCGCGCTCCGGCAGGTAGTGCTAAATTTATTCTTCAACTCAGCCGTTTGGCTTTGCTCGCAGGGCGACCTGCGACTTCTGGTATAAAATATAGCGGTCGTAGCAATCAATACTGACAGTTGCGATGAGTAGCTATAGTAGAGATCGGCAGGTTGAAAGTACTCCTAACTCCGGACCCGACTCATAGCTCCGCAAACGTCAACGTACACAAGTAAACCACACTGGTGCGATAATTGACTTACTGGCTACCACACCACATTTTCGAGAATTTGCGTTCATTCCTACTGTTGACAAGAATAATCGACTTTGACTTTGCGTGCAGGAGCTTTCTCTGTGCGGAAAGCTCGTCTATGTACCAGCCAACATTGAAAGGGGGGGGGGGGCGCTAAATTTGTTTATAGGAGCCATGAAGAGAATATACAACTTCGTTTAATTTGAAATAACTAGGATTCAGTGTCTCACTCAGCTCCATTACAGCCACAAAAGATGTTTTTTTAGCGAAAAAAAAAAACAAGAACTATTTAAAAACTTTCAAATTTTGCGCCACAGTGACGTGTTATGAGCAAGAATGACGTCATACGGGCCAACAATAAAATGCAATTTTCAGTGCGTTAACTGCACGTTAGCATTCAAGTGATGCGGTCAAATGGAACTAGAGGCCCCATTACAGACGTCCAGTCTTGTGTCGTCGCTACAGGTCAGTTAGGGGGCCGCCAATCGCACAAACAAGGTTCCGTGACGTCATAGAAAAGCTGCGGGAAGTTGGCTAGGGGGTCGCGACTGCTTCACACGTTTTCTTTCATATCTCCGTTATTTGTTCGAAGATTGCGATGATATTGGTATCATTGTTATCGGGACTAAGCAGTCTTTCTAATAAACCCAACTTGTATTTTGTCTTCATGGCTCCTTTAAAGCAACTCCAACAGTTACATTGTTTTGTGTGGCAGCGCTTTGATTTTTGCCTGAAAAAACTTGGTTTTGCAGCGAAGTGAGACCTTATTCCTACAGTGGACCTGCGTAGGCTGTTCATGCAGCACTAGTCGACGTAAACGTCTTGAATGGCTGCGTATTTTTCACAATAATTGATGCACTCTTGCAGTAGCTAAGTCTAGATGGCTTACAAGATTAAAAAATAGCAAGGTTGGGTATGAGAGCCTATGCCGGTCAATGCCAGTGATGATTACCGAAGTTATTTTCGAGATATTTTATTTTTAACCCGCTGCCCACGTAGCAAATCAATGGGGACCTGATAAAAGGAAATTTCTTTTGCTGCGCGACTGCCGGTTTAGCTCAGCTGTGCGCAACAATATACGGTTCTGTGCGATTTTGAATTCACCGCAAGTGCGGAGCAAAAAAATGCGGATTGGCAAGCATTTCACATAACACGGCGAAAAAGAGTTTCTTTCGACTAGATTTGTCGGCGAGTCTCCTGCCGATTTCAACTACAGCCTACAACTTGAACATAGGACCCACTGCAACCACTTCTGGTAGAATCACTGTCCATGGTACACCGACGCTGCGTCCACAAGAGATGAAGTCTGGCCGAGACTGCAGGCAACATGTTTGATACATGAGCGTCTCTTTGCGTTTTCCTTCGTGATGCAGGCGTTATGGAACGCGTCGCAAGCCAATGGAAACAGACTTCGTAGAAAGAGTTTCTATTTCTCGGTTTTTGGTCTATTGCAGTCTATCGACCACAGCCTGCTAAGTACTTTTTTTCTCTCATGTACACTCCACAATAAAAGTGCGCTGAATGTTTCATTAGGTACTGTTTGTATTTAGTACGCACCGCTAAGGAATTTCCGCAGACAATGGGAATTTTGTGCCCGCCGACGGTTAGCTGTTGCGGACGCTTTTCGCAGACGCTTACAGTCTGCGAATTCTGTGGACGACAACCTGATTCGTGCTTTATGCAACATAGCGAAGTTATGCCTTCGCGTCGAAAAAAGCTATTCATTTAAACACGCCATTGAGCCCACACGTGGTGGCGCCTGCCCCGTGGTGAATCGTCGAACATTAGGTGCAGCAGACCGCCAAAAGGACGAAACAACAACGACGGGAGGTTACGGGAGCCCCTATATGGCGGGTGAATAACAGACGACAAAGAGCGACCAACTTGATGCCCGAATTTTTAATTCCGTGCAAGCCTACTTCCTACAGTGAGAAAGGACTAGAAAACAGCCAATAAGTAGGGCCGGACAAACAGTGTTGAGGGCCCGGTTAAAAAAAACAAGGGGAACCCTTTCCTTCCCCCCTTACCCTCTCGGTATTCTTGAGACTTGCCGCTTTTTTAGAATTCGCTACAAATTCCACATGCCGTATTTACTAGAAGAATCTCCGCAGTGTTTATGAACATCGCGTGGGCGTCTACTTTCTTGCACACCACGTACAGAGGCTGTCATCGGAATTACATTATACAAGGAAAGAAAGAGACAGCGCTAAGATTTGTCGGGCAAGTTTGTTCATACTGAAAGAAGGGCAAACTGCACCAGTAGTTACGACGGAACGAAGAGATAAATACGGCATATAGAAGTGCAGTCTAAGTGTCCTATGTATTTCTTCCATTCGTCCTAACCTTTAGCACAGTTTACATTGGTTTGAATAGACATCTTCACCCGAAAGTCAGGAAGCGCATTCATGAAAAATGGCTTCCTCTGTATGCTTCTCTACTTCGGCAGCGCACGCTTTAGATTCGTGCGTGTGAGCACTACTCTCAAAGCACAGAGGTGGGCCATTTTCAGAAACTGTTCCCACATATCTACAATAAAAACGCTACCAATCGTCTGGCTATTTGTTATTTCATACAGTAAGAGAAATCTCCTCTCTCCTAAGCAGCATTTCCATACAAACGGTGATATACACATTGCATAGGCCAAATGAGCACAATAAATTATTTAAATAGTTTTTTATTCAAATGGTTCCATCATGTCATGCGGGGAGCTAATTTTTTTTAGAAAAGGTGGAATCTACAGAGAACGACATCGATAGCTAAATTTCACAAAAATGCCTTTAATAACACTCTAGTGAAACCATACATATTTTCATTCATGCATGAGCAAATCGTTCATTTTAAGTTTATATTTTTACATGCAATATCCACATTTATAGGAGCGGGAAACACATTCATATTGCACGTGTCTTTTCTGCTGTTGGCTGGTAGAATAAATTTACATGTTTACAAAACTATCCTACTTTAACACAGTTAAGAAAATAGGTTATGCGTTTCGTAGAAACTCAACGTTCAAATGGAGCGTGTGAAGGCATTACCATGGTTTTTCTTTTCTTTTATCTTTTAAGGAAAGAAAGAAAGGTACTTCTACAAGCTTTTTGTTGCCTCCTTCCAGGAGCGTTTGTTGTTGAGACCTTAAACATTGATCCTTCAACAAAACCCTCTCAGGTGGCTCTTTGTGTCCTACAGATGGGTCAGCTTCGTCATTCTACGTGATGCATGCTTTTAGGCGCGTGCAAAGTTTTTACCTAAGACTGAAGACCTGTGGACTGACTTGAGGATTATGCGCATTATGCAGCGCACAACTTTTTCGAAGTATTACTTACCAAAAAAAGGTAACCTCTGTTTCACCCAGGGAACGTCAGCAGGAAGCTGAAACTTTTTCGAGCCAAACTACCATATCTGCCATTTTTTGCCAGCCCTCGGAGGCCCCCAAACACGGGTTCATTTGAACCCTTTGAACATTGGATAATCCGCCCCTGCCAACAATCCAAAACAAATTTGGCGACGGAATCGCCGAGCATTGGCAGGTAGTTACCTATAAAGTCGGTCGCGATGTATACATCATATTAAGTTACACGAGCCAATCCATTCTAATTTGGGTGAAGTTTGATACAGAAAATTGAGCTCTTTCCAATATAGTGCGGCTGGTGCCGCTGTAACACAGTGGTGATACCCATTTGTTATCATATAGGCTTCTACATTCGCGCACGTGAGTTGGTTCGCGTGTTGGAAATAAATTTACATTTGTACCTCAGAGGCTTGCAACCGCGTTTCCTAAACTGCATCGCCAGCCACCCATCTCAACCTCGTTTGACCTCAGTATTCTTTTCACAAGAAAGTAGACGCCTGTAAGCGGCGCCTTCTACGCATGGCACAAAATCATTTCCTAGTTTTTAACATGAAGCTTCCTATACCTCATTGATGGCCGCAATATCGTCACCAGAACACGCTGCAGCAAAGCCAACTTTACACAAAGGGGTTTCACAAAACGATGGTGATGATAAGCGAAGGCACATCAAGCCCCTAAAGACAAAAAAACAAAAAATCGTCCGCCTTCCCAGTTCAGATGCGAAGACTGAGGAAACAGCGAATCTGCTGGTCTTCGGCAGCTCTAACTTCGCTTTTCTTGGGTCTGCCCTACTTATCGGTAGATTGGACTATCAGGCGCTGAGCGCACGCCGTCTCTCTCAACTAGGAGAACACCTGCAGTAGGGAGGCCGGCCTGCACGACAGAACTTTAGTCATTACTAGGCGCAGCCGATCCCCGACGCGCGCCTCCCCACCCGAAAAATCTTTCCACTTCAACTGAGCCGAAATCCAAAGCCAACGCCTGCGCTCCGACCCCAAAGGAATTGCTGAGGGCTCCGAATGCGATGATAGCGTAGCCGAATTAACGCCAGTCCTATAACGCCGGGGGCTCAGGTTTGATTCCGACCACGGGAAAAGTCTTTTAAAGAAGACAGTCTTTCTTGGGCGAGATAAACGCCAAAATTTTGGTTTGTGTGTATGTCTGCTTGTCTGTGTGTCTGTCTGTCTATGACTGGATTCCGACACCCGGCCAAAGTGAAACAAAAGCTACGCAATAGTCTTATACACCTACAGCAAAATCAAAGGGTCCAAGTCCGGTGTCAATGTTCGTACTTGTCAACAATGTTGAGCAAAAAACAAGACATTACGAAACTATAAGGCAAAAAAAAAACAATACTTAAATAATATTTGCAGTGCTCATTAATTAAAAAAGTCATGAATACTCGGTTTTTGCGATGGCAAATGACATACTACACCAACTGCAGAAAACCGTCGCCTGCTGTTGCCGGCGCTACTAGAACTACTGGCGGCATTTCCGAAATCAAACGGCAACATTAATGAAAGGTTCGACTAGATAGGTTCCACATTCCGCTTGGAACGCAGACTGGGCAGTAGGGCAGTAGGGCAGCGTGGTTCTGTAAACGTTGGAGTAACGTGCCTCGATTCACGTGCGTCTGCGCTGTACGCAGCGCCGGCATCGAGGCACCCGACTCAGACCAGTGGAACGAGGTAAATTTAAATTGATTTGAGCAAACCTTTAGCGTGTTATTTTGGGAGGAACGAGATGGGAGAGGAACAGCATGAGAGGTGAGGGGGAAAGACAAGGGAGACATGTACTTGGCAGGGGCGCCAATCGACTATCGTCTTTCGTCGACATTTTGAAGGAAAGGAGCAGATACGCGGCCATTTTTTTTCTTTCCAAATCGCCGCACATGTTATTGTTCCCCACCAGAGCTAACCCCGTACCCATCGGGCCTTCATGATGGCCCCGTGGTGAAGTTGCCGGTTTCACGGAGTAAATGTCCGGGACCGATTCCCGGGGCCTCCAAAACCACATTTCTTTTATTGAGGCGCGCACTACGAACATCTGCTTGAGTGCTCCTTGCCTCCTCGCCACTGTCTCTTACACTTTTGGCCTAACATTTCCCCCTCTCCATTTCACCGACGGTGATAGTTTTCTTTAAACGATGCGCGCGGAGAGAGCTCAAGCTTAAGTACCTTCGCTGCGAGAATGCTTCCGCCGTTCGCAATCGAACCAGGGTCCCTCTCATTATGAAGCCGAAGTCTATCCGATTGCTCCATTCCGAAGTTTTTTTTTTTTTTCGGTCTCACTGATGAACGGACGAGTTCCACGATTTTAACGACTCAATGACGCGAAGTCCAGCCTAGAAACGAAGCCCGCAACCCCGATGATGGCGAACGAATCCCCATCGAGAAAGCTGAGCGTTTCAAGCATCGTAATCGTTACACCAAGGGGCATTTAATTTTTTTCGTTGCAGGCCATAGGCTTGTTCGATTGGTTGGTGTTGATTAATCTGCAAAATTTTGGAGTTTGTTTGGTGCCGAAATTCATTTAAAGCGCAGAAATTGTTTTTTGGGATGTGTGCAAGGTGTCATTTCCTCCTAACCGGTTGAGACAGATACATACGTAGTACTGTGTGATGCCGTAACCCCCGCCCCAGCCGCATGAATATAGACGCCCACGTGGCCGCCAATCCATATGACCAATGCATCAGCGCTACTTCAGTAGTGTTATTTACGAAACAGCGCGTTTTCTTTGCGAGTACTACAAAAATAAGTAGGTATTTTATTGAGACGCGTGTCAAACTTATTACGCGTATGTTAATACAGATAACATGTCTGGAAATAACCTGGCAGAAAGATCGCACCCGGTTTGTGCCCGTTCTCGTAGTCCTTGTCTAAGGATCTTTGCAATGCTGTACCACAAGCTTCTGTAGTGACAGAGGTATCTTACTGCAGAACACTTCAGCATGTTTACCTAATGCAGCCCAACCAATACTACTTATGCACGTAATTTGTTGTCAGTATTTGCATCAGCGCAAAGTCGCCGAGATAATTATCTTATCTACCACACTGGCATCTTAATACTTTCCTTAAAATGGATTATCTGCGTGTTTAACGTCACTTTTGGTTTTATTGTGTTTCACCACAACCTTCATTGATTTGTTTCAAACTGGTCTGCAAAGCCGCCAAAAACCAAAACACAGGGGTTCACCTAAACACGTGGCTTTTTACACTGTGCTAAGTCTCGAACTTGCACACTGCTTCATACCCACACGACAACACTTGATCTCACAGTTGTGTTCGGCAACACTTTCCCCCGGAATTTTGCTTTCTTGGGAGTCCAAAAACTCACAGAATGGGACCAACATACCATTTACGGCATGTTATCGCTGATACTGAATCCAGAGAGGAATGCCACCGACTATGAGATTGCCTGCTGTGCAAACACCTGGGACAGGATGCTACTCTGCAAAGCCTGCAACACCACGGAAAAATCCAGAAGAAATATCACCTTCATGCCTACCCACTCTGTCAACAACGAAGCACATTGGTGGGTATCATTGGGTACTTTACATTTGACGTTGCCAACCACGACCACAAGGTAAGCCCTATGACATTTCATACCTTTTAACTCCACAACCCCAATCTACTAAGAACATGGTAGAGATCCTCTTTTGGTGTGACCACGGCCGTACAGCTATTGTCCCTACAATGTTCTAGGCTAAAAAACCTCGCTCAACATCCTTTTTTAATTGTCGGGGTGGTGCATGAGCTCATTTGCTGGGGTTCACATTAAAAAAAAACCCACAAGAATCTACACAAAACAAGACGTGCGAGCGGTGGAATACGTTTTTGCGCGGTTTTTTTATTGGATCTTATATTTTGATATTCGTTATTGGCGAACATGTGGTGACTGATCCTTTCCACAATTCATTGCTACCTAGATGCAGCAAATCCAAAGATTAGGAATTTGACATTTCATAACAGTTCAGGATCTACATGCCCTCTTCCAACCGACGTTGACGATAAATATAACCAATACTCTGCCATGTAAACAACGACCGAAACGTTCATTAGTGTCTTTTCAGTATACGGGGACACTGGCTTCGGATGGAATCTCTATATATGATAGACGAAAACAACGCACTCCGGTGTATTTACCCAAAAGATAATTATACATCATTTCAATCCGACCAGCTGTGGAAGTTACTTAAAATGTGTGCATGACTAAAGTAAGAACACTTGCCAGAAGAAAATAATTTGCATCAATTTATCAAAGACAAGCGTGCATTAGTTTCACCCCACCTACAAATTTAAAAACGTGTTTAAACTACCCGATAGCCTAACTAGGCTCTTACAGCACACAATATTAAAAACCTGGGCTTAGACTTGGAATGCGCTTGTTTGTCTAAAAATCCATCCCTAATTACCCTGGCTCCACACTAATCCCGTTCTTCAGGGCCAAAAGAATGACGTGAGCTAGAACGTCGATGTATTCAATGCGATCTGTGCAATTCTGTATCTCAAAACTGATTGGTTATATGATTTTACTAATACACTAAAGTTTGCGCAACAATGCTACGCGTAGAAAAGATAACCCGCAGACCTATAGGACATGCAGCCAGTATTTATTCTGTTTTCTTTTATTTTAGCCGTTCCTCTGCCGAATGCCCAACGTACACGAAGACACCTTGCATTACTTCCTATGGAATGATCAATATCGGAATTCGTCAGGGAACTTTGCAATACTGCCTTTTTATGCACTCGCTCACTCCGCTTCAAAGCAGTGAATATTACAGGTTATACGCCGAAGCGCTGAAGACTGAGCTCTAACTGCAGATGTAGCAATTAAAGAACGTGAGAGAGAAGTAGTTTTCTAGGAATACTGTCTATGGGTATGTGCTACGTGAGGGTGTTTTCGGAGCATTTATTTAGCAAAGGTCACCGCAATTACCAATCCGAGGGTCAATTTACAAATGGCACCACTCCACATAACAAAGCATGTGTAATTCGCTGAATTAAAAACGACAGATCCTATTTTCATACCAAAGCACATATTTCACCACTCACGCAAATTAAACATTAAGCTGTCCTAGGGAGAATGCATTCCAAATTTCCAGCCGTGGACAGGGGCGACGCCATCAGCCTTTGAACATAAACTACAGGGCCAAAAGATCTACTTGCGCATTGTGCCGTTCAGTATACAGAGTTGTTATTATAATCTGGGAAAACGGGTCGGCTTGGTGCACGGAAGGAAGCGCGTGTGTTAAGCTGCAACTATGTTGGCGTGTAATTGTTTTTCTGAAAAAAAATGTTTATTTCTAAGCACATACTTTATCATTCATTAGTAGCACAATAACTGTACGCGCTCAAAGAGATAGTGGTACACGCTTAACACTTAGATGCGAAGTGGTTGATGCAAATGTACAAGACGAGATCCATCTAATATTTTGGAGATGAATGTCTTTCGAATCGTATTCGAAAGATCGAAATCAACGATAGCTCCACCAAAGAGTATTTTCGCCCTTGAGAATCCCCACCCAAATAACATTCCAATGTTCATGCAAGCTTCCACAATTTAAATTGGAAGCAGCAAAATTCTTAACAAAAAAAGGCACCTCATGCAAGTCAAAAGTCTGAGCAGCTGGAATTCTGGGTGGTTATACGTTGCTTTATGACAACCAGATAAAAGGTAGCATGAAAAGTGTGGCCCTGGTTCCATCTGGGCTGTGGTTTCGAATATTTAACTACGTGCAATCAGATTCAGACGACCGAAAGCCAAGAATGCTGAAGCAATGGCTAAAGGTTTAGCAGTTCTAAAAAAACGTTAGAAAATGTCAGGTACACGTAAGACACACGGACGAATCCACGCACGCTTGCAAACACATATCACCTCAAACATACACACGATCCAACTTCGACGTACATTCACTAACGCGTTCGAACACAATGCGGCACACATGTACTGGGAAGTTTAGAAGTATTGCGAAATTGCGCTGCTAAAGTCGTGAAACGCCTGGAATGAACCTAAATGACATGACGTTTTCGCTTGTATTTCCATTCCAGATACAACTCGACATAGATATATTTTGGCATCACTTTTTCTGTTGTATTTGCATTCCAGATAGAACTCGCCATTGATATATCTTAGTCACATGGTAGAAAAATGAAAAACATAGTGGTATCTTAATAATTCCATCACGAGACGATTGCATAGGGTCCAGGAAACACCCCCCTTGTGACGGCCAGATGCGCGGGTAAATACAACATCGGCGCCTTTCATTTCTGACAGTCATTTGCTCTGATCCTTAATGGAGCAGTAAACATTAAAGGGGCAATAAATATTAAAGTAAAAGGGGCAGTAAACACTAAAGTTTACAGATTGATTGAACATTGGTTTAGTTGGAGCGTTATGCAGGACATCGGAATCTCTAGCCCGCAGGCTGGTTGGGATTCATGCAAAAGAAACATTCGAGTACCAAGAAATGTACATATGCAATTCTAAATAATAAATCACACAGAATTCGTAAAACAAGATGTAAAACAGCATAATGAAAGTACACAAGAATACGTATACACACACAGAAATGTACGCTACTTATATATACATATACACGTATACATGTATAAATACCTACACTCACACCTATATTCGCATAGTCACACAGACAAACCTATGCAAACTTCTGTATACAATTCTGTGTCATCTCGAATTGCAGTGTCAGAAACGAGTAATGATAGAACCTCAACAGCAAAATGATTGAATTGTCAAAGTAGTGACGTTTAAGCAGGGAATATTCAGAGTAGCACTGAAAGCAAGATATTAGGGCTGCGTAAAACTTACTAGCGGGTTTTATATCGATAAGTAGGGAATTCCAAAGGGTAACCCCAATACTTTGGATTCTTTTGACTCCAGAAGCATTTTTATTTATAGCTACTAGGAAATTATTTTTAGCCGAACTTCCTGAATTCAATGCGAGCTCTCGATTACACAGCACGGTAGGCGAAAAGCATCTGTAATACACCTATGTACTGGAAAAGGGCATAATGCGTAAATCTTCAGAAAGGGTTTCCGTGTGTGCATTTTATTCTGCTGAAGTTAATAAACGGATGACCCTGTTTTGAATATTGAAGATTGCCTGTATGTATGATGAATGTGTATTACCCCAGTATTCGATAGAATATGTCAAATTGCTTAGGGAAATGCGATAACACATTGTTCTCAGGGTACCGATCTTTAACTACTGGACACACTTATTTAATGTGGGACACCATTTACTAAGTTTCTTTGCATAAGGAGTCAATGTGTGGTTTACATGTGAACTGTTCATCCATTAAGACACTAAGGTGTGTAATGGAACAATCGCTGTGCGGATGCTTACCATCTAAAAAAATTGCATATGTATCCGCAATCCTATTCATTCGCGGTGAATGAAAAATCATGAATTTTATTTTATCAGAGTTCAGTTGTAGCCCATGAGATTGAAACCAATTATTTACAGTTTGTATGTAACATTTAACTGCATTTACAAGCTCAATTGGGGGTTCATGGGCCGCAAGAAGAACTGTGTCATCCGCAAAAATTAGTGCTGAAAAACATTCAGGGCATCTTGGGGGTTATTCACGGATCAGCAAAACAAAAGTGGTCCCAAGAATGATCCGTGGAAGACCCTAGAGCTAATCACACAAGAGTCAGATGTTACATAATTGATTTCTACCTTTTGCTCCCTGTTCTAGAGGTAACGTCTCAAAAAGTCTAGTTATTTCGTGGAATTCGTAACATCCCAATTTATTTAGCAATATGTTGCGATGAACTTTGTCAAATGCTTTTCTAATGAAGAAAAATGCCAATAGCAGATTGTTTAACATTTTGGAACGAATTTATCATTCCCGATATAGTGGATCGGTACGCTCAAGCCATGTTGACGACGTTAAAGTCTTTTCACGATACAGAAATTCACTAACTCCCTTGGCTATACGTGTACAAGGAATGTGTTCATGCAGCTACGAATTGCAATAGGACGGTAATTCTGAGGCAGGTTCTGGTCGCCATGTTTATATATAGGGACTGTTCTAGAAGGTTTTAAAGCGTCAGGGTATGTGGCAGTATGGAAAGATAGCTTGGATATTTTTCCAGGGGCACATATGAAGTGTACACATTGTTGTAATATGCCCAACGATACCTCATTCAAACCAGAAGTGGACTTTCCTTGAATGGCGTTGACAACTGAGGCTATTTCAGCCGGGTAATATCGATGAAGCCGGAAGAATTACGAACCCTCGGAAGCAGTTGGTGGTCTGAGAAAATGCCACTTGCGAAAAATACTCGAAAAAAACAGATTAGAGTAGGTGACTCAGGTTTGCAGAAATATCCCTAGTGCCTCATTCTCTGGCACAGTCAACTTTGAGGCCATAGGCCTTATGATAGAGTTGATGATTCGCCGCACCATTTTGGAGTTCCCTGAATCATTAGAAGTTAGTTGAGAGTAATGTTCTTTCTTGCGGGCTGGTAGAGCGTTGGTGACTTAGTTGCGAAAGGTGCAAAATTTAGCATAATAAGATGGATTTACCCAATTGTGCTTAGATTTAGTGTGACAGAAACCTTCTCCCGGATGAGCCCGAAATTTGCGCTGGTGATCCAAGTGAAAATGCGAGTGCTGTGGTATCTATTAACGTTTTTTTTTTTTTGTTGAATTAATAATAGCCTTACTGAAATTGTTTTCAAATGTGTTATATCTTAAACTAGCACCACTGGGCTCTGAAGATGTGTTTATTACTTGCTCTAGGCCGTGTTTCAGCACAGGAAAGTTGATTTTGTTGTATCTTTTTTTATCATCTCGCCCGACAGTAGTGTCTGTTGGTAAGAACATGGCTATCGGGAAATGATCCGTAATGGCAGTAATATATATATTACACCAGCTAACGGGTGAATCGAAACTGCAATAAACATGGTCCATGGCTGACGAGGACTCAGCAGTAGTTCCAGTCGTGGCAGTAAGAAAAATATGAAATCCCTAAGTTCTAATTAAGTTAAAGTATCGGTTATTAGAATTCGCTATATAATCAACATTGAAGTCAACAGTATACTCTTGTATTTGCTTACTCATGCTCATTAGTAACTTTTCAAAGTGTTCAAGGAAGGAAGTTATATTTTCGATTCCCGGCCGTGGCGGCCGCTTTTTTGATGGAGGCGAAAAGCAAAAACGCCCGTGCGTACGAGATTTCGGCGCACGTTAAAGATCCCCAGCTGGTCAAAATTAATCCGGAGCCCTCCACCACGGCGTGCCTCATCGCCTGCGCTGCGACGGCGTGTTAAACCCTACAAATCAGGAAGTTATATTGCAGCTTGGGGCACGATAAACAACAGCAAAGAGCACGTTCGATCTGTTTACGAGCAAAAAAATCAAATTCGACAGTTAAAGAAAGCGAGAATTGCGAGATTATGGAAATGTAATCGAAGATTTTATGTAAACTGAAACACCCATCACCACGATGTTTAGACTGCCTGGAAGTCGATAAGCATGCGTAGCCAGGCATGTTAATGACTTCAACCGGCCGAAGTCACGTTTCGCTATTTGCAACACAATCATATGTGAGTGAGGCGCCAAAAGACCAAAACGATTGTCATTTCTCATTCGCCCTGCGTATATTGCCTTGCAAAATGGCTGTACATGGGAATCTTGGTGCAAAGTTATCTGCGGTTGCACGAGAATTAATAGCTCAATTTGAAAGAGTCTGATTAGCAGATTAGGTCTAGGTCTTTTTTTAAAAATGCGTACCACTTTCGAGTTCTCGGCTTTCCGCCAAGTATTTTTCCTCTTGAGACTAACACGAACTTGCAGTTCTTTTCACGTTTGCGTGCGATTATTTTCCCGAGAAGAATATTGGCCTCGGGGCATAAGAGTTCATTTATGTAAACTGTTTCATGTCCATCGTAACCATAGTCTGATATATTAGGTTGCTGCTTTTTGGCTGCTTGTAGTAAGGAGTCTCAAACAAAGCGATTGGTAAACTTTACAACAACGTTAGGGTTTGTTTTGTCTTTGCAAGGAACACGACGAATGTTGTCCACGCCTGTTGGGGACACTGGCACTTCTAGTTTTTTTGCTTATCAATAGGACGCTTCCCACAATTGCTCGTCTGGTTTCAGTGGGAGACATTTGATTTCTATGTTTTGAAGTCTTGTGTACTGTTTGAGTTTATTCCTTTATTTGCTGGCCGTAGTAAGGGCATCGCGAAGTTGATTATTATCTCCCTTCAGTGTTATTTCTTCTTTCTGCAGAAAGAAAAACCTCAAGGATCGTCGCGCATTTATCAAAGTGGCCAGCCGCCGTAGTGGCTCAGTGGCTAAGGCGTTGTGGTGCTGAGCACGAGGACGCGGGTTACATTCCCGGCGGCGGCGGCGGCAGCTTTTCTGGTGGAGGCTAAACGCAAAAATGCCCGTGTGTACGAGATTTCAGCGCACGTTAAAAATCCCCAGGTGGTAAAAATTAATCCGTAGCCCTCCACTACGGCCCACTTCATCGCCTGCGTTGCGTCTGCGCGTTAAAGCCTACAATCAATCAATCGAATCAATCATCAAAGTGGCCACTCATATGTTCGATTGAGTCACGCACAACCTATATTTCCCTACTAATTCTCGAGGAAGGAGCATCATGTTTACCTTCTATTTCGGTCATCATTTTGCCAGCTCCTTGACTGCGGACATGTCGACCAGAGATCTTCAAACTTGTAGAGCACATATACAGACTGATACAACAGTGGCAGCTGCAGCAGCCGCACCAGCAACCGCCGCAATAAAGGAAATACCCCGGGTAACAAGCAAGTGCCTTTATCTGCAATTATGCAAAGGAACGGTTACGAATTTTGCATGGCGCTGCTGCTGCTGCTGCCAAATGGCTTCCTAGCCGAGGGACGCGATTTATCTTCGGCCGGTATTCTCCTGAAACTTGCGCAGTCCAGGCCCCCGCAGGGTCGAGCGAAAAATGATGATGTAGGCAGACATTCCAGAGTAGCACAGTAGAATTGAGCGATTGTAGTACTTGGTCAAAAGCAGGAGCAGGGGCCCAAGTGGACTGCAACATCATGGTTGCAAAGTTTCAGAGGAGCGATTACGACTTGTGCACGGTGCTGCTGCTGCCGAATGGCTTCCTACCCACGGGACCCGGTTTATCTCTGGCCGGTATTGTCCTGGCACTTGCGCAGTCCAGGCCACCACAGGCTCGATGATTGATTGTAAGGTTTAGAGCAACGGAAACGTTTATTAAAGCGAAGATTTCACCTCTACGCCCCCAAGGGTTCTGTCGCGACCGTTGGTGTCAACAGAAAGCTCCCTCAAACAAATAAAAGAAGCTACTGGCACCGCAAGGAATCGAACCTGGAACAAATAGAGAAACCTAGAGAGAGCCTGTGGTCTTGCCGATTGAGCTACGCGCTTACGCGGAGACGCGAGAGACAGATGGTGCACTCACCGAGCACATCTGCGTGTTTACCTCCCTGCGCTCTCGCTAAATGCCACGTGATAGCGTCACGCAACCCCTCGCGCCATTCTCCGCTCTGCCCACGGCACGTGTAGCGGCCGTGTGCGCACCTTGCGTATGCGCTAGGAGTTACATAAATTAAAGGAAGCTCACACCAACGCATAGAATCTCACTTCTCCGTCTCTGCCGGCGATCTCGTGTCCTCCGTCGGTGGCGGCCCAGACGAAGGAGAGTAAGATCGTCTAACACCGGGCTTGAGCTTCCTCTAATCTTATAAAAAAAGAGTTTCCACCAATACAACTTGACCAATCATCGTTCATGAGTCATGCATTGATTTAACCATAGCAAAGAATATCTCTTTGAAGTAATAAATGGTGTTGTTAACTGCTCTTAATTGTCTCTGGTTTCACTCTTTGTAGCGCCACGTGGGTCAATTCAAGAAAAGTTGCATGGGTAATCGTTGTGAGTGTCGTTTTCAGCTTCGTTTTCCAAGTAAAGTCACAGGGTGGATCGGCGCGAATTTTTTTTTTTTTTTTTTGGGGGGGGGGGGGGCTCTGGAAGTCAGCGCACCTTCATCCGACGCGATATGTCCCGTGCTCTCGCTTGTCCCGTCGACAGGGTTGAACGTCTAACCTTTGCTACTTTCAGCAATACTCGCACGAGCGCACCTGTTTCGTGCAACGGGGTGTCCTTTATGTTTAAAAGTCAGCAGGATGGCCAGAACATCACAGTCGAAGCCCTGGAGGTCCCAAATATCTGCACCGTTAGAAGCCCGCCGGGCAGCGAAGATATCACTCATGCGATGGTCTCTAAGCGTCAAATTGCTACTGACGCCCGGCTTGCGGCCACATTTCAGGAGCATCAGGTTAGCGTGCTCATCCGGTTGGATGCGTATTGGAAGGTGGCCACGGGCAGAACTTCTCGTATTTCTCCCTCTCTAACAGCCGTGGAGAGAGTTATGGGCTGGATTGTCCAGAAAGTTTTATCTGCAGTGTCAGGTTGTTTTTTCGTCTCTGGGTACTCGCTTCAGCGCGGTTTCAAGCGAAATCCTGAAATGGCACATTGAGCAAGAAACAAAACAAGAAAGAAAATTGTCGCAGCTTGCACTAGTGGTGCAAGGCTGGAGAAGCAGCAGAGAAACAGCAGAGCTGACGGCCCCTCTACCTTCGTTGGATACCTGACTGTTGCCCCGCGCTGTTGCCCCGCGCTGACTGTTGCCCCGCGCTGTGAACTTGCCATTGAAAGTTATCCTTTACTGGAAGGCACGGATTGTTTTGTCCACAGCCCCGTTTTTTTTTTGTTGTATACACATCTTAAACTTCTGACAGCAAAATTTTTGCTTTAACGTTCGGAAGTATGACTGCGGAAAAATATCCATTCACTCCTGTAGCCAAAAGCCGTCGTAAAATTCCGAATTTACCACGATTGTATCTCCCCCAATACGGACTATCTCGCTGTGAATAGGCCGCTTTTAATGGGTGTATAAGAAACCGCCACAAGTTCAGCCAACGCCTCCTAGCGTCGGTTCAGATTAAAAAATGGCTGCGTGTTCATGTCATGTGAGCTCTAGCGTCCCAGAAAATTTATTTGCAATGTGAACTTGCGGCTGCATGTGCCGACGCGACGTGCTCTTCGCCAACCGAAGCTCCATTTGAACTTGCCGAACAACCCTGGAATAACGTGCTACACACTGCAACACCTCCGACTCTCCGCCCTCGGAATTACCGCCGTACGCCAGCGAACCAACGCGAGGCTTACGCGCCGCGACCGCAAACTGGGGGTGGGTTTTTGAGAGCGACGTGATGGCGTTTCACCTAGCCTGTTCACGGTAACAATTGCAGTTTTTCATTGTACCAAACACTTTGGGCGACTTGTGTTTACAGAAGTTTCAATCGAATCTCCGTGTGCTTCCCGCGTCACTGCACCGACCATTCTACGCCTCTCGCGAGGAGCTTTGTTAGTGGAGAAGGCGCCATGCCCGCAACGTCATTGGAAATACCGTACGGTTTATATATTTTCGCAGATATCACCAATCTCATTTGAGGTTTGCGTGCGCGCAACGCGAGCATTCTTTCAAAGTCGTTCGCGCTGTTAACAGCGATCAAGAACGGAAGCTAGTAAGGTATAGAAGTGTTTGTTATCCTGTATCCGTGGAGCATCATTGGCACGTGAAGCTGGAGTTGGCCGAGTGGGCGCACAGCCGACTTCCTTGAGAAGTATGAGCGATACCCGCCGCTGATGGTACGAGGTGGATGACCGCCGCGCGCCGATTGCATCCGCATTCTTTCACTGGGTAGAAAGAGGGTCGAGGTGTCCTGGCCCGAGATCGACAAAGGGAGCTGTGTGGATTACACGCGCGTGAAAATTAAACAAGAAGGTCCTATTACGGGGGCATTCAAGCTGACCTGTGCCAAATGCGGCGTCAACGATCTCCCGCATAAGAAGTGTGAGAGTACCACAACGAATTGTCGAAACTCCAGCGGTGCACACTCTGTATATTAACGATCTTGTCCATTATTTTAAAAAAATCGTTAACATACAGGCCACAGTGAAGCAACTTCCCTAAAGCACAAATGCAATGCGATGAGTTTTTTCTTTGAACTGAGTCAAATCCACAAACCGTAACTAAGACAAAACTGTATTGACAAGAAATACTCGTAAACTCTCCCCTGGAAAAGAGGTTGCATCAAAATAGGCCCGATAACACCTGGATAACGTGTGCAAAGATAATATTCCGTGTCGAAAATGAGACAGACCCTGATGTGGCACGGATCAAAACAAGCCAAAACCATTTGCCCAATGGGAGTGTGCTTTTCGCGGGAAGGTTTGGACGTTTCGTGGGTGTCTTGGCAAGTTTTATTGCTTTTCCGAGCTAGCGTAATATGGATCCGGGAGGCAATGAAGAGATTGGGGAAATATCTGTCCCCACGCTACTACGACAAAGTCAACATAAGTGATCGAAATGCAACTCAGAGATGTGAAACAATCATTTCATTCCTTTTCCCCTGCCCCTGCAGAGTGAATCTGGTTATTTATATTTTACTCATATACTTACCATTGCATTACTTAACGCAATAGCCGCCGCTTACAGGCCCTGGCCCATACCTTCTTCTGTGGGTACGAGTCACTTCATTAAGGTGAAGAAGATGTAACCCGCCTCGTTGTAAAGCGTTTTCAAATTCACGGCAAGACAATGAAGTGCCTCCTTACTTCGTGAGTGCATTCAGGCCTGTCCAAGAAAATAATCCTGGAGAAGAGTTCTAAGAGAGCTGATGATGCTGCCAAGGAGTCTCACCTGCCCTCTTGATGTATATTTTGCGTTCTTGAAGCCCTGTGGCATATGCCTTTAACGCCAATACTCCATCGTACCAGTCTTGAAAATCAATTCCCCCGCAGCTTTTTTACGAATGCTGCATCAAATTGAGTGTTTCGATTCAATAAGGGCGAAATCCAAGCTTATTCTCGTAATATTCGCCAAATCCGCCGCGCACTTATTGATTAATTGTGACCCTAAACTTCCCCTAGCTGACATGTGAAACATATAATAGCTTCGATAGCGCGGTAGTAAGGCCCGATAACAAGCTATCGTTTTTTTTCTCAAGTGCTGTTTAGGTGGACTTGACTAATTTCGAAAAAAATCTCCCTACATGTTTTCGGTTTTCTCGCTCCGTAAGGAGCGCCACAAACACAATATGTTTCGGCCTCTTCCTACACAGACGCAGCCAGCTGGGTGCTGGGGGAGCGTCTGGTTAGTCCCGCGATGCAGTGCAGCCTTGCTGATGCGTCACCGTCTCTGCTCCCGAGCGAGCGACCTGTAGCCACTTCTGCAAAACCTACAGAAACTTATGTGATCCCTCCTGGTTCTCTCTGCGCTGCTATATACAGCCCAGCGTGTCACTGCACTTGGTGCGGTTCCGCGGTTGTGTCGCGACAACGATCCCCATTGGGGGTTGTGACTCTGCTTCAGGTCTATACCTTTGGTGGCCAGCAGAACAACTGGGGATGCTGAACGAATGGACACGGAGGCACCTGCATCAGCTCCGGCATTTCCCCCCCCGCAAGTGCCAAGTGTGGCGCTTACAGTTGGTGCTACCTGCTGCTGCGGTGGACGTCCTAAAACCTCCACCAACTTCGATTAAACACACAGGGCTGGGCAGTATGGCGATACTAGGATGTCCGAGAGTATGTCAGATATTTTTGAGTATCTGTATTTCAGGATCGAAGTACATTTGAAAAACGTATTTGTATCTCAGCAGTGAAAGTCTTTCATGGTGTATTGAATATATCGTGATCCTCTGGCATGTAGGAGTATATCGCAACATTTCTTTTCTTGGCGTAGAAGACGTCCACTTTTTTTTTGTACCGTTCGGGCCATACATTTGCTTTCCTATACCTTCTCTCATTTTTACATCTCCTGGCTTCCGTCTGTGGACGGTGGTGTTAGCTTGCAGCAGCGGTTTTCTGGGCTCTTAAGGATGGAAAATGAAGAGACAGCAATTGGATCGTGCTGGCATCCATACTTGAAATGCGGTGGGCCTCATACGAAGTTGCGAGAGCCTCAGATTTCGCAAGCTTGGTATTGCGGGCTGCAGACACTTATGGACCGCACCATAAGAACTTGTGCACCGAGGTGTCATCAGCTACGATGACCCGCACCTTCGGCAAATTTTAAGGTGAAGAGTTCCCGATTTGCTGATTCTGACTTCCCGGTTAGATCAGACACGCGTTAGAGCGGAAGTCTTTCGACGTCTCGATGACCCAAAGAAGGATTTAGCCATGCTGTAGAATTTTCTAGCCATGAAGGCAGTGTTTGTTCATTATAACACAAACTTTTGTGCTTCTGCAGCTGTAGAGAGGCTCTTCCCGTTGGAGAGCCTCCTGTTCATGCCAAAACGACGTTGTCTGGAAGACTGCTTGTTTAAAGAGCTAGTTTTCCTTAAGCGCAACTAATGTTGTTTTCTCGTGTGGCGAGTAATGTTATGTAATTCTCTGCAACATTCAATTGTATTAGAGAATCAGTTTTGGGCATGTATTTATTTTTAGATACATAACGCTTCATAAAAATCTATCTTAGAACATGAGGTCACCGAAATAATTCCAGTATCAGTATCTGCAGCTGTTATCTGTATTCCGGAATACTTCTTTTCTGTGCCTGCAAAAGTATCTCTGAAATATCCCATTACATCGAACCCAAATGTAGTGTAGTATCTGTAGTTAAGGCGCGCAATGCATGTATCGCTATACAATGCAACCCCGGTGGTACATCCCCCGGACTTACGACGACCCCCTTCTCACGACGGATCACCGCGGCCCCGGCAAACTCCCCATAGAAACAATAGAGAGTTATAGCAGATCGTAAAAACGGTTCCGGTACGGTACACGGTACCCGTTACCGGACCGTACCGGGAAGGCTCGTTTTAAGAGTTATAGCAGACCGTAACTACCGTCCATGCTACCGTGACTGGGAGCGATTTGTGTTGTACGTCGTATGGCAATTTTTCGTGAGCCTGTGGCGTTTCTTGTGCTGAAGTATTAGTTTTCAGTTATCAAAAGCGCTAAAAACAGTATTAGAAAAAAAAAAACATCCAACGCCCCTACGGAGATTCGAACTGCGACTGCGTGAACATGAAGCGGGCATTTTACCTCTAGGAGATTTCAATAGATGGCGCCAGCAGGTCAAGCTGGGCTCTCAGTACATACTTTTTTTTTTATTGGAGCTCTCAGTACATACGGCTGGCTGTTTCTCGTTTTTCGTTGTATTTGAGAGTCCCTCGCCCTGACAGCGCCTGTTCCTCACTCGTCGATTTGTAGACGGGCCCCATGTGGCTGTCAATACAAGTTATGTAGCAGTATCGCCTTTATTTAACCTAAAAGAAGCTATCGGACATGCGTCGCTCGACGACACAAGCCACGGCAGTTGGGCCGGGACTGTGTTTCGCTTGCTGCTTGAGCTGTCAGAATCGCGCGGATTTAACTTGTTGCAACCTCATTTTTCTTAAGCGATCTCATATTTACAATCCGTTCGACTAGGCGTGAGCCAATCGTACGTCTCCCAAACTCTTCCAAAGCGGCCGCCCGCTTTCGAACGACGGACCGTCTCGGTACCGTGCGGCCAAGTCGCTCCGGTATACGGTAAGGTTCTGCGCATGCGCGGTGGCGTCCAGACGGTAGACGTTACCGTACCGGAACCGTTCTTTCGATCTGCTATAACTCTCTAATGCATAAAACCCCGATGATATGACGATCGCTGAACGCCTACCGCTCCATACGATAGACCGTGAGGCGGATAAACCGGCTTTTTTCCGATATTTTAGACCGCTTCGTCGCCTCGTCCCGCCCTTTATTCTGAACTCCCGTTTGACGTTGCTTGATGTGCAAAGACCCGCAGGGGGCCAGACCACTTGCTGAACAGACAGAAGCAAACATGCGGGTACTGGTGAGCGGGAGTTAACCTGCGACGGCCCCACGCGGAAGCAGTACGCCAACGCACCAACCGCGAGGAGTCGAATTTCAGGCAGGCGAACCGTGAATTTGAAGCTCCCATCGAGCCGCCGAAGAATCCGAAAATATACGACGCCACAACACGGCGATGACCGAAAACCCGCTTTCCCCGCCCGCTCGATTCAAGTTTCTTCCTTTCACGACACACTCTTTCCCGATATCTCTGCTCTCTGCTTAACAGTGTCTTCCAAAACCACGTTATCACTCTACGAATAACGCGTGTCCACCGCAAAGGTAGAGACATATATACGCTGGCGCCGCCATTTTGGGTCACTCGCTCGCAGCCGCAGCAAGTCACTGTAGCAAAACCGCGCTATCACTTTCGCCGCGAAGCGGTTTACTGGAGAACTTTGAATCATATCGATTTCGCATTGCTGGGTCTTGTAGGAAACGAAAACAGGTAAGCGTTGAGGACTTTGGCCCAATAGCGACGGCACGGGACGTTCGAAGTGTGTCTCCACCCTGTACGGGAATGCCGTCATGTTTTCATCTCCACTGTGTACTATATAGTTAGTTTCTCTTCGCCTTGGCAGTTTCACACACGCTTTTTACACTCAATTTGCTCGACCACTTCGACCCTATCTCGGTCGTGCAAGGCGCGGGGCTGGCAGGCTATCGCCACACGGCGCGGGTGTCGCGTAGCTAGCGGCATTGGCTGGGAGGCTAGCTCGGACGCTGTGGAGGGGGGGGGGGGACCAAATGGGCATTTTTTAAACTTGGGATTTCAGTTTCAGGTTCGCAAATCACGCCAGAACGCGCTAAATATAGTAGTTTAAATAAGTTCTTGGTCCACCTGTAGCGCGACACTGTCTTCTAGGCCGGCATTTACCCGCACCTCGGTCGTCCGAGAGCCCGGTAATAGGACGCTTTCTCGCGGTGCCTTGAAAGTCATATTATCAAGGTTCTACTGTATTTGTATTCCAGAATACGTTGCGAAATATCTCTGCCGAGCCCTGCGCACACGTCAGTCGACGACGATATCAAACGTTCGTAGCGTTTTCTGCTCTGCAGGCACTGTGAGGGCACCGCTACGCTGATAACGATGCAGGAACACTACACCCTCCGGTCACTGATCCAAAGCCAACTTCATAATACAAACAGAAACACCATAAAGCCCATACATTATTGGCTGTACAAAAAACATCGTTGAACTGACATTAGTGGCATGCGGAGGAATACAAACCACGAACGTGGAATTCTGTATAAATACCAGCCAAGCATTTTCTGCCCCCAAGAGACTCATTTGAACTCCCATGAAACCAACTTCCTCAGCTGGTACTCAGCATTTAGAAAAGATGTTCATCCATCTTACGTGGTATCTATTGTGTATACAAAAATCTGTCTCGTGCCAGGCTATCGAGATACTTAGTGGCCTTCGAGCAGTTTGCCGTGTCAGAAATGCCGTTCAATAGGTTTACAGTATACTCCCTATTGGCTGTAAGATGTTTGAGCGGCGACCCCTGTCTCTGACGTCGGCTTAGGGAGACGCGCCGCTGTCGTCTGCAACACCCCTCTGTGAGGGGCAGCAGCGCCTGTGCTAGAAATCTCCCGCTTTGATGCGTAACGGCATTAAAACCGTATTTTCAGTAACTAAGTTATTTTTCCGGCTTCTGACACCTCTGAACAATTCCAAGCTGTATCCCGCGCAAGTTTTCAACACATGAGGAGAGAGAAAACAACTTTCTTTAGAGCATCGGTCAGGACATCGTGCGTAACTCGTTCTTTCTAGCCAGGTTCAGTGTTCAGGTTCAGTGTTCAGGTTCTTTCTGGTCAGGTTCAGTGTTCAGAGCTTCTCGATAAGTATGCAAAAGCGTAGGCTTCCCTAAAGTATTCTTGAGATGCTCTAATGAAGGTTCAGCAGTCTAATGCTACGCACCAAGCAGGGGGCCCTTACACGCGCATCGCACAGCACTAAATGAAACGGCTGTCTTCTATTTCTTTTGTTATTGTTGACTTGTACCAGATAAATGTTTTCTGCGCCCAACGCATTAATTCTTCTGCACCGTCACGCTACTGCGAATACATCCCATCCACCCACACCTTATCGCTCTTAGAACTGGAGTCCCACAAAGACGAGTTTGTGGAGCTGTACAAAGTAGCGGGCAACCTTAATGCCGACATCAAGATGTGGAAATCTGCGAGCACCCACGGAAAGTGCCACTTCATTCATAGGTCCGTTGTGTCATCGGGAGCAGTTCCCGCCTATTTAATAAAAATCAACCACGTGTTATGGTTCCAACAGTGCTACGACCATCCAATCACTCGGCTCTTGTACCGTTTGTTACGAGCGGAGTGAATGCCAGCGCTTGCGGATGCGACCACTTCCCAGTCATTCTTAGGGCCTTTAATGCCAGTCATTCCAAAAGTTTTATTAATTATCAAAGTTTAGACAGACAAAGAGAATAAATGTTTATTATAATGAACACAGTAGGGTGGCGTCATTCGTGCGGGATTCCTTGAGATTTGCCTGCTGCAACAGCTCTCTTTACCGTCCGAATGCGGTCTTCGAGGTCGGTGCTCTGCAGCACTCTCTCCCACTGCTCAAATGAATGGGTCCGTATTGGCTGCAATATGTGGTCCGCCCCAAGAAATCCTGACAGGGTAAAATTACCCCATTCGAGGCCTCGCCACTGCGCATATCCTCAATGTTGTAGAAAGCTCTCTTTAGCCTACCTTTGCTACTAGACTGATACTAGAGGGATAGGGAGAATGACGACTTTAGGTGAGTGCGGGAGGATCATAAAACGGCTTTGGGCGTTCTGTGAGCGCTCATGCCAAAAATCTATTATCCGCAGCAGAACGAAACTAATCCGGTAGTTAACATTAGTGTTTGGCGCTGGTGTCATAAAACGCCCTGTTTATATCTTTAGCCGGTCCTTTTCCGTGCCCTCTGATCGCTTTCACCCCCAAAAAACCCAACAGGGAGGATTGGCCCCCGTGGCCCTCAGGGTCCAACGGCGGGAGCTTCTCCCGACATCCATTCACGCCACTGATGACAGTGAAAATAACGACATCGTCTGATCTCTCTACACCCAGCTTCCCATACGAAATGGATAATAGTGGAATACACACTAGAGGAGAGCCACTGGGTGTATCACTTTATACCGTGGAAATCTTCCGAATTACCTCGCTATCTGGTTGTTCTCAAATACTTGTACTTTTATGTCCTCCACCAGATTTATGGCGAACCATCTGCCGGTCATAGGCGGATTGAACCCATGAACAAGCCCGGTGCCAGTTCTCAGTGATTAAGAACAGATCGGCCAATTGTTAGGTCACCGTTTCCGATTGCCGTCAATGACGGATGTCCTCTGCTGTGGGACAAGCTGGTCGCTTGCAGCCAATATACGACCCAGCAGAACCGTTTTATTGTATCGGTCTAGACATGCTTAGACCCTTTCCAACTTTTACTTCGGGCCACAAGTGAGTGGCAGTCGCCACTGATTAGGGAACCAGTTGATCTGTCCCCGCCCACTTCCAACCATCTGTGCTATTGAGGTTGTTGATTTTCATCTATATGACGGAGATCGAGGTCGCTGATGTTTGGCACAAGTGATCGAGGATATCATCCGCTCATATGCTATTAATCACAAGCTCACTAGTGCCTGCCATCGCCAACTGAGGAAGCCTCCCTGAACATCAAAAAAAGCCAACCTCTTGCCATTAATAAACGTTTATTCTCGCCCCAAGCAAAAGACTGATCCAACACTCTGATGGTGCTCTCATTGACATGCTAGTCATGTGCGTGTAATCGATTCTTAAAGGGAACCGGCGAACGGGGAGCGAGAATCGGAGCCACCCGGCCCATGCGCACTAACCGCATGAGGCGGGAGCAGCCGCGCCGTCGTCTGCTAAGGCGCTCGCTCCACCGTGCCGCTCAGCTTGCGAGAGCTGGGGAATTTCGCACTCGCAGGATGCTCAGCAGAACTGGGGAGCACCATAGCAGATGACGGCTCAGCCATTCGAGCCTCATGCGGTCAGTGTGCATTCGCATGTGTCCTATTCCCGCTACTTCTCGGCGCGGGCGCTCCCAAGAGCGCTGTGGCCACGCGCTCACCAGTTCCCTTTAGGAGTGGACTGCAGTGTAACTTTCACCCGATCACTGCGACTGGAACGTAACCTGACAGTACGTGGCGTTCGCGTACAACGCATCACAGCATGACACTCTTGCACGGGTGAAAGCCGCACCGCCGTTGGATGGCTGAGTGCACTCTCCTACGGCTCTTCTCACTGAATACGCACGTCATCCGATTATTCGCGCTGACGTTGCAAGAGAGATCGCCAGCACGCGCATGCCGTATTCGCAAATTCACCTAAACACCGTTTGCGACAACCGCCATTGCCCTGCACAGTACGCTGCAGGTTCCCTAGTTCACCTGCGGTATTTTTATAGCCATGTGAGTCTCTCATCGAATTCAATTGTCCGCTGAACCGCACGTTAAAAACTTTTTTCAGCCGTTGACCGGCAGGATGTAACAGACTGCCCTGCTTGAAATTACCTTCACATAGGCTTCCGCCGACATTGTTCACGTCACCCGGCTGATGCCTTACAACCGTCTTTTGAGCTCCAGATTAAAAAAAAAACGTCTGGAAGGTGTTTTTCGGCCGCAAATTCTTTTACAAAGCAGCTATCTCGGTGCAGCCTCGGCTAGGGAGCAGAAGCTCCTCATGGTGGATGTAGCCGAGTGGGGATGTACAGGAAGATTAAATCGTTCTAGCGCTCCGCATGAACTGAATCTCGATCAGCTGATCTTCCACCGCAGCAACGCGTACCCAGTTTCTGTAAATAGCCTAAAAATAGCTATTTTAACCACGAGTACCTCATTTCAATATTGTACGACCGCTATCACATCCTTCGAATTGTGGCGCTTTCATTATCTGCGTGCCATTGACTCCTGAGTAGGAGTCTCTATCCACAGTTTATCTTCGTCACATAGACTAGCCTAAAAATGTTTAGGCAATTTTCTGAATCAAATAAATTCCAATAAAAAGCCCAAACCTAAAACCTGTTTTTTAAAGCAAAGCTTTCTAGCTCTACCAGCCAACGGTTCTTTCGCGGCGTGCGGCAAAATAAACTCCCAACGCGGGGAGGCATCATCGGGTGGGGGGGGGGGGGGGGGGGGGGGAAGGTTTCACTCAATCACCACACTGTAGATGACGCGGCGCATTTACCCAGCATTCCCCAGTGAAGGTCCCTGCTGACACAGGCGGAAGCGTCGTCAGCCGGTACGGCTTTGCCGTCGACTTTACTGACGGTTGTTTTGGGCCTGTTTTGGCCGTGCTTCGCGTCGATTGCTCGCTTTCTTCGCCCGGCTTGGTTAACTTGTTCGACAGCACCTCTTGGGTAACCCGCACCCGACGTTAATATGTGGTCGTACGGCATAGATACCTTAAGGATTGGTTTGAAGTGCGGGAAAACAAAATGTAGAGACCACATACAGACCACATACACATAGAGACCACATACCACATGGCCGCTAGAGAAACGCCACCTTTTGCGCGCTGCTTGCCACGAATTGGACTCCGTTTTCTAAATTGATGAATACAACTCGGCTGTGTTTTAAGAGGTATTACAAAAGGTGGAAGGAGCAACTGGTCCTGATAAATAGCGATTATAAAGGTTCCCTCAGCTTTCTCGCAATTGCCAACTTACTAAGCTAACTAGTTTAAATCGGTATAAATGGGAATCACTAAACTCACATGCCGAATTGTTTCAGTGTCTGCGCTTGTTTCGCGCGGTGGTGTATCGCCGAGCTAGCACATCAGGATGGCTAGGTTCCGCTGTCTCACCCTTCGAATGACGATCCTCTCCGTTTTCTTTCTGCCGACGAACGGCCGGGCTACAGCGGCGGCATCCGCCTCTCTAGCCCGGCCGTGGTCGACGCTGCTGCGTTCAGGAACCCGCCCCCGCGAATTCCAGGTAACGGTGGCAGAATCTCTGCTTTCACTCTTTGTAGAGCTACGTGTGTGAATTCAAGTGACGTCGCATGGGAAATGGTTGTGGGTGTCGTTTAAAGCTTTGCTTTCAAACCACCTTCACAGCGTGGATTGGAGGCAATTTTATTATTAAATGTTTAAATGTTCCTAAAATATAATTGTAACTATTCAACCCATCACCACAGTTTAACCCCGCGAAATTGTTCTAAGCCGTGGCACCAAGGAGGTGAAATGAAAATATCATTTCAAGACTGATACTTTCCCTCAACCTTTCTGTAAGATTCCTCGCCACAGCGAAACAAACATGTGGGAGCATTCTCACGGTCTGCGGGGAATAAGTCTTGTTCGTCTTTCCTCTGAGCTGCCTTTGTCCCCTTCTGCTGAAGGTGGTTGCAGATCCGACGCGCTATCCATGCTTGTCAAAATAAACCGGCACGAGAGGGCTCGTTTTGTGCAAGGAATAACAATTAACAAAGCATTTATTTCCCATTAGATTTTAGAGTGATCCTTGCTGCCATTTCAAAATTTACGCTTCGGGATTTTGCTGAAAAAAGGCATTTCGTATATCCGGTTTCAATTTATCGGAAGAGCTCCTTTAACATTATATCTGTAGCTATACGTCAACATTCTTCTCCAGAATTTTCATAAACGCACCAACAAAGTTGTTTACATGCGAGCGCGACAAAGGTCAGAAGACCTCGACAGAAAAAAAAAAATCGCTCGGGACTCACTTTGACCTTCCAAAGTATTTAAAGGTTTTCTCATAGCGCGTGTGTAGTCGGCCGTCCGGCGTGTTTGCGATCGCACAATGTTAAAAGCAGTGCTGCTGTTTTTTGTGCCTGTTGCCGTAGTCAGTGACACACACAACACAACGCGTGTGAAAAAACTTTCTTGGCACGGTGAAATTCGTCAGTATGGAAATGCTTCTCTGGTGAGTCATTGACGCATATTTTATTAAATACCTGATGCACTGATTTATGTTGATCTCAATTCAAATGTGGCTGATCGTACAAAAACTCCTCCACCAACTAGCAGAATAAAATTAACGGCTTTACCGGGTCACATTCCGACAGCGTTGTTTATTGGAATGGAGCTGCCTATTAATATAAGAATTGCATAAATTACCCTTCATCGTTTTGCAAGAAAAAGCGGAGTACGTACGCTGTGAAATGTTTTGACGACGAACCGGCATGGTGGCTGACTGACTGAATGATTGACCGACTCACTCACTAAGTCACTGAGTCACTGACTGACTGACTGACAGTTCAGTCAGTCAGCAAGTCCGTCAGAGAGTCATCAGTGAGAGTGATGACTGACTAGACTCATGCACACCCAGCCAACAGTGTTTAACTTGAAGATACAAAACTTCAAGAGGCTGTATTTTCACAATTTCACTCATGTCAAAGAGGATAATGCATGCAAGTCAGGCGAAATGCAACAATGGTAAATTCAGACGCCACCGTCTTTTTGCAGTGCCATTGAGTACTCGCGAGTTCTGCTTAAGCGATTTGGGAACTAATATAGAGCATATGCTCGTGAGTCAAACAACGCAAATTATGGCCTATATTAACTCCACAATACATCATAGCATGAAGATGCATAATTATCATGTCAGCTGCGACTTAATTCGTGTAGGTTTCGAATTGACAAAATTGACAATGCAGTTTGCTCATATATACCTGTGCGGGCAGATGGCTAAGCTGGATTAGTGATTTCATACGAATTGCTATTGCAACGAATAAATGTGATAACTCTACTATTTCTTTAATTTTGCAGGATTACTTTTAGTATTTCTTCTTTTTATTTTTTTTCTGTATTTATGTTTGCAAGTTACGTGCAATTATTTGTCTCCATTTAGGCTATTTTAAAGACATTGAACATCTTACCGTGATCATTCTAGGCTTCTATCCAAAGGCACGGTATTACACGGTTGGTCATTTTCACGATATTTTTATACGTAGTGCTGTTGTTCTTTTCAGCGCTTTTTTATTTTAGTCTTCGTTTTTTGGAGGCGGTGTACAAATGCGGATTTTTCATTTTGTAAGCTAAGTTTATATTGTATTTTTTATTTTTGGTTTTTTACCATTTCCTACGACCAATTATCTCAATTCACGCTATTATAACAATTAAACGTCATAACTCCACCTATTATACATTTTTTTTGCAAATCAATGGCGTTACGCGTTGGTTAGTTTTCACGATTTCTTTATCGACCTTTTTTATTTTATTTATTTTTGGAGTTCCCGTCGTTAAATTTTTTCAGACTCTTTACTCTTGCCTTCACTTTTCACTGGAGATATATAGGACGCGTATGTTTCATCTCGTATGTTAACTTCTACTTCTTTCTAGCTCTCGTCATTTTTGTTTTTAAGATTCACTTCGATCAATCATCTCTATTTGCAATATAATAGCAATTAAACCTCTTAACGATGACAATTATGCATTTCTGTGCGAATGCAGGGCATTACAAGGTTCTTCTTTTTGCAGGATTTTTTATCACATTTTTGACATTACTTTTGCGGTTCTTTTGTTTTTGTCTGTTTTGTGGATAAGTCGTATAAGAAATATGCTTTTGATTTTGTTGGCATCACTTACATATTTCTTATTTCTCTACTTACTGTATTTTTGCTTTTTTCTAAATTACGTTCGATGAATTATCTTAACCTACGCTATCGTAGCGATCAATTACGTTAACTCCGCCAAATTTCATTTCTGTGTTAAGGCAGGCCTACAAAATTTGTCCCGTTCGTGGGGCACTTGGCAGTTGTGTACGCTCGCTAAAAACGATAGGGTTCCTTTTTGTAATTGCGATTGTATGCCTCATGGCATAAAACTTGTACTACAGTTATACGTTGGCTTCCGTTTCGCGGAAGAACGCAGGGTAGCGGTGGCGGAGTCCCCGTTGAAGATTTGGGGGTCGACCTACAAGGCCGCAGGCCTGTGCCTCGATGGTGCACCGAGTTCTCGCCCATTCCAGTGACGCACGCGTCCCTAACAGGTGTTCTGTGTCAGCATCTTGGGCCGGAGCTGTACAGAACTGCAGCAAATAGACTCGCAAACACACTCGTGCCAAGACGAGAAAAACAACAGCGTTGATATGTCACGAAACAACGCATACACAGAAGCTATTCTTTCTGCGTGACAGCAGCCCGGTGGCTTGAACGATGCACTTGATGCATAGGTACGCACTGCCGCCTGGCGGAGCCTGGAGGAACCAGCGCGCTTAAAACATTTTTGGCTGGGGCGCGCAGCGATCACGACGGCCGGAGCAAAACTATTCTAGGCAATGTAGCAAAACGCTCGCCGGGTGATCTCGGAGGCCATGGTTGATCCCTCTTAAGCTTCCTATGGCACCGACACTGCCAGAACAGAGGCCCTCGCTATGCATGTAGCCAATTAGAATGGGAAATGAGGGAATCGTTAAATGAAGACAGAAATGCGGGTAGGCAGTCAAGAAAGCCAAAGCAAACCAAAGGGGAAAATGTGTGAGGTCATTTTATTTCTATTAAAACCGACAGTTTGGAACGGGAGAAAAAAATGGAGAAAAACATGCCGCCGAGTGGGATCTAAACCCACGACCTCCAGAAAAAGCGTAATTTGCGATGACCACTACGCTACCAGGGGGGCTGTGCTTCCCTTCCCTTTCTTGAGTATGCGTGTCAAGTAGTCGGAGTAGTCACTCCGACTACTCGGGATTAAAGGGACCTTTTTAACCCCCGGTCCGTGACTCGAGCGCCTACAACATATCGGGACCGGTCAACCAGCGTTGAACCCTGGTAAGCTACCTATGGCACCAAGACTGACAGAACAGAGACCCTCGCTATTCCTGTAGCGAATCAGAACGGGAAAATGACGGGATCATTCAATGAAGACAGAAGTAAGGGTAAGCAGTCAATAAAAGGAAAGGGGAAAATGGGGTAGCTCAAGTTATTCTTATTGTAACAGGCATTTTTTTAAGGATAGCACGAAAGTGGAAAAATACATTCCCGCGGTTGGGATCCGAAGCCACGACCTCCAGAATAAGCGTCTGGTGCGATGACCACAATGTGTCTGATGTGCGACTGGTCCGAATGCGCGTGTGGTGCGATGACGCGTGCACAGGCACACACGCGCACACCAGGGGGACTAAAGACATTCTCTGCGTAGAGATCCTGCGATCCAACAATACAGCGGACTTCCTGCCAGGCACAGCTTGCATAACTAGACGCATTATAGCGGACCATTCGAAAGATAACACGAGGTTCTGCCCTGCTACCTCGTGCATGCATGCACGTGCACGTACATGGGCGTGGTGGCTTCAAATCTTGCCGAACACCCGCAGTCGTTGCAATGGGTCGTACCATGTGCTATCTCCTTGTTTTTAAAGCAAAGCTTTCTACCTCTACCAGCCAACGGTTTTTACGCGGCATGCGGGTCAATAAACTCCGAACGCGCGGGAGGCGGCAGCGGGGGGTGGGAGAGGTTTTCACTCAAGGAGCACACTGTAGATGGTGCGGCGAATTTACCCAGCGTTACCTGCGCGCAGGTGCCTGCTCGCCGGCGTGCGCGTCGGCGGTACGGCTTCGTCGTCTGCGTTAGCGAGAGTGGTTTTGGGCCTGTTTTTGCCCCGCTTCGCGTCCATTGCGCGCTTCTTTCGCGCGGCTTCATTAACTTGTTCAACAGCACATCCTGGGTAACCCGGACCCGATGGTATGAACTGCTCATACTGCAAAGATACGTGAAGGATTGGATTGAAGGGCGGGAAAATAAAATGTAGCGACCACATGCAGACATCCGGCCGCTGGAGAAACACTACTATTTGCGCACAGCCTGCCACGAATGGGACTCCGTATTCTAAATTGGTGAATACCAATTCGGTTGTGTTTTAAGAGGTATTACGAAAGGCGGAACGAGCAACTGGTCCTGATCAATAGCGATTATAAAGGTTCCCTCAGCTATCTCGCAATTATCAAACTTGCTAAACTAACTAGTTTAAATCCGTATAAATGGGAATAACTAGGTTGTCATGCCGAATTGTTTCGTATACGCTTGTGTCGCGCGGGGGTGTAGCCCTAGCTAGCACACCAGAATGGCTAGGCTCCGCTGCCTTTCGAAAGACGCTCCTCACCGTTTTCTTTCTGCCGACGCACGGCCGGACTACGGGGCTGGTGTCCACCGCTTTAGCCCGGCCGCGGCCGATGCTTCGGCGTTCGGGACGCCGCTCCCACGAATTCCAAGTAACGGGTGGCCGAATCTCTCATTTAACTTTTGGTCGCATCACGTGTGTGAAGTCAAGTGACATCGCATGGGCAATTGTTGTGGGTGTCGTTTAAAGCTTTGCTTTCCAACCACCTTCACCGCGTGGATTGGAGCTACTTTTTGCTAACACGTCCGTGCTTCTTTAGTCTACGCGATATAACTCGCGCCTGGTGACAAACCATTATTAAGTGCGGAGTCCCTTAAGGACCGCACAATTTCCGTCCGCGTCCGTGCGCATAGCATTTACACTCGTAAAAATCACACAGGCACCGGCAGGATTCGAGTCTGTGTCTGGTAGAGCAGACAGAATTAGTGTCAGTTGTTTCACCCAGTGGTCTACGACCGTGAGTTAGTACCCGAGAGTCAAACGGCTTACTCCCTCGCCTGTAACGGTGCGGAGTACCGTAGGACCTCCCAATGTCCGTCCGCGTCCATCCGTACGGGCTTCACCATCAAGGGTCAATCAAGCGAAATTCGATTTTAGCCGTGAGTTGTACTTTCATTTAGGGTGATAGTAAAGTTTTCCTTCGCACTCCTCCCCCAAAGGTAGATCCGCTGGTACCGCCGTCAGTCGATGAGGACCAGACGAGATGTTCGCCGGTGCAGCCATGAATCTGTTACGCCGCCGGAGGCGGCCGTCGAGGAGTCGTTGGGCTCGGTGGTTGCTGGTCTCCGGTAGCCATGAGACGAAGGCTTGGGTACGGTATAACTTGGAGTTTATAGGCAGTACTATTTACAGGAGAAATATACAATATATACATCAAATGGGGATACTCGTTACAACTCTCGGCATAGCCGAAGGTACAGGGTACCTACAAACGAGAATGGACCCAAGTGCTGGATCTTAGAAGGGCACTCGGCATAGCCGATAGCGCAAAGCGCCAGCAAGAAGTAAAATCCGACCCATGGTAAGGGGGTTCCTATCATTTATAGAATTTGGGCGGCGCCCCCGCTGGTGCGAGAGTTCACGTGATGTCAGACGGATATCCGGGCTTACATCGGGGTACATCAGCTCTCAAAGCCCCGATTGGTCCACTCCAAACAAATAAAACACAAGCAAAAAAAAGAACCAACCAATCATAAACATGCCCCCCCCCCTGCAGTCACATGACCCGATACTCTGTCTCGTGCAACTTTTAGTCCGCTTCCCGCGTACGTTATTGCCACCGCCAAGCAAAGGCAAGGCCTCGGCTACCCAAAGTCGCATACCCTGAGGAGTAGTCACCCCACTACGTTGAACGGGCGGTACCTGCTCAAAAGCCAAAGCCGACCGGCTTAGAGCGGTCTAGGCTATTCGGCAGCGAACTTACACCCCCACGAACTTACAACCCCATGCAGCGAACTTACACCCCCATGCCAAGATTCTGCAATAACTTGAACTCAATATTAGCAGAACAAAAAAAAATAATAAAAGTCAGCTGCATGTAGCTATTGCTTTTCTTACAATTTAGGCCTTAGAACTACGAGTCCCCACGAAGGCAAAACTAAAAATGAGACAATATAACGTGAGACACGCTAGACACCGACACAACAATACCGCGCGGCTAGAAAAAAAGGAGCGAAAAAAAAAACACATAGGAACATCAGAAGTACACTGGTTGCCACTGGCGAGACGATTGTTCATACGGCCACTTCTTCAGTGTTTCGTTCTCGTCTACGCGCACACACTCGCACACACACCGGCACCGGTGGCCTCCCCACGCTGTTCCCCGGCCAGTGTGTAGGTCAGAGCCGTTACTGCGCCTCATTCCAGTACTCGTTCGGAAGGCGGGACAGGGTATCCGCGTTGGCGTGTGCCTCGCCTTTCCGGTGTTTTACTACAATGTTATACCATTGCAATGCCAATGCCCAGCGCGTGAACTTTGCCCCATGCGGTACTGTCTTGAGGAGGTAACTGAGTGGGTTGTGGTCGGACACGACTATGACTTGGGCCCCAAATACCCAAGTATCGAACTTCCTCAGACCCCAAATCAACGCGAATGCCTCGCGTTCAATGGTGGACCACCTCGATTGCGGGGGCGTAAAGCGGTGGCTGGCAAATGCTAACGGCAGCTCCTTGCCGTCGTCGGGCAGTTGAGCCAAACAAGCTCCCGCGGCGATGGCGGACGCGTCGGTAAACAGCCAAAAAGGTTTGGTGATATTGGGTGTTGTCAAGGAGGTGGTATCAACGAAAGCACGTTTTATCATTTTGAAGGAACGATCGCCTTCTGTAGACCATGGGATGCGAGAGGGAGTGCCTTTAGCCGTCAACTGAGTCAGAGACTTCGCGATGGCGGCAAAGTTAGGTACATAGTGCCTGTAATATCCGCACAGGCCCAGCGCGCTCCTGAGCTCTTTCTTAGTCTGGCGTACCTTAAGCCCTTTGATCGCCTCCAGCTTTGCCGGGTCGGGGCCATGCTTCCCGGAACCCACCACGTGTCCCAGGTAGCGGATGGAAGACTGCGCGGTCTGACACTTCTCTAAGTTCGCCGAGAGTCCCAACGAGGCGAGCGTCGCAAACATGGCGTCTAACTGCCGCAGGTCCTCGGGCAGTGACTCGCTGAAAACGGCAATGTCGTCGAGGTACGCGCAAGCATAACCCTCATGAGGTGTGAGCAGCTGGTTCATGATTCGCTGAAAGCTGGCGGCGGTATTTCGCAGACCAAAAGGCATCACCCGCCACGCGAACTGTCCCATGTGCGACACGAACGCGGTGGCCAGTTGAGAACCCTCCGCCACTGGTACCTGCCAATACCCGCGTCGTAGGTCGATCAAGGTGATGAAATGAGCCTTGCCTACCTTCAAAACGAACGCCTGAGGGCAACCCACAGGAAAAGCATCGTGCTCGGTGATCGCGTTTAGGTTCCGATAATCGACGCAAATTCTTATCGTGCCATCCTTCTTCGAAACGCACACCAATTGGTGGGCGGAAGGACTTTCGCACCTGTATATAAGGCCTAGCTATAGCAGTTCGTTCACCTGCTTCGTCACCTCTCCCTTCAATGTCTCTGGCATGCGGTACAGCCGGCTCCGCTTTAGCTCCACGCCATCGATGAGTTTAATCTTGTGCTCTCCCACCTTCGCGATTCCTAAGCTTCCGGAAAATAGGGCGGCATATTGCTGGAACAATTCTTTTATGCTGACCCCATCCTCTGGACGTAGGTGCAAGGTTTTCTCCTCAGGGAGTACTGGGGCAACCTCGGCCGCAGCGATTTTCCTGGGCACGTATTCGACTTCTCCGAAGTCCTGGTCGTCGTGAAATAGGACGCCAATGTTCTGCACTCGGCAGGTGTAGGGTCGCAGTCGGTTACCGTGGACCAGCATGCTGGCTCCCTCCGGCTTCTCTACATAGTAGGAATGCTGCCTGTATTTCTCCCTGACTGTATACTGACCTAACCACTTAGGGTATACCTTTCCGGGTGGCTTATCATCGAACACAAGCACCTGATCCCCGGGGTCGAAGGACTTCGGGGTAGTGCGTAGGTTGTAATGGGTAGCGTATTCGCGCTGGCTCTTAGCGCGAATCCCTTTTGCAGCTTCGGCCGCTTGTTGAAGTTGTCGCCTTAATTTTAGCAAATATTGCTCGGGAGTCTCAGATAGGGCGCTAGGAAGCTCCTGTTCTCCTGTCCACGAGCGTTGGAGAATAGCTAGCGGGCCGACCGGGTCCCTACCATACCACAACCGAAATAGGGAAACCCCGGTTGTGTCATGTGGCACCTCGCGGTAAGCCCAAAGCAATAATGGGACGAACTTATCCCATTCGCCCGCGTGTTCGCCTACCACATGGAAAAGCATATTTTTGAACACCCGGTTCCAACCCTCTACCGCTCCGTTGCTCTCAGGGTGGTCGGGTATAGAGAACCGCGGGGAACACCCGAGCCGCGCCAGAAATTCGGTGGTGAGCTGCGCGGTAAAGTTTGTCCCGCAGTCTGAGCTAACTACTTCCGGGACTCCCGTCCTAGTGGACACCGCCAGCAGCGCGCCGCAGGTAGCCTTCGCGGTGAATGATCTTGGGCAGACCACCTCCGGCCAACAAGTGCACAAGTCCACGACGCATAACGCGTATCGGTATCCGTGTCTCGAAGGTGGGTCTATCGGCCCTACCACGTCGATGTTCACTTTTTGAAACGGATATTTTGGTCGGCTTAGAGGAGCTATAGGCATGCGGTCTGTTAGTCGCCGGTCTGACCTCACCTGACAACCGGGACAGCTGTTGCAACATTCTTGGATGTCCTTCTCCCTGCCTGGCCAATAGAAGGTGTACTTTATTCTAGCACTGGTTTTTCGACAGCCTAGGTGACCGCCCCAGGGCGATTCGGGAGCCAGTTTGAGAACTTGGCGGCGGCGCGCCACGGGCGAAACCAACTGCTTGATCGGCTCCCCCAGCACCTTGTCTCGATGGTAGAGCAAGCCGTCGGTAACCAGCATGCCTCCCTTCCCGTCGGATGCATCGCGCCACGCTTTTTCGAGGGTTGCGTCGCCCTTTTGCTCTGCTGTAAGCGCTTGGGCGTCACTCGCGGTAGGCTCTCGCTCGTGATCCCTATCACCCGCGTCGTTGTCAACCTCACCGGTCACCGCTTCGTTTGCGTTCTCCTGAGCCTGTACTAGGCTTTCTTGGGGGGCGTCTGCTTCGTTCAGCTCAAGCGTGGCTACCAGCTCATCGCGCTTCGTCGGTGGCGCGACCCTCCCGGTTGCCTCCTGCTCCTGGTCTCGGTTTTCCTGCAAAACGTCCCAATCCTCCGCGGATAGCAAACAGTCTGTACGCGATTTTAGCATGTGTGTGAGTGCGCATAGTACTGGAGTCCCCTCCACGACGTTGGAGAAAATCGCCTGGCCCGCCCTTAGTGCAAGCGGGAGGACTACTAGCTTAGCCTCGACTTGTTCCCCAAACGCGGACGCAAGCCTCACGGTGCCGTGCGCCTCTGATAGCGCGTCGGGCACGATGCTCTCTCGCACAACAGTGATTTCTGCCCCGGTATCCACTATTGCGCTTATCTCTTGGTTTCCACAGTGCATGGTTACGCTCGTTAAGCAATCCCCCACGCCTGTGCGTCTCTCAGTGGCGACCCTTGCGATTAGTCTCTCTGTACGCGCTAGCGCGTTTGTCTCGGCTGTCTGTCGCTCCAGGACACGCGGGCAGTTCGGGCGCAGGTGACCCTCCGCGCCGCATTCGAAGCATGCGTTAGGTTTCCCCTTGCTCCGTTGGTTGAACCTTGTCTTGGGCCCCTGCGGAGGTTTCCGTGCCCCCTTCGGGTTGTCACCGCTTGGCTTAGTCGCCGGTTTTTACCCGTAGGTCGCGTTAGCCCCAGCGCTAGCGTCTTTGTTTGCTGCGGCACCCTCAAAGGTCTGCAGCAGCTTCGCGGGCTCTGATGCGTCAAATCAGCTGGCCCCTTCACGCAGCCTCACGTATTTCAAAGCCTCCTCGGTGAGCCCCGTCTTCAGCTGATCGGCCACGAGCAGGTCCACCAGCTTTTCGAAGGTTGACACACCTCTCGCTTCCACGTAGAAGTTAAGGTAGCTGCGAAGGCGGGTGGTGAAGCTTTTACATGTCTCCGACTTACGCTTGCGGGCCCCGAGGAACCGCTTTTGGTATTCTAAGGGCGAAAGCCTCAGCTCCTCAAGTACCACCTCCTTGACCGATTCGTAGTCGCGGTGCTGAGCGGGAGTTAGTCTTGTTGACAGGTACTCGACCCCCTCGGTGATAATGGGAAACACTATCTGCCCCCAGAACTCCTTAGGGACTTCGTATGCCAAGGTGTGCTTTCAACCGATTCAAACCATACCGGTATTTCCGCGTCCGTGGGGAATTTTGGGAATGCGCCTGCCAGCATTTTCGCATGGTACCGCAAACCATTGTTCCTACCGCGCGGAGATGCACTGCCAGCTGGGCTTGCCTCACGCGATCGAGAGACCCAATTCGCAAGAGCGAGTTCAAGTTTTAGCGTTTTTAGGCGATCCTTTGCCATTTTCAAATTGTACTCCATCTGGCGCTCTGAGAGCACCTCACTTTATATGTCGCTACAGCCACTCACACTCTTGTAATCCTCCTCGCCAGACATGCTAGCCCTTTAATCCGCTATCTCTGGCCCACACACAGCTCTGACACAACAGTGGCAGCGGGGAAAGAAATGAGGAGACTCACCCACTTTAGCTGCGTCAAGTGTGGCTAGCGGCCTCTGGTCGCTCGAGGTTTCCGGAGTTCGACGTTCACGCCACGCTTCCTGGTGATGCTGTCGCTCGGTGACTCCACCCAGGGTGGTTGTGGCTCTGTCGACGTTCGGCTGCTCCGCAGCCAGGGGCGACGATCCGAGATCTCGCCGCGGTGAAGTTCTGCCAAGTCGTTTTGCCCGAGGCGAATCGCCAGAGGTGATGCAGGTGTCGTACCGTTGCTTCCGGATACCAGCCTGTCCGACTGCGCCAGTAACGTTTTCCTTCGCACTCCTCCCCCAAAGGTAGATCCGCTGGTACCGTCGTCAGCCGATGAGGACCAGACGAGACGTTCCCCGGTGCGGCCGTGGATCTGTTAAGCCGCCGGAGGCGGCCGTCGAGGAGCCGATGGGTTCGGTGATTGCTGGTCTCCGGTAGCCATGAGACGAAGGCTTGAGTACGGTATAACTTGGGGTTTATAGGCAGTACTGTATACAAGAGAAATTTACAATATATACATCAAATGGGGGTTACTCGTTACAACTCTCGGCATAGCCGAAGGTACAGGGTACCTACAAACGAGAATGAACCCAAGTGCTGGATCTTAGAAGGGCACTCGGCATAGCCGATAGCACGGAGCGCCTGCAAGAAGTAAAATCCGACCCCCGGTAAGGGGGTTCCTATGATTTATAGAATTTGGGCGGCGCCCCCGCTGGTGCGAGAGTTCACATGATGTCAGACGGACATCCGGGCTTACATCAGGGTTACATCAGCTGTCAAAGCCCCGATTGGTCCCCTCCAAACAAATAAAACACAAGCAAAAAAAAAGAACCAACCAATCATAAACATATCCCCCCCTGCGGTCACATGACGCGATACTCTCTCTCACAAAACTTTTAGTCCGCTTCCCGCGTGCGTTATTGCCCCCGCCAAGCAAATGCAACGCCTCGGCTACCCAAAGTCGCATACCGTGAGGAGTAGTCACTCCACTACGTTGAACGGGTTGTACCTGCTCAAAAGCCAAAGCCGACCGGCTTAGAGCGGTCTAGGCTAACGTCTTACAGTAACGTCTTAACGTCTTGCCGCCTCGCCTTTGGCCGCGCGCGCTCGCCGACACAATGAGGGAGTCGAGGCTAATCCTCTCCCCAGGCCAAGGGACACCCGCCGCCTGACCAGTGGTAAGAGCTGCCCCAAGCAGGGGCGACCCTCCTCTAGGCGAATGACCCCCGAGCGAACCCCGTGCCGACACTGCGCACTAATCCGCCGTTCAGTGAGATCTCCCGGTCGAGCTGACCGCATACCAGCGCAACAAAAGTGCTGGGGCAAAGCACCCCCTTCTTTGCCACACAAAAGGAAGAAACGCAAGGAAAGCACTCGGCGGCCCCCATCTTCGCGTCCCGCCGGTAAACAAAACGAGAATTCCGCAGCAAACTTACAGTGATAATCCATGTGCAACTCACGGCTCAAATCGAATGATGGTCGGGGCGCAAATCGGATGTCACTCGGAGCGCAACTTGGATGTCAATTCGAGTCCCCGTATCTCACACCCTTGCCATCATCCACGGAGTGGAGATGCTGCCATTTTGTTCACTATCCCTGTGCCACATGGAATGTATTGGAATCGTTGTCTTGTGTCAGTGCCTCCGTTTCGCATTCCACGCTTTGATTCTGCTTTCTTGTACACAGCCCCGCATATGCCTCCCAACTTTCTTGGTGCCATGAACAGCACCATTACTCCCTACCTTGCCGCCAAATTCTTCAGCCCATGCGAAAGTCCGTGTGCGTACGAGATCGACACATGTGCTGGTTTCGTTTGTTTTCTCTTCTTTTCTTGTTCCGGGCTGGACGTTTCCACACGTGCTTTCACCAATTTGGCTGTTTTCTCTCATACTGGCCATTGGGAAAAGGTAAAATTAAACAAGCACGAATGTGCCATCAAAAACAAGGAGATATTACATTTGACAACTCATTGCAACAAGTACAGGTTTTAGGCAAGATTTGAAGCCATCACGTGGACGTACGAACATAAAACGGACCGTACGTGAGAAACAACGGAAGTTCACGCAATCAAAAAACCCGCAGATAAATGCGTAAGCCAGCCTCACTCGTAGTCTCTTTGACGCGATCCCTGGTATCAGTTTGCGACATGTGCCAAGTCTGTAATATGTTTCTTTCAGTGAAAAATCTAGTTGTGGGTGGGAGCTGTCTTTGTTTACAACGGAACCTTGGCGCATTTTGTACGGCATTTTAAACATGTACAGGCCCGCGCAGGAATAAACGGATTACGAGAGCGGTGGCCAAACTGCATCGCTGCGTCGCGTAGGAGCGCGTTCTGTGGTGTGTTCGCGCTTGCTTCAATAGTATTTCTTCCTCTATGCTGGTCCCGGCACCACATCTCGCATGTTTAATCGCCGCTGTACTGGCGTGTCGTACTGGGCGTGGCAGTTTTCAAAGGGCAGCGATAAAGTATAAAGTGGCGCTGGTTACAGTGCCATTAGCAGCCGTCAGTGGCGACGAATCTGCCGCTGTTGGGTTTAAGCAAACTACACGCGCTCAGAAACGTGGCTTCTTGCGCTCCATAAGTGCTCACGGGCGGCATAGTGTTGCCTGCCTATCCGGTATCCCCAAGCATGCTTTGTGTTGGGGCACGGCGTTAACGGAAGTACCATCAGTGCGCATGCGCCGAGAGCGGTGAGTATAAGAGCAGGGCGCTCTTTCTAATAAATGTTCTTTCCTTCCCCAGCACTTGGCGTGACGGTCGTTTGAAAATATCAACTGGCGACACGGATGGCGGCAAACTGATAGCGTTTCCGCCGTGTTTGGGTCTGCTGTTGAAGGGGCGTCGGCGAAAGCATGTGAAAGTGCTGGGAGGTTGACGCTTACGTCGAAGGCGGCGATGAAGACTTCTGTTCGTACGTTGAGCGGTTGAACCATTACTGGAAGGTTACGCAAATTGAAGACGACAGCTTGAAGAAGTCCGCTTTCATCACAGCCATCGGGAAGCACCCGTACAAGACCCTCAAGGATCAGCTGTTGCCCTCAAGCCCGGAGGACAAGTCGTTCGAGGACCTCGTGAAAGTCCTGAAAGAGCACTACGCACCGGGCAGTCAAGTCATAGCGAAAAGGTTCAAGTTCAACCGCCGATACCATCTAGAAACGGAAACAGTTTCAACGTTTGCCGTGCAACTACGACACTTTGCTGTCAAGTGCGCATTCGGGAATTTTCTGGACGACGCATTGCGCGACCGGTTCATCGCGGTGCTCCGGAACCCTGCAATCCAGGCGGCGCTGCTCAAGAAGAAAGAACTTCACTTGGAGACGGCCCGCGAGTTGGCGAGAAACACGGAATTGGCCGAAAAGGAGTCGAGAAGTTTCAGGACGGCGGAAGACTGTGCGTCCACAGAAGGGAGCGTGAACTCTATCGTGAAAAACCGTTGTCCCGAAAAGCATTGTTCATACTGCCGAAACTACATGGCCGCATGAAGTTTCAGGGTTCCTACTGTAGCATTTGAAGTCCCTCAGCCTTGCAGACCAATTTTTTTGCCCTTTTCTGAGCAGCTGGTTGAGTTTTTGGTAATGAAAAACCCTGGTCACTGCTCGGTCTTCAGTGTAGACTTTGAGGATTTATTCTGCAGCCAATTGCCGCATGCTCAGCATATGCAGTCCGTGAATGACTTTATTACTGTACTCAACGATGAAGTTGCTTTTTCAGGTCGCTGCGGAATTTCGGTTGAACAATTTCTTGAACTGTTGGACTTTGGCCTGCGGTCCACATTCGTTGAATGGGGAGGCAAAGTGCATATTAGAAAATCCGGAGCTTGTATTGGATCAAGAGTTGCGCCAGTTGTAAGCGACATTTTTTCTAAGTTATGTGGACAGGTCCCTTGAGCGGGCGTTACAGGTTTAGCTCTAAACGTATGTGGATATGGTGACGACTACATTGACTTCTGCCGCAGAGCGGACATGATGCGGGACATGATTGATATTTAGAAGCAGTTGAAGCAGTGCGGGATGAGTGGAGTTACAGCACTGAAGTCCCTACTGATAACTCTATCACGTGTTCAGATTTCGTTCTAATTTTCGGTTCCGACCATGTTTGCTGGCAATTCAGCCCGAGGAGTGCCAAACCCCATTTTGAATATCTAATCCTGTCACTCAAAGACAGTTAAGGACGGTTCAGCCGTAAATTGCCTCCGATCTTCCTTGAAAAAGTTGTGCCAGAACCGACTGCAGTCCAGCTTTTTATGTCAGGTCACTCGCCTAAAGCAGGCCATGTTGCATAAAAAAGTGGTGGTTTCGGCAGCGCACCGTGTTGTAAAAGATATCAAGCGCCCGCGTCGACTCACTGAGCGAGAGGGGAAGTGGCCCGTCGGTATGAGAGGGTGGTGGTTGTCCCTTACACTCATCCGGTGGCTCACGGATTTAAGAAGGTTGCTGAGAGGTTCGATGTCAAGATTGTGTTCTCGTCACCAAACAAATTGTCTTCTTTCTGTGGAGCTATTGCCTGAAAAGCCAACCAAAAGAAAGAAATTTGAGCAGAAGGGTGCGGGGTCAAGCAAGGAAAAATATTCGTAAAATGCGCGAAGGGAGCTGTCTACCTAACCCCGTTCGATTGCGGTGGATCTTGCGTAGGCCAGACGGGCAGGTGCCTGAACATCTGTCTTCGAAAACACTCCTTTTCATTAAAGAGGACCCCATGTTCCCATTTATCGGATGACTGTAGGAAGCATGGGTGTGTGCTTCTGCTAGAAAAAAACCGAAGTCCTATTTAGGCACTCTCAGCAACATACTCGCGAGGTCGCGGAGGCTTACTTCATCTTTTTGTACAATAACAGCAAAACTTGTGTCAGCGCCCCATCCATGTACCTCCTTAATGAAGAATTCGCCTATCTTGAAGATAGCTTTTAGTGAATAGGCGGTAAATCTTTTTGCTTCACAATGTTCGGTCATGCTGCTATCGATCTGCCAACATTCGCGCGGAACGTTGGCCAACTGTTGTGGCGCATGTGTGGCTGGTGACTCCTTCCCGATTGTTGTTATTTATCACGTGGGTTTGTGAATATGATGCCCCAGATGGGTGCGCTGTGTTAAGATTTTCTGCTTTGGGTTTCATCAAAACTGAGTTGTTTTAAGAGCTTTTACTGTGTAGTTCTTCTCTTTGTCCCATGTTTTTCTGCGCTTTTAGTCACCATGTCTCCATACCACCTTGCCCACTTGTCCCTGCTCCTAAGCAATGACTGGGTCATACACTGTTGATGTAGCTCCATCTTAAGCTACTCCTCATGTGTTTAAGGTTAGAGTAGGCCTCACAAGCCAGCCAGTTAGATAAAAGAACGCTCCTTGAAGGGAAATGGCGTTGTGCAGCCGCCGATCCCAGGCGATGCGCAGCGACCGCAGATGTGGACAAGCAAAGACGCCTGCAAAATGAGACCGCTTCTTCTAGGTAGTGTAGTGAATTCTCATACATGCGGTCATGAAGTCATGCAGTCGCTACGGCCCAGGAAAATAACAAAAAAATAACATAAATAAATACGCCAATAACAAAATCAATATTAATTTCAAAACAACAAAATCGCAAGCCCCTCCGTCTAACGATGATCATGGTTGAAACGCGAGCTTTTTTGCGTGCGAGAATCCAATCGCGAAGTGTCAAAGGCGCTGCAATCAAAGTCAAAGCGTCTACGATCAAAGTACAAACGCGAACAATCAAAGTGAAAACTGCCTGCGGGGCAGTGTCTAGAACTTGGATGACCGCAAGCAAATCCCTCACAACAAAGCTGAGTACCCCCGCCCCCACCTATCACCTTTGTCCAAAATCCGAACTGTCACATTCCAAAACCAAATTGCACTTCAAGTCAGCCAAACTCCACATCCAACGCCGGCGCAACCAACACAAAGGAAATTGTAATCGATGCGAATGCGATGATGGCGTAATCGGATAGACGTCGGCTTCATAACGCGAGGGACGCGGATTCGACTCCCATCATGATTAGCGTGTTTTTTTTCTTGTTGCGTCATCATTATCATCCTCATGCAACCTAACACTGTGTAAAGTTGGCATCCCTGCTCTGTGCTTTCGTTACGTCGCAGCCATGACACAAAGAAAGCTTCCCTTTAAAATTATCTGACAAAGTTATAAAGTTCTGTCTAATCCAGCGTCCTAGGGCGATTAACTGAATAGAGAAAAAAATAAATCAGTACAAATGAAACAAGCGTGTTTTTACGACGCGTGTTGTAGCATCAGCATTTCCGTATTTCTTTGCTGTCCCCTCGGCGTAATGAAGGCTTCAACTCTTTTTCAACAAGAAATTGGATTGTTTGTAACCATGAACGAGGTGCAATCCAACAATACGACACACAGGCCATGAGACAAGCGGTTATTACAGAGAACTACGATTGTAGTGTACCACACAGAGCTTTTTTTTTTTTTACCACAGCGCAAATTTCCTCGTTACCGGCGCTTTCCACTTCACTTTTGTCCCAACAATCCTGAGCTATGCGACAGCCGTAGGTCGGGAGCGGAGAAGGGCACACCAAATAAAAAACAACCTCAAAACTGGGATTAATTTTAAAGCTAAGCTGCATATGTTTATCTCATTCTAGTTTTGAACGAAAACACGGGGACGTGCGTGTAGCGCATAGAAAAAAAAATAAAGTACAGGTGTTCGGGCCTCTATATTTTGAATCAAGTTGCTTTTAATCTACCTGAACGAACGGCGCTCCTATGCGGCCCAGCGATGTAATTTGGCCATCGCTCCCGTCATCCGTATGCTTGTGGGCGGACATGTATGTATTCCCACCTTCATGAAGCAGCATATAATTGCTCTCAGCAACAATTTTGAAGGCGGGGTGCATGAAGATTCGTTGCGCATCACTCCCTAGGATCAGTACTCGCGCAAGAAAAACGTGAAAATTAAGAAATCAAGGTTGTTTCCCATACCCACAAACATTTTTAATTGGAGTGCTGGGCACGGTTGCAAACTGTTCGTGGAACCGATAATTGGGTAGTCTGTCGATATCTGCCACCGTACGTAATGATGCCGGAGAACCGAACATTGTCGTCATCGTTCAACGACAAGCAAAAAGAGACGCTGTCATTAACAAGGCACAGAAGGTAAGGTTTAACATCGAAGTCTTATGATTTACAACGAAGCAACCAGTTTTTGTGAATGAACACCTCTGCCCGAAAATAAAGAAACTGCTGGGAATCACTGCTGGAAAGAAAAGAGCTGAACTGGCTCCTCCCCCGCACGGGGCACCTTGAGTATTCATGGTGACGGTGAGCAGCGACACCGCGGACCCCGAGCTCCCAACATAAGCCATGTCCAACCGTGGCGAGGTGTTTAAAGGTGAAGGGTAGAAGCCATAAACGGTGGCCGTCGGAGCCTTGGTCAAGCTCCGGCCGATGGGCTCCCTGCCTGTCTACCAGGCAGGGAGCTCCGGGACCTCTTTGACTACCAGGGTAAGGTCAAAGGAGAAAGTACCCCCGTCTCCCTGCTTTTATACTATGCTTTATGGTATTGTCTAAACCCCCCCCCCAACCGTGATCGGCCCCCTAAAAGGGGCCGCACCGAAGTATCGTTTCCCCCATTGCCATCTTTGAAATTTACTGCACCAGATCATTACTCTCGATTTCTTGTCATGGAGTCCCTCAATCCAACTCACCCTCTTGCATCTCAGTCAGTCTTCTTGATCGCCACGTATCTTGAAGCCATAATAGAAAAATCATATCAGGCCAAAAAACAAAGAACTGGTGAACTCCTCATCGAGGTAAATGACAAGCAGCAGTCCACAAAGCTTCTAGCTCAGACTAGACTGGCTGATCTAGACATCAGGGTCACACCCCATCAGAGCCTCAACAGCTCGCAGGGTGTGATATCAGAGCCAGATCTCCTGAACGAAACCGATGCGGATCTCCTTGCCGGCTTGAAGGATCAGGGCGTCACTGCCGTGAGACGCATCACCTTCCGTAGAGACGACAAGGAGATTCCCACCAAGCACATCATCTTGACCTTTGACCGCGCAGTTCTCCCACAACATATATATGCAGGTTTTATCCGGTGCTCAATACGTCCGTACATCCCGAACCCGCGGCGCCGTTTTAATTGCCAGCGGTTCGGGCACGGTACGAACTCTTGCCGTGGCCGAACGACGTGTGCAAAATGCGCGGCGCACGATCATCCTAGTGACAACTGCCCATCCGAAACCCTCACTTGTGTAAACTGCGGGGGGCCGCATGCGGCATACTCCCGCACGTGCGAAAAATTCCAACTTGAAAAAAAGATCATAAACATTAAGGTAACCGAGAACATCACCTTTCCAGAGGCGAGAAAGAGGTTCGCCTCTTTCCCTCTGGGGAGGTACGCTGACGCGGCTCGCCGGGGGGCGAAGCGGCGTCTGGTGTCCACAGGGACCCAGTTCAGCGAGTCTGACCTGGTCCCGCCCCCGCCCCCCGCTGGGTTGCCTCACGCAGCCCAACCCGGCACCACACCGCTTGCTGAGGCAGCAGCGGTTGTGGCGCAAACCACTTCTGTCGGGACCGGCGCCGCTCCCGCCCCTGTCTCCCCGTCCTCCAGTGCGTTGGAGGGTACCGAGGTGATGGACACCGCGGGCCCCGCATCGGCTCCCACCGCCACCGCACCGCCCGTGCCACTTTTGGCGTCCCCAACGCCCGCGGCGGTGGCGGCTCAAACGAAGGGCTCCCGAAGGGAGGCCAAGTCCGGGGGGCCCGGTCCGTCGGGCGCCCCTCGGACATCCGACGACGAAATGGATGTCGGGCCGTTCCTGCCTGCAACGCAGCGCAAGGAGCGGCCTCCGACGGCCAAGCCAGTAGAAAGGCCTAAAAAGCCTAATCCAAGAGTAACAGCCCCGAAAGACGACACATGAACACACACGAACACACACACTCGAGTCATTCTTCAATTTAAATAATGGGAACAGAAAACATCATTCAATAGAACTGCAGAGGCGTCCTTAAAAATCTTGACGATGTGTATGAGATTCTGCATGCCATTCAGCCAAGTATCATCTGTCTGCAGGAAACCCACCTGAATTCTAAACAAACAAATTTGTTAAATAGGTACATGGTATTCAAAAAGGACAGGGTTGGCTGCACCCACTCTTCAGGAGGTGTGGCCATTATCGCCCGGAAATCATTAGCATGCCACCCTCTCTCTTTAAACACTGTCCTCGAGGCTGTAGCGATCCGTACGATATTTATTAGGTTGATAACGGTATGCTCCATCTACATTCCTCCTGATCATGCACTTTCGAGCTCTGATTTCGAGGCGCTGGTCAACCAGCTGCCCGAACCATACATACTAACAGGCGACCTTAATGCGCACAACTCTCTTTGGGGCTCCTCCAGAACGGATGCCCGAGGTCGCCTGAGAGAGAAGTTTCTTACATCCTCCGGAGCATGCCTCTTCAACAAAAAACAGCCTACATACCATAGCTTAGGACACAATACATACTCGCATCTTGACTTGGCGATTGGTTTCGCAGTTCTCTTTCCATGTCTTGAGTGGGGTGTGGGCACAGACCCATATGGTAGTGACCATTTCCCCACTTCATTAACGTATATAGGTATAGACCCGAGCAGTCCATCTTTCCATAAAAAGTTTAATGAATCAAACGCAAACTGGAGCACATTCACACAAACATCTCAACTACACCACACATCCATAAAACACCTACACGTAGAGGAAGCCGCCCAACTCGTAACGGCGCACATCCTCGACGCCGCCTAAAAGTCCATTCCCCAGGCGACCAGTGGGTCCCGCACCCCAAGGAGGCCCTGGTGGAACGAGGACTGCAGGCGGGCGCGAGAGGCCCAGAACAAGGCGTGGGGTGTCCTTCGCCGGTACCCCACGTCAGATAACCTCATTTTTTTAAACGGGCCAAGGCTTTTAGGAAGCGAGTGCGTCGTGAGGCGAAAAGGGAGAGTTGGCGCACCTTCTTAACTTCCATCAACTCATACACTGACACACACAAAGTCTGGACACGAATACGAAAACTAAAAGGACAACAGACACACAGCCTGCACCTGGTTAGTACAAGAGGGGACACCCTGGAAGACCAGGCTAACGCACTTGCACAACACTTCGAACACGTGTCCAGTTCAGCACACTACACAAACACTTTCATGAAACACAAAACATCTGTAGAAAAGAAGTCCCTGCGTGATAACAACAAGTCGCACACTTCTTACAATTCTCCATTTTCAATTCATGAGCTGAAGGTTGCTCTGAGCACATGTAAGCCTTCAGCTCCGGGTGCAGACAAAATCACATACACCATGATACAACACCTACACCCAGACACTCTTGAAACACTCCTACGTCTATACAACAACATATGGCTTTTGGGGCACATTCCTCGCTCTTGGAGGGAGGCCATAGTGGCGGCTTTCCTGAAGGAAGGAAAGGACCCTTCCTCTCCCGCTAGCTATCGGCCCATCGCCCTCACAAGCTGCCTGTGCAAGCTCCTCGAAAAGATGATAAACAGGAGACTCGTGTACTTTCTTGAGTACAATGGTCTTCTCGAGAGCTGCCAGGAAGGCTTCAGGGCGGGGCGGTCCACCAACGACCAACTCGTCGCGCTCGAGTCCTATATAAGGGATGCTTTCCTCCACAAACAATATTGTATGACGGTATTCTTTGATCTGGAAAACGCGTACGATACCGCGTGGCGGTATGGCATCCTAAGTGACCTCAAGTTCTTCGGCATAACAGGTAACCTGATGAACACACTTGCCAGCTACTTGTCTGAAAGAACCTTTCGTGTGCGAGTTGGAACTGCACTCTCTAGGGTTCATGTGCAGGAAAACGGCGTGCCGCAAGGTGGAGTTTTAAGTTGCACCCTTTTTATTGTGAAAATGAATTCTTTTCGGAAGGCGCTACCACCGTCGATTTCATGTTCAATTTATGTAGACGACGTACAGTTATCTTTTAAGTCTTGTAACTTGTCTATCTGCGAGCGGCAAGTCCAGCTTGGTGTGAACAGCTTGCCGGCTGGGCAGATAGCAACGGTTTTATATTTAATCCAGGAAAGTGCACTTGTGTTTTGTTTTCCAAGGGGCGTGGCGTTCGGCCGGATCCAGACATTCAACTCCACGGTGTCTCAATTCCTGTAGAAAAGGAACACAAGTTCTTAGGTATTATCTTTGACGAAAAGCTCACATTCATCCCACACATAAAACAACAAAAACATAAATGCTTAAAGACAATGAGTATCCTGAAGGTTCTGTCGCACATCTCTTTTGGTGCTGACAAACAACTTCTTTTACGTGTTTTTACCAGCTTGTTAGGTTCACGATTGGACTGTTGTGGATAATGAATAAAAGAGGCAGGGCTGCACGGGCACGCGGGTACGGGCTTAGCTCGCGCCTCGTGCTCGGGGCAGTTGGTTCGTGATCAGCGCAGCGAAAGGGCGACCGGCTGTCTGGCTCCTTTCTTACGTCGCGATCCGCGACATTCTGGTGCCGAAACCCTTGTCCTTGGTGCCGAAACCTTGCGTCCTCGCTGTCTGCTGCCGCGAAACCCGGGAGCAGACCCACGAGCAGGCCTGACTTGACGCGGCGCAGACAGCGAGGACGCAAGGCCTGGGATTCCCAGGAGGCTGCGCCATTCCGCCGGCGTCGTCATCGAATGCTGTCCGCCGCCGCTGCTCGTGCCGAGGACACCGGGCCGCCTGATTTTGGCGAGTCTCCTGCTATGGACAAGGTCCGCCGCCACCGTGGGGCGGTTCGGGCCGCAATAACCAAGGGGATTGCCACCATTGAATCGCTGCTTCTGTATCTGGCCACGCCTGCCGTTGCTTTTCAAGGACCTCTGAACCTCGTCAACATGAGGTATGAGGAGATGAAGGCTCTCGACCAGAAGATTCAGGAGGGCCTCAGCGAGGAGGACTTCGAGGCGGATCTGGTTGCCTCGTGGGATTACGACGCTAAGGTGGTGGACATTCGGGCGCGCGTTGAGTTTGCCACAAGGCCCGCTCATACCCCACACGCCGTCGCTGGGGGTTCGGGAACGGGAGATCGCCCGGACGACGCCTCGAGCACCACCCTGCGTCAGCCGGCGGTCTCTCCCGTTATCGCCAGCACGCGCTTCGCCGCGCTGCCCAAGCTGCACATCCCGACATTTTCGGGCGACCGACGGAGCTGGCAAGCGTTTTGGGACCATTTCGATGCCACCATTCACAGCAATCCCGCCTTGGCTCGCATCGAGAAATTCAAGTATCTAACATCGTACTTGACGGGCAAGGCGAAGGCGGCAATCGAAGGGATCCGACTCGCGGAGGCCAACTACGATGTGGCGATAGGCACCCTCACCGCCCGATTTGGCCGGACCGACCTGCTCGTTGAGGACCATATCGACAGCTTGCTCGCCTTGGCCCCTGTGCGGAGCTCTTCAGAGGTCGGAAAACTCCGAGACCTCTACGACTAGATATCTTTCCGTGTAAACGCTCTGAAGAGTCTGGGAGTGGCGGCGACGGAGTACGCGGTGGTCCTCCATCGTGTACTGATGAAGGCCCTGACACCCGACCTCGGGATCCTGTACCGGGATCCTGTACCGGGGACGCTGCTTCCGTTGCGGCACGAAGGTCACTTTGCCCGGTGCTGCAGGCTGTCGAGGTCGTTGGTTTGCGTCCGTTGCTCCAAAGGGCATCTCACAGTTCTATGCGACATAGCACACCCGCCGCAGGCAGCTGCGAATGGACGAATTCGAATGGCCGAAGGGGGTCAGGTCACCGCGCCGAACGACGGACAGGCAACTCCTAGCGTCACGTCCGCATCGTCTGGGGACTCTGATAGTCCGCATACTGTTGGATTCCGGCAGTCAGCGCACGTTTATTCGGCGTGACCTGTCACGTACACTGCGTTGCCCAGTTCGGGGTGTTGAGGACTTGTCGCTCGTTACCTTTGGAGACTCCCGTCCGAGGTCATCCGTGCGATGCAATCGCGTCGCAATCACTCTGAAGAGTCAGCACGGCGGGAGACGCATCACCATCGAGGCTTTGGAGGTCCCCGAAATTTGCGCGGTGACAAGTCCACCTGTAAACGCAGAAGTCCTGAGTAAGATGGCAGGGCGCAACCTGACTGCTGCAGACGTTCGGCTGACGGACACCCACATGAAGGATCGAGTCAGCATCCTCATTGGCTCCGATTCGTACTGGAAGGTGTCGTCGGGAAGAATATCACGCCTTACCCCTCACCTCACGGCAGGCGAAACAATCTTCGGGTGGAGTGTCCAGGGAGCCGACCTTGACAACGGCAGCCATGGCGCATCCGAACCCTCCTGCGCAATGTTCATCACTCACGCGGACCCATCGGGAGGCAACCCCGAGGAGGAGATAGACCCGTCAGATCTGTGGCGCTTAGAAGCCATTGGCATCAAGGAAACGGCAGAAGGGCCTGGACTAGACGCCGAGGCCACGAAGCAGTTTGAACGGGAAATCCGCAAGCAGGACGGGCGCTACGAAGTCCCACTCTTGATTCAAGAGCCAGAACTGGAGGCCCACCATGACAACTATGCACTTGCGGAGCAGCGATTGCGCATGCAGCTCAGGCGTTTCCGCAGCCGACCGGACTTTTTGTCACAGTATGACAAGACAATACGTGATTATTTTAAGGAGGGCCATGCGGAGCGAGTACCCTCTCAAGGAACGCGCGGGACGCCGAATACACATTACATGCCGCATCATGGAGTGGTCCGACAAGATGCAGTCACGACTAAACTTCGAGTCGTCTTCGACGCCTCGTCGCACGCACCGGGCCATCCTTCGCCATTGGCTGGTGGGAGCACCGGAGCACCAAACCATTACTTCGCCGTCATCCGGCACGGCAACACCGTGGTGCCCTCCGGTGAGAGCAGGATAGCCGCGGAGGCTGACAAGGTGGCGAACATTCCCGCTGCGTGTGAGCCGTGCGTTTCTGACTATCGGAACGTCCTTACAGCTGTCGTCGAGTCTGACCCGCCAGTGAGGCCAGCGGAGAGCACGACAGATTCCACTGAGGCACAAGTGGGTGTACCCAGCCGCCCGCCCTGCGGTGACTGCGTCGTCGTTCAGGACGGCCACGGAACTGACCTCTCCAAGGACCCCATGACCACGATGTACGGTGATGCGAACCCGTCCAGCGTGATACTCCTTGACGCTTCGGTCATCGCTGCCGCTCGGGGGAGTGCCTTGCTGAGAGAGCATGTGGTTGTTAAGTGTCGCGAGCGGGCGCCGTTCCCACTTGTACGACGGTGGCCGTATCGCTCCGGGCGCTGGCTTCTCCATTGGAATCTCAGCAGGCGTCCGGATCCTGGTGGCTACGGACGGATAGGGGGTGACCAGACGGGACACAGAGTTCCCGGACATCGTTCGTGTGGTCTACGTTGGGTGAGCGCGCTCGCGGTTGGCTACTGCATGGTCACCCTGGCACTTCGGATGCCGTACGAATTCCCGTACGATCCTGGTGGCGGCGGCGAACCGGGAGGCGACAATGACGGCGACAGAGACACCGGGTACCATCTTGCTGCCAGCCATGACCAGAAGTACCTCGTTGCTCCGTTGCCATCAGCCACACCAAGATCACCCAATTAGGATGATGAAGGGATGTTTGTAGGCAGGACCAAAAGAATCTGGCCGCCGCAAGCTGAGTAAGATGATAGTGACGGATCTGTTCCCGCGCTGCAATGGGATAAGGATGACTAGGCGACAGGTTATGAACCCCTTGGTCTGCGTTTGCGTCCTGCCTCCCATTTGCCGGCGCATCCTCATTGTGTCGGCGGACTCAGGGTGCAGGCATGTTCACGATGGTCTCTACAAGTACCTTTCCTTCCCTGTGACTCGTTCCATTTCTCCCCTGCTGAAATTCGCAGTGCGCCTCTGACTGTCTTTTTCAGCCATCTTTTATGGGTGCATTTGTTCTCCCTTTGGAAGCCACATGCGCACCTTGGCGGCGGGGGGAGTGTGTTGTGGATAATGAATAAAAGAGGCAGGGCTGTACGGGCACGCGGGTACGGGCCTAGCTCGCGCCTCTTGCTCGTGGCAGTTGGTTCGTGATCAGCGCAGCGAAAGGGCGACCGGCTGTCTGGCTCCTTTCTTACGTCGCGATCCCCGACATGGACTATGGTAGCGTTGTTTATGGGTCAGCAAGTAAAACATCCCTCAAAATGCTGGACCCAGTGCTCCATCTCGGGCTCCGCCTGGCGTTTGGCACCTTCCGCACTAGCCCGGTCGAAAGCCTCTATGTGGAGTGCAACAAATGGAACCTACAACGTCAGCGAGCATACACAGATCTCCTCTTTGCTTTTAAAATTTCATCCATGCCTCACAATCCTTTTAAATCAGTTTTTCATGATACGTCCATGACTGAACTCCTTTTAAATCGACCATCGTTCTCTGCGCCCTTCTCTTACAGAGTTAGAGAGGAAGCGTCAGAGCTTGCTGTCTCCTTTTGAGATACAATCCAAAGTTCTCTAACGGATTTTATAGCACCATGGCATCTCCGCCCTGTATCATGCGACACATCGTTCACACATGTAGATAAAAACCGAGCTCCCACATGTGCAATTCTGCAGCATTTCTTGTATTTGCAGCAGAAGTATGAGTGTTCTAAATTTTATACGGACGCTTCTAGAACTGCCACCTCTGTGTCCTGCGCGGCGAATGGGCCCGGCCTTAGTGTCACTAGAACTCTGAATAGTCATACTAGTATCTTTACGGCAGAGGCTTACGGTGTACTTCTTGTTGTCAATCATATACTTCAAAGCCACATCGCACAAACCATTATCTATACAGATTCCCTCAGTGTTGTGCGGGCACTGTCGTCAACAATGCCTTCAAAAACCACGTTGTCAATCTGATCGTCAAGGGTATTATGTCTGCGTATGTACGCAAATTTGAACTGGTTCTTTGCTGGGTCCCTGGCCACTGTGGTATAGCCGGGAACGAAGCAGCGGGCCGAATGTGCTACACTCTTGAATACAGTAGACATAACCACATTACCCTACACCGACGTGAAACCACACATCAGACAACAACTTCGCAAAACATGGCAAACACACTGGAGTGAACAAACAGACAACAAGTTACACGTAATAAAACCTCACTTGGGACCATACACCACCGACACACGCAATAGATACTCTGAAGTCGCCTTGGCCAGATTACGGATAGGGCACACACATGCAACGCACTCGCACTTTCTTACTGCATCTCCAAGACCTCTGTGCAGCAGGTGCGGAGAGGCCCTATCCGTAGTGCACATACTAATCATATGCAAAGCACTTCACACAACACGACACAAACACTTCAGAGAACTCTACAGACAACATATCCCACTACATCCATCGCTGTTTCTAGGTGACGATGCCAGTGTTTCTGTGAAACATGTGTTTGATTATTTGTCAGATGTTAAGTTTTTAAGCCTTATCTCATATCACGCATAATCAAATCTCGCCCTATACACCAGCCATCACCATTACCTTTAATTGATTTTACTATGTTCGGTTTACATGTTTTTATACCTACCTTTTTGTGGTAATCACTTCGCTTCATTATATAACTTCTTTTCTGGCGCTCTTTGCCCTCTTTGGCCTTCCGCCATGAAACACCAACCATCATCATCATCATGAACTGGCTCTTCGTGTGGACAAAAGCGGCAAGGTCTTTGCTCTCAAAACAGAACCTTCAAGGGTCATTCAAATTGCTTGCGAAGCAAACCTGGGCAAGATGCGCGAGGCCACTCCCCGTTCCTGCCATTTAGGAAATTAGCCTTTTTGCTTACGTAAGTTCCTTTTACCGATCGCATCGCCTGCCGATATCAAATGTATTATATGGTCGTTATCTTTCCTTGCACTGCAATGCGCAGTCAGCACGTAAAACTACGCCAATCTTACGAGTTTTTCTAAACGAGTTTCATTTTACTTTTCAAGTGATAATGCTTACAGAAACTTCGCACACCTGTCAAGACAAGTTCCGTCTGCCTGGCTTCAATAGCTTTTTATTTAAAAATCTCGAAGCGGTGAGGTAGTTATGCAGCTGGGATCGAATGAGCTTTCATGCAGCATGCTTGGAGATTTTCGAACCATGACGTCAAATGTCGAAGTTTTGACCCTATAACACAAAAGGCCAATTATGTCGGTTGTTTATCGTCCACCAAGCGGGAACACAGATCAGTTTTTCTCTTTTCGTAGGGGCTGCTTTATTCTGTGTGTTTGAACAATTTAGATATTGTACTATATGGTGACTACAATATTAACCTGTTGCAGTGTACGAAACAGTCACCGTATTTGCAGACTACTTCATTCCTTCTTTTGCAAGAATGTCATTACTCAGCCTACGCACTTTACCTGCCACTCTGAGAGCCTTTTGGACTTGTTCGTGACTAATAACTTGTCTGATAACATAATATCGGGAACTGTAATGTCGGACCTAAGTGCCCATCTCCCCATCTACATGTTTCACAAGTACAACGAAACACTCGGCAAAATAATATCTGATCTGCCACCACACATGCAAGACACAGCCATAAACAATCTAGAGAAGTTTCGAAGGAATGTAGAAAGCATAAATTAGAGCTCAGTATTTCAATCAAGCACTGCAAATCAAGCTTATGACACGTTTATGAATAGTCTTGAGAAAACGTACTATGACTTGTTCAATATAAAGCCGGTAAGAACGTCAGAAAATAAGGAGATCATGGTTAATGGATGAATTCCTGGACATTATTCCAGAAAGCTCTCTCTTTTCCAAATTTAAGGGAACAAAACAGCCAGGTGACCAATTAAGTTTTAAAAGAAGGAGGAGGAATAAATGTTTATTTCACGAGCGCTGGTGCTGCTGTTAGGGCGCCCGCCCGGTAGTGGGCGTCCTTGGTCCGGGATCTCCTGGCGTTGGCTGGCAGTCGAGGTTCTCTTCACTAGTATGCGCTGGGTCTCAGGGTCCGGACTGTTCAGGCAGATCACCCACTACTTGCAAGAGTAGGAGGTGTTGCGGGGTAGGCCTGGGGTTCGTCCGCACTCCCATACTTGGTGGCGTAGGGTTCCGGATAAGGGGCAGAATTTACAGGTGACCGGGTATAGGGTGGGCAAGATGGCATGAAGACATGCGCGATGAGGACAGGAGTGTCTTTGGAAGCCGGTGGCTTCTTGTCTGCAATACTCTGGATGTGGAGCCGAAAATATTCTTCGCCTTTGGCGGTAGTGGACCAGAATATCTCCATATTTTGCCAGAGGTCCTGTCTTGGGAGCAGCACGCTATGTTTGTGCCTTGTACATAATGTCCCGGCGCACATGCGCGCGCGCCGCGGCATGGGCCTCCTCAGTACCGGCGAGGGATGTGTGGGTACCCAGACGAATTCTATCTCCGCAATTTTGAGTAAAAGTTCTTCCGTAAGGCGAAGAAAGCTTACTTTGAGAATTCTTTTGTAGTTCCCGTAATGATGTCATATGGCATGAAACAAACAAGCTTCTAAACCGCGCTGCTAGGCGAAATGACAAACTTAAGTTATTGATCGGCGATAGAATAATAGAAGGTGTGGAGCTGGCAAAACGTTTCAATACATATTTTGCAATGTTAGTGCCTAGTGCTCACAAATACGGTGCTAACCATTTCGTGGGTGCGCCAAACAGTTACTCGGCCTTTTTCGATGCTACTCCATCGGTAATTTATTTTCTTCGTGTCTGTGTGCGATTTTCATGGCCTTCAAATTAAACCAATAAAATTTGTCCTTGACCTCTTGGCTACGGTCCTTTCCCATATTTTCGGCAGTACTGGCCCTGGACCTAAAGGGGGCCTTTCATAATGTCAGCCGCCACGATATCTTAGTTAACCTGAATGGTTAATGGCTAGACTGTGGGAACCGGACTTTTAACTATATCCGAGACTTCCTGTAAGGGCGGAAAGCCATTATCAAGATCGGAGACATAGCTTCGGAACCCATCGACCCCTGGGGGCGGGGTACGTCACAAGAAGCGGTTCTGTCTCCCCTACTCTTTAATATCGCCCTGATTGGCCTCCCGGCTAAACTAGGGGTCATACCAGATCTGCGCCAAGGCTTGTACGCCGACGATATAAAGGTGTGGGCTGGCAAGGCCTCGCTGGTGGCGATGCAGAACCGCCTACAACTCACCGCCGAGGTACTCAACGAATACGCCAAGACCTGTAGCCTCTCTTGCTCCCCGTAAAAATCAGAGCTCCTCATGTTGCAATAGGGAAGGAGGCAATCCCCAACCATCGAGATCGCCACGGACTGCCATTCCATCAGTCCTTCCCTCGCATCAAGATCTTAGGAATGTTCTTCCAGGAGGACAACACAAATACAGTTCTGATGAGCCGGCTCAAGTGCCCTACCGAACAAGTCACACACATGCCCCGAAGAATAACGACAAAATCTACGGGCACGAAAGAGACGGACACGCTTCGGCTCATAGAGGCCTCTGTGATATCCCGACTGGCTTACACCCTTCCATATACCATGGTCAACGAGACCGAAACAGCTAAGTTGGATGCATTAATGAGAAAGGCAAATAAGCAGGCTCTGAGGACCCCCTTAGGCATCTCGAAAGAAACACTTTAAAATGGGTATTCACAACACAGTGGCTGAAATCATCGGGGGTCATCTATCAAATCAGCGAAGAATATTCCTCATAGATAGACTAGGCATGACATCCCCTGTAGAGAGGCAGTATCGGGATATTGCAATCGAACTGCTATAGAAGATAGCGCCCATACCGAGTGCATCAGGTACACCATGCACGCAGAGCACAGGCAAGTGCTTGTGCAATGGGAAAGGCCCACGACAACAGGGACCGTACGGTGTATACTGATGTGGCAGACAATGCCAAATGGGGATCAATGACTTTCATTGTGACAACCGCAACCTCGCATATTACCAGCATCACCCTACCCTGCACGACCGCTGACCAAGCAGAAGAGGCTTCTATTGCACTGGCCACCTCTCAGACTAACATAGATAGTTAGAACAGATTCGCAACAGGCATACCGAAATTACATTCACGGAAGAATATCCAGATCTGCCTTAAACATTCTTCTTCAACGTCCGCTTGCCCGACACGTAAAAATGCTTTGGACTCCAGCCCATTCCATTCTTCAGGGCAATAACACCATCGTTAATACTGCAAGAGAGCCACCTAACCGGGCACCACGTGGGATAAGGGCTGTGAGGGCAGGTCGATAATTTTTAGATGCGACGCATCTCTTGCTCTGAGGCATGTCCCTCCTGCGTCGGCGTCGGCGGCGTCCGCACGCCACCTGCGCATGCGCGACTCTCCTCCGCTCTTCTCTCCGACAGCTGGGTGCAACGCTCTCACTCCGTCTAATTATCATAAACAACAGCTGCGTACGCGTGCTTCGCTCGCTTCGCTCCGCTCCCGTCGCGCAAGTGCGCGCATGCGCGACTCTCCTCCGCTTTCTCCTCTCCTTCAGGTGCTGTGAATATAAAGCGGGTAGCGCGCTGCGGCGGTTCAGTCAGCGCTCGCTCTCGTTCGAATTCGCGTCACTTTGCTTGACGACTGCGTGCTTGACTTGATTCTTCCGATGAAGACGTGATGGAAGCGACGGTCGCATGTAATGGAAATGCATCATACGCGTTCACAACACGTTTCACCCGATTTAGAGAATCAACACAACGGAAACACCAATTGAACCCCCCGATGCGTCGCACCAAACCAGGGTTCCCTCGCGGGAAGATGGGCGTAATTTTCTTTTAATTTGTTTTTCCCCTGATTTGAAGAACAGAGTAACTGAGGCATGCTGCCTATTTTTTGGGAATGTACCTGAGGAAAAACATAGGTTACAAATATCGCAAGTGAGAGAGAGAGAGAGAGAGTGAGATAAACTTATTTATTAGCAAAGAAAATTGCTTAGGAGTGTCCTTATTTCAGGACCCCATTCGTGGTGCCAGCAGCGAGGCCTTTTTCCACTAACCAAATCTGGTCGTCCGCATTCGAACTGGACAGCACGCCCTCCTACTGCTCATAAGACGGGCGACAAATTCTGTCTCACTTGGGTGTTTTCTTTTTTTTGACACCACCGCAGGTGCGGGCCAGGTTCGCTACAAAACTGACACAGAGCGGAGTACAGAGAGGGATGCATTAGGTGCAATTTCGGCAAGTGGGGAAACGTATTCTATTCGTTCGAAGCAGCCTAAGTGATCTCTCCTGGGCTTTAGTTACGTATTTCTAGGCGGAGGTGAGCCCTGCGCTTGAGCCTGTAATGCTTATATTACCTGTAATTACGAAAGGATTAGAACTGCATCGCGGAATTTTGTGAGAACCGCTGTATTATATCTGTTCTTGAATAGCTCTGTAGTGTACTTGAACAGACAAGGGCACAACACACAAAGACGGAACGATGTGCCAACGATTTTCCGCATCGTTTCGTCTTTGCGTGTTGTTCTTTCGTCTGTTTAAAGGGGCCATGCAGACAAAACACAAGTTTGGTTCATTTAAAAAATTGCCTCGTTAGAATCACACTGACACCAATTCTGACGTAAACTTCGCTCAAATAAGCTACATAATTAGGAAAAAAGGGAATGGCCGTGCCACCCACTAGCTCATTTCCCGCAACAGAACCTATGAAGTCATAAACTCTGCTGTGCGATCGGCTGAGGCCGGCAAAAGCAAACGTAAATTGGGGAGGGCTTATAAGCTTGCCGAACGAGCTGTTGCGCTTAAATGTAGGGCACATTCTTTTTCTAGCAGTAACAATTGTGGGGTGAACAATTAAAGTTATTAATGAACCCGTAAACACCGAAGCAGTCAGTGCAGCAGCTTGCCGTCTGACCGCTAACCCGGCCGACGGAAGCGCTCGACTTGTCTAAAACAACACTGACCGACAGAAGCGCCACGGTCGCTTACGTGACTATGTTTTTCGAGCCATAGCTTAAGTTTTAGGAAACGATTAGTATGAACCGCAATAAAAATACGGCTGGTGTAGAAGTTCGGCCAGAAACAAAGTACCAATTCTGGCAGTTCAGCTAAGGCCCCTAGGCCTTAATTTCAGCAGTATTGCAACGCCATCAATGAAAGTGGGCGATAAACAAGATAATCGAACGGGCGCCTGTGAGCCCTGATCAGCAGGCTATATTTAGTTTTAAGGTCCTGCTCCTAATACGTCATTGTCAACGTCATGAATTAGTGTGATTTAGTGGGAGAATTGAAATTTTCACTTACAATATTTAATTTCCCAGCCAATAAAACATCGTTTGATGCCGAACAAGCGCCTAGGGCCTCATAAAACACTAAATCTTTCGAATAAAACTAACTTGTATTTTGTTTGCATGGCCCCTTAAAGTGCTAATACAGCGCGATTCAAGAACATGTTTCACTAACTAGCCTCTGTTTCAGCCTTGCTGTGTTATATCCCCATATCAGTTTGTCTTTGGACGAGATACGTCAACAGAACTCGCTTCGCCAGTTCAAAAAAAAATACTTTCCGGATTCCCTAATAAAACAGATAAATGGAGGATTTTTATGGGCTTCAAATGGGGTTAGACGGGAGACAAGAACAGAGAAGTGATCTCGTCCAGTTGACATTGTCCCCCATCTTCACACTTCGAGAAATTATTGCGGATTCCCTGAATTTTTTCCCTTTGCTTGCACAGACCCCCCCCCCCCTCCCAGCCGGTTTTCCGTCCGGCCCTGCGCCGTCTCGGCTTCATGCAACTCGGCCTACCCTCAAAATGTGGCCGGCCGAATCCTGTTCTAAAGCATTTTACAAGGTAAACAATGATAATATGTTAACCAAGCTAGAACACTATGGTTTTCGTGGGGTAACTCCTGAACTTTTAAAGTCATTTCTGAAGTTGAGAAAACAATGCATGCGTTAGAATAAAATAAAGTAGTGGAGTTCCGCAAGGTAGCATTCTCGGGCCTGTTATATTTTTTTTTAATGATTTATTCAATATTAGCGAACGTGGTTAATATGTCGTCTACGCTGATGATACGAGCCTGTTCTTTTATTCCGATGATAAACATTAACTTTGAAACTGACCGATACTATCATTAAACCTTTGCTGCAGTGGTGCGAATTAAACACCAGAACAAAAGAGAGCTGTAATATTTAGGACTGAACAAAAAAAAACATTACATCCGATTTGAACCTATTCCCTGGATCTGAGAACGTGAAGGTTGTAAAGGAAGTCAAAACCCTTGGAGTAACCTTTAACCAACATTCGCTTTAGGATACACACGTTTAATGCGTTGGAGGAAGCTCGGCTTGCGGTATTCTTTCCTCACTGCGACGCATTCTCCCCAACCGGACAAACTGTGTAGCGCTATTTTTCACCCTCCACATAAACTACAGACATCTTGTATGGGGCAGCACATGTGAAGCAAACATAACTAAATCTTTTTTACCGCAAAAGAAAGCGTTTCGTATATTGCAAACATTTCATACGACTCCCACATAGCAGAACGTTTCGAATTCAAGGTGCTCCCTCTGCAGAGCTTGTATAAGTATAATACATGGCCCGCTGGGCTTACGTGCGTTTCTTCCAGGTGGTCAGTCGGGAACTAAGTTTATGCTCTTGTTGACATCACCGGTGACACTCATAGGTTGTATACCACCCTTTTCAGTGATTAGGTAGCTTACTATAATAATTTCAAATTTCAAAGTGCTTGCCGAGGGCACCCACTCATACCTGTTCTGGCCGGATTTTTTTCTCGTGGCTGGGACCAGCCCTTTCAACCTGTCCAAGGATGTTGTATTCGTTTCTTGTATTCGTAATCCTGACTTCGCCTTCTCTTAGCGATATCATTTTGACACATGCTGTAATCACTTTTACCGAGGTAATGGCTCTGTCTGTATATCTAAAAGCAACTTAAAGGCAGGCAACCTGTAAAGCCATGCCGAGTTTCCTCGACACTACATAAGAAGAACAAGCACTGATGCCTACGTGATTGTTACATTATGGAAGAGCCGGTAGGTAGTTTCGGAGATAAAATGGAAATTTTTGCAAGTTCTTAGAAGGTAATCAAAGTTTCCTCCCATGCTCAAGTTCCCATGTGCATTCTTCTAACCAGGAAACACGAAATTCTGCAAGCTACAAATTCAGTACCTACCGAATCAGAAGCCCTACCTGCAGCCTAAATAAGGTAGGGCCATGTCGGCTGCACAGTTTTGCGCAGCGTCGTTATTCCTTCTGCTCCGAAGGCTTCGGCATGCCGCGTCACAAACACGCGTGGGGAAATCGGTGTGTCGGCTGCTGTGAAAATGTTTGTACTTTCATTATGATGAGAAGAAATTCTGTTCTATGTTTGAGAATCCGTTCTCTTTTCGGAGTATCTGACGAATCATGGGCATATTAAATAAAATTTACTTTGAAGTTTTTCAACCAGAAAAAATGTTCTCCCAATTTTTTTAATCAAAATTTTCGTCATATTTGATGTCTTATTTTAGCAACGCTAAGTACCACAAGCACAATGTTTATCTGGTGGAAACTGTGGAGAGCTTCCACCATATGAATTAAACCACTCAAGTGACATCCATTCCTGTAAAGAGGTTTGACTAAAATGTTATTGTACGATCATTTGTGACTTGTCGCTCCTGGCATAAATGCTAGTTTTCCTGCAATTCTGCCGTCACTTCTTTCAGTTGCTTGGAAGTCAAGAACGTCTGGTCCTGGTCAGGGTATCCGCTTACAACTGGATAAGAGACAACTGGAGGTGCATTAAATCAGTGTTCGTTGGCACTGGCTGTGACAACGACACGTATTATCGAGTTTGGGAGTATTGGATGCCACCTGTTCCGTTGCGGCATTCAGGACACAGGCAAGTCACATCTAGCAAATAGTTTAGGACCGTTTCTACCCCGTTCAGTTGTTAGAAACACGTGGAAAATTTGCGCAATAGTTACTTATTTAGAGAAAATAACCAAGAAGCGCACTCCCTAATTGTAAAACAGCAAACATTTGCTTATGCTGAAATATAATGAGCCCGTTATAGCGAACACGGGGAGACTAATGTTGTTTTCATTAGGCCGTTTTTTGTGAAACTTAGATATGCGATAAAAAATAATTTTCCTAGATATATGTCATTGGGACAATTTGTTCTGAAACCTAACCTGCAGAAAAATGGTTGGCTCAAAACGTTGTTACCCGGGCTTTGGAAAGAAAACACGTACAATGCAAATTCTATTAAGTGATAATTTTCATAGTTGCGTTCTCCACATGTAAGAACATGTTTTCCAAAATTTTCTAGCAATAGTATCGAATCACAAAGGTGAGCCAAGTGTTTCAATAACTGAAGCGCCTAAGCACGGTTCAAAATTTAGTTGCATGCCTATGCCTTAGCACATTACTTTATTAAATGTTTAAATCCACCGCTTCTACCTGTCTGCAAAAGAGCGCCCATTACAGACCAGCTCATAGCCTCATATAGCAATGAGTCGATGACTGGGCACTATGGGCCCAGGATACATGACAACCGTGTACACAAAACACGTGCTTGAACTAGCAGTGCGACGTGCCCAATGATACGCTAGTTGGTCCGTTCTAGTGGTACACAAAGCTGAAGTTTTCATATAATAACTACTTGGTGAAAATAGAATGCAATTGTCATAATTGAAACGCCAAGCGGAAGGCTGATGATGGAGATAATGCAACATCATTTGGACCGTGAGATATGTGTACCCTGAACTGATACCTACTCCAAGAGGGAAAGCAGTTAAAGGGTGAACGGGTGAAAGCAGCATCGACAATAAAGTCACTCTTGCCACTACCCTCAAAGAAGTTAAACGACAGCAGCATATCATCGTTGCGTTGTTCGTGGGCATTCAAGCAGCATGTGAATGCGTGGCGCATAAATCTATTCGGTCAGCGACGAAGTCTTCAGTCACCGGAAGCCGCATGTACGCATGGCTATCTATGTGCTTAGGTGTAGGTGCAGCGGTGACTCATCCGTACACAGCTTCCGGCGTTCCCCCCCCCCCTGGTGATTCTTAAAATACCCCCCTGCTCCTGTTCATTCTCTTCTGTTACCTACATCATTGGAGGTTGCGTTTGAGTTGCTTCTACCAAGTCAGATAAACTTTATTGTGGCGAAAAGAATACTGCAATTGTTGGCGCAAATGTGCGCGGATATGCGCGGGTACGAATTCATACTATCCATTTATTTGTAGGACAAGCGCTCTAGAAGCACCAGCGGCGGTTGCGTCATCCAAATTTTTTCAATTCATTTTCTTTTTAATTTTGACTGTGAAGGAACACACAAACACAAAGACATTTACATATACACACAGGAATAACTCTATTGCATTTTTAAATAGAGGGACGTGGTGTACTACAATGATTTTCTAATGTAATGGTGTAGCCAATTCTCGAGGAATGAATATGTTGCTGTATGTCCACGTCACGTTCGAATTCTTTTGCCTGTTTTTTTAACACTGAAAACATCTGCAGCCTTCACTGACCGCTTCTACAGGGTTTTGTTATCAGCGGCTTATCAAATACACGGAAGTGTTGTGTGTCTCAGCAATGCTACTCTTTCTAGTAGACAACAATAACAGCCTCCTCAGGCCCACTGCGGGGCGACGGCCTCTCCCATTGACGTCCATCAGCTCGTGTCCTGCGCCGCTCGAGTACAGTGTTGGCCTCCTAATTTCCGTATTTAATCCCTCCATCTTGTTATTGGCCTCCTCGTTTTTATAGACCCATCTCTTAATATACAATCTGTTATTCATTCTCTCCACCGGTTCTCGGTTCGTTTCACTACCTGGCCAGCCCAAGCCCATTTCTTTTTCTTTACTTACACTATGATATCATCCACTCGAGTTTGTTCCCTGATCGATGAAGCTTGTTTATGGGTCCCTGAGCGTCACTCCTACGATACCGTTCCATGTCCCGTTGGGTGGATCTAAGTTTGTTTTCTAGTTGTTTAGTAAGTCGCCAAATTTCAGCTCCGTATGTCATCACCGGCAGTATGCTCTGGTTGTATATTTTCTTTTAGAGTAAGAAAGGTCGCTCAGTTTTCATTATTTGAGAGTGTTTGCATAGTGCTGCCCAGCCCATACCTATTCTACGCCGCATTTCTCTCTCGTTGTTAAGGTCAGAACTAACCATCTGTCCGAGCTAATCATATTATTGTACTTCTTCTAGCGCTTTGTTTATTAAGCTGAAGAGGGCGCTTACAGCATGCTTAGTCTCGATTACTTTAGTTTTATTCATATTAATTTTTAGTCCCACGGCAACGCTTTTTGATTGCAGTTCCTGAAGCATTTTTGCAGGTGTTCTGAAGTCCCACTCAGCAATTCTTTTGCAAGCCTCAAATGACTCAAGTATTCTCCGTTTATCCTTAATCCTGTGTTTTCTCAGTCATGCTTTCTGAATACCCCTCCAGACATGCTGTGAATAGTTTTAGAGTTTTGGCGAAATATTGTGTCCCTGTCTTACTCCCTTTTAGATGGGGAATTTATCGCTTTGCTTCTGAAGCGTTATCTTGGCTGTTATATGTGCCGTCTGGAAGTTGTATGTACGTCTAACGACTCATAAAAATAGCTCTTCTGATATTTTACATTCATTAGGGATGGACACATTGTCACTTTCAAGCAGAGGTGATCAATATATACAATTCCTTCAGTAACAAAAATGAGGCCATACCGGATTCACCCGAAATTAGAATAAATGCCCGCCATGTGCAGCAGAACTTATAATCGTACACAGTGCTAAACAAAAGGCGCAGTGTTGTGCGAAAAGCAAAGGGCCAATTTGGGATAACCAATTAGTTGACAGCTATAAGAAGTACAAATAGTTTTATCCGCCGCATAGACTTGGAAACATTCACTTACTAACTGAATTAATCAGTAACAAGCGTTGTGTCAGCGCGCGCAAGTAATGATGAACACTAAGCGCGCACACACACAAGCCAAAGCACACAATCTGGCTAGGGAAATAACGCAAAAAGTTATACAAATGAAGGAAAGTGAGGTGCATGAGAGCCTAGCAGGGTGAGGTCTCCTGTGTCAGCTCTAAAGCAACTGGAAGTGGGCAATTATAATTCTGAATTTGTTTTGTTTAATGTTACCTGCTCCGTTTTGTATTAAAAACCGTAATGCGACAGTTTCATATGTGAGGTTTATTCTTTATTTGCGCGGGAGAATATATGTTTTTGTCTTCGATTTGTGAAAAGCCAAACAATCGCGTCTCTAATGTTCAGTTCGTGCACAAGAAGAACACGATGATAAAACCGAACCGCCACAATATTTTGTAAATTTTATATATGCTATTATGTCGTACCATCTCAATTGACTTTTCGTCAGGGAGGTATTTTTGTGATTGCACGATTGCTTATGCAACCTTTCACAAGCGTTAAATAGCTCACATGAAATCTAACTGCCTCGTACTATGCGGTCTTGTAAGTACTTGTAATAGGCAGACAGGAAGACCTCTCCGTGAGCAATGCTAACAAATCGCGTTAACGTTCTGCCAGTGCAACTATTCGTAATGGTTGTTATAAATATATATATATATATATATATAGACAGAAAATAAGGGTTGGCAGTCAAGAAAACCTCGGAAAGCAAAGGGGAGGTTGTGATGACTGCCAACCCTTATTTTCTGTCTTATTTCACGGAGACCCTCATTTCCCAATTTTCTGATTCGCTATATATATATATATATATATATATATATATATATATATATATTGTTACGTGGTGGGTGGTGGAAGGACAAAGGACGCGAACTATGAGATGGGCGAACGATGTATTCTCACTATTTACAAGATGTCGGCCATGAGTCAGAACCCGCGCTGGCTGCGCGCCTTCCCAGCTTCTTGTTCTCATCCTCGCCGTCGTCTTGTAACATAACCCCGCCGTCGAGGGAGACCGTCCCGGTCGAGGCCTTAGTAGGTGAGCGAGTGTTGCGAGTACGAAAGATGAAATAACACACTGTGAAGACTTCGTTGCCACCACGGGTGAGGATGAAGAGCTTGAACACTGGCCCCAGAACAGCCATGCCCGCCGACGTCATGAAGCAATGTCCTAAGCCCTTGAGAAGACGCGCCGGCGAACACGGCAGGGGGACGGTATCGTCGTCTTGTCTGGTCGCGGCTTCTCACGTCTCCGCTGATTTCGGCTTGTCATAAGCTGGGGCACGGGCTGGGGAACAGATGCCGTGATGGCTCACCAAAGCTGGGGCATGCTGACGCGGTCCAAGAGTCTGGAGAAGATGGCTTCAGGAGCCAAGACGGCGCGACACTGGGGGCCAGGATGAAGATGATTACCCCGCACACTCCACGAAACTGTAAGATGGGTTTATTTCCGAAGGAAATGCAGCAGGACGCTCAGCGAAGGCAGTCCGTAGCAAGCGGGGCAGATGGCTGGCTCTCACGCGCTCTTCTCGCGGTCCACGCTGATGATGATCCCTGTCCGGTTCACTGGTTCTTCATCTTCCTTGTCGCTATTTTACGATGGTCAATCTCCTTGAAAGGGTAGGAGATACTTGTATCTCTTCCGGATCGACAATGCCTCAGACTATCTGCAAGCAGCTGAGTTCTTTTCATCGCTGCACCTGCGCTCCGGTTATTGGCAGGTGCCGATGGCAGACAATGACCGTAAAAAAACTGCGTTTGTGACCCCCGACGGATTATATGAAGTGAAGTGAAAGAGACTTTAATGATCGCCGGCAACAGGCGTAGTGTCTCCACTACGCCCGGACGTAGCCACTCGTCAATCCTGGTGGCATTCGACTAAGCAACACTTTCGTTACTCACTGCGGGGGTGGACACCCTTGTCCCCGAAGGGAGGGCGTCGGCCCGCAGCTTTCTCTCCGGTGCTGCCGTTCGAGAGCCGTTAGGACCTGCTGGACGGCTGAGAGCTGAATGTCCTTGTCGTAACTGCGTATGGCGTCTTGTAACGACGGCGGAAGGTCGGTCCTGGTTGAAGCTTCGTGTGGTCGCACTTCACAATCCCATAATAAATGAGCGGCTGTTGCCCTGGAGTTAGTGCACAACACACACTTGTCGTCCGTGTAGAGTTCTGGTTGGATATGTTTCATAATGACCGGGGTCATTAATGAATTTGTCTGTAGCTGCCTGAACGTAGACCCTTGTTCTCTAGTCAACTCGGGGTGAGGCGGTGCCAGCACCCTCCTGTTGTTCCTGTAATACTTTGTGATACCCTGAAAGGTATCGTACCTATCCTTTGTCTCCGTCCACCACTCTACAGACGAATCCATTACAGCCGCGCGGCCTGCTAATTCTCGCGCCACTGAATTTGCCGTCTCGTTGTGGTTGGCAGCCGATTCTGACACATCGTTCCCTGCGTGAGCGGGGAACCACTTGACTGCTACCTTACGTCCGTCGATGTTCACCGCACTGCTCGAGCAACCGCACGAGCAACCGCACTGCTCCACAGCACATCCGGCCTTTGGAGAAGTTACGCACTGCACTTTTGGAGTCACTTAGCACAGTCGTTGTTTCTGGGTCCGCGATGGCCAGGGCGATGGCCAACTCCTCTGCACACTGCGCTTCTCGTGTAACGATGCTCGCAGCGTTGACCGTGTCTCCCGTCCTTGCATCGATGACTACTGCTGCAAAGCATCGGCGGTCGCTGTACTCTGCAGCGTCTACGAATCTGGTGCCGGGAACGCTCAGGTGCTGCTCTAACATGGCCTTCGCCCTGGCCATTCTTCTATCCTTGTTGTGAGTCGGGTCCATGTTCTTGGGTAGGCGGTTACCCGCCTGGTTGGCAAGGTCACGGCTGCCACGCAGCTCATCAAACGAGTGGCAAACAGAAAATCCGGCATGAGAGAGGACAGCCTACTCAGGTTGATCCAATCATTTGCAATAAGTCACGTTGCTTACGCCGCGGCCTTCCACAACTGGCTACTTCAAGAGCGTAACCGACTGAACGCTGCCATAAGAAAGTCATACAAGGCAGCCATCGGTGTTCTCGACATCGCAAACACCGAAAAGCTCCTCGAGCTCGGAATCCATAATACTTTGGAGGAAATCATAGAAGCCCAGCAAGTAGCCCAGATCGAGCGGCTCAAAGGATCGAAGACGGGAAGATCCATCCTTGCCCGACTCGGTATGGAAACGGCGTCCAGCACTCGTAGCCCCGGCAAGCAAGAAGAACGAGACATCCCGGCTGTCATCCGGAATGCTACCAGAGTCTATCCTCTACCCAAGAACATGGACCCGACGGATTATATGAATTTAACGTAATGCCGTTCGGGTTATGTAATCCGCCCGCCACTTTTAAGCGAGAGATGGGCGACATTCTGCGTGGCCTCAAGTGGAAAACTTGTCTATGTTACTTGGACGATATCGTTATATTTTCCCCTGATTTCGACACCCATCTTACTCATCTAGAGCAAAATGTGCAGTGCCTAACGGATGCTGGTCTACAGCTAAACATAAAGAAGTGCCATTTTGCGGCCCGAAAGCTGACGATTCTAGGTCATGTGGTTTAAAAGGACGGTGTTCTCCCTGACCCTGCTAAGCTGCAAGCTGTGGCCGACTTCCCGAAGCCGACCACTCTAAAAGCCCTGCGCAGTTTGATTGGCCTTTGTTCATATTTGTCGGCGATGCGTTCCAAATTTTGCATCCGTTATTGCACTCTGACCAAGCTTCTCGGCGGAAGCCATGACTTGTCCACCTGGTCTCCTGCATGCGATGCAGCCTTTTTGACATTACGTCGGCTGCTTACCTCACCCCCTATACTGCGCCACTTTGAACCTCGTGCGCCCACCGAGATTCATACTGACGCCCGTGGCGTCGGGTTGGGAGCTATACTTGCCCAAAGGAAGCCAGGATTTGACGAGTACGTTATTGCCTATGCGAGCCGTACGCTTACAAAAGTCGAATCCAATTACACTATCACTGAAAAAGAGTGTTTGGTTATCGTGTGGGCTATTGCCAAATTCCGCCCCTACCTTTACGGCCGTGCCTTCGGTGTCGTCACAGACCATCACGCCCTTTGCTGGCTGACATCACTGAAGGATCCCTCTGGTCGCCTTGCCCGCTTGGCTCTTCATCTCCAGGCATATGACATCCGCGTGATATATCGGTCTGGTCGAAAACAAAACCATGCGGACTTACTCTCCCGTTCACCGCTGGGCACGGATACGGCAGAGCTTACGGCCATTGACTCAACCCCGACATTCCAACCATTTGAGGACATGGCGGGGCAACAGCGGAAGGATCCTTGGATATCCTCACTCTGTGACCTCCTTTCTAATCCTACGCTGTGTACTGCTCCATGGGAGCTGCGCCGTCAGGCTGCGCACTTCGCCATCCGTGAGGGACTGCTCTATCGCCGCAATTATCGTCCAGAAGGACGCAAATGGTTGCTCGTGATCCCTCGTCACTTGCGGACTGCCGTTTGTGCTAGTTTACACGCGGATATGCATTGTGCCCATGCAGGCGTGCTGAAGACGTACGAACGACTGCGACAGCGCTATTTTTGGAGCGGCATGTACACCTTCGCGATGAAGTTTATTCGGACATTCCAAGACTGCCAGCGTCGGAAGTCCCCGCCTCAGCAACAAACCGGTCCATTGCAGCCTTTACCCTGCCCAGCGCGACCTCTCGATCGGGTCGGTATTGACTTATACGGGCCGCTGCCAGCTAATTCTGCCGGCAACCGTTGGGCCGTGGTTGCTATTTCACCACCTCACGCGATACGCTGAGACCACTGCGCTACCGGCTGCCACGGCGAGGGAAGTTGCTACTTTCCTTCTACAGCGTTTCATCCTCCGCCACGGAGCACCACGTGAACTTCTAAGTGATAGAGGGCGTGTATTTTTGTCGGAAGTGATAGACGCTCTCCTGGAAAAATGCCACGTGACTCACCGCACCATTACTGCCTACCACCCGCAGACGAATGGGCTGACGGAGAGGTTTAACCGCACTCTTGGCGATATGCTCGCCAAGTACATCTCTTCCGACCACTCAAACTGGGACACAATTCTTCCCTTTGTGACGTACGCCTATAACATCGCGATGCAGTCCACCACGGGATTCTCTCCTTTTTTCCTTCTTTCCGGTCGTGAACAATCGTGCACTCGCAAAACAATTTTCCCCTATCGACCTGATGTTTCTGAGCACACGACCATTTCTCGACTCTGCAGCCACGTCGAAGAATGCCGCCAGATTGCCCGCGCTTTAACTTCTGAAGACAGTCGCACCAAAAACATCGTGATGATGGTGACCGCCCAGAAGCAACTATTTCTCCCGGCTACCTGGTATGGCTTTGGATACCGACTACTACTCCCGGTCTCTCCAGCAAGCTGCTATCCAAATACCACGGCCCATACCGCGTTGTCGAACGCGCGTCACCTTTCAATTACGTTGTGCTGCCGCTAACCCCGTCCTCAGACCTCCGTCGCCTAAGCCGCGAGACATTCCACGTGCAGCGCCTCAAGCGTTATTACATCCTGTTGTCGTAGCGCGCCCCTAAGTCGCCAGGGTAGCTCCCTTCGCGGCGGGGTGTGATTGTAGTGGGGAAGAGATACAAGTATCTCCTGCCCTTTCAAGGAGGTTGGTCATGGTAAAATAGCGACAAGGAAGATGAAGAACCAGTGAACCGGACAGGGATCATCGTAAGCATGGACCGCGAGAAGAGCGCGTGAGAGCCAGCCATCTGCCCCGCTTGCTTCGGACCTTCGGATCGCTTGCTTGACGGGGACCTTCTTTTTAACCCCCGGGCAGTGACTCGAGTGTCTACGACATGTCGAGAGTGGTCGACCAGTGTTGAACCCTCCCCCTTCCCCCCGAGTGGCGCTGGCTACCACCCCCAAGTGCAGGAAACAAAAAAAATTACGACGACGACGACACATGTCGTGGTGCTTCACAGCGGCTCCTGCTTAAATGACAATTAGTGCAGCGTCAATCAACTGGTATCGTTGTGTAATTAGTACCAGAAGATCCGGGAAGGTACCGCGCACACGCTGATACCAAGTTCAACCAAGTGGTACGTGAAATTCGGACTTTTTTCCTGATTTTTTCGGAGCCCCGGCAGCACCCCGAGCCAAGCCTAACTGCTCGGCCGGGGAATACACGGGAAGCATAGGCCGTTAGGCTTAGCGAGCCGAGGTATGGGTGATGCAATGGAAACGGCCACGTCGCCTGACCTGTCACCGACCCCTAGTTCTGACGACATGGGCCGGATGTGCGTCGAGGTTAACGGCGAGGAAATGGCATCAGAAGACGACGCGGCGGCAGCGGATTGGACGGAAGTCGTTCACCGCTCCAAAAAGCCGAGGAAGGACAGCGTGCCGGTGACTACGCACCAACCGCGCCCGAGGACGAAGACGTTTGCCAAGAAGGCAGCAGCTACGGCCACGATGGCGGCAAGAATGCCCGACGTACTGCCGAAAGAAGATACAAAGATCGTCGTGCGGCCGCGGGGCGGCTTGTGTATTGCGAAAACACCCATCGCAGTCATGGCGGCGGCGGTCACCGCGGCGGCCAATATCCAGGGAAAAGAAGCGGCGGACGACACATTCCTGCCAAACAACGAGCAGAATATCCTGGTCCTGAGTACCCCTGATCTTTCTCGGGCACGCAAGTATGCCAGGATTCAGGAGATAAAAATCGGAGAACAGGTGCACGAAGTGGGAGCGTACATGACGGTTCCCGACAGTGTCGGGAGTAATACGAGGGGTGCCAGAAATTGACAAAAGCATTGTAACCAAGAGAAACCCGACGGCGGTAGGAGCGAAACGAATTGGGACCTCGACCACGGTTATCGTGGCCTTCGAGGGGGAAAAGTGCCTGATTATATTTTCTATGGCCCAGCAGTGATGAAGTGTAGCCTCTACCGAAAACACTTCGATGTGTGTAAAACTTGCGGGAAAGTTGGACACAGAAAGGATGTATGTCCCACGCCGAAAGTTAGGGTGTGCTTCGACTGCGGGGCAAACAACCCGGGCGAAGGCCACGCCGAGGTTTGCAAACCAAAATGCAGACTTGGCGATGGCCAGCACCCCACGGGCGGCAGGGGCTGTAAAAATAAATTTAAGACGCCGTACGTCGTCACAAAGAGGCGATGGGAGAGGAAAATGGCCGAACAGAAAAAGATGATGCAAGAACAAGAGAACCTTGTACCGCGCAGCTTCCCGGCGCTGGGGAATGGCGATAGGGCAAAAAGTCAAGAGCGGGCGTCACGGTCGCAAAGCCGCACAGCCGGAAAGGTTATCAGTTGGAGCAACCGCCGAGCGGCGAGCAAAGGACGTTCTAAATCACGGGAAAGAGTGAGCTGGGTTCAGATTGCCGGGGTTAACGGTGGCAGGAAAGGAAAGGTCGAGATGCAGTCGCGCGCATCGAGTAGTTGGAGCGCCGAGAGCGAGGCAATCAAGACGATGCGGGAGATGATCGAAGTGCTCCGCAAGGAGAATGCGCAGCTGCGCGCGGCAACCGAAAGGAACAACAGACAGGTGGAGGAACTCAAGGAACTCATGAAGGCTAACGCCCGCCAGCAGCAAGCGCAGCAGCCACCGGCGCAGCAAGAGCCGCAAGAAAAGCCAGAAGAAGAGGAGGTCAAGGTGACCGCGAGGCAATCAACAACGTCCTCGGAGCCGGCGCTAAAGAAAAGGGCGGTCGAAAACCTCCGCGAACGTAAGCTCGCTGAGCGAATAGACACGCTAGAAGGCAACGTGACGCAGCTGACGGCTCGTGTAACGAGCCTAGAACAGACGTGCCAAAGCATCTCGGAAGTAGTACACCAGACCGCCGCGGCGGTTCGTCAACTAACGGAACAAATGAACAACATCCAAGCATGGATCGGAACTCAAATAAGAAAGTGAGAACAACGGCGAAGAGCCTCACGGCGTGGCACTGGAATTGTAACGGGTTCGCAAGCAAGAAGGCGGTGTTGCAGCAGCACATACAACAGTTGGCGAGGAAACCAGACATTATAATGATCCAAGAAACCCACGTAGAAGAGACCCGACTTCCCGGGTACAGGACGCATGCCAGCCCGCCCAGCCGAGCAGCAAGCGGCAAGGGACGAGGCGTCTGCACCCTGGTGAGGAAGGGACTCAACTGCGTGGAGAGGGAAGGCATCAAGAACTCACTGATCGAACACACGATGATCGAAGTAATAACTGGAAGGACGAGGAAGGAGAGTACATTTTTCGTTAACATTTACAGCAGCCCAACGCACAGCAAACAAAAATTCAAGTCAATCCTACACAAGGCTTGCAAGACCGCCGCAAGCAAAGACAACCTAGTAATCTGCGGCGACTTCAACGCTCCGTGCCAGGCCTGGGGCTACGCCAAGACGTCGGCCAAGGGACGCGATCTCCTGACCGACGCCACAGATGCGGGCCTCACCCTCGTAACGGACCCGGTGCACCCGACGCGGATCGGCAACTCGGTCAGCAGGGATACCACGCCGGACCTCACCTTCGTCAGGACGCCGAATGGGGGCCAACAGCCCGAATGGACCAACACCGGCCAAGACCTGGGCAGCGATCACTTTATTATTGAGGTGACGGTGCCGCTCACGGGGACATCAGAAGAAAAACGGGTCCACAAGATCACGGACTGGGACCTCTACCGAAGCCTGTTACCGGCCGAGGAAGAGGAGATTCGGGACGTGGACGAGTGGACAAACAAAATTTTAGAGAAAGTTTCGGAGGCAACCAAGGAAATTGAGACCTGGGAGGAGATAGACAGAATTGACAGCCGCCTTGCCCATTTGCTGGAGGCGAAAAGATCAGTTCAGGAACGGTGGCGAAAACAACGCACCAACCGCAGACTGAGAAAAAGAGTGGCCGAGCTGAATCGCACTATCGGAAAGCACTGCCGCACGCTTTGCCGGCAGCAGTGGTACGAGACGTGCAACGCAGCCGACGGCCAAATGCACAGCGGAAGAACATGGACCATGCTCCGGCACTTGCTTGACAAAACGAAAACGAAATCACACCAGAGGGACAGCCTAGCCAAGATCCTAAACAAGGCGCTGCGCGAGCTAGGAGAAGAAGTGCGCAACCGAATTAACAACAAGTACCTGCCAGCAAGCCCCGAGGAGTCGCACCCAGACTATCGGGGAGCGGCAAATGAACAATTAGACAGGGACATCGAGGTCTGGGAGGTGCAGGCAGCGTTGCATGAGCTCAAGTGCCGATCCGCTGCGGGCCCGGACAAGATCACCAACAAAGCACTCAAGAACCTCAACGAGGCGGCGATTGCGAGCCTGACAGCCCTCTTCAACAAATGCTGGAGGGAGGGCAGGTTACCCAAAAAGTGGAGGACGGCGAAAACCATCCTCATCCCAAAACCGGGGAAGACGCCCAGCATTGAGAACCTCCGACCCATCTCCCTGACCTCGTGCGTCGGGAAGGCGCTGGAGCACGTCTTGATGAACCGCTGGCAAAAGTATTTGGAAGACAACGACTTGTTCCCGGAGTCGATGGTCGGCTTCAGGAGCAAGTTGAGCACACAGGACGCAATGATACAGCTCAAGACTGAAATCATCGATGACAAGACCAAGACGCGTGACAACAAGGCCATCCTGGGGCTACACCTGCTGAGTGCATTCGACAAAGTCAAGCACGCGGCGGTTTTGGCCCAAATCAGCGAACTGAACATGGGAGTCCGGACGTACAACTACGTGCGCGAGTTCCTGTCAGAACGCACGGCAGAAATCCACGTCGGCGACATCACTCTCGAAGAGAAGAAGCTCGGCAGCATTGGAATCCCACAGGGCTCGGTAATCTCACCGCTGCTCTTCAACCTGGTGATGATCGGGGTCGGCCGGCGCCTGAAGTCACTGGCGGATGTGCGCCACACCATCTATGCCGATGACATCACGTTGTCGGTCCCGGGTGGCAGCAACGGGCACATAGAGTCGACACTACAGCAAGCAGTGGAAGCCATCGAGAGCCAACTTGACGGATCAGGACTGGTATGCTCCCCGAGCAAGTCAGAACTCTTGGTGTTGCCTCTGAAGGGCGCAAGAAGGAAGACGGCGGAAGAGGAAGCCGCGGCAAAAGACAAGATCATAATCCGAACCAGCAACGGACAGGTGATCCCGCAGGTCGGGAAGATCCGAGTGCTGGGCATGTTAATCGAGAAACGTCGCACGAACGGCGAAACCATCAATCGCCTTTCGGCTAAGGTCACCGCGGCCACACGCCTCATAAAGAGAGTCGCCAACAGAAAGGCTGGCATGCGAGAGGACAGCCTGCTACGGCTAGTTCAATCGTTCGCCATAAGCCACGTGGCGTACGTCACCGCCTTCCATAACTGGCGGTTAGACGAACGAAACAAGATCAACGCGATGATACGGAAAGCCCACAAGGCCGCACTCGGACTTCTCGACTGCACGAGCACCGAGAAGTTGCTGGCCCTCGGCGTGCACAACACGCTCGAGGAGATCGGAGAAGCACAGCGAGCCGCCCAAATCGAGAGGCTCAAGGAAACCAAGACGGGCAGGGCCATCCTCGCTAGACTGGGTCTACACCCCGGTACGAGCGAGGAAGAGCTATGCGAACAAGAAGACGTACCCGAAAACATCAGGAGAGGAATGTGGGTCTACCCCGTTCCAAAGAACATGGACCCCGAACACAGCGGAGAACGGCGGAAGGCTCGAGCTAAGGCCATGGTCGAGATGCACGCCTGAGATGCCGGGCACGAGGTACGTGGACGCGGCAGAGTATCAGGCAAGAAGACGTACGCGGCGGTGGTCATCGACGCGAAGACCGGCTCAACAGTCACCGCGGCAAGTGTCCGGGCACGTGAGGCGAGATGTGCCGAAGAGGTGGCTATAGCCTTAGCCATCGCGGACCCACACACCAGGACCATTCTGTGCGACTCTAAAGGGGCCGTGCGGAACTTCGCCAGAGGGAGAGTGTGTAGTAGAGCAGTGAGGTTGCTCGCCTCTCTGGACTTCGCGAACAGGCACGTGACAGTGAAGTGGTTCCCCGCACACGCGGGGAACGAAATGTCAGAACAACATGTGAACTACAATGAGACGGCGAACTCTACCGCGCGAGTGTTAACTGGCCGCGCGGCTGGAGCGAACCCGTCTGCAGAACTGTGGGGGGAAACCAAAGACAGGATGGGGACATATAACGAAATCACGACATACTATAGGCTGAGAAGAAGAGAAATGGCGCCGCCGTACCCCGGCCTGGCCAGGGAGCAAGCGGTGGTACTAAGACAATTGCAGACGGGTTCCTTACTGACCCCGGTCATCATGAAGCATGTGTGCCCCGAGCAATACGAGGACGATACGTGCAAAGTGTGCCGCAGTGCCCGGGCTACGATGGCTCACATCATGTGGGACTGCTCCGCAAGACCTACAGAAGCGTCAATGGAGACAAAGATCCTGCCGTGGTACCTGACCGCGGCGCAGAGCAGTGACAAGGACGTACAACTACAGGCCGTCCAGCAGATCCTGGCGGCACTTGAACAGCATCGCCCGAGCGAAAGCCGAGAGGGCCCGGCCGCCCAGCGCGGGCAGGCCGGAGGCTAGTAGCGAGGGAGCTGCCTAGTAAAGAGCCCAGCCGGAAAGACGTAGGGCCGCGTCACGGCACTTCGGTAACGGAGGCCGCCTGCAGGCGATTTTAATAAAGTCTTCACTCACTCACTCACCTTAACATACATACACAAAAAAGTTGTGGGGAACAGCCCCGCCGGTAGCGTAGTGGTCATCGCACCAGACCGGCATTCTGGAGGTCGTGGGTTCGGATCCCACCCGGCGGGCATTTTTTTCAGCACTTTCTTTCTGGCTCAAAAAATTCTTCATCTGCTTCTATGGCCTACCGCATTCCTCCCTTTGTTTTCCGAGATTTTCTTCACTACCAACCCTTATTCTGTCTTAATTCACCGAGCCCCTCATTTCCCATTTCTGATTCGTTGCATGCATAGCGAGGGCCTCTGTTCTGGCAGTCTAGGTAGCTTAAGAGGGTTCAACGCTGGTCGACCACTCTCTACATGTCGTAGACACTCGAGTCCCGGCCCGGGGGTTGAATGAAGGTCCCCTTCACCCCGAGTAGTCCGAGTGGCGCTGGCTACCGCACCCAAGTGCAGGAAACAAAAAAAATACCTTAACATAAATACCCAAGAAAGTGGTGGGGAAACAGCCCCGCCGGTAGCGTATTGGTCATCGCACCAGACCGGTATTTTGGAGGTCGTGGGTTCGGATCCCACCCGCAAGGCATTTTTTCACCACTTTCTTTCTGACTCAAAAAAATCTTCATCTATTTCTATGACCTACCGCATTCCCCCATTTGTTTTCCCAGGTTTTCTTGACTGCCAGCCCTTATTCTGTCTTAACTCACCGAGCCCCTCCTTTCCCATTTCTGATTCGCTACATGCATAGCGAGGGCCTCTGATCTGCAGTCTTGGTGCCAAAGGTAGCTTAGGAGGATTCAACGCTTGTCGACCCCTCTCGACATGATGTAGACACTCGAGTCACGGCCCGCGGGTTACAAAGAAGGTCCCCTTCACCCCGAGTAGTCCGAGTGGCGCTGACTACCACCCCCAAGTGCAGGAAACAAAAACAATACCTCAACATAAACACCCAAGAAAGTGGTGGGGAAACAGCCCCGCCCGTAGCGTAGTGGTCGTCGCACCAGACCGTTATTCTGGAGGTCATGGGTTCGAATCCTACCCGGCGGGCTTCTTTTCACCACTTTCTGGCTGCTTCATTCCAAAACGTGCCTTTAGTGTTGAAGTAATGTTATCGCGTCGTACATCTTAAGACCTAAACGTAGGTGTCACTGCAATATTCTCATCCCTTTCTTTCCTACAATAATTTCAAATGTTCACTTCAGTGATCGCACAAAAAAAGCCTACCTCTTCCCCTATCCCTCTCTTGTCGTTGTAGATAGACTGGTGGCTTTCCTTTGGGTATTTTCTCAAGGATCCCGTCATTCCCTACTATGTTATCCTGCTAAGCATAGCGAGGGCATTTGTTCTTGCAGCCTTGATGCCGAAAGGTAGCATAAGAGACCTGGGCCTGGGGTTATAGAGAAGGTCCCCTTCACCCCATGTTGTCTGAGTGGCCCTGGCTACAACCCTCAGGGGTCAGATACGGTAGTGCTAATTATAAATGTTCCAGAGAGTGACGAGGAAGAGAGTTGCGCAGACATGATGATGATTGTGTGGCAAATGGTATAACTGGCACCCTTTCAATTTCGGCTTGCCTAATCGCAAACCGCAGCACTAGAACCACTGTTATTCTTTGATTTCACGAGCTGATAGTGAGAGAGGGGCAGTTATCACTTGCCTATGCCTCCACCACGCTGTCAAACTAAACACTTTACACGGGAGGCACGTCAAAAAAGGCGGAGCTTTGCGCTGGTACTCACTGTCTTGCATGCGTAATCGCGCCCACGTCACTTAACCTTCGCAGTTCAATATCTCGGAGTACCGATGAGCTAGAAGAATTCTGGTTAATGAAACTGCGTAGAAAGACGGCCACGACCAACTTTTCCATACAAACATGTCTGCTTATGAAGCTACTAGGAAGGTGATTACTCAATTTTAGTTAATGTGGCCACCGACATCTATAATTGCCACCTGATTTCGTGTACGACTGGGCGCATAGCCATACTGTAGAGGGGCTCTTGACGTAGATCTAAGCGCCTAATTCTAAAATCACCAGTCCACTTAACTTTGATCACCCTGTTATTCAAATGAAAGGTATTGAATCACGAACGATCGTGCAATCCCTCCGTGGGTAGGTGTCAGGAAAAATTCCAGAGAGAACAGCATGGGAAATACCATCGCAAAATCCACGGGTGGGTATGTGCTGCGGAACTGCAACAGCCATCATCAGTGCGTGTCCGTGTCCAGAAAGGGACCCCGGGCTGATCGTTTTTCGAACAGACTGCTCCGACCCGCTTCTCGGTTGAGCAACTCTTATTTAATGAAACACAATTAGAAATGGTTAATGCGCCGGAATTCTAGGTACAGCAATATATAATCGTGGATCTTGGTAGCCGCATGCTATGAGTTCCAGCCTTGCCCCCCCCCCCCCCCCCCGTTGACGCTGTGCGTCAACCCTCCCTGCCGCTGTTACCGGTCGTCTGCCGCGGTTCCATCCGTCAGCAGGATCCCGCATCCTCCTGCGGGAAGGGGGATCATGACGTTGAAGATTGGCTGTCCTCCTAAAGCGGGGGAGTGCTCACAAGTGGGATCACACCGCCAAGTTGAACAATGTAGACTTCCACCTCACCGAAGTGGCTCATTCGTGGTATCGCAACTACGAACGTGGCATCAGCACATCAAGCGATTTTCAGACCAGATTGTCTGAAGTGTTTCACCGACCGGCTACGAAGACTACGAAGACTTCGCGCTGAACAACGCCTAGGCGGAAGAGCTCAGTCGCCGGGGATATCACAAGCTACATCAAGGACGTTATACAGGTGCCGTCATAAGTATCTGGAGCACGGGAGCTGTGGCCGAACTGTATCGAAGCGCCGTGTAGCTGCACCGGCGGTAAATGAAAGGACGAGAACACGCATGCGCGCCTGCCGACGGTGATAGCCTATCTATACTTCTCAAACCACTTTTTTTAACCTGACTTCAAACATTGTCCGCAGCATACTGGTCTCGGCGATGGCGCCGATAGCGTACACACGTAAACATATTTGAACGAAACATACCCAGCTTTCTCGCTCAAAATTACAACCTCTCGGGAACCTTGCAAAACCACTGGAGGAAAATGATATTTGGCATAAAGCTAGAAGCCATCGTGAAGACTAAGACGCTAAAAGAACATTTCAGGTTTTTGACTGTTTGTTTGTGTAATTCGCTGTCAAATCTAACTCCCCATGCATTTCTATGGGATAGTTCCCATGGCTCAGGAACCCAGTCGCGCAACGTGCGCGACTTGAAACTGTGCATAAAGCAAGTATTCACCCCCAAATATTAGCTGTGCAAAAGAAGTTTTCATTTCGCTAGAAAATTGCAGAGTAATCATTGTTAAAGGGACTGCCATGAGCGGGAAAGCTGCACATGAAAGCCCGCCCGCATCTTCCCACGGGGGGAACTCGAGTAAATGCGTCGCAGAGTGGTGGGGGTATCGCGTGAATGTTGCGTAATTGGGTATGGTTGGGAATGCTTAATTGTTAGTTCGTCTTTATTATTCTTATTTATTGAATGAAGGAGAAGCGAAGGCAAGGAGTGAAAGTTAGTCTGTCTTTATTGCTTGGTGCCTTCAAGCAAAGCGTCAAGTCAAGCGAAAGCCAAGCAAAGACGCCCTTGACTGAATTCCGAACGCGCGCTCCGCCGCTTATATACACACTGCCCGCGTTCGAGGGAGAGGAGTACGGGGGAGAGACGCGTATGCGCACACTTCCGTACACAAGCGCGCGAACTTTCCCCGCACCCACCACGCCGTTATCACGTGTACACGCCCTGCCGCCGTTACTGTTGATCGCGACGCAGCGCACGGGTAGCTACGACGCATGCGCGCACAGACGCGCTCCCCCCGCACCGCCGCAGCTGTTGTTGAGAGCGAAGGAGCGCACGGGGTACACGCGCTCCTCCCGCACCGCCGCACCTGTTGTTGAGAGCGAGGAGGGTACGGGGGAGAGACGCACACCTGCGCCTCGAGGCGACGCGCATGCGCAGTGAGCGTGTGGACGGCGCCGACAACATCGATGAGTGACGTCGCGAGCCTAAGAAATGCTCCGCATTTAAAACTCACTACAAATTTCCTTGACAGCGCGCCGCTTTTCCGGCAGCTGGAAGTGTGCCAGAGACGCTGCCAGAAACGTCTCTGCTATCAGCGCCGTCGCCGAAGGCCTGTTGCGCGCCTGTTGCGAGGGTCCATTGCGCGCTTCCTTCGCACGGCTTCATTAACTTGTTCGACAACACCTCCTGGGTAACCCGAACCTGACGGTATTAAGTGTTCAGACTGAAAATATACGTGAAGGATTAGATTGAAGGGCGAGAAAACAAGATGTAGAGACCACATACAGACATATGGCCGCTAGAGAAACGCTACCTTTTGCGCACTGCTTGCCACGAATGGTACTCCGTTTTCTAAATTGGAAAATACCATATCAGTTTAGTTTTAATAGGTATTACAAAAGGCGAAAGAAGCAACAGATTCTGGTAAATAGCGATTATAAGAGTCCCTCAGCTTTCTCGCAATTCTCAAACTTACTAAACTAACCAGTTTTAATCGGCATAAATGGGAATCACTAAGCTCATACGCCGAATTGTTTCGGTGGCTGTGTTTGTTTCGCGCGGTGGTGTAGCCCCGAGCTAGAACGTCATTGATGGCTAGGTTCCTCTGTCTCACCCGTCAAAAGACGCTCCTCTCCGTTTTCTTTCTGCCGACGCACGGACCGGCTTCAGTGGCGGTGTCCGCCGCTCTAGCCCGGCAGTGGCAGACGAGGCTGCGTTCGCGACGCCGCCTTGAGAATTCCAGGTAACTGCTGGCAGAATCTCTAGTTTCACTCTTTGTAGAGCCACGCGTGTGAATTCAAGTGACGCCACATGACATTGTTGTGGGTGTCGTTTAAAGGTTTGCTTTCCAATCACCTTCACAGCACGGATTGGAGCCATTTTTTTTGTCGACGTACAAATCTTCTTTGCTGTTTTGCCTCCAGGTTGTTCTCGTTGTTTACAGTATTCTAAGCGCTGGTATCCGAAACTCTGCTTGTAAATTCGCTCAGTAGCCCAATTCATTTTGCTCCACTGTGCAATACATTTTGGTATAGCTGGGTTTCACGGTAAAGTCACCGGTTTTCTGAAAATTCTTCTGCATCCAAAGTCAATTGTCCTCCAGCTGCAGCTACTGCTATTTCGAAATTTTCCTAATAGAATGTCTTTCAGTGTACCTATGACTACTCTATCTTTATTTCAAACCTCGCAAATGGGTTCTTATACGTCATGTTGATTGATTGATTGATTGATTGGTTGATTGGTTGATTGGTTGATTGATTGATTGATTGATTGATTGATTGATTGATTGATTGATTGATTGATTGATTGATTGATTGATTGATTGATTGATTGATTGATTGATTGATTGATTGATTGATTGATTGATTGATTGTAGGGTTTACGCGCCGACACAACGCAGGCGATGAGGCGCGCCGTAGTGAAGGGCTTCGGATTAATTTTGACCATCTGGGGATCTTTAACGTGCTCCTAAATCTCGTACACACGGGCGTTTTTGCTTTTCGCCTCCATCAGCAAAGCGGCCGCCGTGGCCGGAAATCGAACCCACCACCTTGTGCTTAATAGCGCAACGCCTGAGCCACTGAGCCACCGTGGCGGGCATGCATCATGTTCAACTCCATCACCTTGCTTCTTGACGCAACAAAGTACGTTTCTATTTTTTTACTCCTCCTACTCTGCCTGCACCTGAGCTTTGAATTACCATTTGGTTGTATCCAGTGCGTCAATGTGACTCGCACCGTACCGTTGTACATTTATAGGGGAATTCTGTTCTCAGATTTGCGTACAAGCTTCACACCTTGTCTTCGAATTACTGTGATGTGGTATATGTGTCTGCACGAAGTTTGCCCTTTCTCTTAACACTGCAAAATTCTGTTCCTAACCTTTCTCTGATCAAAGCCAATTATCTTGTTTAGCATTTAAATTAGCCGTAATTTGCGTAGATTTTCACTTTCAATTAGGCCGAAAATATTTCATTTCCTTCTTTCCACCACTTTTCAACACACCGGAGCGCTCATCCCCAATCCCAAGCCTCACCTCCAGCAGTGCGAAGGTCGGCGAACGCTCACCTTATCTCCCTAGGCACTCGCTCAAGGCCTGCGGCCATGGCCCAAAGCAAGTAAGGCTGGGGCCAATCGACTTTATCGAGTGATGGCCACACCACCACCGTTTGCTCGAATGAAAGTTTATTCTCTCTCTCTCTCCCCCTTTGTCTATCTCTCCATCGATCTCTCCCTATCTCTCTCGCTCTCGTTACCGCACTTTTATCTTCATTACGTGCCAAGTTGAGCTGGCGTCTCGAATTTAGAGATAATGTAAATCGCCGGGCGTTTATCACTGCCTACTTAATTCGGGGAGCAATCCACAGTCGTTATTTTGCCCACAGTAAAAGGATTTCTTGAAAGGCTTACATCACTGTTCGCTGAAGCAGCCTAGTTTTGATGGAGGGTGACGCGAAACCTGATGTCTGTAAATACGACTTATGGCGGTGCATGCTGTGCAGAACTAACATTCTCGATAGAACAACTTAGAAACAAATACGGAAACCCCAAAGAAGGCTAGAAACAATGGGAAAGTTGACCTCCAAGCCTAAAACATCAGAAAAGGCAGTCACCATCGCCGACGCCACCACTTTCCGAGCCAACGGTTCCAGAAGTGCTTCTAGAAACCCGAGCAAAATAGGTCTACATGCTTTGCATATAACCGAAATGACAAACTCGAGATTTTTTCATTTTCATTTTTGCTGCCTAAACGTTCTTGCGAGAATTACATGGGGAACCAACAGATTTGCACACTGCACACAGAAGAGCAAATAAGCACAGTCACTAATGTGGTTGCATAAAAAATACTATAATAACAGGTAACTGCGCACATAACAAGCACGCGTAAATACAAAAACAAGATGATATGTTACAACTCTAACAGAACGAATGGCCAACTAAAAACACGGGGTAGGTCCGCCCAAAAACAGGACATAGGAAACAAACGAGGACAATTCAATTTTTATTGTACACATTGAAACAGTTCAGCAACTCCTTAGCAAATTTTTAGGCTTAGTAATTATAGCAGTACGCTTTAGGAGGGTGCTCCATTCACTAATCGGTAAGGGCAGTGCAACAGCAATGGCAATGGCTTTCACTAATGGCAATGCAACAGTAGATGGATGAAATGAAAACTCTATGAGTTTTAATCAGCGAACTTCACCACTTCCAAATTCCCGCAGGAGAAACTACGAGCGGTATAAGATCAGTAACCATAATTAATTCGAAATGAACCGTGACAAAATAAGCAACAGGTTATATGGGAACATTGCGAAGTGTAGCAATGGAATTGTGGAAGACAACTTGTACAAAGACATAGCCGAAAATGCATATAGATCAAGTTCAGCCAGAAGTTATCTGTCTCAATAAGACCTGTTCGGTGACTCGGCTTGTAGGATAGCAAGTCTTTAGGGAAGAAGAGAAATCAAGGATAGTGACTCCGTTAGCCAAACATATAAGTGGTATAGAGCCGGCATTTACAATAGCGGAGGAGCAAGCATTAATGGTTGAAATTGTTCGAAACAAGAGGAGGGACAAAAGTGAATATAGCTCACCACACAAAACGATGAGAAATTCACTGAAATCATCAGCGAAAGTGTCAAACTAGCACACAGCAACCATCTGCTGATAATAGGAAACTTCTACGGCTCGAGCCAAGAATGGGGATTCAACTTCCATTCTCGAAAGGAAGCAATGGAAAAGGGCAACCTAGTCCAAATAATGCACACCGCCAAGCAAGCAGTAAAGTAAGAACGGACACATGCCCAAACCTTACAAGAATCAACGTATGCGAACCTGCCCGAATCTAGGAGAGACAGTCTGCAGCCACCATTTAAATTTGAACTTTTCAATACCAACAAGAAAATTAAGGAACCATTGAGAAAAAAGCGGATCACAGAGTTAGTAGTGATATACCAGATACAGGAGAATATACCAAACTCTCTCGAACGTTTTGAAAATAACTCCGATCGTTTCCTTTGCCGCAATTATGTCGCCTATAGAGTCCCACTTCCTCGTATAATGGTCTGTGTTTATCAGAATCAGCTACGCGCCATCGATGCTTCGGTCTTTGTTGTTTAAACAAGATCATACAATATTCTGCACTTCCATACACTTTCATTCCTTCTCCATTACATGTTTTCTGACGTGCCGGTTAATAATATGTAGCTGGGGTAATAAATACCGTGCAACACCAACACATGTTCTCAGCCACTTATACCCTGGACACCGCAGGGATGAACACATTTACCCGCACCAACCCCTGTCATTGTAGAACCCTGAGAGCTCGGAACAACTTTAATTGAGACTGTTTTTTTCTCGGATTAGCTGAACTTAAATTAACCTTGCTGCATTTGTTTCATTTTATGCCTGCGTTTAGAGTGCCGTCCGACGGTACTCTTAGCAGCCCACTATAGCGATGTCCACCGGTATTTTGTAAGTGTCGCGTTTATTACTATTTCGTTCTCCCAATGTACCGCAAGGTAACCTAAGCTAGTGTAATCCGACGAACGGAAACCAATCACTTGAAACCGCACAAACTAAGCTGAGGCATGAAAGTTCTAATCCAAACTATAGCAAAAAACAATAAAAGACCCGGATTCTGACCACCGCTCTTTATCTCAAGAAGCTAAGACGGGACCTCTACACCACAGCGCCAGCCGCACTGCCCTGTGCCAGCCTAGTCTTAAGTGTTCAAATGCCGTCTAACGACACTCTCGCCATAGCTCAGGTGCGGAGGTCCAAAGCCTCTGAGCTTGGGGTAACATAAATGAAATCAATAAAATTTTATTCTGAAGTATGTCACCTCCGATGACTCACTTCACTCAGAGATCCTAGTTGTGTTTCTTTTGGAACTATGAAAGTGGGTACTTCGCTTTAGGCACCAAAATATTGTCACGAAGCCAAAGACAACGCAGCTGTCTTCAAAAAAAAACAAGTTTATGGGAGCGAACTTGTGCTCCCCTAACTCAAAGAATACACTGGCGACGAGACAGCAGTCAGGAATGTGACGTGCGTAGGCAAGCGTCGAGAGCCGAATGCCGCGGCATCCGCTCTGCGGGAATTTATCACTCGGCGCGAGGATTTCTCGAATAGTCGAATTGTATCCAGAACACTGTCGATCAACGAAGATCATTCTAGGCTGTTCACGTTAGTTCGGAATGCTCTCCCTATCAGAAGAGATAACACATGTGGCACAGAAAGAACGGAACACGCGCCTCCCTTGACACACAGACAACAGCGATAACACAGACCGGCGCAGCCGGGCGGCAAAAACAAAACAGCAATAAACAAACCATGGTTCGCGGCAATATTATACCGCTTCGAGCAGCGTTCTATCGGGTTCATTCATGTTTTCTTCATTTAAAATTTTGGTTCTTTTCCTCGCGAAGCTGCACCTGGGCTATGAAGCACGCCGTAGCAGAGGGCTGTGTAGTAATCCTTAAGTTGGGTGGAAATTTTCGCCTCCGTCTGAAAAGCAGTCGCCGCGGCGGACAGTCAACCCCGCATTCTTGCACTGAGCAGCGCAATGCCATCCCCACTAAGTCACTCCGGAACCGAAAAGCTACTGGTACTAACAGCAACATATTATGATAGTCCTGCCGTATTTTTTTTTATTCTCTTGTCAGACTGTGTCTATTGAAGGCTTTCTAATCGCGAAGGGGAAATGTCCTCTAATGCGAAAAATGTAAACTCTTACAAGTTACAAAGCAACAAGTAGTACCGTAAACTTACTTTTTTGCCTGTGTCGTTCCTTTTTACAGCCCAAATATGACCGAGAGGAAGCCAGGGTACGTGCGCAATGTTTTTGTATATTGATTATTTTGTTCACTGGTGCATTCTTTTGCGTAATTTAGAACATCTTTTTATTCTGACGTAATTGAAAACTATTTCAGGCGTCTACTGTATAGATACGGACTCGTCTTCGAAAAAAAGGAGTTTACAAAAGTGAACACCACATATATCAGCGACGGTGCTAACAAAACAGGTAAGAAAGAAAAAGCTCAAAATAGTCAAAACAGTCAATATCAGTGAAACCAGTATTACGCGATCTGGAATAAAAATTACAAAGTTTTCCCAATTATATTTCCCCGAGTTTCGCTTGCTTTCCTGCTAACTACTTCAAAGCACAAAGATATTTGACCGATTGTTGGATTGCCCTAAAGACATTTATTTACTTGAGGCTGGCTTGATGGAGCAGCCAGTAACAACGACACATAAAGGTGGCATAGATTACTCTTTTTGGAATTCTGAAGTCGGTGGCCCCCGAGAAAAAATTCGGAGCCATTCCACTCCTAGAAGGTGGTTGACCAATGGAGGCAAAAAAGCAAAAACGCCCGTGTGTAGGAGATTTCGGCGCACGTTAAAGATCCCCAGGTGGTCATAATTAATCCGGAGCCCTCCACTACGGCGCGCCTCATCGCCTGCGTTGCGTCGGCGCGTTAAACCCTACAATCAGTCAGGTGGTTGACCAGCGAGGCTGTAGAAAATATACATTACAGACACCGGTATAGCTTCTGCCCTTACGTATTTACTTGTGTCAGTATTCGCTGATGGTAGTCACTAAGGCTTTGTGGATAGCTAATAAAACTTGGAAGGAGTAGGGTTTTATTATCGCCGACAAATATGCATCTGTAGGTTTCCCTCCCGTAGCAGCCCAAGTATTCACAGCAGACGAGGGTTCTGTAACGTTTACAAATTTGTGTAACTAACGAAGAAAAGCAATATAAGCTCACAATAATGATAAAGTCGTCATTGCGGATGTTTCTCATGTACTTTCTTGTGGAATAGTTACAACAAAACAAGGCGGACAGCTAGGCGTTTTCTGTAACCAAACTTACGTAGTTGGCCCTCTATGGGCAGCATACGGGAACTTCATAACGTTTACAACTTCGCTCTGAACTAATTATGACAAATACAATGAAACTCATAAAAATATAGTCGTTGAGTGGCCCATTCTCTTAAGCTTGAGAAAACAAGAGTTAAGGCTGTTTTCTGCTGGGAGAATGAGTTTAAAAATCAGCCTTATCCTGTAGGCGGGAAGCGAAGGCACGACTGGTTATGGGTTCGGAGGTTGTGGGTTCAGTTGACTTCCTTGTTGACAGAATGCGGTTGGCGTTTTCTCTACTTTGCTTTCTTCATCTTTTAATGATAAAAAAGACAATCTAACGATAATTCGAACTTGTAAAAATTGCTTCTAGCAGCAGAATTGCAGAAGTATTAAGGACTGCAACTTCCTTGATATGTTTCCTTTTAAGGTAGACTTCGTCGCTCATATTTCTGTGTTGCTATGATGCATCACCGGCATGAGCGCGACTTGGCTCATCATAAAATGAGGAGAATATGTATGTACGAAAATGGCGTGAGATACCATGCGAGAAATAATTGCGGCCAAAGTAGCTGGTCAAGCTGTTGGAAGTGAGTAGCTTGGCAGCGCAGGGTCCTAGATGCACCGTAGAGGCAGCCGATGATAGAAGCTATCCACGGGTCCTTACGTTGGTCAGCGGACATGTTGACAATTGTGGGTGACGTCAAGCTGCAGTCGGTTGTGGCTAGGCGGGGCACATCATCCGGCGTTGATGAACGCAGGAGAGCACCCGCGTACGAGTTCTAGAACGGTAAACGACGTGAATATTGGATTCCTGTAGCCGAAGAGCCCATCGACGAAGGCGACCAGAATGATCATTGAGGGAGGCCAACCACAGAGTGCGCGGTGGTCAGTGACCACGTCAAATTGTTTGCCATATCAGTATAGGCAGAGCTTTATTATTATGGCCCAACATTCCCTTAGAGTGGCCGCGTGGCTTGACTAGGCTTTGTCAGCGTTCGGTTCGCGTATGCTATGACAAACTCCACATAGCCGGATTTCCGCTTGGCGAGCACAACACCGGAATATCTGTCATTAGCATCTGTGTGTGCTTCTGTTGGAACATATTGATCCAAATACCATAATAAAGGCGGTGTAAGCGGAACACCTCGTGTCAGTACGATGGCCAAGCATAAATGTCGTTGGCCCTGCTGAAAACCGTAGTTCGCAGTAAAATGATGGACGGCAAGTTTCCAGCAAACAGCAGAAAATAAGAAATTAGACCAACTAAGCTCCTGACTGCCGTGTTGTGCTCGTTTCCGGGAGCTCCTGACGGCCCGAAGCTTGGTATCGACGTTGCGAACGCCGTTCTTGGGAACCACATCGCCCCGGATGGTCGGCTGGCGTGCGGTGATGGGACACTTCGCAAGGTTGAGCTGTAGTCCAGCTGTCACAAGGCACGTCAGAACTTGTCCGAGGTGAACCAGATGCGTCTAAAAATCGGGTGATACGACCACTATGTCGCCATGGTAGCTAAAGAAATAAGTCTTCTACTTGACAAGGCGCAAAATCCTGTCCACCATTATTTCAAACATGGCGGGAGCATTGCAAAGCCCGAACAGCATAATGTTAAATTCGTAGAGGCCGTCAAAGGTAACAAATTCTGTTTTTGCGCGAGCAGCTTTTGCCATCAGGACCTGCCAGTACCTGAACTGCAAGCCGAGTGGTGAGAATAATTCTTCTCCCTGCAAACAGTCCAGCGGTCCGTCAATGCAAGGGACAGGGAAAACCCTTTGCGCGTGGTGCTGTCCAAGCGGTGAGAATCCATGCGGAACCGAATGGAACCGTCTTTTTCTACCAAGCACCACATGCTAGACACAGGGATTTTTTGAACGAGGAATGACACCTCGCTGCAGTCAAGCGCTCCGTCAAGGTAAGGGACAGGGTAAAAGTCTTCGCGTGTGGTGGTGTCCAAGCGGTGGTAATGCACGCGCAACCAACCGGAACCGTCTTTTTCTACCAAGTGCCACCTGCTAGACACTCGCATTTTTTGAACGAGGAATGACAGCTCGCTGCAACATATAAGTCACGCGGGCGTCAACGGTTCGGCGCTGTCTCGGTGACACATGATATGGGCACTGCCGAAGTGGGACATGCGAGCCAGTATCAATGGAGTTCGAGACAACGGACGTGAGATTTAACGAGCCTTGTTCACAATAAAAAAAACCAACAAAACTTGCAACTGTTCGTCTACTCACTCGCGAATAGATCTCTCGTGCACGAATGAGCGCTCAGTTCTTCATTCTGGGTATCAGACAGGTTACCGGGTACGTCGACGACTAGACGAGCGTCTACAATTTCGATGAAGCAAGTGTTTCTGCCTTAGCAAGAGAGCATGCAGTAACCGAAGGATTCGTGACTAACATGATGCTTCCGCCATCGCGCACAGTTGAAGAGACCCTGCAACGCTTTTCTTAAGTGTTTTCTAATTCCTAAATGCTTCTAGAAGACAGTGAACAAACACAACCAGTACCTGAAGAAGCGGGCCACAAAGTACCTCAGGTAAGAATTACTGCTCGATGCCCATCAGGTAAATTAAAAACTGGCTCAAAACTTCTTCCCCGGTCCTCCGGTTCTTCAAGCGCTCAAATTACGTCCTTACCGCAATTCAGGAGCTACTGGCTGGCTTCCTTTCAGTTGCAGCACTAACGCTTTCGGTAGCACTTAAAAAATCCATAAAAGCAAATCAGAAAGGGAATACGGGCCTCCAGCGACGAGCAAATCACCTAGTGCCGCACCATGCTGCCCATAACTATAGCTTTCACAATGCTTCCAGACGCGTAGGAAAGAGTGAAAGAGTTTATCCTAAGTGTTGCAGGATCCTTTTAGACTGTCTGAGGGCACAGGAAACCACTTCCGGCACAAGAAAATGCCTGAGGGACTAAAGAGAACTGTCGCGTCTCGGACAGAGGTATAACACAATAGAACGAGGGCAGAGGAGCCATGTGGAACGTCGATGTTTTCGGCGACAAGTAACTTTGTAGGCAAGGCTGCACTGGAAGCATCCAAGGAAAGCGTCCAAAAGAACTCGACTTCAGCACGTGCACAGTCGATTACAGCGTTGTGGGGGAAAGTCCCAGCCTAGGATGACGTCAACAGAACTAAATCGAAGGATGATCAACTCAACAGTATACAGAATACACTTTGTAACGACACGTACATTTCAGCTAGCAAGCGGCCTAGTAAGTGGCGACTCGTAACAATAGTCCAGGCATCATCAGTTTTGGAATAGACCGGCAGAAGTTTTCGAATAGAGCTCGTCTATGAATAACAGAAACAGTGGCGCCAGTGTCAATTACCGTATAACAGTAGGAGCAGATTCCACAACCACAATTTGTTAACAAAAAGTGAGGGCTTGTACTGTGAGGGCGACGTGTCTCTTGCCTCAGGTACTGCGACTCTGAGTTTTCCTCGCCGTCACTAATAGGGCGGTGACGCACGGGAGAAGCGAATGGTGACGGGTGAAAGCGAATGGCGGCCGGTAAAGCCGGATGGTCGGAAGGCTCGGACTGCTAATTATACGGGGCTTGCGAAGGATCCCACGAGTAGCAGTAGGAGCTAGCGTAAAACAGAAATTGGCGCATTCTGGTGGGCGGCAGTGTAGGAAGGATCGGGAGGCATGCCGGGTGTTCCACACGCGACACAGATGAGACGGTCGTCCTTTGTTCGTCACGGACCCACAAGTAGAGGACTGGTAGCCAGCGGTCGTGGTTGTACGGAATCCGGAGCATGTGGCACCGCAGTCTGAAAAAACACGGGAAGGTGTGGCGCTATGGAATGGAAAAAAGAGGCATGCGGCTGACACGGCATTGCTGCTGTGCTGGCTAAGTGAGAGGGGGCAGCTACCAGTGCATTGTGCTGAACTGATGGTAATGATTCAGCTACCTGTTCCCGGATCACGTTTCAGAGCGTAGGCGCCAGTGTAGAACGCGGACACGGAGTGCAGGGGACCCGGGATGCTTGGTGGGCCAACTGTTCCTGAATTAAATCCTCGATCTGGGCGAAAAAAGTAGAAGCCTCCTAGTACGTCGCGGCCAAGCTTTCCAGACTCCTCTCGAGACGGACTCCCCACTGGTGCCTTTATGAACCTATGAACCAGGGTGAGGGCGTTCGGGTCAAAATGCCCGCAGTATGAGTGTGACGTAAGATGTAGCCGCAACCTGACGAACACATTTTCACAAGCAACTATACAGGGAGAGGGATTGTTAGAGGCACCACTGAGTAGCTGAGTCGATGGTGCAACGTCAATGGTGCAACGATGCTTGTGAAGTTGCGCTCGGTGCTAAGAATGTAAGAGCAAAGGCCGAAGACGCTCGAAGGGCCTTTAGACATTTCGCCTTGGGAAATTCCGCAACAGATGCGCCCGGAAGAACTATATTTTTAGATACAACGTGCCAAGTATACTCAGCTTCCAAGCAGGAAAGCGACGTATATTGAGATAGAGCTACAGCTTTGGGCCGGTAAAACAGGTGAAACCTTGTTGCAGGTGCCATCAATGTGTCTCAAAGTCTGGAGAAAACTACGATTTCGTAGAGGTAGCACGTGCATGCTTTGAAGTTTAGTTGGCCAAAATTCTGTTCATCATACGCTTTGAAGTGGCAGGTTCATACAAAAGTCCAAAGGCATGACGTTCATCTTGCAGAGTCGGGGAGGTGTTAAAAAGCCGTATTTGCTCGGCAAGCCTCAACCATATGTACCTGCGAGCTCCCCGAGCTCTAATCCACTGACGATAAATATTCCGCTCCCTGCAAGCCGTAAATGGCATCATCAAGACCAGGAAGAAAAGAGACGTCCTTTCTTCTTGTTTTGTTGTGGCGGTCATAGTCGACGCGAAAACGCATCGAGCCATTCTACTTGGGCACAATAACCACGGAAGAATGGCAAAGGCTCTCTGAGGGCGGAATGACACCTAGTTCAAGTCGATCGTTCCCACGTTCACCAATAGTTCGTCGTTCTTAGTGGGAAATACAATAATGTTGCCGCAGCGGCGGGTTTGAGCCACTGTCTATGGCACTGTGGAGGATACTGCATACAACTGTATATGTTCTGCTTAGCAGGGCTTTCCCGCACTCAAGGACCAGCAGAACCGGTGAAGTAGTGTTGCCAGTCGCGTCCGTTGGGTGGGGGCGAATTCCCTATCGATGGCCTGATCAAAAATTGTGGAGGGTAAAACGGCTGGTTCCTAAGCCGCACATAGGTCAGTGACATCAGTTCCCGCAGTATCGCAGGGCACGCCGATCACAACACTGGGATAGGCAGGTTAAACCCAGACGGGGGCCTCACCATACCGCAGGGGAAATCCATCAGGCATGCGGTCAGTCAGTTACAGGCATGCGGCTCGCACCAGTGGCGGTGGTTAAAGAGCAGATGGACGTGGAAGGCTTCTACGGTGGCTAAAGTGGTCAGACGGCGTAAAGAGCACGATCACGTCGGCAATGCAGGCACATTTCAGCGGCATGCAAACAGAGCAGTGTGGCGGGATGTTCGTGTCTTCCCTGACGACCAGTTTAGCAGCGGTTGTTTCCTAATTTACATCGGCCGTAATCTGCTGTGAATTCAGCTTGCACGTGCACAGTTTATAGCGACACGGTGACGAGCGCGACTGTCCCAACCCACAATAACGTTGTGAGATCATGCAAGCATGATGAACTCGATCACGTATAGAACCATCTGAATTTTTACTCGAGCCATGCACGGTGCCAACGCCTTTATGGGTTGCGCATTTGCGGTACGTACCAAAAAGTCACCTAATGGCGTCACCCCTTTTCTTAGGTGACGGCAAATACCGGCACGCATGACTGGAAGTGCACCGCCCGTGTATAATAACGCCGGTGTACGTCTCGTTATGACAAATACATCAATCACATTTAAGGGATAGAAACGAGGCCTCCCTAGACAGTTCGTTTTGACGCAGTCCTTGCCTCTGGAATAGCGCCCACTAGTTTTCATATTCGGTAGTGGTTGATTGGTGGCGCATAGGGAAAAGGGAACGACGATGCGGTGAGGAAGAGTAAGGGGAAGCACTTGTTGGGCCATTGGAAGCTGGTGGCGTGAATTCAAACCCGTTAGACGATTCGCGTAGGAAAGGTGAACGAGTGGAAAGACCACAAGCAGAAGCTCTGGAATAATCGTTGGCGTGCGTCATGCGTGGGCGGGAGTATCTTGCAGCAGGTACTGAATATCCGCGAGGGAAACAAATCGGACAATTCTCATGTATTCTCCAGGCACTGTTGAGTTAAGGCGCAGGCTGAGATGGAAGTAGGGGCCTCATCGGCCTCGGGGCTCTACCAAGATGGGCAGCCCACTGCGGAGAGACACCCACGGAGTCAGTGTACTAATGGTCAGTGCAGGGGGTCTTGCGACACTTTTGGCACGCGTCATCGGGGTGTTTCAATTAAATATATGACAAGGAGCCGTAACGGAAAAGCCAGAAATGCCTCAGTGACTGGGTTCCGAATTACGCTCCTCGGTGTCAGCTCCAACCCGGACGAATGCTCCTCGGTGTATGGCAGAACAGACAGCTGACGTGAGACCTCCTCTCCCACCAGCTCTTTTATGAGCACCAGCACAGACGGGTTTTCGGGGGACAAACCTAAGTCGCTATTGGGTAGTCCTGGACCGCAGTGCACCGCGTAAAAACTCGCTGCTTTCTAACCTGGTCATAGGTTTGGCGCAGTTTGACTACGGCAGCAATTGATCGCGGATCTATGGCCAGGAACATCTAAAATTTATCAGCCTCAGTGCCTTTCCTGACGTGCTTTTTTTGCCAGTCTCCATGATAGATGGGCTCAGACACTTGCACAGTTCCAAAAACTACTCCATTTAGCTAGTGAACGTTTCGCCTCTCTGCTGTGCACGGTGGCGCAATCGTTGTTCAACTTGCACTTTTGGATCGCAGGGTGGCAAAAACTTCAATGAAGCCTGTGCTGAATGCCGACCAGGTAGTTATGTCGGGTTCATGCTCGCAGAACCGCAAGTGGGTGACACCGGTCAAATAAAAGATGGTATTGTTGAGTTTCATGGCATCGTCTAAGTTGTTGTGCCTACTCACGCGTTCATACGGCGACGACCAGTCCTCGACGTCCTCGTCTCTGACGCTGAAAATGTCAGGATCACGCCGACGGAGTGCGCTTGGCAGAAGATAGGTGAATTAATAGGTGCACTTGGTGCGTCGTTGCCGCTGGACATATTCGTGGTTATCGTCCTGTTGTGACGTTCCGGGCTGGACCACGGACACCGCGACGTCCACCGATATGAAGTCGGGTTTATTCTTCGTAGTCCACACAACGCAAGAACCACACAGAAAGCCGTGAGCGCGAAACTGCGCGCTTTCATGCTGTGCTACAGGACCCCCGATGATCTGCCAGAGGCAGGGCGCTGATCATGTCCGACGAAGATGGTGATGATACTGCTATTTGGAGAACTCGCCGCCGTTCCTTGTAAAAATGTCTTCTAGTTCTCATTACAATATGCGTCGTTCTGTAGAAATGGGTAGTGCGTCCTAAGTAAATGATGCACATAATCGTAATCAGTGCCAGACTACCGAGGATACAGAAGAAACGAGGTGAAGGTATTCGTTCTGATCAGTGCCATTTTGTTAACCAGATCCAGAAAACTATCTTTTTCGCCTCACGGCATTCTTTACGCCTCGGCGCTGTACGAGCGACCGCAGCTGGACGTTCTTTTTCCTCCATCGCACACGGCTCAGCGCCGCATGTGGCCTCCTGGCCTTCCTTCATGGCGCGCATTTATTGCTGCGGCGGCGGCCTCCTCGCCTTTCTCCGCCAGGCGGCGACACGGGTCCCGCGAACGTCTCCGTTTCTTCATCGCTTATCTTCCTCGGCGCTTGCGGAAGGGGCTGTGGTTTGACCTGCAGCTCCCAACTTCAAAACTGCTCACCCTGTGAAGAATGCCCGAGGTAGCGTAGTGTAGCTTTTTTTACAAAACTACAGTTTTAATTGTTTCAAATGGTACCAGGCACCTTGTATAAGACAATGTAGAAAGGGCGGGAAAACTGGAAATGAAAGAACATTAAAACAGTGAGTTACCATGACTCTTGCAGACTCTTGCAGAGCCCGCGGATCCTGACTGCAGATGAGCTTTTTTCTGAGCCTGCCCTGACGAACTGAACGCGTAGGAAGTCTTTTGTTTTCGATGTGCAAGATTTCCGCATCTTAAGGTTGTTTCAAGGTACACTAATCGCGGAATAACGTTTACTTTTAAATAAAAGATGCCCCGTTTTGTAGCTATCTCGCCTTTTTTGACAGCCAACAATGTATTGCTTCCTAAGAAATAAACAGTTAAAGCTGTCATTTCACTCTGCTATCTCTTCCATATTTTTTTGTGGCGTTTCAAAGCCTGTCACAATAGGCACAGAGTGAGCCAAGGCGGATTTTAGTGGTTCATCGCCATCTTCCAGATGGCCTCTTCTGATTGGATTTAACTTTATTCTCAGGCGGTTATACACGGCCTTTTATTGGCATGTTAGTGTGTTACGTACTGGTTAATTCGGCTACCAGGTCCGTTACTTTCTGGGTGGGATTGGTGACGTCATCGAAGCTTCATGGAATTTCCCCGGACGTGCTGGCACCTGGGAGTATTCCTTGAAAATGCATGTGAGTTGATAAAATCTGTTGACGGCCGTTTTATTTGAAGTTAATTGTGCTAATAATATCTGTTTTCACTACGGCCTGTTACATATCTGTATGTGCTAGTGGTGAGTAGGTGCTCTCGAGTTCAGGAGCATACATTCATTTTGTGACTGCGCTTGTACGCAGTACAAAATAATAAAACAAAATGGAAACTGAAACAAAGTCCGGACGAGGCATCACATTTTGATATATTGGCTAGCTAAGGTTTGAGTATTTTAAAACGTGCGTAACCAGTAAAAGTTCCCGCATAAATTTACTTTACTTTTACATGTTCCTGCTTCCTCGATGTTTGTTTCAGAAAACCGCTTACAAAAGCTCCACTAATCCCGCTTCACCCGGCACCCTCAATTTATGATGTCACAAATTGTACTGCAGGAACGTTTATGGGGCTTCTAAACCTGTTTTCGCTGTTTTGGCATTTCCTGTGTTAATAAAGAACTGTTACTGGTTCGAGGGGTATATTTGTATTAGGGCACTCTAAAGTCCCGATATAGGCCAACTTGCCTTGACACATAAGTGCCCTTTTATATGTGCTAACATGGAGGAACGAAACTGCTAAGGGAAAACGTTAAACAAAACGTTAAAGGAAAACGTAAAGGGAAAAATGTGAAGAAAACGTTATAACATCACATTTTTTCAAGTTGGAAAGGCTACGTGAAGAAGCTCCCCTTCCTTTCTCGGTTCCGCACTTTTTCGAAACCTCCTCCACATTTACTAATTTCTCCTCCAGTCTGCTGCTGTCGTTGAGAGAGCCCAGCGCAGCAGCAGTCACAGCGGTCAGGTAAAAAGGCAATCAGAAATCGGGATCACCGGCCCGTCATCATACCGCTATCACTACGGCTTTCTGCTGGTAGTAAAAACCCCACAATTTGCAACACATCTTCTGATGTGCATAGCAACTTGCTACGGACCATTACTCAGATTCTTTTCTCCATTATGTTACGAAGCGTGTGAGCCACCCCTAATGTCGTAATGTTACGAAAAGGTAAGTATCAATTGTCTCAGAGCTTTCCTAGTCCTAGCGTGCTTTCGTGGATGGATTAAAGAGTTGTTTTAAGTAATTGTCTAACAATTGGCCCCAAGAGCGCTACACGCCTGGTTGGTTGTTTGCTTCGAAGGCTTCAAGCTAATTTTAGATTGTTTTGAAGTGGTTAGCACAAGTCTTTTCACTAAGTAACCCAACCACACTAAACATGTGCCTATGCATCATTCCTTGCAATATTTAATCTGTATGCGCCTAATCTACTTCGCCTCTGAACTGCAACATCCGTTGTGGCTTTCAGAGACTCTCCATAACCACTGCGGCTATTTTAGAAGTACTTGTACATATGTAATGCAGACACAATGGTTAGCAAATACGAACACTTCTTATTGAAAGCATTTGAAACAACTAGTGTTGAAGATAAAGTTTCGAATTTTCTTCATGTCAAGTCTTTGGGCGATGATTCTCCTGTCTACCTTGATTTCAAGTCTTAAGCTCGCCAATCACTTCTTTCCCCATTCAATCGATATGAAGTACTCTGATGTGGTATATATTTATTTCTTCAATCAAAAATTAACTAAAGAAATGGTGTAAAGCATAGTGCAACGCCGATAATACGACTTTCAAGGGACCGCGAGAAAGCGTCGTATGACCGGGGTGTCGTGCGACCGTCGTGCGGGTAAATGGCCGAGTAGGTGGTCTCACGCGATAGGTGGGCGAAAAACCTTTTAAATGCGAATGCATTTCTTAGTCGGGGGTTGTCGTGCTCCGTCGGCGTGCGCCTGCATTCCTCCAGCGCGAGCGCACGTGAGCGCGCGCCTCGTAGTTCTGCCTTCGTCGTCGTCGTCGTCGTCTCGGCGCGGCGGACCCACGCCGCTACAGTCGGGGGTTGTCGTGCTCCGTCGGCGTGCGCCCGCAGGTGTTATCTCTCCGCGCTCCTCCTCGCCCCTAGCAACAGCTGTGGCGCGCCTAGCAACCGGAGCAGGTGGTAGCTCGGGCGGGAGTAGCGGAGGGCAAGGGGAGAGGAGGAGTGCGCTCGGGCGTGGGTGGGCGCTCGCATCGCGGAGCTCGGGCGGAGTAGCGGAGAGTGAGTGGAGAGGAGGAGCGTGCTCGGGCGTGTGAGGGCGCTCGCATCGCGGAGCTCAGCGGGAGAGAGAGCTCGCGCGCGGGGCGGGCGTGTTGCGCGGGTCTCTCGCTCCTCTCCGCGTACCCTCTCTCCGCTCGCTGCGCTCGGAAAATGTATATAAATGCAGTGGAGCGCACGCCTCTCTCCGTTACTGCTTGCCGCAGCGCAGTCATCGGTGCACCCAATGCATTCGCATTTCCGCACGATCCCCTTCGGGGAGGTGGGGGGAGTTTTTTAAACTACTATATTTAGCGCGTTGTCGTGCGATTAGCGAACCTTTATTTGAAACCCCTAGTTAAAAAGAAACACCTCTGTTTCCACCCCCTCTCCTCCACGGCGTCCGAGCTAGCCCGCCAGCTAAAGGCCGCGCGCTACGCGACACCCGTGCAATGCGGCGCTATTTACCGCCAGCACCTCGCCTTCCGCCCGCGACATAAGGCCGACGTGGTCGAGCGAATTCAGAGGAGAAAAAGCGAGTGTTAAACTCCCAAGGCTAAGCGAAACGAACGATTGTACGAAGCGGAGATGATAAAAAAAAAAAAACGGAATACGCCAACAGGGTGGAGACACCCTTTGAACGGTCCCGTGCCGTCGTTATTGGGTCAAAGTTCATACGTGTCTCCACCCTTGCGGTGGACGCGCGGGATTGTAGGCCCCCAAGCAAAGAAAGAAGCGGAGTAACAACGCCGCTTTGAAAGACACTGATAAGCAGAGAGCAAGCAGATAGAGGGAAGAGAGGGTCGTGAAAGGAAGAAACGTGGATCGAGCGGGTGAGGAAAGCGGATGTTCAGTCATCGCCGTGGGGCTGCCTCGTAGTGTTTCCGCATTCGTCGGCGGCTCGATAGAAGCTTAAAATTCATGGTCCGCCAGCCATCTGAACCCAGAACTATGACGGTTGGCGGCTTGGCGTACTGCTGCCGCGTGGGGCCGTCGAATGTTCAATCCCGCTCACGAGTACCCGCCTGCTTGCTTGCGTTGGTTCATTAAGTGGTCTCGCCTGCATACGGACCTTTGCACATCAAGGAGCGTCAAATGGGGGTTAAGAAACAAGGTCCTTACAAGGCGGCGAGGCTGTGTAAAATATGGGGAAAACGCCGGATGATCCGCGCTAGGGTCCATCGTATTAAGCGGACCGCGTGCACCCGAGAGTCATATCATCGGGGTTTCTAATGCATTGTTTCTACGGGGAGTTTGCCTGGACCGCCGTGATCCCTCGTAAGAAGCGGGTCGTCGTAAGTACGGGGGACGTACCCGTGGGGTTCCACTGTAACTGAATTTAGGTGCACAGCACGATAGCTTGGTCCACTGATAGTACATTGGAAAAGCTAATGTCCGAGGGGGAAAAATAGGAATCATTCTATTCTAGAGGCTGATGACAGGCCAAGCTTCATAAAATACACATAATACACATGACTAAAGATTACACACTATCAGACTATCATTATTTCACGTGGTACTGACTTTGGATTTCTCATCACCTAATAAAACTTGGACGTACTATAGGCTCATTCTAGGAGAGAAACATAACCTGTCCGTGCGCCCCACCCCCACGTTGTATGTATTGGCCGCGGTTGCAAAGTTTCCAAATTCAACGTGAAACAATTGATTATGACAAGCAAATGATACTCGGCCAAAAAATACAGTCATCTTAGGAACCAATTGTCGCATAGTATTGTTGAAAAAGTTTAAATAAAACAAAAGTAACGGCAGTTTTCTGGAACCACACTCCACCCGTAGATGTCCATGTATTGACAGCACACGGGAATTTCGCGACGTTTACAACCTAACTGTGGACTACGTAATCATGAGATTTAAATTAAACTCAAAGTAACGATAGAGTCGTCTTCCGAACCCATTGTCATATAATTCCTTTTGGAAAGTCTCAATGAAACAAGAGTTCCCGCTGTTTTCTGCTAATTAGCATTCGCTATTAGGTTGACTTAACCGCAAGGTGCTTCTGCACACTCGCAAGAAAATGCACCGAACCCGTGCGTAATCGTGCTTCGCTTTAAAATACGAACCTGCTATGAATATCCGCTCAAATTGCAAGAGCTAACAGATTCTGCTGCCGGTCATAAGCTGTCGCTGCGGCTGTTTTTATGATGAATGCGGAACCGATGTCTGAATTCCCGATATTTCGCCGCAGTTAAAATAATCCGGCTGGTCGTACAAAAGCTGCTGTGCTGCTACTGGTTGTTAAAATGCAGTTTCGGAGCATTGGAACAAATTCCCATTATTGTTTTATATTTATGTAAAACATTTTTTCGCATATCATGCAGCTACGCGCGTTTAATCCTATTTATACAACGGATGCGATCACAACTCGCCGTGCAAATCAAGCTCTTGTTTGGCTGAACGAATATTAAGGACGTAAAACGTAGCGCTAACAACGCAAGTGCGTATACAATCGGTTGCCGCTAATGCGAAGTCCACGGGTATTACTGAACACTACGAAATAAGCGCACTTTGACTGCAAGCCCCGGAAAAACACAAGCCCCAGAACAGAATCATCATTATACCACAATACGCTTGCTGTCTCGATTTCGTTCGCAACCTCGACTATCCTCGCCAAATGAAGCGTACGACACCGTTTACGTGAACGTTAAGACATCGTTAAACACGGAGCCTGAAGCATCCACACCTAAACGCCTCAAACGGCGATCTGCGCAACAAAGAAGGTCGAGCACCTGAAAGATAGACATTTGTGGGGTCGCGCGAGTCGTAACTTTCTAATCCTGCCCCTTTATCAACAGTGGTGCTGCCTCTTTTGTATTGCGCCGGAATTAACAGAGCATGGCACGGTTCCTACCTTTAAAAGTTTGGAATTTATTCAAGAGAAAACGATCACTAGATGCTCTTTATAAAGAAATAGTGTGACTAGCTATGGTATCAGAGTACCGCCACTGACGCACGCAAGTTAGCAACAGTACCCGCCGCGGTTGCTCAGTGGCTAACGCGTTGTGCTGCTTGGAACAAGGGCGCGGGTTCGGTCGCCGACCGCGTCGGCCGCTTTTCTGATGGAGGCGAAAAGCAAAAACTACCGCGTGTACGAGATTTCGGGGCAGGCTAAAGATCCCCAGGTGGTCAAAATTAACCCGGAGTCCTCCACTACGGCGCGCCTCATCGCCTGCGCTGCGTCGGCGCGTTAAACCCTATGATCAATAAAGTTAGCAACAGTGGCCATTTTAGTGTTTGCCAGCGTCGCAAGACTGCCGCTTCCGCGGTCTCGTCGGTAACTTCCACCGGGTCGTTTGTTCACAACACTGCCGACGATGCAGCAAAATGGCTTCTTTGAACACACTTCTGCAGCTGAAATGATATCTTTGATCTGCGTTCGGAACGTCAGTCGCGCGGAGACGCATAGCGGGAGGACAAGCTAAGTCAGTCAGATTTGATAGAATAAAACGCATAAATAATAAAATGGCGGCGCCTAGGCACAGTCACAGTGTAAACAAATGTCACGTGATGCGAACTGACCAATGATCTTGGCGGGGGCACGGAACAATAGGAGAACAGAGTGCCGATACGCCAAAACATCATCTAATGATACTATGAAGAAATGTATTCTAATTACACGATATAACGGCTTTTAACTTCCAATTACCGAGCTCTTTCTTCTATGGCGTTTCATTGAATATTTGCGGGACCAGAACACTGAGTTAAACGACTTCGAATTATGGAAAGTCTTAACGGTGGCTTTACGAATGTTATCGGTCATGAGAAGGCACGAGTTTTGCCGAAAGGAACACTAGCGCTAACTTACAAACTACTTGGAAAAAAGTTTTGCATTCCTCGTTACGTGTAGGCTCACACTATGTCCTACAAGGCTTCCTATGCTCCGAAAAGACGACTAATAGAGACTGTGAACGCAATTTTGAATGCGTGTTGTGAGCCATTTTTTTCGCGCTCCTTGTGCCCGCGCAGAGAACTTGAAAGCTGCTACTGATGTGAACGTAAACATCAGCGAGCGCCACTCTTTCTTACCTGTGGCTCGGTGTGGCCCAGTGAAAATGACGGACCAAGTACGCTTCGTCCGCGTCACCTCGCCACAGTTTGGCGGCTACGTCAAGAAGTGAAATATGCATACGAATTGTCAAACAAAGTACCATGATGTGCGAAAGATACTGGAAATTCGGGCTCCAATTCGCGTGCCCGTCGACAGGTGGCGTCTGAGCAACTAGTGGGCGGTTCTGATCAAGCGATGTTCCGTACTCGATTCGACCAGCAGAAGAAAGCCAGGTGGCCATAAAATTGCACAGATATTCTGAATTGTTTTCTCTATCATCTACGTTAGTAATACCAGTCACTGCTAAGCAGTTGTTATGCACAGCAAAATGGTCGGTTTGAAATTCTTTGTTGTATCCAGCACTCGTAATTAGGCTTATAATACGAAATCGAGCCACCTAAAGCTTTTTTTCCTACACCATCATTCAGTTTCTTCCACTGTAAATTTTATTGCGTCCTTACGTTTTGATTACCTACGTTTAGCTGATTTCCATCACTGAAATTTTAGGGATAAAATTTAGGGATTCCATGAGATGCTGGAATTAGTGCTAGTATTTCTTTTAAAGAAATACCTTGCCGTCTTTGTGCAGATACACGCATGAATGATAGGTTGATGAACGCCACCCCATAACCGGCACTGTGCTTCGCGGAGCTGTGTTGGTAGTACCCTGACCAGGTAATAAAAACCAAGCGAAACAAGGTCGCTGATGAAATAAACAACGAAGCGAGCAAATTACAAGACCCAGTGAACTGATAGATTGGCAATTTTACTTTTACGGGACTTCTGGGTGTTTTTTTTAGCCGCGATATTCCTTTCACTCTTTTTCGCACGCTTTATATGCTAAATTACAACTCGTTCATCTCAAACAGATGACAAGCGTTGAGTGGCCGCGTCTGTTCCAGGGCTTCAGCATCAGTTCATGTCCCGGGGAAATTAGCTACGAATTCCTAGGGCCATTTCCTCAATGTGACGCCCCGATGAAAGTAGAAGCCAATTGCCTGGTTTGGCGGTGTCACTGCTTTCCTACGGTGGTTCGCCACGGTGTTGCACGGTCAAAAAGAAAAAAAATGGAGGTTACGGTTAGGCGTGCAACCTGGCCGTCGGTGCTCTTCCCTGACGGCGTGCTTTTATTGCGGCCGTAATTTTTGTTTACAAATTCTCGGCCTAGGAAAACCCGGGTGCCTTTGTTGCGGTTTCTCCGTCCAAAATGGTTGAGGTGAGAGGCGAGGCAGGCTTCTAACAAAGCATGCCCTACGCGCACTAACCGCTCTTTCTCGGTCTTGAGCAGTTTTCACAGACCTGCGTCGCGCTGTGTAGTTGTTTCGTGAGCCGAACTGCTCATGTAAATCATTGCGATTAGTTAACGTTATTCGCGTCAAATCGGATGCATGGTTTGTACCACTGAAATAGCCCGCGCCGTTCGGTTGTGGATAATCAAGCTATAATTTGGCTTAATTATGTGCGGTCATCTGGTTTTCGTTGGCTCTTATTGTGAAACATCTTGCTCAGATATACGCTAGAACTATTGTCTCGTGCAGTGCCGTTTTCAAGTGAAGATATAGCGCCAACGTGCAGCTGCGGCAGTGAAATTTTCTTCTTCAATGAAAATAAAACAACCGAGTGCACTTAAGCCAGCGTTTGGGTTGTGAATCTGAAAGGATAATGCCTAGCTGAACACCTGCGACACTTTGTTTTATCTCGAATTATCGAAGAGCTCTGCCGTCTCGCCTATCGATGAGCGCCTCCCTTTCGAATGTCTTAGATCTTTCTCCTACTCGTTGCGCCGCTGCGCGTTTATACCGCACTGTAATAAGGGATTTAGCGACGATGGTGAATTTTTCTTCCCCTGCTGTTCTTCCCCTACCGCAGCTAGCGCCGTGTTTAAGCTCGCCCCTTGGAAGGCCTTGAGAAGGGGCCATTTTTATATCATGAACGTCAATGCCAGGCGGCGGGTTTTTCGCTCAAGCTCGCGTCTTCGAACGCCTCGTAAAATATGTGGCTTCCGCATGACACCACCGCACTTTTTCGTCCATCGCTGTAAGTAGCGTTGCTCGAGGTAAGAGCTGCAGATTTCCACTGTGCAACCATACCGCCTCCCACACTCCTACTATGAGCACGCACATACAAAAATGAGCGGTTATAGTCAGACACATATGGGTTGTACCCGGGCTCTTAACGGAAATAAACAAAACGAAGCGTTATGCCGCTGTCCTGTCCCTTTCTCGCCGCGGGGCCTTCCTTTTTAGCTCCTCGCCTTCTCGCGGGTTTTCATCTTTGTAGTTTTCTCTTTTGAGGGGGCCGGCGGCGGTGGTGATCGAGACGGTTGCGCAATGTTCACAGCGCGCGGAACTGTGGCGGCAGCGTCTCTTTGTAGCTGGTTTTAAAGACGATAGTGTTTCTTTGCTACTTAAGCGCGAAAATTTCAGCCTGTCTGTCTGTCTGTCTGTCTGTCTGTCTGTCTGTCTGTCTGTCTGTCTGTCTGTCTGTCTGTCTGTCTGTCTGTCTGTCTGTCTGTCTGTCTGTCTGTCTGTCTGTCTGTCTGTCTGTCTGTCTGTCTGTAATAAAGAGAATTCATTATTGCAACCTAATATCAGGCCCGCAGGCCCTGCTATATATAGGAACTAAGAAGGCGCCGCCAATAGCTTGATGTGCATGATACGCATTCTACAACTGGACAACTCTGTACCGCGATCAGACACTCGGGCAAAAGGTAAAAGAATTCTTCAACGCGAGGTTCAAACAGGCAAAATATTTCCTAGCTACTAAATATGGTAGTTTGAACCATTGCATAGTGCATATTGTTGAGCAAAAATAAAACATTAGGGATATTTGCCGTAAAACGGAAGTGGCACTCGCACTTTTCCTTAATGAAAATTAGATGTGGGTGTTATTGTAAAGATCGCAGAGAAATAATTGGGGCAGCTCGGCACTCGTGAGCCGAAGACTGGGCGAACAGCGAAGCTGCCGGCCGCACCTAGCTTATTCTGGTTCGGCTATGTTTACGCGTGGTTATGCGTGGTTATGCTTGGAGACTCGGCCATGTTTTCTGCGTGATTATGATTCGACATTTTTTGAAATTTTCTACGTGGTGTCTCCGTTAGCCCCCTAAAAACAAAGGATACTCGGTCAATAAAGTATGTGCAATGTACTCGTTCCCACCGGCTTTGCAGTAAAGCTCCAAGAGTAGCGAAGGGCGCAGCGGTACGAGCGTTGGCTTCAAAATTTGGAACTCGTTTGGTCACCACCGTTCAAATTCAGTGCTCGGGCGTGTGGGCCGCTAATTAAGACGTTAATTAACGTTATCGCTCCTCGGCTATTGTCTTCTTTCATTTTGGCGATAATTCTTCTCTGTGCACCGTCAAACCTGCACCATTCGTCGCTACAAGCCATACAGGAAGCCACCCCGCGACACGCTTTCAAATCCGTGCTCGCACCAGTTGTATCGGGCTTCCCCTCGACACGTTTCCAGAGCCGTGCTAGTACCAGTTGTATTGCGCTTCCGGGAGGTGGCGACACGAGTCCTGCCCGAGCTCGGCGAAGCAAAAGTGATGTTAAGCGGTGCCGGCGCGCGCGTTGACGTCATCGCTCGGCAAGTTTTTCCGGCGCACGTTCTCGGCGCACCCGCCAGTTTAAACAGCATTGGCTGTTAAGAAACGCCTCAAAAACACATTTTAATCGCAAACACAAAACAGGCTCTCGCTCAAGCCTGTAGCTGGGGGCTCGCGCGCCATGACAAAGAGTAACAAATGGTCCTAACAGGTGACGCGCCAGCAGTGCGCACGCGGGAAGGTTGAATTAAATTCAGCAATGCTACATTGCATTTATAATGGCAGGACCGAGACAGGAGGAAAACATCGTGAGAGGTGAACGGAGGGAGAACAGAGGCAGTTACGTGACAGGGGCTGCGGAACATTTCGACATTGGCAGATAGCGACCATATTTTCATTCTGCTCCTACCGAAACCCTTGGTCCGCACGAAAGAAGAACACCAAATAGAACACAAGACAACATTCTTCACACAGTGATCACTTATATCATTTTCTGGCTTCAATAATGCCATAGAACGGCAGTGGTCATGTTCTACAGAATGTCCGTGCAGTAATTGTAAAGCCGTAGAAAGTGAGCACGCCAATCAGTCACTTGAAAAGCTATAAAGCCACTAGCAGATGCAAATATCTGTTAGCTGTGCCACTTCGTATAATGCAACTGTGTGTGCGTGAGTGTGTGTGTGTGTGTGTGTGCGCGCGCGTGCGTGCGTGTGCGTGTGTGTGTGTGTGTGTGTGCGTGTGCGTGTGCGTGTGCGTGTGTGTGTGTGTGTGTGTGTGTGTGTGTGTGTGTGTGTGTGTGTGTGTGTGTGTGTGTGTGTGTGTGTGTGTGTGTGTGTGTGTGTGTGTGTGTGTGTGTGTGTGTGTGTGTGTGTGTGTGTGCGTGAGAGACAGAGAGAGAGAGAGAGAAGCGACGCTAGCGACACGCCTTTCCAGGCGCCTCGTTAAGAAGAAAACAAGAGAAGACCACCAGGGGGGAGCACTAGTGACAGTAGAGAAAGTAGCACCATGAAACTTGAAAGCGAGCACTGGGCTGGCGAGCAAAGCACGAGGCAGTCCTGCACTGTCACCCCTTCACGTCTAGAATGGAAAAACCAAAGCGCCAAAACAACACCAGCCCGAGAAGAAAGCCACTTAAGTTGTACACGTTGCCCTATATTAAACCATAGCTCAGCTGCTGCACACATTGTATTTTAGAACCTAGAATTTATAACCCGCAGGCTCACTGGTTGCAAACTTAGTTATTACTAATATTAAATTGCGGGTTCACTAATCATTAAATAATTGGGGTTTCATATACTGGGGGTTGTACTTAAAAGTTCACTGGGAAACAGCACAGGCTGCAGCGGCCCTTCTGCTGGCGCAGCATGTTCCTGTTCTGTAGTATGTACGAGTGAAATGGGTAGTAGCACCGTTGTGATATCTTTTTGTGAAAGTAGATACATCTGCCCTTTGTGGACTCCTTTCGCCATACGTCTATCTCGCTTCACGGTACCCCAAGTCGATCGCTTATCCCAAAGGGAGAGAAGCTATTTCCTCTGATTTGACGAACTGAAAGAAACTGAAATTGACGAACTGAAATTGCGCACTGAGGAATCATTATTGATTCCTCAGTGTGCAATTTTTTTGTACCATCACCCTGAAAGTCAATGTCCACGGCCCGCAACTGCGTGAATATCTCAAAATGTGCTGCTAATCGTTGCTGCGGTGTGGGTGATGCTCTGATGGTGGGCTGTTTTTTGTTGGCACAGCTCGTTGCGGCGTGCGACCGAAAAGAAGTTAAACGGGTGTAACCCTAAGGATAGAGCTTCAAGAGATGGAAGCCTCAGGTTTTTCCAGGCCCGAGAAAGATGTCTGCCATTGATGATGTTAATCAAGGTGTTTGCTAATAATGGTGTTCCCAATTGATATTCAGTTTTTTCGCTGAATATAAAATATAAATATATAATACATATTTTATTTCGTGTCAACAAACACGTCGGCATTGAAATCCGAGCGTGTCTCGGCAGGTCTCCCGTCATTGCCCTTCAGAATATTGTTTGGTGTAGAGCAAAATTTTACGATTGTTAAACTGATGATGCCTAAAATGGGGCGAGAAGTGCATTTTACTTTCATAATGCACGATTACAGCTACATGTAAAACGCACCAAAGTCCCCACCAACTTTCTTAACCCACATTTTAGCGGAGTAAGTGGACAATCTGTAGCCTTTGCACTTGTTTTAACTAGTGGAGTAGATTGTTCGCATTTCAGAGCGTGAATGCAAGTATTTGATTGCTAGAACAAATTAGTAGAAACACTTTTGAATATTGGTGAATTTGACTGAAGATGGAGTACCGCTACTCGTGAGTACAGATTCAGTACGAGTACTCGTAAGTTCTGATGAGTTGAGTACTAGTAGGTACAAATAGAGTAAAAATACTTTTGAGTACAGATTGAGTACGAGTACATCTTCACGTAGTGTGGCCATCATTACCCGAAAGCCATTGGTATGCCACACCGTACAAGTACAGACTGTCCTTGAGGCGGTTGCCATTAGAACCATTATCTTCAATAGGCTAATAACAGTATGCTCCGTTTACATCCATCCTGATTTCCAGCTTTCCAGTTCCCATTTTGAAGTCCTCATAGGTCAGCTACCCAAACCTTTTATTCTTATAGGCGACTTGAATGCCCACAACCCTCTGTGGGGCTCCTCCCGCTCGGATGCCCGAGGTCGCCTCATCGAAAAATTCCCTACATCTTCAGGAGCATGGCTGTTCAACAAAAATAAGCCCACAGATTTTAATATAAGACACAACACGTACTGATATCTTGGTTAGGCTATTGGTTCCGCAGTTCTTTTTCTATGCCTTGAGTGGGGTGTGCGCACTGTCCTATTAGGCAGTCACCACTTCGCCACCTCACTAACATATATAGGTAAAGGCCCAAGCTGTCTATCTTCCCAGAACTGGTTCAATGAAGCAGGAGCTATGTGGAATATATTTACAGAGACATCCAAAGAACATTGTACGTCCATAAGACTCCCACATGTGGAAGAAGCTACCAAACTACTCTCGTCGCGCATCCTCGACGCCGCCGAAAAGTCCAGTCCGCATGCCTCTGGTGCACCGCACAACCAGAGTAGGCCATGGTGGAATGAGGACTGTAGGCGGGCGCGAGAGGCCCAGAACAAGGCGTGGGGTATTCTTCGTCCATACCCCACGTCGGGTAACCTCCTTTTGCTCAAACGGGCAAAGGCGTTGGTGAAACGTGTGCGCCGTGAGGCAAAACGAGAGAGTTGGTGATCCTTCTTGACATCCATAAACTCATACCCGGACACACACAAAGTCTGGACACGTATACGAAAGCCCAAAGGACAACATACGCCCAGGCTGCCCTCTTTCAGTACAATAGGTGACACACTGGAAGACCAGGCCAACACACTCGCACACTTCCAACACGTTTCAAGTTCAGCACACTACACAAACACTTTCATGAAACACAGAGCATCAAGTGAAAAGAAGTCCTTGCAAGATAATAACAATTCAACTGCCTCTTATAACACCCTTCAGTTCATGAGATGAAAATGGTTCTCTTTAATTGTAACCATTCAGCTCCCGGTGCAGACATCACCTACACCTACACTCCGAGACCCTTGAAACAATTCTACACCATACAACAAAATATGGCTTTCAGTAAACATTCCAAGATCTTGGAGGGAGGCTATAGTAGTGGCTTTCCTAAGGGAGGGGAAGGACCCAATCTCTCCCGCCAGTTATTGACCCATCGCGCTCACAAGTTGCCTGTGCAAGCTCTTCGATGAGATCATAAACAAGAGGCTCGTGTACGTCTTAGAATACAGCGGTCTTCTCGAGAGCTCCAAGGCAGGCTTTAGGGCAGGGTAATCTACCAACGATCAACTCGTGGTATTAGAGTCTTATATCAAAGATGCTTTCCTTCACAAGCGGTATTGTACGAGGGTATTCTTTGGTCTTGAAAAAGCATATGATACCGCTTGGCGGTACGGCATCCTCAACGACCTGAAGTCTTTCGGCATGCGAGGTAACATGATAAAGACGCTTGCCAGTTACATATCTGAAAGAACCTTCCCTGTAAGAGTTGTCAGTGCACTCTCTAGGTTTCATTGGGAAGGAAAATGGCGTGCCGCAAGGTGATGTTTTCAGTTGTACTTTATTGTGAAATGAATTCACTCAGAAAGGCATTGCCACCATCAATTTCTCGTTTAATCTATGTCGACGACGTACAACTATTCGTTAAGTCTTGTAAACAGTCTAACTGCGAGCGTAATATCCAGCTTGGTGTTAACATGTTAGATGGCTGGGAAGATATATATGGTTTAAAATTTAATCCCCGAAAGTGTACTTCTGTTTTGTTTTCCAAGAGGCGTGGCACTCGTTCGAATTCGAACACACATCAAACTGACATCAAACAGACATCAAACTCAATAGTGTCTCGATTTCAGTGAAAAACGAACACGTTTCTAGGTGCAGTCCTTGACATAAAACTCTCATTCATCGCACATATCAAACAACTTAAAGAGAAATGCTTACAGGCAATGAATATCTTGGAGGTTCTTTCACACACTTCCTATGGTGCTGAGAAACAACTTCTTTTACGCGTTTTTACTAGCTTAATAGGTTCACAATTGGATCATTGCAGTGTTGTGTATAGGTCAGCAATTAAAACATTCCACAAAATGCTGGCCCAACTGCTTCATCTGGGGCTTCGCTTGGCATGTGGCGCATTTCGAGCTAGCCCAGTCGAACATTTCTATGTGGATTGTAATAAATGGAACATGCTACGTTAGGGAGCATACACAAACCTCCTTTATGCTTTTAAAACCTCATCAATGCCTCACCGTCTAGTTAAGTCAAATGTTTACCATACATCCAAATCCCAACTCCGGCTAAATTGTCCACCGTTCTCTGCACCCTTCTCTTACAGAGTTAAAGAGGAAGCGTCGGAGCTTGCTGTATCCTTTTTTAGATATTATCAAAACTTTTGTAACTGATTTTACAGCACCATGGGTTCTCCACCCTGTACCATGAGAAATATCTTTTACACATATAGAGGAAAGCCAAGCACCTAAATGTGCAATCCTGTAGCTCTCCTTGTATCTGCAGCGGAAATACCAGTGCGCTAAATTTTATACTGACGCCTCCAAAACTGCCACCTCTGTGCCCTGCGCTGCGCATGGATCCGGCTTTAATGTCACTAAGGCACTCAATAGTAATACTAGTATCTTTACGGCTGAGGTATATGGTATACTTTTTGTTGGTAATCATATCCTTCAAATCACAGTCCAAAATCAATTATCTATACAAATTCCCCAAGTGTTTGCGTGCATTTTTGTCTCCAAAGTCTTCCCAAAACCATGTACTCAATCTTGTCTCTAAGGCCATTAAGTGTGCATATGCCCGAAAACTTGATGTGGTTCTTTGCTGGGTACCAGGGTACTCTGGGGCCGCTGGTAATGAGGCGGCAGATCAAATGGCGGCTACCACGGCACTCTAAAACACTGAAAACCTAACAACCGCACCCTACACCGACATCACGCCACACATCAGACAAAAACTTCCCGAAACATGGCAAGCACACTGGAGTGAATAGACAGTCAAGTTACACATAATAAAGCCACACTTGGGACAATGCACCACTGACACACGCGCAATAGATACACAGAAGTCGTCTTGGCTAGATTATGGATAGGGCACACACATGCAACACGCTCTCACCTGCTCACTGGATCTCCACGACCTAGCAGGTGTGGAGAAGGGCTATCCATGATGCACATCCTCATAAAATGCAAGGCACTAGAAACAACATGACACAAACACTTCTCACAACCATACGGACAACACAATCCACTACACCCATCGTACTTTTTAGGGGACGACCCCATAATTGTCCACAAGAATAATTTAAAGCGATGTCAAGTTTTGACACCTCTTTACTTACCATGCATGTTGACACCCTGGCACCATGTTGACACCAGTCATCTACATTGCCTTTTGTGTCATTTCACGTATATTCTTGGTTAAATGTTTTACATTTACAATCACTCTGTCATCATAAAACAACGTTTCCTTGGCGCTCTTTGTCTTTGGTCGTCTTGCGCCATAAAAACCCAATCATCATCATCATCAAATATAAAATTTATCTTGTATAGCCTATTTATTTTTTTTAGTTTCAGTATTCCGAGGAGCTTTGTTGATTATTTCTTGAATAACACTTGTGCAGTAAGCTTCCCCCAATTCCCACAAATATATTATCTCAAGCGACTGCACTACGTATGCACGAAAAGGAATTGCAATTGTGTGGTCGGGTTGCTGACCGCTGTGCTTGTTCACCCAGTGCAAAAGGTGTTTCCCGTACCTTGGTTTGACCCTGTAAAATACAGCTTCCTGTTAAATTTACCTCCTTATTGCCTATATTATCTTTGCTGACTCCTATCCCGCTTTTATTTTGCCTTAGATTTTGTACTAGCGTACCAATCAGAGAAGCGTCGCATGTGCGCCTGCGTGTAGCTACTCTGACTTCATAGACTTTACTAAGCTTGATACAGTCTGTAAACTGACAATCTAAACGCACATTCTTTCAGGTACAAATCGTGCCATGGCTTAGTTTTAACTAGGCGAACAAATTGCGACGACGAGCCGGCGGCCGGTCGACTAACTCTGTCGGAGTGCCAGCGAGCCACGCACTATTGCGGTCAAGCCAAGGCTGCCTCGAGCAAGCGTCATATGAAACCTCCGAGGAGATCGGCAAGGAGGATGCAGAGAGTAGGAAGGCACTTTAGAATGCATTTTTCTGCTATGTAAAATCGCGTAAACGCACTGAGAGTGGTCCAAACACAGCCTATCGCCTACGATCTACAATTTCCGCAAGTAATGCCCCAATGTTTACAAATCACTTCAGTGTCTCTTTAAACGTTGACTGCAAAGAGAAATCGAATAAATAAAAACACATTTGCGTTCGTGTGGGATTTGAACTCATATAACCAGAGCAGGAGCTAAGTGAGTTACCACTGCTCTATCATGGCAACCTGCCAAAATCTCGCGTCGATTAGCCTGTTGCGTGCCCCCTGACCGCTAAATATTACGGAACGCGAGTAGAGGAGGTGCACGAGGTGGAGAGCTCTCACTGACGTGAACTGCCGAGAGAATTGCGGCCACCCTACCTGTCGGAGTAATCTGCGTCAACAGACGGCGTAAAGAAGAGAGTCAAGAGACGCATATACAATGTCGCAGCAAATAAATATTTCATAATCATTTGGCTCTCCTTTTAAAACACGAAAGCAGACAAGTTTACGGCCAGTTTGTTCTTTCTTTTTATGGGGGAAATAATTGCGTGGGAGAACTGGGTGCGATAAAATTTTCTGGTTCTTCGCCTGCACGTTCAGTTTCAATTTTTTTAATTTTGCGTTAATCGCGTCAGGGCGTCTTGTATGCGCTTTTATGACATCGTTATTTCATTTTCGGTGATTTCTTGACGCGTGAGCAATAGCTGGGGCATTTGGGAAATATTTACGCCAGCGATCGGCGGAGAGAGAGCGACAAGAGAACAGACAACGACAAAACACGTGCTGAGAAAGTATGTCAGCGTTGTCAGCAGCGGCATTGTGTGCGGCGGCGCTTCGAATGCACCGCTGTAGACCTCGTTGCCAGAGGCCCGTCAAGTCAAAAACTGGCTCGGTCATTTCTGTGCCCGACGCACCCACCGCCCGGCGTCTTGTCGTGCACCGTCACCGCTTGTACGCAAGGAGTGCGCCACGGGCGCCGAGAGAATCAGGCGTCAAATGAGGATGGAATGGGAATCGTGGCGACGAAATTCCGGCACTGGTGGCCACAAAATGACTGACAGGCCGCCAATGCGCTGTTGCTAAATTAAGCAAGCGTGATAGCTCACACATAACACAAAGCATGTACAACGGTGTACAAAGGACGTCCAAGGAAATCGAGCTGCCGGTTTCTGAAGCCGGAGAAAGAGTTCCACATTCAGCCGATAATATCCATAAAAGGGAGGGGAGAGATGCTTAAGCATTCTTGAAAAATACATAAATTGGTCTTCAAACCTAAAAAGGGACAAAAAACACAAAGGCCTGAACTCGTCCGGACACAAAAACCATAAAAGGATTAGGAAAACAAAAGCAAATAAAAAAATGGGACGTGTATCTTCTTGCTTCCCTGGAAATGCCGTCGACAGACAATAGTCTCCTCCAGCCCCTGCCGTGTACCATCGTTCCTCTCTGACCCCTCCCGCTGCTCTCGCCTCTCTTGCCTCCCATGATAGGTACAATGGAAGTTCGCTCAGTTTGATTCACCCGCCGCGGTGGCGCAGTGGCTGCGGCGCTGTGCTGAAGACGCTGTGCCTGCATCAGCGCCTTTACCTAAATCGCTGTGCCCGAAGACTCAGGTTTCATACCGGCCGCGATGACAGGTTTATAGATGGGGGCTAAAACTATAAATGTCAGAGTATCGAGATGGCTGAGCACGTTAAATATATCCGGGTGGTAGAACTTAATGCCCAGCCATCCACTACGGCGTGGTCATATCCCAGCTGTAGCTTCGGCTCGTTAAACCCCAAAAACTGAATCTGAATCGATTTATCCTGCATTCGCACAGCTCGCGTACCATATGTAGGGTTCTTTTCATTCAGGTGACCTTGGAACAGCTCCGGGAGACATTTTAACGTGATCACTTTACTTCCTTCGGCAATTTTTTTCTGGACCCGGGCCCTGCTATCATCAGTCGTACTGGCAAATCCTTCGCAAATTACGTCAACTCTGCCGACTGGAAACTACAATTCAGTCAGCAGGATGCCAGGACTCGGCTTTATCGGGCATACGGCGCAGCCCCAACTGCAGCGTGGAAAGGACGACAAAGATACGACGGCCTAGATTAAGGGTACGTGTATCAGACACGGGCGCCAGCCGTGCCCGCAACTGAAGCTAACACATCAAAGCGCGTCTCCCTCGGGATCTGATGCCGGCGACTTCATTGTGTCACGTAATTAAAAACCGATCACTACCATCCTCTCAAAAACTAACGAATGCCTAAAACAGGAGTAGAAACTAGGTAAAATGTGCCCTAATAAGTAATAAAACCAACTACACGGCGTTGCATTACGGGAATGTTCAAATAACTTTTCGATTTTCCCGCGGCCCTTTCATAGACGCAAGCTCTGTCTGCAAACCATGGATGGCGCCACACGGCAAAGTTGAACAATCTTCGTAGAAAAGGTTAAAGTTTTATCTGAGAAAACAGACACGTAGGAATACTCGGTAATTCCCTACAGAGAAGAGCCAGAGCCGATATCGCACTCTCCAAAACACCGAAAATCTTTAATAATTCGGCAGACATTGCAGTAAGCCTAATCAGCGGAAAAGCATAAATGAGAGAAGAAACGATAACACTCATGCAGGCACTGATTATGTGTAAGATATTGTGCACCCTACCGTATACAACGAACTTACCCACACCGAAAGAAACCAAATAAACACCATCAGGAGAGCATATAAGGTGGCCTTCAATCTCCCAATTTTCACGACCTTCTGAAATGTCCGCACATTTGGTCTCTATAACATTTTTTAAGAATTCAGGGTAGTGCTCTCCAAGCACCAAGGGCCGGCTAGTAAAAACTTCGTAGAGGCGAGACCGCTTATGTAATATAGGCACCCCTCCGGAGAAGAAACCACTGTTCGCCATTGCGGACATATATCACCTTTCCAGCAGCACCAAAAATCATGGATCCAAATCCAAGAAAGTATTGGAGCAAAACAGGCTCCAATTTGTTCACAAGAAAGTTTCAATACCATGAATATACAGAGTACGCGGACGATAACATGTACGAAAGTACGAAGGCAACAATTATCGTAGTGGACTGCTGTGGCAATCTTTGGTGCATCATTATCCTCTCATAAATAGCTATGGAAGAAGCGCAAATTTAAGCCATACTCTTCACAATAAGACAAGCGGGACTATGAAATAGCAGTTAAACGAACATACAAAATCTCAAAAGGCAATTTCACTGTCGGTTGCGGCAGATTACCTAAGCGCTATAGAAAGATTCTTCCGTAGTTGAAGAAACTGGTGATCGCCGACCAAGGGTTTATTTAAAAAGGTAAAAAAGACGTTTCGGCTTCCATACGGAAGCCTTGTTCCCTCTTTTCACCGAAACGCCTTTTTTACCTCTTTAAATAAAGCTTTGGTCGGCGATCACCAGTTCCTTCAACTATGAATCTTACCCGACCAGACGAGATGCCGTCAAACCTTAGATTTCAAAGATTCTTCCGTCCACAATGAAGAAAGTTCACAGCTTAACATAAAAACCTTGAAATGAGGATCTAAAACAGAACGAGGCATTCGACCAAAAAGCACGCCAACTCGCATCCCATGATCTTTGCGAACATTCGGCAACGCGGCGAAAATCTCCTCATCCTGTGCGTGGGAACCTGATCTTTCCTGTGCCACACGGGGATATAAACGTCGAAGAATGGCAAACGCTGCGCAGGAGGGAAACCTGCAAATATACACGCGAATCATGACGGGTGGTGATATTTGTTAGAAGAAGTACGACCTTACATTAAAACTTCCAACGGCGTGGAAACGTCCACCGTTTCCACGCAACCTGGTCATGTCCAAGGATATACTAAGGAGACTACAACTCAAACATTAAAAATCCCACTTCTACGGAGGCATGGGAGACAGCCCTGACAAGCTCACTACCTCAAGGTGAGCACCAGTTGAATAATACAGCAAGAGAAGGAGCTGCTGCATCGGTGGCCCCAGTTTTCGGGTTCCACCGTTGCGCTCCCTTAACCTGCTGACATCCTTTTCCACTACACTTCACTATTTCTTGCACAATAAAGGTCATGTCTCTTTCTGTTTCACTCTCTCTCTATTAGCACAAACCCGACATTTCCGCCCAGTTCAATGCACTAGCGAATAAATGCTTTGAAATACTGACACTGTTGTTACCGTTTCGCTCAGACAGACGAATACACACTTAAAACCACTTTTCTCACCCACATCTTATCCACACAAGCGTACATGGCCTTTGTCTGTATTTTGCCGCAGTGATTAAGAACCGTCGCGGCAGGTTTCGCTCTCTTTTCTAATTTTCAGTGTTGGAAAGCATAAATGGTAAATGCAGCAACTGCATTCAAAGCGTTCCTATGATATCGAAGTAACGGTATTGCGTCGTACATCTTAGGCGTAAATGTAGATGTAGTCTGCAACTTTTCTTATATTTCTCTTTTATCTAACGTATCTTTAACAGTAGGTTTCACTTCGTTTTTTATCTAATTTCGCAAACAGCAATCCCCCGTGTATTAATAAAGGAACGGGGCTACTGTAAGTTGCCTGTGCTTATGGCCTGGCTCAAATATGCCTCATTTTTTGTTTTTTGCTGAGCAATGCTGATATGTATACTGCATGACACCTGTTTTAAATACTTCGGAACGGTCTTCCCTGTATAAGCTTGTCGTCCAAACACTCTTCCCGGTCCTGGACGGACGGAGATAGCCACAGGGAGAGACACCACATTTTTCTGTGCTTAGGCACCCCAAGAAAGGCGATCGCCTTTAAAATCACCTACTGCAAAAATACTGTCGGACTATAAAAATATTCGAAACGCAAGGAAGCGGCGTAAACAACCCTTAAGCAATAAATGCCAATTCACTGCAATGTTTCGACACCAAAGAAACGAATCCAACATTTTCACAACTAGTTCTTTTAAAATGCAATTTAGTTGAATTGAATTGAATTGTTGTTTATTATTCCAAACGGTGAGAAATACATACAGATTAGTATACAGACAAGGGTCCCATAGTCAACAGACTGCAACGGGACCCTTGAATAATTAATACAAAATGAAAAATACACAGAAAGCAGCAAAATCAAAAAAGAACAGTAACTAAACCCAGTGAACACAGCTTAGGCAGCGCTAAAGTAGAGTAAGAAAATGTGACGAAACCGGTTAAACAAAAATGCAAAAAAATACACGTAGCACGTTGCTATCACAATACTAATTCAAACAAAGAAAAAAGGTAAAAAGGTTGACAACAAAAAAACACATTAAGTATACACTTGCATTACAACTACAATCAAGCTGAACTAAAAAAACTTGGGCAACGAAATGAACAGTAACATAGCAATACAGATAATAAAAACAATACATTCATCGATTCAACAAAAACGTTTTTAGCAAGTGTTTGAAGGAAAATAATGATGATGAAGATTTTAGTTCTACCGAGAGACTATTCCAGAATGAGATAGCTGAAAAAGCGGATGTCATCTGACCATAGTTAGTATGGAATATGGGTAATAAATAATTTTCGTTGGCTGCAAATCTGGTGGAGTTGTTATTTTGTAATAGTTGCCTGTCAATAAATTGGTACGATAAATTATTACACGCAGCTGAAACAAAAACGTGGCTATGTTGTACTAGAATAAATTTTTGACCGATAAGACATTATTCTGTTGAAGCAAAACACAGGCGTTAGCACAAAATGAGCTGTTAGTAATGATACGAAGAGCCTGATTTTGAATATGTTGTAATGGTGCCAGATGACAATCATAAGTGTTACCCCATGCAACAATACCATATGTGATATGACTATGAACGAAGGCAAAATAAAGAGACATAAGGGCTTGGCGTGAAAAAAATGGGCGGGATTTTATCAGAGCTCGAATGCCAAAAGCAGTCTTATTTCTAAGGTGATCAATGTGTTTATGAAATTTCAGATGCGAGTCGATGAACACTCCAAGAAAAAGGACGCTGTCACATGGGGTTATGGTACTCGAACAGAGAGAAATGGTTGGAATATATGACAGGCGCTTCTGGGGTGGTCTAAAAATCATAAATTTAGTTTTTGATGGATTGATTAGTAGGTGGTTGATGAGGCACCAATTAGTTACTTTAGCCAAAACAATATTTAGGTTAGACGTAAGATTGGACAAAGATTTATCAGCCGAAGATACTGTGGTGTCGTCAGCATATAGAACACAGTGTGAGGCATTAATGGAATCAGCAAGGTCATTAATATAGATAATAAACAATAAAGGACCTAAAATAGAACCTTGCGGCACACCTTGATTAATCGTTTCAGTCATAGAATACGCATTATTAACCCAAACACTACCTTCCCTGTTAATAAGAAAATTCTTTAGGAAATTTAAAGCTGGTCCGGTTAATCCATAGGATTCAAGTTTGTGAAACAGAATATCATGATTAATAGTATCAAAAGCTTTAGTAAAATCTAAAAAAACAGATCCAACAAACATACCTAAGTCGAACGATTTTTTAATAAAATCAGTTAAAGACAAAAGTGCAAGATTAGTCGAACTTCCAGAACGAAAACCAAATTGACAGGGCCTAAGAATGTTGAATTTAGTTAGATAGTTATTTAGTCGATTAGCAAACAACTTTTCGATTACTTTACTAAGAGAAGAAAGGATAGAAATAGGCCGGTAGTTAGATATTAGGTGCTTGTCTCCTTTCTTAAAAACAGGAATAATTTTAGCACGTTTAAGAAAGCTTGGAAAAATGCCGAGAGCGAAAATCTTGTTGATAAAACTGAGCCGAGAGCGAAAACCTTGTTGATCAGTAACTGAGCAGCAGTTCATGCTGCTCAGTTACTGACTAGCCAACGACCATAATGTTTGGATAAAAAGGCAGCGCTCCAACATTAAAAGCGGGTCTGCCTCACTTTAGCCTAAAATGTAGCTCCGCACACAATGCCTAACTCATCTGTCCCTGCTGTAAAGCCTGCAAGAACGATGAACAACGCGACCCAGAAACAATTGGATGAAGTTTTTTGTCGTGTCTACTCGCAATGAAAAAAAATCCTATCTTTGAATGCTGCCGCAGCGCATAGCGTGCTATTGCAGCCAAAATGTTTTCTTTGATCCGTAATTTAAGTGTTTTCTCACTTTTATATCCGTAATTGGTCGTTGAGATGTGCAGAAGAGATGCGCAACTTCTAATGTTCTACACTGGTGTGTGAGTGTCTCTAGATATTCTGGTCACGTTTCTTTTGTTGTTTTGTGTAAAACTGTGCGCCGTAAATTTTGGATGCATCACCTCATATGGTAACACTTTTAATCACTAACAACGCATCGTCAATTTTTGCAGAATACTATGAAGGGTCCCCAAGGGTCTTTTTTGCTGACGACGTCTGTATGATCGTGGAGCTGCCAGCACCGAAAGACGGAAGTAAGTAAGCTAATTTTTAAAGTTTTTATTCTTTGGGCCTTTCTCCGCATTGATAGCTGCACTGGTCATAGCGTCTAAACGCTGTATACCTTTAAGAAGCCAGAAGTTGTATCGGTAAAACAACTATTTCCGCGTACTCACACGTCCTTTGAATACCCGTTCAGAATACAATAGTTTGTATCAGGCGACCTATTTTACAAGACGTCCAGTCCAGGATAAAAAATAAAGCAAATAAATTTTCCCCGAATTCGTTAAACCTCTTCGGGCCAGTATTTATAGAGTTCGGCTGAACGATTGCCTTATTTAGGAACGCGAAAAGCTCTCTAATAAACTTGTACTCGAGCCGTGGTATAATCGATATGTATAAAACGAGGTACTGCACATCTTTGTTTTTCGGCCTTAACCGTTATTCCGCATCGCAGGGTAGGACGAGCGGTATATTTTTTTTTCACTCTTAGAGAACGGCAATACTCAGTCCGTATTGCACAATTGCGAGTTCCATGGTTCCATACCGAGTTGCTCGCTATGGTGCTCCGTAGCCAGCACCATAGCGAGTGCAACAACTGCACAATAGCGAGTTTTTCCGCAAATTTCCAATGGTTGGAACCCCTAATCTAGGTTCCACAACCAACCATTTTAAAGAGAAGTGTCCGTGTCTTATAAAAAGGGCGTTCGTCGTCCTTCTTTACAAGGGGCTCTAACTTTGCGAGAAGGAGATTGATTACAAAGGCGAAGATTGAATGTTCCGGCAGGAGGAAGGCTGCTTGTAAAAAACCACTGACATCAGGCAAATTCGTAAGCGGAATTTCAGTATTTTTTTTCCGTAGCAAGTATTGGTAACATAGAATGTCAACAGAGGTGTACTGACAGACACGAAAGCAAGCTCCGCAGGATCCTCCTCACTGCGGCGCTCACGTTCGTAAGGAGCTAACATGTTACCATCACCTGCTGTCCGAGACTCAACGGCGTGTCATTCTACTCCTCACGCACTTCCTGGCATCGTGGTAACCGCCGTACCTTGATTTTATTTGATTGATTGTAGGGTTTAACGCGCCGACGCAACGCAGGCGATGAGGCGCGCCGTAGTGGAGGGCTCCAGATTAATTTTGACCACCTGGGGATCTTTAACGTGCGCCGAAATCTCGTACACACGGGCGTTTTTGCTTTTCGCCTCCATCAGAAAAGCAGCCACCGCGGCCGGGAAACCGCCGTACCTTATTCATTACTCGAGTAAGGAGAGCAATGACCACCACTACCTCTTATGATCGTGACGTTCATCTTATTGGTTGTTCTGCCGTTTTACATTACTGCTGAGTGGTTTGTTACCCGGTCACTGCGCAGGTGGATGGCTACGATGATGTGGGCTGGCGTGCAGTTTGTATTAATGTCAATATCGTAAAGGCGAGTTGTTATCGATCACGTCCTGGCGATCAGAACCTAGAAGTATTTTCTGCCTTCCAGATGTTCGTCATACGCTGAGATAAAGTCGTCTCGAAAAGATACTTGTTGGGGGCACAGGCGAGATTCATAATAAATTGCATAGCATAACACTGGTATAATCATCAATGATCAGCGGCCCCACCCGGTCTGCCAACAAGAGTGTCAAGGAGAGTTTTGTAAGGCAGGAAGCGATCCTTAGTATACATACGCATGTGCATTTTGATCAACTTCCAGACGGAACACACCACACATCACATCCTGAGATACAGCTCGCTATGCAAGCTTTATCAATGACGTGAAATGGGCGAAACAGGCCCCCTGCAATATACAAAGCAGTGTTTGCTTGAAAGCATGCTGCATACGGCCTAAGCAAATCTAGATTACAGAGAAAATCAGTAAAATGTGCTGTTTGGCTAGGGTACATGGCAGCTTAAAAAAAGAGTTAAATTAAGATACAAAGACGAAGGGCGGCAAACGTCGTGCGCTGCGCCATTTTATCTGAGAGAACAAAAGGCGCCCCAAACAGCCTACCTACAGTCTTAGGCAAAAGGGGGCAAAATTGAGAACAAATACGGCCGTTACTTTTTGCGGGCAGCCGTTCATATTCAAGTGGAGGCACTTTGGCAGAGTGCGTGCCGTGTGCACACATGAGGACTACATGTTCATCTCCGCTGGTCTAAAAGGAGGAACAGGAAGCCTAAACGCAAGAAATTAGTCTCATTGCTGCGTCATTAATCCCCTTTGATGGTGTCGTCGTTGCGATTTCGCGCAGATGCCTATGGGCAGTTGTGGATTTTCAAAGCACAAGGGTTTGCAATCAGTGGGTCTTTTTGCAAAATGCCATGGCGGAAAATATCAATATTAGTTATAAGAAAGGCGCCTAGGCTAAATCAAGCAGCGGGTAATGGCAAGGAACGGTGAAGCGTGATGGACAAACGCTTCTCGGTGAGGTTATGGTAATACGCTGTGTTGCATATACTTCCCGCTAGGTAACAACGGCCAACGAAAGATTTCATGCGCGTGAACAATCAGACAAATATTAAAGAAATAGGCAAGCCTTGATCCTAAAGCGTAATGAATGCGTATATGTTTAACAGACAAGAAAACAAGACAAACGCATTAGCTGCTGATGACAACAACTACAAACTAAAAATGCGCGCTACAGCTAAGCGTCTTGAATTTAGCTTTTACACTCGGTACATAATTTTCTTGTGCAACAAAGTTATGACAGTGCTGCAAATGCTGTAAGGCCCGGCTGCATTTCTCCAGCTACCCCAACGCTAACTTGAAGAGTTCAGGCTAAGCAACACGGAATTTCGTTTCCCCTATGGAGGAAAATGCGGTCTGTTTTTCTGTTCGGACCCGCACGAAGGCGACCACTTGCACATGTGATACCGAGAGCACTTAGTATTTGTAGCGAACACTACATAGTTAGCAATGATTTGTCCGAAACAAACGAGTCGTCTGATCAGCTAGCCTGCCGCCGCAACTATATACGCGACGCTTTGATCGTTCTTTACAAGAAAAAACTATGGTTGTGCGGCTCAACTGAGTAGTAGTCCCTAGCGTAAGCAAAGCACAAAGCGCAAAGGGTGGTCACGATCACTTGTGCGGGTGTAAATTCGGGCACCAGCTGCAGTGAATCGTCGCGTTGCGCATAGTACTGCACGCTTTACACTTCAATACATCATTTCTATCGTACATCCTGTCTAGCCGCATGGCGTAGCGATAAGTGCTTTGGATTCCTTGAGCTGCGTCGCTGCAGCCATGGTTCTATTCCCGCTGCTACTGGTTATTTTCTCTTTTTTCGACTCCCTTCCAGCAGTTCGTCCTTGGGCGTATCAGAACGAACCAACAGGGCGGCGGACTACCCGTTCGCCCGGTGATATTTAGTCCCCAAAGGGTGTAATGATTGTTGCTGCTTCCCATATCACTGTATCGCAAAATTGGAATTTTGTTCAATATTTCTTGACCTTTTAGGTGCGGAGTACCTAAGGACCGCACAGTGCCGTCCGCGTCCGTCCGCATAGCATTTACAATCGCAAAAAACACACAGGCGCCGGCAGGATTCGAGCCTGTGTCTGGTAGAACAGAAAGAGTTAGGGTCAGTCGTCTTAGCCATTCGGATACGACCATTAGTTAATACCCGAGAGTCAAACGGCTTACTCCCTCTCCTGTAACGGGGCGGAGTAGCTTAGGACCTCCCAATGTCCATCCGCGTCCATCCGTGCGCACACCACCGTCAAGCGAAAATCAAGCGAAATTCGATCTGAGCCGTGAGTTGCAGTTTCATTTAGGGAATAATCAAGGTGTAACTCACGGCTCAAATCTAATGACGGTCGGGACGCAAATCGGATGCCACTCGGGGCGCAACTTGAATGTCATTTTAAAGGGACCCTGCAACACTCTTTGAGCAGTGCAAGTAAACCTGCGCGACGTTTAGATTACACTGCCATGAATACCGGAGCAAATATTACACGTGCGCGTGAAGCAGTGAGCGCGCAAATCGCTGTTAAAGACGCGGAAAAACCAACCGCGTTCTCTTCAGTTCTCCTCATTATGCACCCCTGGCATGGCCTAAGCGACGTCACTGAGGCCATGGCTGCCCGATCGGCTGTCACTGGTCAACTTCGCGGCTAATTTCTCTTATTTCCGCCGTCGTCATCGCTGTGTACGAACCTCTTCTATGCCTGAACCTGTAGGCACAGTTTTGCCGTTTCTTTTGTGTTTTGAGTGCGCACGGAGTTTGAGTGATGAGCTCAATACTTCCCTTTCAAAGGGACCACTCGACTCGACACGTTTATTTCTTCAAAAGCGCCCTACCAGCCCGGGCGCGCGCTTGCGAGCAGGCACCCATGCCTGCTTTTTTTTGTGGCACCAGACCGGAAATAGGCACCTCCACGTTGCGCAGAACAGGAGAAAACTCCCTGGCCGGTAATATACCGAAGGCCGCCGAAGAGAACGCCGCGAGCCGCCACTCCCCTCCCCCCCCCCCCCCTTCCTCCGCGAGAGAGCGCGCATTCGTCGCGTTGTCCGCCGTCGAGTTGAGAGGGAACGATTAAGCGTGATTTCTCATCACGCGTAGTTTCGGTGATAGTGAACGGATTTTCATAATTCTTGCGGGAGGAGATTGCTGGGACAATAGACTTTACCCCAAAATACATTCCTAGCAGTCGATGATAACTGTTGCAGGATCCCTTTAAGTCCCCGTACTCCGTACCCTCGCCATCATCCACGGAGTGGAGATGCTGCCATTTCTTTAAAGCGAAGCTTTCTGTGCATCTATATTGGTAACTCTCCCATCACGAACACGCACTGAAGGAAAGCCAACTTTACGCCATAAATTTCACAAAACGATGATGATGATAAGCGAGGGCACATCTAGCGCCTCAAGGAAAAACGCTTCCCCAGGTGGGAATCCTCCATTGCGTTATGAATTTGACGTCTATCCGATTACGCCATTCCGGGACGGCCGAAGCAGTTGGGTTTAAAGCGAAGCTTCCATGGCCTTACTGATGGCGACCGTCCCGTCATCAAGATTCTTTGAACTCTTACAACCCCAAGGACCACGAACGAATCCCTCACGAGAAAGCTGAGCGTTTCTTTCATCATTGCCGTTAAAATGACATTAGTTTGGTTGTTGTTGTTGTTGTCGTTCCTGCTGCTGCTGCTTCTGTTGCTGTTCTTGTTGTTGCTGTTGTTGCTGTTGTTGTTGTTAAAAGACGTCTTTCGTGGCTGGAATGGAGCTGACTGAATTACCGAAAGGTAGTTCTTTAAATTTAACAAAACTGTATTTTGTCTTCATGGACCCTATAAACACAGGGTTACACAGGCTCCGAAACCTCGGTACGCCATCCACGCAATAAATCTCAGTGTGTAGAGCGCTTCTCACGCAAGTTCGTTGTGATGAGAACCTTTTCAATAAAGCTAGCCAATCATTGCAAGCGTTCTAGGGTGATCTCGACTTGATTTTTTTCCGCTGAAATGGTCGAGTTCTTTCACTAGAGTTGCAGTTGTGAGGACAGAAAGGCTAGATGCCAACTGACAATGTGGGAACAAAAATATAGTTCATCCATTTTTTCAAACGTCTCCATTGCTATTATGTTACACTTAGGTATTTCTGTAACAAACTGCGAGGCCGAGCGCACCAGTCCAAAGCTTTCCCTAATAAAAACAGCTTCTCTCCGCTCTCGGATAGGCAAAGTGGAATTTCTAGGCTTTATGACTTCCGAAAAAGACGTGTGAGAGATATTTGTTTTAAGGAAGCAATGTCTGAATTTGTGAGTTTTAAAATACGCAAAATGCCCTTTCAAATATTCCATGCGCTCATGCATTAGCTCATTGCAGGTTTCTTTCATTTGCTAGTTTTTGATTAATGTACACAAGGAAGTCATCTTTTGCTCCCATTTTGTCAGGAGTAGTAATTTTTAGTGATTTTAGTGATTTTTAGTGATTATGCGTGGGATCTTAGGCGCGTCAAGCTGTTTTAGGAACTCTGACGAACAGATTTTTGTTCATGTTTCACAAACACCGTGATCGTCAAAAAATAAACAGGGAGAACCATAGCCTCCTTGGTAGTTGCGGTACGCAAAAATCACAAAAATACTGTCGCGAACCGTGTATTGGGTTTGTTTATGTTTGGTTTTACTGCCGGACCGGGCCCGGCTGTGTTATGTGTCCCAAGCGAAGCGCGTGTTCCATTCTTTGTTTCTATGCCACACTGGCTATCTCATTCTGATAGGGAGACCGTTTCGCCCTAACGTCATTTGCTTAGAATAACCTTCTTTTATCTGTAATGTTCTGGATGTAAATCGACGGTTCCAGAAACACTTGCGCCGAAAGACAAAAGGCTGCACAGCCGACGCCACGGTGCTCGATTGGGCGACACTCGGCTACGGACGCCCCTTTGTTGACTGCTCTTTCGCCGCCTGTGTATTCTTTGAGTTGTTAGAAGCGCACAATTGATTGATTGTAGGGTTTAAGGCACCGACGCAACGCAGGCGATGAGGCGCGCCGTGATAACGGAAGAAGTGCGACAAGCGTTGGGGACTTCTACGCCCTGCGCGCCACAAACTATGACGTACTCCGCGGCTGTTCGTCGGCCCCGCCCAGCTCCAACATGTCGTCAAGAGGCCCCGCCGTACCGCCGCCCACTGTCGCCCGCCCGACACCCTGTAGTCCGAATTTCGACCACCTGGGGACCTTTAACGTGCGCCGAAATCTCGTACACGCGGGCGTTTTCGCTTTTCGCCTCCATCAGAAAAGCGGTCGCCGCGGCTGGGGAATCGAACCCGTGACATCGTGCTCAGCAGCGCAACGCCTTAGCCACTGAGCCACCACGGCGGGTTAGGGGAGCACAAGTTCGCTCCAATATACTTGTTTTTCCTTTAATACAGCTGCGTCGTACGTCTTTGTGTACGCGATATCCGGTGGAGGTGCGGGGTACGCACGTACCCTTTATGCTCCCATCCCCTTCAGGAAGCCGACAAACCAGCCCAAGCCTAGCCAGCCGCAGACTGCAAGGTTTACCGGCCGAGTTTGGTCTCCTACCAGAACGAATCAAGAGAAAGACCGCTGCAACCGACAACATGGTGTAACGAGCCACTCATCCCATCGTCCTGCAACAGCCCCTGAAACCACCATCGTTCCGCGGATACCCCGGAGGAGACCCTGAGGACTGGTTGGAGGAAGTGGAGCGTGTCCGCATCTTTAACAGGTGGGATGACGAAAACACGTTCCGCCGTGTTTTCTTTTATTTAGAAGATACGGCCCGAACGTGGTTTGAGAACCATGAAAGCTTCCGTACCCACTCTACTCTCTTTAGGAGCGAGTTCCTTAAACCATTCGCCACTCTAGTGCGGAGAGAACGAGCCACCCTCTTGTTAGAAACGCGCACGCAATACCCCAACGAAGGGGTCGTGATCTTCGTTGAGGAAATGAAACAACTATTTCGCCGCGCGGACCCCGAAATGACGGAAGAAAAAAAGTTACGCTTCTTAATGCGGCGCGGTGTGAAGGAGGAACTGCTGGACTTGTCCGCCATCCGCCCAAAACCGTCGCCGAATTCGTGACTGAAGCCAGCACAATTGACAAGGCCCTCTAAATGCGTGCTAAGCAGTATGACCGCTACTTTGTTGGCGCGGCCAATGCGAACTACGTCGACAACAGGTGGATTCCAGCTGATGGCCTACGCGAGACCATCCGCGCAGTAGTGAGAGAGGAGCTGCGGAAACTTCTCACCACGCCGCCGCAGCCCCAAGTTGATTCCCTTACCGACGTGATTAGGGAAGAAGTGCAACAAGCGTTGGGAACTTCTACGCCATCCGAAGTACCCCGCGAGCCACAAGCTATGACGTACTCCGCGGCTATTCCTCGACCCCGCCCTGCTCCAACACGTCGTCAAGGGGCCCCGCCGTACCGCCGCCCACTGTCGCCCGCCCGACACCCTGTAGTACGAAACAAGACGCCGAGGAAGACGGACGTATGGCGAACCCCCAATAATCGTCCTCTGTGCTACCACTGTGCAGAGGCCGACCACATCTACCGTCGCTGCCCATACAAGAGACTCGGACTCCGTCGACGCACCTCACCCTCTCCCTGGACAACGACCACGTGAGATCGACGACCATCCATCTCACACCAGAGGTGGCCCAGCTCGTTTCAACCGTTCGCCGTCGCCCTTCCCATACGAGTCGCCGAACCGTTGTGGCAATACCTCACACGTGGAAGGTCCCCCAGCCCACGCAGGGGAAGCTGAAAGCAGCAACTTTTGGAGGTCAAGGTGCAAAATGGCGGAAAAACGAAAATTCTACAACGACGCAATGATTCACCGCAGACCGTGATTCACGACATGCCCTCAGCCAGACGACCAGATCCAAACCTCACGTGACTCGCGAATACGACGTCAGCCACACTACGCGTCGCGTACCTGAAATGACAGAGCCTGCGGATGAGAAGACGACGTCAATGCCGACGCATAGTGCCCGACCGCCAACACAAGCCGAGATACGACGCCCCGACGCAACCGAACCTCGAGCAAAGCGGCGTCCGACATCCAGTTGTCAATCCACGGCTTTGACGTAGTCGCCCTCATCGACACGGGAGCCGGCTACTCGGTAATGAGCGGGTCATTTGATTCTAAGCTGAAGAAATTTACGACAAAATGGGACGGCTCGCACATACACAAAGCAGGAGGCCATCTCATAATGCCAAGTGGAACGTGCACATCGCGCATCACCATAGACGGCACCACGTACCCTGCTGCGTTCGTCATTTTGCCGAACTGCTCCTTAGACGTGATTCTCGAAATGGACTTCTTGACGGACAACGGCGCAATAATTGATCTGCAGACCAAGTCGATAACTTTTTCCTCCGACCACTCCACGACGCCGCAGCCGAACCCCGAACACCGTGCTGCTGTAAGGATCGCCGACGATAACGTCAACCTACCCAGTACCCCCACCAGATGTCACGTAGACAAAGACGACGCAGCTGTGTTAAGGAAAAACAAGTTTATTGGAGAGAACTTGTGCTCCCCTAACAACTCAAAGAATACACAGGCGGCGAAGCAACAGTCAACAAACTGACGTGCGTAGGCGAGTGTCGGCAAATCGAATACCGCGGTGTGTGCTCTGCAGGATTTTAGCTTTCGGCGCGACTGTTTCTCGAAACGTGGATTTACATCAGAACATTGTAGATCAAAGATTATTCTAGGCAATTGACATTAGGGCGAAATGCTCTCCCTGTCAGAATGAGATAACCAGTGAGGCATAAACATGAAGAATGGAACACGCACTTCGCTTGGGACACAGATAACACAGCCGGGCGCGGCCGGGCAGTAAAAACAAGTGGATTGTCGTAGCGACAGACTACATGACGCGCTGCGCAGAGACGGCCGCTCTTCCGAGGGGGGCTGCACAAGAAGTTGCGAAGTTTTTCATAAACCAAGTTGTGCTGCGACATGGAGCCCCTGAAGTCGTTATCACGGACCGCGGGACGGCCTTCACTGCGGAGCTTATGCAAGGAATCTTGCGCTAAAGCAACACCGATCACCGAAGAACGACGGCGTACCACCCCCAAACGAACGGACTAACGGAACGTCTGAACAAAACGATCGCGGATATGCGGTCTATGTACGTTGACGTTGAACATAAGACTTGGGACGAAGTCCTCCCTTATGTGACGTTTGCGTACAACACAGCGATCCAGGAAACTACGAAGATGACACCGTTCGAGCTTGTCTACGGAAGACTGCCGACTACGATGCTTGAAGCCATGCTTCCGCACGCAGAAGATGGCGACCTCAACGCCGACGTCCAAGGATAACTTCAGCGGGCGAAGGAGGCCCGCCAGCTCGCTCAAGTTCGCACAACGGTCCAGCAGCTGGTAGATGCCGGACACTGCTACCTCCGACGTCGAGACGCCGAGTACCGCCAAGGGGATCGTGAGTGGCAGGCCCGTAGCCAGGAATTTTTTTCGGGGGAAGGGGGGGGGGCACTCGCGCTGTAGGCCTTGACTATTTGGAGAAAATACCCATTTTCAGTAATTATTTTTGGTATAAATGGCAGTATGCAAATTATTTGAGTTTTTAACGGCTATGCCGCTCTCTAATATCTATAGTTTGGAAAGTAAACTTCCAAAAAGTACAATAAATATGTGCCAACAAATTCCGCTTATAAAAATAAAACTACGTTACTCAGGCCCCAAAAATAAAAGGACGAATAGCCGAAATAGTTTTTTACGTTTTTATTTCTGAATATAACAGGTTAAAACCACTGCGGAAGAAATAAAGTGGGTTGAGGTGGAGGGAAACGGGGACCGGTGTCCACTTCTTCGAGGTGGGGCGGTCTAGAGGCCGGCTCTGCGAAGAAGCGCCCAGGTCCTTCTTCTTCCTTAAAGCACTGAAGAAATGCCTGCCAGAGCTGAAGTGTGTACGACGGGCCGATGTGCGATCGCGGATCGATACACCCTCGGAAAGTGCGAGGTCGATGGCCACCGAGGGACTGAAGTGATGCGTCACGGAGCGCTGCAAAAGCATGGCAACTCCAGAGGAGATCCTCGGTAGCGCCTCTTGCAGGGCGTGATGGGCACGGTGGGGTCATGTATCAGCGCGAGTTAATGAGGTGCAACAGTGCTGGTGAGAGTCGTTAAGTCTCCGGTCGACAGAGACGTACCGCCTCTACACTCCGGAGTGTACTGGGCGGACGGCGATAGATTTCCTTATATTGAAGCACGCTCGAGAGATTCACCCGATGTCTGGCTTTGAACGCTATGGGGTGATCCTCCACACTGGCGCCTTAAGATCGGGAGCCTAAAACACAAGTCTCCGTGCCTTCATCGCAAACGTTGCAATTACATTGCCCACGTCAACGGACTCCCTGTAGGGCGACATCAAAGCCAACCCATCCAACCGTTCTTCAAGAGAGCCGTTGCGAAGGTAGGTCTTAAGGCGCTTCAACGTCGAAAAGCTTCTCTCAGCTGCTGCTGTGGTGACAGGAAGTGTAGCAAGTATCCTGAGGAGAGTACTGATATTTGGAAACAGGCTGGTGTTGCACTGCTTCATGGCCCCGGTCGAATACCTTGACCGCTCTTCTTGAGGTGTTGCTTGCCACTTCTGCTTCCATATTTTCCACTCCGCCTTGATCACTGTGAGGTTTTTCGGTTCCATGTCCGCCATGTAGAATTCTACTGCCGGTTGTAACGACTCTAAGCTGCTCTCGGCGGTGTAATTCGGTAGCACGAGTTGAAGACTCTTCAACATCGCCTTGTGAACAGTAAAGCGCTCGTTCAATGCAGACTGCAGATCATCCAAATACGGGATAAAACAAGTCCGTCTGTAATATTCTTCAGGAGAAGAGGAAGCATGGTTTTCTCTGTACTTCTGTGAACCGATTTTTCTGGGAATCTCTGGCTGAACGCCGAATCCTCTCGCCGTTGCTTCACATGAATAAAAAATCTCCTTGAACTGATCATTGGCATCCTTTCTGATGTCACTAAGCTGTTTCAGCACCAAGTCGATATGCTCGAGGGCGGCGCTCATGTCGACGAAATTGCCTTGCAGGTACTGGCACAAACGAAGCGTAAGACTCAAAAACCTTTCGCTCACTGCGAGGGAGACGAGAAAGGTGAAGCTGCACAGACGAGTGTGAAGTGCGGAAGCAGTCGCCTTTCTCCATGTTTCACTTTCCATAAGGACTTACAGCGACTCGACAATGTCAGGCAGCGCTTCACTGAAGAGAATCACGGCTTCGTGCCGCTCAACCCACCTAGTCCCGCAGTACTTATGAAGGCGTGAAAATGCGCGCGAAGAAGACTCGAGGTGCTTCTTGAGAACATCGGTTCTTTTCGAGGAGCTTCTGAAATATGTGCAAACTTCCCCAATCGTTGCGAAAGCGTTTCGGATGTCGCGTACCTTAAATGCATCGTTCAAACAAAGGTTTAGCGAATGCGAAGAGCATGCGTGTACACTGCTAAAGGATACACTTCGCGAATCAGGGCCTGCACTCCACGAAATGAGCCACTCATGACGGCGGCTCCATCATAGTCTTGACCTCTCATGCTATGAAGGTCTAAACCGAGGCGAACAAGCTCTGTTTTCAATGTTTCCGCCAGACCTGATCCACTGAGATCTGAAACTGCTACGAAAGCGAGAAAATCATCTTTGATCTCCATAGTTTCAAGCTCCACATACCGTACGCACAGGGAGAACTGTTCAGTTTGTGTCCCATCAGTTGTGGCATCGGCGAGAACGGAGACAAATTCAGACTTGTTCACAGCTTGAACGATTCCATCTTGAATCTGCTTGCCGATTATCGCAATCAGCTCATTTTGAATAGTCGGGCTTGTGTAGAGGGCATTTCCACCAGACGTTTTTATGTGCTCAGCAAGAACCTCATCGCCCCCCTCGCCCTGTAGCGTAGCAGTGCTCTAAAGTTTCCATCGTTTTTTGCGGGTTCTTCTAGTGCAAGTCTCCCAGAATCTCTGCCCCCCCCCCCCCTAAGCGCGATTTCTTGTCGGCCACAAAAAATACCGTTTCAATGACTGTATGCAACATTGCCTTGTTCTTTTCTCATTCGATCTTTGCTTGCTTGTTCAGCTGCTGACGAATGTTGTCCATTTTCCCGTGAGACACTTCCAAAAATGAGTGTGCAGCGATCATTGCGTCTCTGTGGTACTCTGTTTTCGCGTGGTTTTCGAATACTTCAAGGGCATTTTTCCGCTTTGTGAAGGGTGAAGTCACTAGGCTCCGTGCAGTTTAATGGGAACCTTTTCCTGTTCCGGATTTCATGGAAAATAGGACGCACACCTTGCAGAAAGCGCCTTTTTGGACGTCTGAGTAAGCGAGCCACTGGAAGCGTTGCAACCAGTTCAACTGGAATTTTCGTCTTTTCTCGTCCTTCGACACGGAAACCTCGAAATCGTGTTTAGAACAAGGTGTCCACGTGCTCGTGTAGACACGTTCTTTTGTGTCTTCGGGTAGGGTCGAGCAGCCTACGTATATTCCAATATCATTTTCTTTAGGCGGTTCGTTCAGCTTTCCAGGAAGTCTTTCTAAAGACGACGATCCAGTGACTTTATCGTCGTGGACTACCGCAGCTTTCGGATTGGCACCCGTCTCGTCCTCTTCGTGCGACCGCCCAGGCACTGCATGCTAAAAAATATTACCGTTCGTAAGTAACAAGTAAGCTGCTCAAGTCCTCCTCAAATTATACGTCTAAAACCTAAACTTTCTGTTAATTCTGGAAGTAAACTCGGCATAACAAATGCTGATGAATTGTATACGCGTTCTATCACGTTCTCGCACTTAAGGGAAATTGCACAAATCTAGAATGCTTACCTTCGGAAGCTTGTTGAAGTAGTTCATCAGTGTTGAACCTTGCCGCTTCTTTTTTGTGCTCATAATTACGAACGCAGAGAACACCACACACAAGAGGGCAAACACGCGATATATTCCAGCCCAAACACGGGCTGAACGGCGGTGCGTCTTTCCCTCCACTGCAAAGGACCTCGCCACTGAATTTGAGCCGGTGGCGCCCTGTGTCGCACCGTGTCGCATATTTTGCTTGGTGGGGGCGGAGAGAGAGAGAGAGAGAGAGAGAGAGAGAGAGAGAGAGAGAGAGAGAACAACATTGTTTAAGCTCAGGGATCAGGGGAAGGGGGAGAGGCGGGCCAGAAGGCCGCCACGATTGCCAGGGCCTGGGTGGTCACTGTTGCGAACCGGGGTAGCATGGACGAAGTGGACCGCGGTTGGTGTCGTGCCGGAGCACTGATGAGGACTACCTAAGTTGAGGGAGAAAGAAAACTTTATGCAAAAGCATTTAAATTCTTGACCAGCGTGAACAGGCAGTGCCGTAGTTCCGTCGACTTTCTCCCGCTGTTATCAAGAACACACCCATCACAAAAATCCATGGCGCTCATAATCTGGCCCACACTCTCACACAGAGAGGGCACGCTTCCCTCTCGCACACGTGAAGGTTGGGTTGACTCCGATGAGGCAATCTGCCTAAGGTCGAAGCCCTTCGGACCACCGATGTTGAAGCGTCGGGAGGACATCTGGGATCCTTTTTGATATTCTGGCGTTGGCGGCTCGTTGAACAAAGGCCTTTCCAGAGACATCAGCCACACCGCAAAGTGCAGGAGAACGATGCGCGGCACGTCCCCAAAGAAGCAGACCGGAACGTCAAGCCTGCCGCCAAAAGTGAGGCGCCGCGTGAAGCCTTTGTCACCACCTCTTCGGAACGTTTCCGGTCATTAAGGCGGCATTCGGGGGCGCTGGGGTGGCGGAGAGTGCCGCCGAAAGCGGATTATATCCAGCAGCAGCGGCACGGGTCGTCGACGCGTCATTGTGTAGACGACGGGATGTTCCTCGTCTATGAGGGGAGTGAGGGGAGGGGGCACTCGGTCGACGGCAGGCTTGGGTGGTCGACGCCAGGACGGTGAAGAGGCTTTCGCGACATCACCTAGACATGGCTTGATGCCTACTGTCATCATACCTCCGGATCGCGCAGCGCCTGTTGCCAGATGGTTGGGAGGGAAGGGTCTGCTGCGCCCTCGCACAGAGAGTGATGCTCGTCGAGGGCGCCGCAGACAGGGCATGATTGGGGTGAAATTAATGGTGTGGGTGGTCCGGGCGGAAGAGCCGCAGTGGCGGTAAAGTCGGTAGCGCCGCCGCCGCCTACTGTCGCGTGCGGCTTCCTGTGCTCTTTTCTGATGCTCCGGGTTGATTACGCGGCGTAGGACACGAGCACAGAAAGATATGCTCAGTTTTGCACATGCTCATCTGCTGTAGACAAATTTCTTGCCGTAGCGGTGTGCCGAAAGCCGTGCTGCTGAACAACACCCCCCTCTCCTCATAAAAATTTCGGGGGGGGGGGGGCCTGGGCCCCTAGGGCCCCCCCTCTGGCTACGGGCCTGGTGTGTGGATTTGTACTCCCATCCGATGACGCGGACTCAGTGAGAAGCCTCTGCTACGGTATTTTGGAACCTACCGGGTTCTACAACGTGTTGGCCAACTTACCTACGAGGTGACCCCCGATGGTGATTCCGGCACATGACGACGACGCATGTGACCCGAAGTCGTCCAAGTGGTTCGCCTCAAACCTTACTGGGCAAGGTGACGGACTTTTTTCTGTTTTTTTGGTTGTTTGTTCGGACTGTAGTTTTATTTTAGCATCGGGTCGATTCCCTCTTAGAGGGGGAGGAATGCCGCAAACCATGTATTGGGTTTGTTTATTCAGTAACTTCTCGTTATAACGAGCCCGCTGTAATCGAAATTTCGCTTTATTCGAAATGTCTGCTGGTCCCAACCCAAATGCATACATTTTAGGCCGCATTACTCGAAGAGCGCGAGCAGACTGACCCGCTTAGAGCGAAGTGGCGACCGGAGGCGTCGCCGAGAGGCGGCGACCCAGCGGCGAGTCAGTTTTTCATTATGGGGGGTCTACGCAAGCTGGTGTTTCCCCGGCGATTTTCCCAAGCCACTCGTGCTCAATTCGCACTATCCGACAATAAACAAATGGCCCAGATCCGTGGTTCTGGCCATTGAATTTGTTCCTGAACATTGGTCAATGGCGTGGACGCAACGTTGCGCGAACAACGACACTCGCACCGTACAAGTAGCAGTGCAGTCGACGACGCGGAGCCGAAAACCTCTTGTTTTGAGGGCTTTAAGGCTGCACACCTCGGGAAAAAATTGCTTAGTGATGTGAAGAATTGGCAAGTGCTTTTCTATAATTAAAAACTGTTCCAGCCACGGGAAGATCGACAACCTCAAGGATCTCGCTTTACTGCAACCCATGGATCCGGAAATGATTGAAACCACCCGGAAGCTGTACCGTAAGGTTCTTTTGCAGAGCACCGGGCTCACAGCGTATGATGCCAGTAAGGGGTACAACATTTATTTGCTCGGTACGGTCCATTTTCTCAACTTTTCATGGAAGGAACTCGCACCATCAAATGTCGCCAACTGCTTTGCGCACGCCGGGTTTTTACGCACCGCTGTCAGCAACCCTGACGATGACATGCCTGACGATCACCGGACTTGCGGCGATCTATACGAGGCTGTTCATAAAATTGCTGGCCAAGATGTAGAAGGGGACTTCGAGACGTTTGCGTTGGTGGACACTGCGGCTCCCGTGGTCGCACCAGCGACGGATGCGGGGATAATTGACACTGTTGGCGGTGGCCCCGACGAGGACGAAGAGCCAGCGGACGAAGAGCCACGTAAAGTGGCAACTATGGTACAGACGCAAGAGTGCCTACACCTGCTGCGAAATAACATTTGAATGCAAGGGCGGCGACCACACCCTCATGCACTGCTTGGTCAAATTGGGGCAGGTGTTGCTCGCGCCCGGCAAGAACCCGAAACAGCCAAAACCAACCGCCACTTCTCACCTGAACAAAAATTTTGCATCACTGAACACATTGTATTTTGATTCCTCGCAGTTGTGGCGCAATTAAAGATAAACTGCTCTTGCTTTTCTAGAGTGGTCGCTTATATCAAAATACCGCTTATAACAAATTTTTTCTCCGTCCCGCTGACTTCGTTATAAGGAGGAATTACTGCATTTTGTTTTTACTGCCCCGCCGCGCCCGACTGTGTTATCTGTGTCCCAAACGAAGCGTGTGTTCCAGCCTTTATTTTTATGCCGCACTGGTTATCTCGTTCTGATAGGGAGAGCGTTTCGCCCTAATGTCACTTGCCTAAAGCAATCTTTGATCTACAATGTTATAGATCTAAATTGACTGTTCGAGAAACACTCGCGCCTAAAGATGAAAGGCTGCAGAACAGACGCCGCGGTATTTGATTTGCCGACACCCGACTACGCACGTCACTTTGTTGACTGCTACATCATCATGATTCAAGAAACCCACACAGAAAATGCACCGTCCTTGCCCGGCTACCGTGCACACGCCAGCCCCCCAAGCGTTCGAGATTGCGGTAAGGGAGCGGCGCAGGGCGTGTGCACTTTCGTGAGAAAGGGACTCACCTTCATCAAACACGAGAACTTCCTCGGCCGCAGCACCATCGAACACTGCGCGACCGAGGTGGTAATCGGCAAGAAGCGGCAGGAATCCTTCCTGCTCGTGAACGTCTACAGCAACCCCACGCACAGACAACAGAAGTTCAAGGCTCTCCTGCACAAAGCGACACGGACGGCTCCGAGCGAAACAATTGCTATCTGCGGAGACTTCAACGCCCCCCACAAAGAGCTGGGATACAGTCGCACAACAGTCAGAGGGCGGGACCTGCTCGACGAAGCCACGAACGCCGGCTTCATCCTCTACACGAACCCGGCAACCCCTAGCCGAATCGGCACATCCACCACGAGGGATACCAACCCGGACCTGTCCTTCGTCCGAGTGTCAGACAGGACCAAGGGTGATGTCAGGTGGAGCAATACAGGACATAACCTGGGCAGCGACCACTATATTCTCGAGTTGGTGCTACCGACCACCAGGCCCCACACAGCAGAACAAAGGCGCAAGCACAGGCTCACGGACTGAGCCCGTTTCCGCTCGGTCATGGAAGGCACGCAACAGGACATCGCAGACATCGACGAATGGACCTCGGCCATCAAACAGGCGGCGTCCGAAGCGACCACAGAGCTGGACACTGATGATGACATACAGCAAGTGGACAGCAAGCTGGCCCACATGATAGAAGCGCGACAGTCGATGCAGCGTCGGTGGAAGCGCCAACGGCACAACCGCAGGCTCCGAAAACGGGTGGCGGAGCTTGGACGAGCCATCGAGAAGTACAGTCAAGACCTGTGTACCCAGAGGAGGTACGCGGCATGCAGTGCTGCAGACGGCCAACTCCACAAGGGTCAAACCTGGAAACTCCTTCGACATCTCCTGGACGACACGTCGACCCGGGGATACCAACAGCACAGACTGTCCCAGACCATGCTCACTGCAATCAGAGAGCTGGGAGAGGAAGAAACGGGCAAGCGGATAAACGCTAAGTACCTGCCCAGCACAGCAGCCGAACAACACGAAGAATACCAAGGCGCGGCCAACCCGACCATCGATCAAGACATCGAAGAATGGGAGGTACGCGCAGTGCTGCAGGAACTCAACTGCAAATCTGCTGCCGGCCCGGACCAGGTCCCCAACAAGGCCCTGCGAAACCTCAACGACGGGACGGTCACCGCCCTCACAAAGTATTTCAACCGATGCTGGCAAGCGGGAAAACTACCCCCACAATGGAAGACGGCCCGGACGGTCCTGATACCCAAGACCGGCAAACCACCCAGCATTGAGAACCTGCGCCCAATCTCTCTTACATCATGCGTGGGAAAGGTCCTTGAGCACGTTCTCAGGATCAGATGGCAACGCTACCTAGAAACCGAAGGCCTCTACCCCGACACCATGCTAGGGTTCAGGGAGAAGCTCAGCACCCAAGATGCAATGCTGTTGCTGCAACACGAGATCCTCGACTCGTCCGTCCCCACCCGCGACAACAGGGCGGTGCTGGGCCTCGACCTCCAGAGTGCCTTCGACAAGGTGCGCCACTCGGCCATCTTGGCGCAGGTCTCCAGGCTGGGCATGGGACGACGTTCGTACAACTATATCCGGGACTTCCTGTCTGAACGAACCGTGAAGATCCAAGCGGGAAATTTACAACTGTCAGAAAGGGCACTGGGGAGCGTCGGTACTCGCCAGGGCTCCGTCATATCACCACTCCTTTTCAACCTCGTCATGATCGGCGTGGCCAACCGACTGCTCTCGGAGGTCCCACAAGTCCGCTATACCATCTACGCGGACGACATCACGCTGTGGGTCCCCGGGGGCAGTGACGGCCACATCGAGGAGACGCTGCAGTCAGCAGTGAACGCCATCGAAGACCACCTGGATGGTACGGGCCTCAAGTGTTCGCCGCAAAAATCCCAACTGCTGATCATCCCTCCATCGGGAAGGTACCGCAAACAGGCAACGGAAGACTCCGCGAAGATCACTCTTCACACTAAAGACGGCACCGTCATCCCCAAAGTCAAGACACTCCGGGTCCTCGGCATGTTCCTGGAGGCCAACAGAAGCAACGGCACCACAGTAGACCGACTCATCACCAAACTCGGGACTGCCACCCGTCTCATAAAGAGGGTAGCCACGAGACACCAGGGAATGAAGGAAGCAAGCCTCCTCCGACTGGTCCAGTCCTTCGCCACCAGTCACGTGGCGTACATCGGTGCGTTCCACTACTGGAAAGTGCAAGAACGAGACAAAATCAACGCAGCAATTCGCAAAACCCACAAGGCCGCACTGGGGCTTCTGAATTGCACCAGCACGGCCAGGCTTCTCGAGCTGGGGGTCAACAACACCCTCGAAGAGATTGCAGAAGCTCAACGAACCGCGCAACTAGAACGCCTCTCGACGACCAGAACGGGCAGGAGCATTCTCACCCGGCTGGGCTTCGCAGGGGCAACAACACCACCCCAGCAGCAAGAAGCCGGAGTCTTACCGGCGGAAACCCTACAAAGGCTCAAGATAACACCGTCCCCACGGAATGTCAATCCCGACAACAACCCGGGGAGACGTGCCGCAAGAGCCAAGGCCCTTACAGACACGTACGCGAACGACACCGGCGCCCTCTTCGTGGACGCGGCCAAGTACGCAGACAGAAAAGACACTTACGTGGCAGTGGTGGTCAAAGCCACGACCGGTGAAGTGTACAGTGCCTGCAGCATCCGGGCACCGTCGGCATGCCAAGCAGAGGAAGTGGACATTGCGCTTGCCCTCACGGACCGTCGGTGCTCGACGATACTGAGCGACTCCCGCTCGGCAATCAAGAACTACGCCCGCAACTCAGTATGTGCCAGTGCAGTGCGCGTGGTACATTGCAGTGCAGTGAACGACTCGGTGCCGGCCACCCATCTGAGGTGGTTCCCGGCGCATACAATAACTACAGGCAGCGGCAGCAGCAGCCATCCCAACCGCAACGAGACGGCGGACGCCGCCGCGCGAGTACTTACCAACCGCGCGGCCGCCCCCACCGCCCTCGCCTCGGCGGAAGGTGCGGACTGTGAAGACTGCGATATGTGCACTGATGACGACGACGAAACGGACCCACTACTCGGGTATGCGGAGGTGCTGGGCTGGTACCGGTACGGTCGCCGAACCATGCCCCCGCCCCACCCAGGACTGACACGCGAACAGGCGGTGTTATACAGACAACTTCAAACTAGATCCGTGCTCACGCCGGCGCTTGCGCGTTACGTGTGCCCGGAGGTGTTCGAAAGTGAAGTGTGCAGTGTGTGCAAAAGGGCTAAAGCAACTTTGACCCACATCCTCTGGGACTGTGACCTACATCCGGAAGAAGCGGTCGCCTCTCCCGGGCGACTGCCGGAAGACATAGCTCGTGCAGTGTTTTCGCAGGACTTGACAGAACAATTGCAGGCCGTCCAGCGGCTCGAGGTGGCTCTTGCCCGACAAACGCGTGGGGCTGAGCCGGCTGGAGACCGGGGGTATAAACCCCACAGGTCGACAGCGGGCCGGCCTAGCGGTAGTCGGGGAGGCAACACCCCGAAGACGCCTTAACTACGTCGGGTGGCGGGCGACCCTGCGTGGTCCTCCCCGCTACCTCCGCCGGACATTCTCAATAAAGTTTACTTCTCTCTCTCTCTCTCTCTCTCGCCGCCTGTGTATTCTTCGAGTTGTTAGGGGAGCACAAGTTCGCTCCAATAAACTTCTTTTTCCTTTAAGACAGCTGCGTCATTTTTGTCTACGTGACAATATTACATGCTGCGGCGTATCACCCACTTCTTACTTCGAGTTTTACAACTGTGACTGGATTTTTCCCCGCCCTCATTTGATCGCGTTTTTTTTTAGTTCTACTAACGGCCCCTAAGATTCCTTCTTTGTATTATGTCTGGTTGACTTACGGAAATCAGTACGCAAGGAATTTATTAGACTGACATTGCTGCAAAAAATTAACGGGTAAAAATTTCTCCACTTTCAAAGGGATCCCCCGTGGTTGCTAAAAAATTCAAAAACACCTTCGCCTCTTCAAAAGCCTTCCGGAGGCTTTCGAACAGAATGTTTATTGAGTGGCGCACTGTATTTATACCGGGCGCACTTGTGAGTAAGTAGTCAACTGTCAGATGAAAGTTTAAATCTCTTCCCCAGAAGGTTCACCAGTGGGGTCTTACAAGCAGAAACGTTTGCAGGAAAGAGAAGGGGAAGAGCAGGAGGAGAAGGAAGAGGCGGAGTAGGAGGAAGCACTTTATTCAACAGAACAGCTGGTTAGTAGGCTTGGTCGTGAGGGGGCTTTTGTGACATCTTCATTATGCTCACCAGAGAGCTGTTGACATCACCAGTCCAGTTTGCAAGCAGTGACCACAGTAGGTTTTTTTATGTACATCTCACATATATCATGGCTGGGGTGTGGGTGCCTGCTGTTGCTACGCTGCGAGGCGGGGAAACTTGGCGTCGCAAAAAAGCCTGCAAATTGTCATTCACTTCTGGATATGCGGCAATTCTAGAAATTTCTCCACAAGCGTGCGTACTAGTTTGCACAGTTGGACAGCTAGCGCATGAGGCTAGCTAAGCCCGCCTTTGTGAACGACACATGAACTGACACAACCCTCCAGGAGATGTTCGCTTTCAAATGCACCTTGCATATATTACACGACATCAACAATCTTTGATAGAAAAGTATGTTTCTCAACCTATTATATTTGTTGCTAGTCAGCATCACCTATCACATTATATGCTCAAATATAAATTTGGCCTGATGGCACGCATAGATGAGAATGGACGAAAAGCGAAGCTGTTGCGAGTGCTTCCAACAAAAGAGGCGTATTTATTAACGGACAGCGACGACTCAATCTGCCTGACGAATACGTGGTCAATCCCACTACCAAGTTGGCTGAAGGCACTGCGCGCCTAGCTTACGTTATATGTTTTTACGAACCAGGAACAACTTCGAGCCTTTGAAGACTGCTGCTCTGGGGCCAACATGCAAGTTCCGCCGTTAAATACTGGAAGCAGCTGAAGTCCAGCTTCCCCGTATCGCGGCTAAAAAGTATCCTTAGCAGGTACCTTAATTTTAAAATTGGCAAATGGATTTCCACACATGGCAAGAACTTATGTCTTTTGGGGGGTTTGTGAACTGTGTTTGTCAACTTGGTAACTGAGTATATGAGCAAGTGATATTTGTGGGAATTTTATAGTTGCCCGACCTACGAAGAAACTACGTATACGACGGTGAGCGTCAACTTAACGACGACGATTGTTTCGTTGTCTTTTTGGTGGGGGACTCCGTCCGAGCACTGGCTTTCGTGTTTCATGTTTTTAGTTTACGTGAACAAGTCGGCCTCGAACCACGTGGGCCTCTCGTCGTCAGTTGAAATAAAAAGAGTCCCTGGTTTTCCACCCAGCTATGTCGTGAAGGTCGTACCATCTGGCAACGCTTTTTCTGTTATTACAATTGTTGACACAATTTTCCAACAGCCGAAAATTAGCCGAATCTAATAACCTGAAGGCATAGCCAAACAGCGAGACAGTTTGAGCCTCTACGCACCTGAAACTACGTTGGTAAAGTTTAAAATATGCCTGTTTTTAAATCGCGCTTGAGGATATCTTCTAATAAGTTAGCGTAGTGAATGCCAGCAGCCATACAGTTTTACGTTAGAGCATTAAAATAATGAAATTTTTAAACCAAATTCGCAGCGCCACAGGCGTTTAGCCCTAGCGCCGTGTCGCCGCGAACGACTGCTGAAGCGACGGTGTCATCACTCCTGTATTAATCCACGATTACTAATCCCTGCCTACATTCCACGAGATCAAATTTTTAGAGATTGCAGTCATATTTCCGGTGACTTGTAGTACTATTAGTTTCCATATACGTGAGATAGGACACTAGTTATGACCGCTTCCATGGGCGATGATCGCTGCTTCTCCGAAAGCACTCTGAAGCAGGAGCCGAGGCAGCCGTTACTAGACTTCATGTATATCGCGTAACACCATTGTTGAGCGGCTGATTGCCGCCAGAGCTGTGATTGCCACATTCCGCGGGTTCCACCTTGCGACAGGAAAGCCAGCTTTCAGTGCTGTGCACAATAACCCGTTCAAGGTCAGACCTGCTGAAGTGAGCGGTGGCGGTTGCCTTGGCGGCGGCAGCGGCGTCCGCCAGCCGACTATCTCAGAAGCCTGGCTGCCCTCCGGCTGCTGTCACTCGCATGCGCCGACTCCTCCGCGCGCGGCGGCCCGGCGGCGGCTCCTAGAGGCGTGACGGGCGGCTTTAGAGCACGACTTTTAAACTCAAGATGGCGGATGGACGCGCAACTCCGCTCCCCAAGGAGAGGTACATACAGGAATTCTATGCGTCACTAAGGCTCATATGAGGGCCTTAGTGACGCATGGAGGTGACGTGTATGGGTATGAAAGTTATGTGTATGGGTGTGAAAAAAGCGGCGAAAGGCGGAGAGATCATATATGATCTCGCCGGCTTTTGCCCTTACCCGCGCTCCTTCTTTCCTCCGCGTTTCGTCATTTTCTTTTTCGCCGGCTACCGCCACCCGCCATTGGACTGTATAAAAGTCACGTACGTCAGTGCGGCACCGTTTTTGGCCGTGCAGCTTCTGAGCCGGATTTATCGTAGGCGCCAGCAGATAGCAAAGTAAGAATTAGCTGCTCGATCGGACCAAGTGTCGCGTCGGTGTCGTTTACGTTGCTTCGCGGCGCCGATGTTTTGTACCATCGGCTACTCGAATAGGGTCAGGGATAGCAAAAGACTTCGTAATTCCGTCCGGGAAACGAGAAGCAGAAAGGAGAAAGTTTCGTTGCATAGGTTTGGACGGGCAGACTTCAACTCGACGCTGGCATCACGCCTTTGCAAGGTAAGTTTTGGAACGTTTGTTCTCGCTTTGTTAAATTGTGCACACGCTTAAACGGTCACTTACGAAGAAATGCGTGTTTACTCCGAAACAATCGTCGACCCCTTGTTCTGAGTAGGTATTACGCGCAGCGGAGAGCCCTTCATGTAGTAAGCTTTGCTTTGGACCAAAGGCCGTGTATTTGTTGTGTGCGGGATTACTTCCCAGCATAATTATCAGCGACGTAGCATGTCCAGTCGATGGTAAATAAAGTTTCCATTACGCAAGGATTCCTCACCTGAATTTACACTTGTTTTGGTTGACGGCAGCTTGCGTCTGACCGTGTAGCGTGTGCCTTCGGTGTGCATGTAAGCTCTTTGTTGCGAGAAGTCATGTTTTGTGTGCAAACGACCCGGGTAGTATTTTAACAATAAGCCCGTTGTTATGACATTGGAGCGATTTGCTGCGTCATATGTTCAGAAACGCATTGCGGCTACAGGAAAAAAATTGTGGCTAGGTAAAAAATTTAAGCTCAGCTAATATATATTGTGAACGCGCTGTTGACGTACGTTTGATTAGCAATTTCTGTTACCGCTTGGTTAAATTTGCACGCTTGAGTGGGCACTTGAAAAGCCTATTGGCACCGCAACGGCTGTACGCCCTTTTTTCCGTGTATGCACAGTACACAGACGACGGTTAATTACGTCTTAACGTTTGGTTTACACGTGAGGCCATCCATTAGCAGTGTGCGTGCTTACTTCCGCTTAATTGTCAACGGCGCAACGTATGCGGTCACTGTGCTGTGAACCAAAACACACTGGGCAATTGTATTCTCAGCAGACCTTTTTTCTCCTGCAAGCGTTTTTAAACGCATTTATTGTAAGCGAGTTGAGCACGGATTCGGCACTGAGAAGATACACGAACGCGAATTTGACCAGGCTACGGTTGACCGGGCGCTAACTTTTTTGGAGTGCATTACTGCCTATACTTGCAGTGTTTTTGGCGCATGTCAGACTCGGTGGCGACTTTTTTTCCTTCCAACAGGATCATTTCACGAATGATCAATTTGAGCAACGGATATTGGAGAAGCTCGGCGTAAAAAAACTGAACCCAAACTCACTCCCAGGATTTTTTATCTCGGGAAGCCAACTAAGCAGCACAAGCCACCTGCACGACGTAATTAGGGACGTTTGTTCCAATAAAATACGCCTAGGGTGGCACCAGTTCATTTCTGTGATGCACGTTGTTTTCGCTTGCCATTAATTGTGATATGGTTTGTCTTTTGCATTTGTTTCGGATGTATTCCTGTGTTAGTGCAATGTACGAATATGCCAGAATACATCCCAGTAGAAAGCAATTTCGTGCCCCTACCTCTATAAATAATGGCTGTATGCGATCCCGTCGTGTACGAACGGTATTGCATGAGTAATTACTACAGTAATTAGTTTCATTAGCAATTTGTTTATATATTTTCCTGGAGGGATTCGATCTCGTGTTCGTATGAAAACTAAGCCACAAATGGGATTTCAGTTTAACCGTTCGATTGATCGCAGTTCCCCTGGTGCCTATATTCAAAATTACGTGCCTACATTTTTCATCGGCCGCAAGTGCAGTTTAATGTATCCGGCTGTGAATTCGGAGCCGCTGCGATTTTTCACGTCACTGTACGTGCACGCACGCACAACCGTGTGTGTGTGTGTGTGTGTGTGTGTGTGTGTGTGTGTGTGTGTGTGTGTGTGTGTGTGTGTGTGTGTGTGTGTGTGTGTGTGTGTGTGTGTGTGTGTGTGTGTGTGTGTGTGTGTGTGTGTGTGTGTGTGTGTGTGTGTGTTTGTGTGTATTTCTCAATATATTCACAGCAGCCTACGACTACATGAAGGGGAAATAAACATGTTCTGCAAAAACATCAAAGCAGTCGAAACTGCGCGGAATTACGGAAGGGTGTATGTCGGTAGTACAAGCGGGCGCAGGCTCAGCTTCGCTTCATTATTCACACCCAACGCAAGCGAGCCAACGCAGCGCTCGAACTACGACATTTGCGAATGACGAATGAGCCCTCTGTGCAGTGACAGCACGACCACAACTCAATCACGCGAATGCAAGGATAGAATTCCCGTAACAAAGTAATTTGCAATGATCATGTTCGATCCTTTCGCGTCCACGAACTATCTTGAGATGTTGCAGCATGCCGCTTTTTGCCGCCCACGTAAGCGACCACCGCGCTATGCGTATGCGCGAGCCGCATCCGCCCCGCAGGCATATAGCCTTGTACACAAAAAATACCAACAAAACAGCCTCACGTGGTGCGTGATGGTAAAACAGGGCTCTGGAAATCCCATAAATACCACCAAACAGCTATTGGGCGCAAAAGCAAGAGCACACTGCAAGAATAACTTTCTGCAGCGAGCAGCCTTAAAGCGTTGCGGGGCGTCTGCTCTGAAGAGGTCAACGAAGATGGCGGCACCGCCGCGGAGTTAAAGGGGCCATTCAGACAAAACACAAGTTTGGTTTCTTCGAAAGGTTGCCTCGTTAGAATCATACTGACACCACTTTTAACGAAAACGTCGCTCAAATAAGCTACATAATTAGGAAAAAAAGGGAATGGCCATGCGACTCACTAGCTAATTTCCCGAACGAGAATATTAGACGTCATAAGCACAGCTGTGCGATTGGCTGAGGCCGGCAAAGGCAAATGCAGGTTAGGCAGGGCTTAAAAGGTTTTATTTATTGTAGGGTTTAACGCGCCGACGCAGCACAGGCGATGAGGCGCGCCGTAGTGGAGGAATCCGGATTAATTTTGAGCACTTGGGGACGTTTAACGTGTGCCAAAATTTCGCACACACGGGCGTTTTTGCTTTTCTCCTCCATCAGAAAAGCGGCCGCCGCGGGCCAGAATCGAACCTGTGACCGCTTATAATTTTGCAGAACGAGCTATTTTCGCTTACGAGGTATGCATGTTCATTTTATAGCAGTAAAATAGTGGGGTGAAACAATGGAATTTACAAAAGTACACGTAAACATACAAGTACCAGTACTTACTCCTGTTGGTACTGCGCGCACTATGCTAAGCGCCGCACTGCACAGCAGTGCGGTTCTTTGGGGTTGCATCAGACGACAATGGCCGATTGGCGTAAGTGACATTGTGTTACGTGACCGTATTTGTCGAGCATACCCCACTTTTCACGAAACGATTACTACCTACCGTAACAGAAACAAGCCAGGTGCAAATAGGGTCAAAAACAAAAGATAGGTGAATCGCAGTGCGAAGCAGTATGGTGGCGCCATCTTGGAGTAGTGACGGTAAACAAGGCCCCGCTGCAGGCTGAACAGTGTAATTGGAGTTTGCTTGAAGACCCGCACATGTGACGTCATGACAGACGTCCCAAAACACCCGATTTTTCGGGAGAATGAAAAGTTTAACTTGAATTGATTAGTCTCTCAGTGAATAAAGCATCACTTGCTGCCGGAAGAGCGCTGGGGCACTATAAAACACCAGACCTTTCGAATAAAACAAAGGTATTTTGTTTGATGGCACCCTTAAAGATCGCGCGGTGCTGCGGGTGAGGAGAAAGTAGAGATGAGGAGAGCGGGGGCGAAGGGAGCAGTTGGGGCTACCTTTGTTATTTTAAGGGCCTTAGCCGTCACTAGAGTTCCTGTATATCGCTTAGCGCAAGAGTTACGCGTCTAATTGCCACATGCCGCGGGCTCCAGTTCGACAGGAAAGCCCGCTTTCAGTGCTGCGCACAAGACCCCGTATTCAGTCAGTTCTGCTCCACTCAGGGATGGCACCACTGACCATCGGCGGTTGGGGAAGCGGCAGCCGCGGGGCCGTTCAGCTGATAAGCAGCCGACTATCGTGCGCGTTTTTGTCCGCGCTACGCCTCGCCACTCCTCCTCGCCTTGCGCGGCGGCCCGGCGTAAGCTCCTACATGCGAGACGGGTGGCTTTCCCGCACGACCTATAATTCAAGATGGCGGATGGACGCGCAACTCTGCTCCCCTAGGGAAGCTATATACCGGTACTCTAGCCGTCACCAATGTCTGGCGCCCTACCGAGAGTAGCTGCCGTAACAGAAAACTCCGTTGTCACGCGCCCGCCCTTTGCAGGCGCGTGGTTCGGCAGGCCGGGCCTCCTTTTCATCGAGCGGCCTTGTCCAAGTCATACCTCTACCCACAACGGCTATTGTTTACTCTTGAGCAACACATTAGTTGAGAGGTATCGAAAGATTTTTCGGCAAACTTTGGCCTTATCGTTCACTGTTGTCCGCCATGACTGCATCCATGTTCGCTAATTGCTGACTCTTTTCTAGAAAAACCACTCTGCGCCTTGTGGATTGCCGAAAATGCTGTCAAGAATTCCAACAGTCACTGCCATTTCATTCTGCTGGCCAGATGTAGAACTCCGGTATACAACGCTTACGAATACGAAAAACGGGAATGCAACCTTTGGGGAGAGCCCTGCGGCGAATATACGGACCGGACATACCTGATGCCAAAGAGTGAAACATGTAAAGCTGTAAAATAAAAGGAATTCTTGTATTTATTTTACAGTATTGTGGTAATACGCCCTCCCTCAATAATATTTTATCGCATCAAAAAGCTCAATGTTGTCTTTGCCAGAGGTCGGGGAACTAACTCGCACATGAGTCCACTCACTCAGACTCAGTTGGACTCAAACTCACGCGTGTGACATGGTTAGTTTGAGATTGAATGAGTTTGAGCCGAGTGAGCCCGACTGAGTTTGAGTCCGATTGAGTTTCAGTACGCCAGAGACCTAGGGAATTCTGAGTTCATTTTGAGTTCTGAGTACATTTTGAGTTTGAGTACATTTTGAGTACTGAGTACATTTTCAGTTTGAGTCCATTTTGAGTTCTGAGTACATTTTGAGTTTGAGTCCATTTTGGTTCTGAGTACGTTTTGAGTTTGAGTCCATTTTGAGTTCTGAGTACATTTTGAGCTTGAGTCCATTTTGAGTTCTGAGTACATTTTGAGTTTCAGTACATTTTGAGTTTGAGTACATATTGAGTTTTAGTATATTTTGAGTTCTGAGTACATATGAGTTTTGAGTCCATTTTGAGTTTGAGTACAGATTAGTAGCCTAGCAGGCAGCTATGGTTGGCTGTTAAGTTTCATGCGTCGCTGTGGGCTCGGAAATCAGGTTACCTGCGGGTACGGCACCATTCGCGATCCGTATGATCGGTTGGGAGGGAGGGGGTGTCTTATTTTTTAGTTTCTTGCTGAATTTTCATGACCCTAAGCACTTGCTGTATACCAAGTTTTCGCGGCTGGGCGCGTGAGGTCATAAAAAAGGGTTGTCTTAACTTTTCCTCCTGATGGATCCACTAAGAGGGTGGGAAAGGGTTGTGGGAAGGCACACGGCGGCGCTTGCTTGTTGGTTGTTCGCCTGCTACTGTTAACGGCTTGATATACTAGGGGTCACAAAGGAAGAGGTGAGAGCCGGGGGGAAAAGGGGGCGAGGGCTGTCCCTTCTTCTGTTTCAAATGAATTAGCTCAATTGACTGGGCAACGCCCCTTTAGACAGAATAATGACCGCATTAGATTGGGTGAGAAGTCAAACTGATGATGCTAAGGCGTGTAAGGTATCAAATGAAAGGTCCATATTAACGGAATCACGCGGGGTAAATAAAAAAATGCTTCCTGATTGTAGTCATCAGGCAGTCATATATTGGGTTAAAATTCAAAATGACGCTGCGAGGGCATGTGGGGAATCAAATTCAAGGTCTCGATGTGTGGAATCATTCGGGACAAAAATGCGTTATGGTTATATCATGACGTAGTCATGGTTACTCATATATACGGTTAAAATTCAAGTTTATGACGCTAGGGCGTGTGGCGTATCAAATGAAAGGTCTCGATGAAGGTAATCACGTGCTTCTTGATTATTATCATGACATAGTCAAGGTGGGTCATAAATTAGGTTAAAATTCACAATGACACCACTGGGTGTGTGGGGCATCAAATTGAAGGTTCCGATGAGGGAAATCACGTGGGACAAAAATGCGGTATGGCTATATCATGAGATAGTCATGGTTAGTCATTGATTGGTTTAACATTCAAATTGATTCCGCTAGGATGTGATGGGTATCAAATTAATGGTCTTGATGAGCGGAATCACGTGGGAGAAATACAAAAATTCTTCCTGGTTATAACCATGAGATAGTCATGGCGAGTCTTATATTGGGTTTCAAATTTACGGTATTGACGAGGGGAATCACGTGGTACAAATAAAAAAAGGCTTCGTGGTTCTAATCATGAGATAGTCAATAAGATTCATAGAATGGGTTAAATTCAAGGTGCGGCCGATAAAGCATGTGGGGTGTCAAATTGAAGGTTTCAGTTAGGGGAATCACGTCGGACATTTAAATAATACGTCCTGGTTAGTCATGAGAGTCATGGTTAGTTTGGCCGGTATGAATTCCATAGACCCTGCTAGGTTGTATGGGGTATCAAATTAAAGGTCTCGTCGAGGGAGATCACGTGGGACAAATATAAAAATGCTTTCTGGTTATAGTTATGATGATATAGCAAAAGGTATCTTTCTTTAATAGGTGGGTCTGGTTTAACCAAAATTCCTTGCCAACCCGTAAGGCAGTTGTGATATATACATGCGAAGGTTTGCCCAGAGATGTCCATCAATGCGGTATATAGTAATAAAAATATTGGCGTCTAATTGCTGAATCATCGAGGCAGGAAGGCATAGGATAAAAACAAAAGCCATGCCAAGCTCTCGAACTTAAATCACCAGACTCAAAAACTCTCTGCTAATAACTGACATTCAAACGTTACTTCCTCCATTTCCCCGTGTCCCAACAAACAAGCAAATCCTTCGACACATATGGTGTCATGGAAATTGTGGGCGACCATAGGTAACATAGGGCATCAGAGCTTATCAGAAAGGCAAATTTCACATTTGTTTATGAATAAACCTTGCGGCCGCCTTTCGTGTGCGCAATTTCCTTCCCACAGTGTAACAACGTGCACTCGAATCCAGAATTGGCCAATTACATGTGAGACATTAACTCCTTGCTAGAGTGTAGGAGATAGAAAGGCAGCAGAGCCACCAAGACATAAACAGACATTGCGACAGAAGGAAAACACATCAGAAAAATAAGCAAGCGCAGTTTGTGTGTGCGCTCGAGCTGATTTTATTACAATAAGAAATCAGCGCAAGATATCAAAACTAGCACATGATAACAATGTAAAGGAAAAGAATTAACTCGGGCTCTGCAGTTCTCCAACGACTACATGTCAAACTCAATGAAAGAACAGATGACTGACGCAACACACACACACACACACACACACGCACACACACACACACACACACACACACAAACACACACACACACACACACACACACACACACACACACACGCGCGCGCGCGCGCGCGCGCACGCGCACTTGCACTCGCACTCGCACGCGCACAGGCGTGCATACTGGAAATTAACAGCTGGGTACGGTGGCGGTAATTGCTTACAACGATAGAGTGGTGCTTTTCCGAACTACGAGAGCTCATCCCACATAGCAAATGCTAATAAAAACTAATACAAGTGCCTCAGCAAACAACGAGGTACTTTTTTTGTTTGTCCCACGTGATTTCCCTCCTCGAGACCCTCAATCTGATACCCCACAATCTTTAGCGCCACATCTCTCTGAATTTTAACCCAATCTCAGACTATCCATGACTCCTGTGTTACACGGTTCGCCATTTTCAAATTTTTTTCTTATTTCTTTTTTTTAGTTTTGTTAACATTTCGTTTGATCAATTCTCTACATTTACGCTTTTATAATGATTACAGGTTGAACTTCGATGATACTGTATTTTTGTGTAAATGCCTCCCCCCGCCAGACGTTACACGATCCTGGCGGGGGGAGGCAGAGGGGGGTACTCGGCAAAGAATGCTATGCATTAAAAAAGCAAAGGCCTATCCATGAACGCCTCGCGCTTCAGGGATTCGCGGGGACAGTTCGCTTTGAAACAAGGCGTTTTTTTTCATGATGCAGAGCAAAAATGCACGAAACCGTAACCCTAAACAGCTTCGACGTAAATGAACGGAGCAGTGAGCGCACGTCCCCTCGCTCAATCTTGATTGTTTAGACCCAGGGACCCAGCACACCATCGAGTCTGGACCGCCTCTGTCATGAACATGAACACGGAGCCTACATCAAGAGTTTGGTATCCAATATATACGTACAATTTATTGCCACCAGCGCTAGTCATCATGGGCAGCAAGTATAGCTGTATTAAATCTGCAACGAAAATTGTTTCCGACCTCACAGAAGCTACGGTGTCATTTCGTGCCGAATGCAAGAGTTGGAGCTCACGAATTTGCACCCGTAATATTTTTACCACGCGTGAATTTGAAAACACTGAATGCTAATGAAATCAGAGTCCATCTGAGTCCGAGTATATTCCTAGCACGAGAGAGTTGTGAGGCCATTTGAGTTCTGAATTCATTTTGAGTTCTCAGCCAATTTTGAGTTCTGAGTTCATTTAGAGTTCTGAGAACATTTTGAGTTTTGAGTACATTTCTAGTTTTGAGTCCATTTTGAGTATGAGTACATTTCGAGTTTGAGTACATTTTGAGTTTTGAGTACATTTTGAGTTTTGAGTCCATTTTGAGTTTGAGTACATTTTGAGTTTGAGTACATTTTTAATTTTGAGTCCATTTTGACTTTGAGTACATTTTGAGTTTTGAGTACATTTTGAGTTCTGAGTACATTTTTAGTTTCGAGTACATTTTGAGTTTGAGTATATTTTGAGTTCTGAGTACATTTTCAGTTTGAGTACATTTTGAGTTTTGAGACTGAGTGAGTTCTGAGTTTTGCGCTTAAAGGGGCACTGACACAAAAATTTAGCATCTTGTTTTTTTCGTTGCGATAAGTAGCTAGTGACCTACTTATAACCTGTAGAAACCTCATTTGCTTCAGCGTGCGACGGTTGTTTAATTAGAAGGATTTTAAATGCGGCCAGTCGCAGTTTCGGTTTCAGCGAGTGCCGCGAAACGATGGATTTTGTGGATTTTGTGGGAACAAAGCTGACCACGTGACCGTCGGAGGGATATCACAGAGCAGAGCCGCCGTAGCACTCGAATCCGCATCGACGGCAGTTTCTGCGAATGCCCCCACGTACTGATCTCGTGAGGCGCTTAATTAAAAAGCGACCGTGGATGTGACGCAGGCGCTGCGAGTGCAAATGCTACCGCGGCTAAAGAACGACGCGCGACGCTCGAGGCGGTGGGTGGCAAGACGCGCGCTGGGAGCAGCCGGCCGGTCTGCCTACAGGTCCGCCTACAGATGTGTTCGGCTCAGCACTGCGGCGGATATTCGAGTGCCGCTCTCGTAAGCGGTGCAGATGACAATTTTTAATGCAACCCGCCATCGCATCATTAACTCCTTTCTCATTTAAGCCACTATGGTCGGGACTTGGGGACAATTTCGTGCAGCGGTAACAAGCTATCACTCGAGCTACCTGCGCCGGCCTGGGCCACTTCGCGGCCGTGGCCGCCGCCTGCACAGCGACCGTGCGGCTAGCTCAGTGGGCTTTTCGTGCCTCCGGCGCGTTTTCGCATCCAATGGTAATAAACAGTAATAGAAACAGAGTGCCTGGAATCGCTGTAGAACTTTGGTCGCGGCCAGCTGCCCGATTAGCTGACGAAATCACGGCGCCTCCGCCGCCAACGATCGGGTCGTTCGTTCTCGAGAGCAGAAGCTCCGCCCTCCGGCCCTCCGATTGGAGCGGCGAGCCGGGCGAGCCCGCGTAAAACGCCGGTAGTGCGGAAGCGGCAAACACAAACTCGTGACGTGTTTGGATGTTGTTTATTTACAATTGCGCGTGGTCCTCTGCTGGCTGCTCGGTTGCGTTTCGCACACTTCAAAATTGATTTTAAATATGTTCTAGGCTGTATTCGCCGCTGATATTTTGCAGATGATGTATATGTGTTCCCACCAATCTATCTCCGACGTTATCTCGCCTTCAAAATTTTGTGTCAGTGCCCCTTTAATGTGAGTTTGACTTTGAGTGAGCACAGATGTGCTGCTCAGCATTGAGTCAGAGTTTGAGTGAGTGGTGATTCGAAAAGAAAACTTGTGAGTGAGTTTGAGTGAGCCGCGCCAACTTTGCCGAGGTATGGTCCTTGCGTTCACATTCACTCGTACTGTCCCCTAAAAATTACGTAGGATACTTTGAACTTTCTAACAAAATGAAGCGTGAAGCTTGGTTGAGATTTCTGTTGATTAGGTGTTGAATTTGGCGGCCGCACACATCACCACTTGACCAGCCCCCTGGACAGCACGCTAAGAAGCTCGCTCCGCTCGTTAGGCATCGTCAGGAACTCCTTGTTACCCCCCGTCGGTAACTTCGCCTCTCAAAGCGGCTCAATCCCCCACCTACCAACTCCCGTCTATCGGCACTCCACAAGGTTCAGTGCTCTCCCCCCTCCTCTTTAATCTCGCTGTCTCCCATCTTCTCCCTATCCTGGACAATAGTATGTACGCTGATGACATCCCTCTTTGGGTAACTGGGGCAGCGACGCTGATATAGAAGCAACACTTCAAGCAGGAGTCTCAGCGGTACAACAGGCAGCCCAGGAAGCAGGTTCGCCATGCTCGCCATCAAAATCCGTACTCCTCATGCTATCACCACACGCCACCACCCCTAAAACAGCACCCAGCGTGCATGTATGTCTGGATAATGCTCCTATACCCACTGTGAATCACATAAAAATACTTGGCCTAGTCATCCCATCCAATCGCCGAAACACTTCGGTCCTACACAACCTTTTCTCACACTTAACGCAAATCACAGGCCTCCTGATGCGCGTAACTTCTAGGGGCCACAGCCCGACGGAGAAGGACCGCTGCCGATTTATCCAAGCATTTCTACTGAGCCGCATTACCTACTCCCTCCCATCTCTGTCCCTTTCTACGACGGAAGTCACCAAAGTAGATGGACTCATCCGTAAGGCCTACAGGGATGCTCTCGGCTAGCCTCCTCACGCATCCACTGCCAAACTATGGGCCACCGGCCCCTACAACTCCCTGCACGAAATAATTGCAGCGCACCGTACGGGCCAGATACATGGCCTGGCTAAACACACACCTGGCCAACTCTTACTTAAGGAGGCACAAATACATACCCCTCTTACATAAACCCCCACAGCTCGCATTCCACCCGATTATAGAGATAACATAACAATCCGGCACTCCCTCGTAATATGAACCCTACTCATCATAGTGTCCGACGAGCTGCTCGAGTGCGTGCCCTCGTTTCCACTTTCCCCCCCTCGCCAAACACCGTCTACGTAGATGCTGCAGCACCCAGGCACAAGCCGGCCTTCACTGTAGCTGTCGTCTCCTCGCCGACTACTACTCCTTTCACGTCTCTCACTATCCCCACCACAACCCCACATGTTGCGGAGGAGGTGGCCATAGCATTGGCTCTAGCACACCGTCCTCCCCCTAATCTAATAACATCTGATTCAAAAACGGCCATCAAAAATTTTGCTAGCGGCAGGATCTCCACGCTAGCCTGCAAAATTCTGCTTCAAAACTCAGCCCCCCAGCTTCGTACGGAGCTCCTCTGGTTACCGGCACACAGGGGACTAGACGCCGCGGAGTCGGCTCATAAGGCGGCACGAGCCCAAGTCACCCGTGCGCCTGACGAGACCACTTCCCGTCAAGGAGTTTACTCCTCCACCAGGGACTCCCTCACCACTTACAGGGAGGTTACAGATTACTACCGCCTCTCCCGCAACACGCTACCCCCGGCTTACCCAGCTCTAACCCCCTCGGACGAACGGCTGTGGCGCCTCCTCCAAACGGAATCGCTCCCCAACCGAGCCCTTCTGCATCACATTTACTCATCCGCCAACCCCCCTCTGCTCTGCCCTCATTGTGGCGCTAAATCCACAGTGCAAAACCACATGTGGGCCTGCCTCTCTGACCCCCACCCCACCATAACTTCCCCTGACCACTGGACGGAGGCCTTGGGCCGCTCGGACGAAGTCTCCCAGCGCCCACTGGTCACCCGAGCACAAGCCGTGGTGGCGCCCCTTCGGGCAGCCATGGCGGCTGCTTAGGCCAGTGGTGTCAATAAAAGTTTATCTCGCTCTCTCTCTCTCTCTCTCTCTCTCTCTCTCTTTCTCTCTCTATCTCTCTCTCTCCTTCTCAAAGCGGCTTGTGTCGCACGTGCGGCAATCCCCTACCCTCCCTTGACGCAGCGGTTTTCCTTTCCACGCGAGCGCTGCGTCGCCCGTTCCCAGAGCCATCCTACGACCCTCCTCCCGTACTGCTGTTTTCCGTACACGGCACGCGATTCCGAGATCACGCTCCCCGGCTTCCGCAACATTAACTTCTGTGAACGGCCTTTGTTCTGTACCTCACAACGCACGTGCTTGAAACAGAGAGAGAAAAAAACTATTCATATTGGGCCCTGTTAGGCGGGGCGGGACCACAGCAGCCCCAGCTGCAAAGCGACCTTAGCTTCTGCTCTGTCCGCGGGGTTTTTTGTGTCGTCAGGTCATAGCAGCCCAGCATCACCTCCCATAGCTCCGAGGTCGTCGGTGCAGGCCCACATATTGTATTGTATGGTGGCGTTGATGCCGCATGTGTGCAGTTAGGAGATGATAATATGAAGTGGTGAATGCCATAAAGGGGAGCGCTGAGGAACGTTTTGGCAGGAGCCTCCAAAGTTCTTTCTCCATGTAGGTAAGGGAAGGGTAGTTGGGGGGTATTGGAGCCAAGAGAAGTGGTAACACGCGGTGATTTCGTGGTAGCCCACCGGACCGCCCAGAGCTAATCTGGCTTCGTGGAAGGCAATGGGGTTGGGTATCCTCGGTGTTGCATGAGTCGCTTCATTTCCTCCAAACCTCGCGTGGTGAGGAGTCAAAATCAATGAACTTTTGGTTGCACATAGGCTTCACAAGAGGAGTTTCCGGCCCTGGAGTGAGAGCACCCACAGTAGAAGTTTGAATGGTCGGTTTTCAATGCTATAATATGAATGCTATGGTTGGCCGGTGTGACAGGCTTAGTGCGATCGCCGCCTCTTTGGCCGTTGCAGGTTCCGAAGTACGGAGCGTGAGAGGTATGATTTGGGCTGGTGCGGGCATTTATAAATGCCAGTGCGAAGACATCGTGGTGACAGTAATCGGCAGCATCTACGTGCACCGTGTCAGGCAGTATGGCGTAGAGTGGCGACAATAATACCGACGAAATGCTAACAAAACGTTCATAAAGACACACATGCAACTATACTTTTAAATAAAGATATGGTAAGCTCGACAACCTAATAAACTGTATAAAGAAGAACTTGTATTCCAGTCTTCAAAGAGACGAACGAAAATTTTCGCGCAGCGGTTATAGGACAATGACGCTTACCATCTGCCTGTGCTAGATTTTAGACAAAAATATAAGCGGTATACCTCGGGTACATTTTAGAATATAATAGAAATTTACCCATTCGAAGCAGTTTCGGGCGAGTTGTATCTTTATTTAATGTATCGTTGCCTTCTTGCGAGTGGAGGTTAGTGGCTTAAGCAATCCTGTCAGTCGATATTTTTTAATGATGATAATCTTTCTTGGGGAACTTGAGCTTGTAAATTTACAAGCAAAGGCCGTAGAACGCAATCTTTCATAGAACGTGTAAGCAACTGAAAAGCGTAAACAAACTTCGAGCGCGAGCGAAAGAGCGCGGGTGGGTTAGCAGAAACAGCGGCGCCAAAGTGTAGTTTTCAGAAATGTTGACGGGCCATAGAACGTTCTCGGTGCGTCTGATTACGTCGCTGCATGGGCTCAGACCTTCATTCCACATCGCTATAGGTTACGACGTACCAAGCCCTCGTCGCGGGCGGAGAAGTTTAAGAAAACACACCACGGCGAAAACCTAGAGCAGCTACCAACTCCAGTTGTCTTAACCACTGTCGGGAGGTAGCACATGTGGGTGAGGCTGGGGCAGCGTCCCAACGAGAGCAACATGAAAGTTCAACAGCAGATCATTACGAGGTCCAACTAGGCTTCCCCCTTCACATCGTCAAAAGTTCTAAGCACACCCCGTAATTTTGGTCTCTCTGTCTGTTCACCTGTCCGTCCGTGTGTCCGTCTGCTACTTCTTTCAACCAGTCTGCCAAAATGTCAAACAATCCTTCGAGAAGAAATGTGTAAACGACAGCGTTCTTAACTAATCAAACCACCGGTATTGCTCATAGATGTTCATTGTAAGCAGCGCTAAGCAAATATCAGGGGCACTTCAGGCAAAATGTCAGGCTATAATCCACAACAACAACGTTCTTTTAATTTTTTAATTCAGAATACAAGTAGGATGGTTTTTGCCATAGCAAATAAAAAAAAACAACCCACCAGAAAATGGAGGCACGTCACACGCTGTACTACAAGATGGCGCGCAAGCAGTGCAAACACGGGAGAATTGAATGAATAAAATCGCCATTGCATAACTATGGGAGATAGAAGGGGAAGAGGCTGAGGGGTTAGAGGGAACAGATGATCGAGTTAAACTGCAGGGGTGGCAGAACACTAATTCTTTGACATTTGCAGCGGAGTTAGCCGATACGCTGCCAATTTTTTTTGCTTGAAAAAAGCTTGACGCATCATGTCATCGTGGTATTGTAACGGCGTATTTTGGTCCAACACTTGCCGCTACGGTAGCATGCCGTTCGGAGGGAAAAAATCGAGGCGTTGACGAAGTTTTAAAGTTAACTGGTTTAATTTACGGGTAACATTGATGTCATTTAGCACATAAGAATCAGAACGAATACTCTGGTTACATAAATGAGAAAGACAGTCAATAGATCAAGAGTACTTAGCGGGACATGGCTGACTGGATCTCGGTCTCCCGGCGGGAGGGCACGACGACGAGCGGCAGATTTTCTGAAGTGAGCCCTGGTGCAGGCCACCCTCCGCCCCCAATAGCCAGAGGGGCCGCGTTATATTCGCTTAAGCGGTCTGGTGGGGGATGTATTGGGGGAAAAAGTGCACCCTGGAGAGTGCGGACGCTAGGGAACAAGGCTAAGGCACACCCGCAGCCAATCAGGAAGACGCTTGTAAACACCAATCAGCCATGTTCCCGCCAATGTGAAAAGGACCAAAAACACAGACACAAGTTTTCGACTCGAAAACGCGCGCTTGGAGAATTATGGGCGTAGATCAAGTAGTTGGACAAAACGCACTAAAGTAAACAGGGGAAGAAACAGGAAGGTGGTCTGAAGAACACTGAGGACACGGAGCCCGAAGGCGAACAGCACACACGCACACGGGGGGAATGAAACGCTACTCTGGCGTGGTAACATAAGATGCGACGATGGTCCCCCTCGAGAGCCGCGTCCCCCGGGTCGGCCTATGGGCCAACGCACACTCCGCAAAGGGGGGCCAGGGCCCAGCCGCGTCCGAAGTGCTTTCACACACAACACTTGGAAGCAAGATCCCTAACGGCGGCACAGAACGCAAAAAAACGAACAGACAACAAGAGACCTCGGCTTCGCGACACCTTCCAAGACGGAAAAAAGAGTGCCCCCACTCTTGCACAAAGTTTAAACATAAGATAACATTTTCACAAACTGACGGCGTTACTGAAATGACATGGCACATGGACTCGAGAAGACAAACACAGGCTCTAACACAAGAGTCGAACTACCTCCGCTGAATCAGTCAACGCACACGCGGTCACCCAGTGGAGTTCCGTTTTCACTTCACGCGCGCACAGTCTCTTGTCCAGCACAGGCGAAAACATTTCATTTCAGTACAACACTAAGAAAATAACACATCCAGCGTGAATAATCATAGAAATAATGCACACTCTAAAGCTCACATCTTCTAGAAATCGTAAAAGAGCTCCGTACAGAAACTTCTGGGGAGCAAGACGCGAAACAAAATCTCTCCTTAGAAAACAGGTAGCACAGACCATAACACGAGATAAATCAAACCGCTAGCCAACGAAACGTAATCATCAAATAAAAGCAAGAAAAACTGTTACGGCAATCGCCACTCCAGTAAATGCCTTACAGAAAGGATTACAAACGATTCATAAGAAGGCACTATAAATCAGAAAAAATTATACACAAGGGCTCACTGTACTGAACTCACGCACAAATGCAAACCTACGTACTTTAGCCACTGTTGGGCACTCCATTCGACACAACATTTCTCTATTCAACCCAACTCGTTCAAAACAGCCCTACTCGTCTCACGTACTTAAAGAAGATCCGCACATTCGTTCCAACTTAGAACACAACACAAAGAAACAGCTAAAAACTTATTAAACGGAGAAAACGGCAACTAGTAAACATAAAACCTACGAAATACAAAAACTTGACAGGCGCGCGTATAGTACAAGAAAGGTGGGCCCCTGGCGAATCCTTTTTGAACATGTCATACGGTTCTCGCCCGTCATAAATAACAAACAAAAAATAAAATTGAACAAACATTTGCATATACTTTTTCGCGAACACGAGCAGAAACGATAAAGGTAGAGCATGACCAATTATTGACAAAGAAGACTTGAAAACTACACATTAGTTACCGTTCATGCTTACGGAAGAAGAAAAGTGTCAAATCTCAGCAGTAGTGAGAAACTTCCGCCAACCCGACGCATTCGCAGAACTGCACACCCGCTAGCTCTCCCCGTCCGCGGCATCCCGGGCACCCCTGCTGGTGTCTTTGTTTGTACTTCGAGTAGCGTCGTGCAGCGTAAATATCTTCTCAACTCCTCGTTTCCCTCAGACCCCCAACCCCGAAGTGGCTGCCGTATTTGATTCAAGACAAAACCTAACTTCGGTGGAAAGGAGCCGAGGAAACGGATATCAACAATCTCTAATATAGCGAGATTTGCACAAAAAATCAGCCTTTTTATAGGCTCGTGGGGGTCTTCCTCTTCTTCGGGGCTCCTTCGCTGGGAGAGCCGAACGCTTGTGCCTTTAAGATCCTGACTACAAAATCGTCCAACTCCCGCGCGAAGAGCCCACATACCCCACGGCTGCACGCTCATAATTGTTACTCCAGCATCAGCAGCGGCTGGGTACAGATAGCTAGCTGGTGGTGATGAAGCAAACACACCAAAGACAACCAGTGGGCGCCCCGGATACGCGGAGAAGAAAAGCCTACAGGCCTACAGTCATGAGGTGCGCCGAGAGGCAAAACTCTCTCACCTTACTGGTCGCGGCAACGTTCGGTCCGCGTTGGAGCCGGGGGCTCTTCCTTGCAGGAGCCGGTGGCGAGCATGAGGGGCCCGGCTTGCCTCGGGCTGGTAGCGCGGTGACGGCCGTGAAGCCGCAGTCGTTTCTGCCGTCGCACATGTCGTCGCTTGTTTCTGCCGCCCACGGAGTGCGGACGGATGATGTGAAATGAGGTGAAGCTTGCTCGGTAGACTGGATGGAGAGGTTGATGATGAGCAGCAGGACGATCAGCGAACAAGGGGGGGATGAGGAGCTCATGATGGTAGAGCGGGGTGTTCGATACCCCGCACCTTCCACCCCTTTTGTAACGGCGTATTTTGGTCCAACACTTGCCGCTAAGGTAGCATGCCGTTCGGAGGGAAAAAGTCGAGGCGTTGACGAAGTTTTAAAGTTAACTGGTTTAATTTACGGGTAACATTGATGTCATTTAGCACATAAGAATCAGAACGAATACTCTGGTTACATAAATGAGAAAGACAGTCAATAGATCAAAAGTAGTTAGCGGGACATGGCTGACTGGATCTCGGTCTCCCGGTGGTAGGGCACGACGACGAGCGGCAGAGTTTCTGAAGTAAGCCCTGGTGCAGGCCGCCCTCCGCCCCCAATAGCCAGAGGGGCCGCGTTATATTCGCTTAAGCGGTCTGGTGGGAGATGTATTGGGGGAAAAAGTGCATCCTGGAGAGTGCGGACGCTAGGGAACAAGGCTAAGGCACACCCGCAGCCAATCAGGAGGACGCTTGTAAACACCAATCAGTCATGTTCCCGCCAAAGTGAAAAGGACCAAAAACACAGACACAAGGTTTCGACTCGAAAACGCGCGCTTGGAGAATTATGGGCGTAGATCAAGTAGTTGCACAAAACGCACAAAAGTAAACAGGGGAAGAAACAGGAAGGTCGTCTGAAGAACACTGGGAACCCGGAGCCCGAAGGCGAACAGCACACACGCACACGGGGGGAATGGAACGCTACTGCGGCGCGGTAACATAAAATGCGACGATGGTCCCCCTCGAGAGCCGCGTCTCCCGGGTCGGCCGACGGGCCAACACACACTCCGGATGCGTTTCTTAGAAAAAGGGGGGCCAGGGCCCAGCCGCGTCCGAAGCGCTTTCACACACAACACTTGGAAGCAAGAGCCCTAACGGCGGCACAGAACGCAAAAAAACGAACAAACAACAAGAGACCTCGGCTTCGCGACAGTATTTTTCTTGAGCTTAGCTGCTTAGAGGCATGTTCAACACTATCCCTAGGTATTGAAACCGTCGCTCATTAAAAGTTCGTCTGGGAAACATTTTATCGCGGACATACACAACAGAAAACAGCGTCCATGAACAAGGTACTTTTAGCTGCATCTTTTTAGTGTTAAGATGAATTCTTTCTGTCTCCTGACCTCTTTACACAGACTAGGTCGATAACACTTCTATAAGTGTTGTCTTGCAATTTGTCCATCCGCAAGTTTCAATTGATATAACAGGCTTTCCGTACGGTGTTGGGGCTGGCCTTCCCAGCGCTTCCTCCATGCACTGTTGAGAATCAGCCATCCCGACGCTGTCACCACTGTTGCGACTCGCATCCCAGATCGTCACCGATGTTGCGACTGGCCTTGCTCCGTCCGCTATCGACCCGGTGCAGAGCAGAGCAATGAAGTTCTCGAGCCGACGAAAAGTTGAAGCAACATTTATATACAATATGTGCAAGGGTAACAAAGCGCTAGATGGCTCGCACAAAGGCGACCGCACCTCTCGACTCGGTGCTCCGAAAAGTGCTGCACTCGCTGTGCCTCCGGGCGGGTTTTACTACCACCGAGAGTCCGTTGTAGCCGCGAGCGGTTTGAAGGGAGAGGCGACTCTGCGGCGATGCATATTCGGGCCTGTCGGCCGCAGGCGATTTGGTCTGGTTCGTTCGAGACGTGAATCGGTCCCACTGTCGGCGCGTCGCCCCGCGCAGCGAATTTGGGCCTGCGGCTCTGGCACAACAACGGCCAACAAAATGGTGTAAACTTTAATAGCGACAAAGTATTCTAGTTTTGATTACTGAGCAACAAGAACTACAACCACGGGAAAGTCATCCCGGTGAAAAAAAGAACAAACTTTTTCGGACGTACTAATTGGTGAGAAGTTTTTCATTGATCCAGTGTGGCTACAACCGTTAGTGTCTGCAAAGAGTACCCATTTAGAGCGCCGCATTGCATATAAACATTGCGGGTTACACGAGGCAGCTCGTACACGCCTTAGCTCACAGCAAAATTCTTTATACAGTTCCATGCCTTGATCTGAGTTGTCAACAAAGACATCAGAATGAGGTTACGCTTCTTACACCGAAAAGATCGTCCTCAACATTCCCCTAAATTCTTCCACTCACCACCCATACTCTACGGGGCTGTTCTTGACCTTGGGAGACCTCACACAACATCAGAAAGACCGGCAAACGGCGCGTTTTTGTAGAACCAGACAGGGAAACTGGAAACTTGCCTCTAAAAAATATTGACCTACCTATCATTGTTCCTCCTTAACCGCTCCCAGATAACTTCGGGATTACTCCCATACCAAAAATGTTGCAGGAGATACCAATCCAGGAACACGTTCCGTTGGCGTTACCAATCGTGTTCATCCTATCGATTCTACGATCGTGGACACGGATGCATCACAGAAGCACGTCGGCTCAGGTGCTTACTCAATCTCAAGTGGCAACGAGGTAGTTACACGCACCATTGATTCGTTCACTAATCCCCCTCCCAAAACGCCTCTAGAGGCCCTCCCAATAATCACCCGGGGTTCAGGACCTCCCCTTAGCCACCCCTAGCCCCTCAGGATATATCATATACACCAATTAAATGCAAACTAGCCGACCAATTCACATCGGTAGTGTTTGTGAACAACTACAGAATTTTCTACACGAAGCTTTAAACTACGTCCCCACACTGTCACGATGACGTGGATTCCTGGTCACGCTGGAATACCAAGTAACGAGGTGGTACATAGCCTCGCCCGCGAACATCTGTGTCAGGCGCCTGAAATTTTCTGGCCGCATCGCTCTCTACCATAACAACAAATAAAGCTTGATATGATAACATCAGACAAACTCTTCGTACACTTCCTATTCCACACAAATTTCTAACCACCACGCAACTAGGCATTCTTCGACGCATACACTTAAATACCTCCTTAGTCGTGCCCGTTTCCTTCTCTACCGTATCCTACAATGACCCGCATGCCCCAGTTGTCCCGAACCATACGCTAAGTTAGAACATTGTATTTTCACCTGCCCCATTGCAATTCAGACTCCAAATTACCCACACCTTCCTCCTCTAACATGGCGGGTTTGGTTAAGCTCGCACCAGCTGACCGAGCAGTTGACGTTGCTGAACCTGGCCCGAGACTTCCTTGACGCTTATTGTTATGTTCTTATAAACTTTTTCCTCCTCTTTATATCACTCAATAATAGACTAAAATTAAACTGCATAAAAGCCTTGAACATTTAAATGTCTCGTTCGCAATTTGTGACGTACTAATAAGTATTGGCTGTTCATTTCTTTAAATGTCCTGGGTAGACCACGGCTCGACTGCGTTGGTGTAAAGAGACAGATATTGTAAATGACTCAGATTTAAGAGGAGCTAATAAAACGTTATGCCTTATGTAATACTTATGCCTCAGATTGGCTACTGGCGCTTTTTCAGCGACTACATCAGGTACGTCCAGTCCGATATGTGGTTACTTCATTGTTACCGGGCTAACGCATCTTTACTGTATGGAGAGAAAGCTCCATAACCGGCACGCGACCACTCAAACCCATTAATAAAGGATACCTCAACTGTAGGCTTCTTCCTTAAGCCCCTACCCTTACAAGCCATATATAATAGTTGTAAATGTTATTGTATCTCCCATTGAAATGTCAATCCACGTTTGCCTAACAACTTTAACAGCCACATTGGTGAAATTAATGTAAACTTTTGGAAACTTCTGCCAGACTCGCATAACAAAATGTTCTGAAAATTTATGAGAACCGAGCACCGATTTCCTTGATACGCGAGCACTTTTAAAACCCCACTCAAATACAACTGGGCATAACTTTAAACAAGCGCATATAAAACATCTACGATATTATAAGCTGCTCCCAGGACCAACTTTTCGACTTCTGAATAATTTATTGTGCGGTTTAACGCGCCCAAGCTACACGTGGGCTATGAGGAACGCCGTAGTGAAGGGCTCGTGTTAATTTTGACCACCAGGGGGTGTTTAACGTGCGCCGAAACCTCTACACAGGGGCGTTTTCGCTTTTCGCCTCCATCAGAAAAGCGGCCGCCGCCGACGGGAATCGAACCCGCGTCCTTGGGCTCAGCAGAACGCCATAGCCACTGAGCCACCGCGGCGGATAACTTTTCAACTTAAAAAATACTGAATCCTAACACGGCCATATTTACAGAAGGAGTACTCAGACGGAGTCTGGCTGTTGAACCCATAATGCGATTCCAACACCCAAAAGAAGTCATATTTACAGACCCCTCAGTATTGTACCAGCAATGTTTTTAAGCAAACCGCACAATAATTCGGTTTTAACTCTCTAATCAAGTACATTATGTCCGCATATTATTTTGGTCTGGAAATTATCGTCTGCTGGATTGAGGTAATCACAGTTTCACAGAAACAAAGTAGCCAAAGGTCTGTAGACCTAACTAGTGTACCCTACTGTTATTTTAAACCACTTATTACAGGGGAACTTCGGAAGTACTGGCGGCATTAATGGGATACAGTAGAAAACAATCTTCACACAACGAAACTGACAAGGGACAGCTACACAACAAAGAGGTCAAATCGGTTCACTGAGGTTACTACTATTTGCCGAATAAGAATAGGACACACACGCGACACACTTACATCTTCTAAACGGTCTACTACACACAGAGGCATATCTGCGCAAAATAAATAGGGTGAAGAGCTCTTCGTCTTTCAGCTCTCGGTCGAATGCAAAGAGTACGACAAAAAAAAGTATTTTCCAGGCTAGACACAACACATCCGCTACATCCTTCACGCTTCCTGTCAGATCAACCTATGTTTTCACATAAACATATTTTTGATTAGTTACCCCTTACCCCTTTGGTTAGTTACCCCTTTCTCCAAAATCACCCACGTCACCCCTGATTTATTCTAAGCAATAAAGACCCGACAAAATTAATGTTCGACAAAGGTAGCAAAGCACGCCGTCCGCATTCCCATGAGCGCATCCACGTGCACGCTGCTGATAATGACCCGGACAATGTGGTAGACGAACTAGTGCACGGCCACCTCTCTAGGCATAAGGCAAGACTAGCCATCACTGAAGCACGAAGAAATGTCCTGGACATTCTTCCGGGGACTGTGGTCGCTGCTGTTCTGCGTAGTTGAGCGGTTTGGGTTGGTGTTTACAGAGACCGTAAGGTTGCAACGACGCGGGAGGGAAAGGAACAGCCTCATGTTGGTCCCTTAGGATAAAGCTCGAGTCCTTGAAAATTAAATTCAGCTAATTGGCTAGGAAGTATGCTCACTCACCAATTACCAACAGACGTGGTTTCTTTTGTTAAATCTTGTTAAATACAGTATCTATGAGGATAACGCGAAAGCGGGAACCTTTAATCTTTTCGTATTGTATTGATGGTCACGCTTTATCACCCGTAAATAACTACAAATACTTAGGAGTAATAATTTCCTCAGATTTACGATGGAACGATCATGTCACGTATATAAAAAAAACAAAGCCATGAGCGCCTTCGGGTATCCCAAAAGGACATTGAAAAAATATACAAAACCTATGTCCGACCAATATTATTATGCCTCAGTGGTCTGGGATCGTCACACACAGGTAAATATCGCAAAATTACAAAGAATACAACGAAAAGCCATCCGATTTGTCAACAACAGTTTACTTTTAGTGCTTTTAGAAAACGCTTTTAGAAAACGCATGCTTTTAGAAAACGCGTAGTTAGATACTTTACAGTCCAGACGGTATTCTGTACCCAATTTTCCATGACAAAACAGACATAAATAAAAATGCGTACATGGAACCAGTGGTTGCCCATTCTACACGCTCACAAGACTAAAAAAACTAAGACTTCTCTTGCAGAACAGATGCCTTTAAAAATTCTTTTTTTTTCCGAGGACCACTCGTGAGTGTAATAGGCTAAGAGCAGACATTGTGGTATGTGCGTCCCTTCAATCTTTTCTATGAGCGCTAGAAAAATAAGTCTTGATTTACAACCACATTGATCGTCCTTTTCCTGCTATATCATGTCGTACGCGCACGGCGTCGCAACGCCTGCTGCTCGTCCTGCGCCGGTTGCTAAAATGCTGTTTCAAAAGCACTTAATGTGGTCAATGTGTTATCTTGTCGTTGAAGGCAACGACGCATTTGTTCTTGTTTATCTCTTGTGTTGTGCAGTCCTGGGGCGGTATTCTCGTAACTGCCCCTTTCGAAAACGTCCCTTCTGCGTCCCTGTTATCGTGACGTACTTCCGGTTAAGCAGTGGGCCTTTGATACAAATAACTGGTCTTGCAAACGCATTTTAAATTACTAAAACCATATCTGACTATATTTTATGTGTTTATTTGAACGTATTTGGAAAGCTAAGCTCGAAGAAATTTTTTTTGTTACGACGTTGAAAGTTTTCAACGCAAAGGGAGGAACGTCCAAAGATGTCAGCTGCAGACAGCTGCTTCCTTGTGACAGTGAAGATTAAACAATGCTGCGGCTACTCAGTTTTTCGCGGTTGGACTCCGTTTTGAGGTCGGTGACAATGCCCGTGCATCAAGATAACCCTCCCCTTCCGTATTTTTGCATCAACGCACTTTCGGCATGCTGACGCGGGCTTTTCCAAGAACCGGCAATGGTGCGATACGTCGTTGACATTTTCGTGGTGCTCTACGAGTGAGAAATGTGTAGGGGGGGATTTTCGTTTCTTAACGACGTACCTGTTGCGCGTGAAGTCTACGAACATTAAGCTGGTATGTGTATGCGTAAAGTACCAATAAAAGGTTATAAATGTTACGCCGAGTGCTTGTGTAATTTTGGTCGTCTGCTCAACAGCTATCAAGCTCGCAGGCGATCGTTTATTCCACTGCACCTGCTGACCGTTAGCTAGATCGCAGACGATGGTTTATTTCACAGTGTGATGGCGGTGGCGTAGATGCACAGGCCCATGGAGGGCTCCGTCAGCGAGGTCGTTCCTTCGTTGCCGACCGCTGACGGAAAGCCACCGGTAACGAAGAACCGAAGGGCGCATAACATTTGCTCGTCGACGCTGAGCCCGCGCGTCCGCCGACCAAGTTCGTCCCAGAGCTCGTCGCACAGCCACCGCACGGTCCTCTTTGAGAGGCGGAAATGCTGGCGGAATGCTTCTCGGGGCATATCGAACGCGTCTACATTGCTTCTCGACCGCTTCTTCCACCGGCGAGCCAACAAGGCAATAATCGGCGCATTCATGGCTGCTTCCAAAAACCGCCTGTTTGAAATTGAAATCGCCTGTTCGAAGAAGCCGCGGTAAAACGCAGTAGGTCCACCACGCTTGCGTTACGTCACATCCGGTTGTTTTCTTTTAGCGAATCAGGGCTCGCTCAAAAGGGACACCTTTGAAAGGGACACAAAAGGGACAAAACACGAGAATACCGCCCCTGTCGTAAAATTTTGCTCCTCCCCGGCTTGATGTTGTATGAGGTGCTGTATGGTTCCCTGGCAGTACCCCAGTGAACTGCTTTCATATACATGTTCTTCTATGCTGTGTCATCTGTATACTGTATCGCTCACTCCTGTCAAGGACCTTGTTTCAAAGGTCGGCAGTATTATATACATACATACATACATACAATCATACATACATACATACATACATACATACATACATACATACATACATACATACATACATACATACATACATACATACATACATACATACATACAGTTCGACGAACATACCTCCTCACGCAGAACATCACTGGCGAGCTACAACAAAATCACCCATCACAGAGGTCACAATACATCGCAAAGCGTTATCTGTGAACTCGATCTCGGCGGCAACAGGAGGTCTGAGCTGCTTGAATACCTGTGTGGTAATGGCTTTACGGTAATCAAAAGAATCGACGACAGAACAAGAAAAACTAGGCACATAGTACTAGCTTCTTCCAGAATCACAATGCATTTTCTCTGTGAAAGGTGGCTTTATTAGAAAGCACGCCCCATCGCACGTACTAAACCCACATTGTGCATTAAGTGTCAACAGTATAGGCACAATAGAAGCTACTGTCGAGGGCACTTCGACTGCGCCAAATGTTCGGCTACTGTGAGGAACAGTTCGCGGGTTGTGCAGAATATTTTGTTACGGTTCATGTGCAATCCCAAAATGTAGATTATGTGCATAAAGTACACTATTATTATACAATAGGGGCCTCACCTGCACAATTCAGCGCAGGCTGCCAAGATGCCCACCATGGGCTCGAGCGAGCCAAGCCGTATTCGGCACCTGCGGCCCTCGCCACGCGTGTGCAGTCACTCCCAGAAGACGAAGTAGCTCTTCAGAACTGGATTTAATTACGTCTTTTCCAGGGTGAAACAACCAACCCTGGTAAAACACTCCTAGCCCTGTGACAGAGAGGGAGGTACCTGCCGACCGTACGCGCTAAGCCACAACGGCCGCACAGGGCAGGTAATCAGCAGCGGATGGTGATTGATTGATTGTAGGGTTTAACGCGCCGACGCAACGCAGGTGATGAGGCGCGCCGTAGTGGAGGGCTCCGGGTTAATTTTGACCACCTGGGGATCTTTAACGTGCGCCGAAATCTCGAACACACGGGCGTTTTTGCTTTTCGCCTCCATCAGAAAAGCGGCCGCCGCGGCCGGGAATCGAACCCGCGACCTCGTGCTCAGCAGCGCAACGCCTTAGCCACTGAGCCATCACGGCGGGTAGCAGCGGATGGTCCAGCGGCGTGAGCCACCGAAGCGCTGCGGGTGAGCGTGATTCCGTCTCGCTACAATTCTAGCCACTGTAGTCTCGCTGTGGACGGAAACCATGAAGTTCCGGAGACGTCATTAACAAACAAAACACCAAATAAAACAAAAGCTACGCAATCAGAAAAGTGTTCAAGTCTGGTTTATTTGCAAACAGAAAATGGAAATCAATAAAACTTTTCATTGAATAAAACCTTTCATTGTGCAAATACATGTGGACGTCGTTTACACAAGTTGCGCCATCTGTTGAACACTAAATAGAACGATGAAAAACAGGAAAAAATTAAAACCGAAAGAGAGCGCCGCCCACCATAGCTCCGCTTAATGAGTTAGCCGCTCTTGTTCCCTACCGCAGCAAGATCTCCCTTCGATCCGCCGCGGTGGCTAAGCCGTTATGCTGCTGATCGCGAGGACGCGGGTTCAACTCCCGGCCGTGGCGGCCGCTTTTCTGATGGAAGCGAAAAGCGAAAACGCCCGTGTGTTCGAGATTTCGGCGCACGTTAAAGATCCCCAGGTGGTCAAAATTTATCCGGAGCCCTCCACTACGGCGCGCCTCATCGCCTGCGTTGCGTTGGCGCGTTAAACCCTACAATCAATCAGGATTTCCCTTCGAACGCGTAATTTTTCTTCTTCCGGGTTTGCTGGGGCCCTATTCTCGACTGCACAAATTGCCGGCATTTCGCCCATGTTTTTTTGCGTAAGCACGACGTAAGCAATCAGTCACGTGCTGCACCTATAGCTATGACGACATGCAGTGTAATTTGACGAGTCACTCATAAAGATCGCTACCAAGGTATCAAATATTGTGCAAGAAAGAAATAAAAACACTTGGCATGTACTATAAAAATTAAGACGGTAGCTGAGGCTGACAAGAAAAACACATTTCTGGAGGTCAAATTTGGCGCCAACACCACAAGGCAATCGAGTAACGTTGATCGAAAAGCGAGCGAAAGGCGGATGTCGAGCTAAAGAACATCACACAATTTTTTTACCGCATCTATTTATTTCTTTCAATCGCTTTTATTAACATAGCTGGACGCTCTGCTTCAATGCAAGCTTTGTTGCGTTATCACCTTCCCTGCCGCCACCGCCAGCACGCCATCGTCTGCTGCTATGTTACAAGTTTATGGCGTGATCACAGAAAAAGACGGCTGCGACCATCGCTTCTATGACACATAAGAGCAGCGAAGCGCTACGCCTGATAACCGCGTAGCACACCGATGTCGCCGATTCACTCATTCGTCAAGCTCGACTGCATTCAGCGCTGTAATGAACTAAATAGTCACTTTTCATTGTTATTTTTCTCTTGAGTTCGATCATGTGACCCAACAGCTTACTAGGACAAGTATGGACAAATGCCATGCATTGGGTTCTCTTTGTCATGGAGAGGCTTGTACTGCCCTCTTATGTTGCGGTTACGCCAAACAAATAATTTTTATTTCATTGCCAAACATAAAAGCAAAATACTGCATGTTATTTGTATGTTTCATGATCGCTGACTTGGAAGCAGTTGAAACTATAATTTGTTTCGGTAGGAAACATGCTTTAAAGAGCGCGCATGCGAAACTGCGCCTGCTGCAAATTGCCGCACATTTCGCGGCGCTGTAAGCCGGGGCAATATTGTGCCCTATTTTGCTTGTATTTTGCGACAAAAACAGCCGCCATTTTCAAGCTGTTACGTAGCATTACGTCACTTTTACGCAGGCTGAAGTTGCCAATGCATGACGTAATCGTTCCCGTCAACTGTTTAAATTACGTCACGCCTTCTCAGCCAATCACAGAGGGGGTGTGTATTACAAGCAGTATTGTTCTTGAATAGCAAAGACAGGCTTACGTTGCCATGTCCGCTGCATTTAGTCTGGTTTTTCATTGCCGGCCAAGAATTATGCGCCTTTAGTAACGAGAACGAAGGCAAACTTTAGAACTGGTGTCTGCTGACGACATGAAACGTCAAAATGACGACAGCACACACAACCGATTTGTCAACCGGAAGCACGTGACCAAAATTGAAAGCCAATCAGAAAAGACTTCCGGAAAATTGCCTGAATTGCCGGCAATTTGTGCAGTCGAGAATAGGGCCCCTGGTTACCAAGGGTCCTTATACAGTGCGAGAGTCTACTTTTTTCCTGACCAGTAAGGGAATACGCGGGCAACTTTCTGTGGCAATGGAGCGAAAGCTATAGGGGGAGGGGAGCTAACCGCTGTGCGTTAGTGCGCCAAATTAGTTCCCAATAAACTGGTTTCGCTTTGAGTTTCGGCGTGACAGATAGGCATTTGATACAGTTCCATTTCTTCACATGAGCACCGTGGTGAGTGCGCTGAACCACGATCACCGAGCATGCAGGCATATTGGCGTCTCCTTCCCCACGCTTCGTTTGTTTGTAAACACGAGCCAACGCTTTGACTGGAGAACTCAGACCTACCATGGACTATACCGCCCAACTCCGTATCGTTCAGAAGAGAAGTGGCTTTTGTAAGCGCTGAAGTTTTGACGGAGTGCAGCGATAACTCTTCTGGACCTCAGAACTGCGCAGCACCACCGACATGTGTAGCGTACTTACATAGCGCGGGCGCGGTACACCGAAAGATCAGCGTGCACACATGCTTACGTACATGCTCGCTTACGGCGGCAAAGGGGCTAAAGGAACGAATTGCAGTAACGGCGGAGAGCCCCGGTCGCATCAGTCGCACTTGGGCATACACTTTGCAAACCACTCGCTTCGTTTGTCTGGACAGCAAAGCTTCTTGAAAATCTTATGCGCAGAATGAAGTGGCGAGCTGCCGACAGCCGTCGACAATGACGCCATTTTTTATTCGGGAGGGAACCATTCCGATGCCAGCAGCAACAGCCTCAACCAAAAAAATCCAAAAATTAGAAATTTATCTTATCTGTTTCATATACATTCTGGCTAGTAATTTAGTGTCATTATCAATCCAAGTCTAAAGCAGAAGAATTATATATTCTTGAACTTCTGAGGTTACCACCAGTCAATTATTTTTGTTGAACTACTTCCAGGTGCGCAGCGAAAAGGCGTGGTTCGGCTCCGTAGCCTTGACTGGGCTGGGCGTCGTTTGAAGTTAGAGAGGCTCAGAGTAAAATATGCTTTGAGATGAGGTTGAGGGCAATGGATCAACGAAGGTGGGCAACTAAGGTTTTTAGGTACCTATACTTGAAAAGCGTGGACACGCAGTGGTTAAGAAAGACTAGAAGGCTAACGATGAAATACGGAAAGAACAGTGGGGAATCCAAAACAGCCAAGGTAACCAAAAAAGAGGCAAGGCAGATTGAAACGAATAAATGGAGGAAAAAAATGGAAGCTAAAACGTCGTTAGAGATGTACAGGGCTGAGAAGATGAACATCAGAAAGGAAAATTTCTACGATAATTCCCAGGGCAGTGCTTTGTTTTTTTAGGCTAGAGCAGGTTGCCTGCGAACTAAGAGTTTTGTGGGGAAGTATTCACAAAATGATGGGGTATGCGTGGTCTGCGGAAAAGAAACAGAAACTATGCGGCACATCGTGTTAGAATGTGAGGGTATCCATCCAAATCTACATGAAGGGAATATTGGGCTTTCAGAAGCCCTAGGATTTAAGGGTATCACAGAGGAAGTTACCTTCAAGGCTGTCGAGGGGACGAAAAGAAGATTAGAATGCTGGTGGACGAAAAGCAGAGAGGGGAATATTGCCTAGGACAGTTACCACCTGTAACAGGAAAAAAAAAAGTATTTTGTGCCTAATAAGCTTTTTGTGCCTGCCCTAAGCAGCGCTAGTATTAAACCAAAAGTGTAAAACATATGTATATTAGTCCTTTTTGGTAAGATGACATGTCATCACCCCGATACAAAGGGGAAACCAATAGAAATCATCATCATCATCATCATGCATTGCCACAGAAAGTTGTCGACATTGGCCGCGCGGAAAGCGCATCTGAGTGGGGCAAGCGCTACGGCACGGCAACAAACACCCAAATTGCGCCACCGGCGTGCAACAACGCTTACGCAGCTCACTAAAAGACGTGAAATGGTATGCTTGATGCCCGACGTTTCGTCGATTTTGTCGTCCGGCGACAGTGCAGAACAATGCAGCCGACACAGACGACATTCAACCCCTTTTTTCTGTGTGCATTAACAGATGGCGCAACATGCGTAAACGATCTCTGAAGGTACTCGCAGAAAGGAAGGTTTTGTTCATTGAAAAGTTTTTAATCAGCTTCCATTTTACGTTTACAAATAAGCTTGACTTGAAAACCTTGCTGATTGCGTAGCTTTTGTTTTATTTTGGTGTTTTGTTTGTTGGTGACGTCACCGGAACTTCCTGGCTTCCGTGCACAGCGAGACGGATTCACGCTGCGGGCGATGGACGCCGGATAGGCCCGGAACCGACCACCAGACTGACCGAACAAACAATAACAGCTGGATTTTAAGCCAGAGGGTGCATGCAAGTCCGACTCCCAGTACGTTAGCTTACCTCACGCTGGTGAGAAAACAGCGGCCGCTCACGCCAAAGCGAGTAGGCTGCAGCACAGCACCTGGGCAGAGACTGGACTCGGCCATCTCTCCCGGGTCATGCCCAATCTAGTAACGTTGGGTCATACCGACGCGCGGGCCAGCGAGCAGTTCCCTTGGGCGGGGCCTCTACGTCAAGCCCCACGTGGCCCACGGACCACCGCGCATTGGTCATCCCGTACCCCCTGTCAGAGAGAGGGGGCGCAAGGAGCAATCCTCGCCCCACTGGGAGAGGGGATCGCGGGCTAGCCTGCCCGCGTAAATGGGAGCTGTATAACTTGGAAGCAGCAGAAGGTATCAGTATTACTGAATTTTACGTTGCGCAACGGTTTGAAAATGACATCTATGCGGGCTCTGCTCGACAGCCATCAGTCGCAGTTTAAACCCGTCATCTTTCAACACATCGGTGTGGATCGACACAGCTGCCTATGTATAATGGCTAGAAGTCTACGTTGTTGCCCCTCTTAAGACTGCCTAAGTTGCCTATGCGGGACCAGACAGCGTCCCTAAAACCACGCTTACAGTTCTCTGGTGATGTAGACATTGTCGCACCAGAAGAAGACATAGCCAGCACAGACCGATGCTTAGGCATAGGTCATATAGCATCAACTAAAACGTAATGATTTCGAAATTCCTCACGTGAGGAGTGTTGTCTTCGTGATTCTTTTTTATATGAACGCCACCTGGTGTTGCTGGGCCAAACCGCGGTGATTCCACAATTTTTAAGGTGTCGCTTTCTATGCCTCACTGATAGCGCCCTGACGGCGTCACAAAAAAGCACTGCGGAAAAGCCAAATTTAAACAATAGGTTGCACAAAATGATTGTGATAAGCGAAGGCACATCAAGCGCCTTAAGAAAAAAAAAAACACTTGCTGTGGTCGGAATCGAACCTGGGTCCCACGCGTTATGAAGCAGACGTCAATCCGATTTCGCCATTCCGACAATGTCGAAGAATATAGTTTGACTGATTGTAGGGTTTAATGCGCCAACGCAACGCCGGAGATGAGGCGCGCCGTAGTAGAGGGCTCCGGAGTAATTTTGGCCGCCTACCTGGAGATCTTTAATGTGCGCTGAAATGTCATTCACACGGGCGTTTTTCCTTTTCGCCTTCATCAGAAAAGCAGCCACTGCGGCCGGGATCAAACCCGCATCCTTGGGCACAGCACCTTAGACACTGCCCAACCGCGGTGGTCTGACGACATTTTAATCTTGGGAATGAATATTAGAACAGACATATGTAGACTCCCTGCGTGACCTCGAGTACTTTGATACCAGGACGACTTCACTGCGAGGACGGAACATTAAAACGCTTCGATTTAGGCCCTACCTAACAGGCCTGTAGGTAGGGCGTACCTTGCAGTGTCGTGACTATTCAGCACACGGATCACTCTTCATGGAAAAGACCTCAGCTGCCTGATCTGGCGAAAGAGCGTCGAGGCGACAGCGGTAGTACAAATACCAAAGCCAAGTATGAGCATGACAAACATGTTTTGACTTTTCCTGCAAGATTTAGAGCAAAGAAAAAGTACGCACCCTTTTTAAGTAGAAAAGTGCCCTTCTGCTTTAATAGATATAATTTGCACTTTACAAAACCTTTTTTTCTTTTCCTGAGTTATAAAATCAAACTTCGAGCCGGATTCATAATTCAGAACTGGCCCATCGCAATATGCAGAATGAGAGCAGTGGTCAAAAAATGTACTTTATTAATGTATGCATAATAAACGTTCCAGTTAAACAGGAAACTGCCACACCGTCATAAGCATGTGAGCTGCGTGTAGGAAGCACAAGGATCCAGGATGAAGCCGCCAGCCGGTGCGTCTTCGCACAGCCATTGCTCAATCCATGGTGGTGCGAAGGTACTTCTTCCCGGAAGGCACATCGTACTGCTTGATACCTGTGGGGAACAGCTTGGGAATCTCCTCCTCTGTAACTGATGGCAGGACCATGCAGGGAGTCCCTTTCTGCAAAATGTGCAAGTAAGGCAGCGCGACAAGGTGTAAGAAACTGCAGCATCGTTTACCTTCAAGTTTTCATCAAAGATTACGATAGCGGGAAGGAAAGAAAATTTATTCTGCGAAATGTCGAGAAAAAAAGTCATTAGAAGAACCATATTAATATGAAGCAAAGTCCTTTAAATTAATCAACCCATGGGGAAATAAGCCCTAATTTCGTTTGACAAACCAATACTGGCCATTCATGCACAGTCACTGAACAAATGAAATGTGATCATGGAACTGTGCGGGTTCCGATGCAAGCTGCACCATCTCACATTGCTCAGTGGAAGCTTTGTACATGCGTTCTAAGCACAAGGGTCGCGGGGTTCAGTGCTTTACGTATGCCATTTTCACCATGCTTCAACAAATGCAAGTTTTCTTTTGCTTCCAAAGAGCACTGCTTAAAGGGACCCTGAAGTTATTTACAAACATTGCGGGATTACTAGGGCAAATTCTAATCCGGAGTCCTTAGGCCATGTTTCACCCATTCTGGGGTCGTTTACGCGAATTTGTTTAGTAGAAAAATCAATTCGAAAATGCTGTCCTCTCTGCATTCTCGCCCATTTTCTGTACCGTTTTCGTGTGACATCAGGAAAAAATTACTTCGCTTGACTGCGCTGCAGCATGGCTCGCCGAACTTCCAACAGAGTCAACCGCCCCACGTTTAGTCCGCCGGCCGCCTACGGGTCGTCGCAATTCGTTCGCTTAATTGAAACTAAGCCACGACACGTTTGTGAATGGAAGAAAGTGTCCTTTAATTTGTTAGTTTGTACCCTGTATCAAGCTCTATGTCCAGGTCGCTCCACCCAAGCGCTGCTCAAGTGCACATGCGACGCTTCGCTGACTGGTACGCTAGTAGGAAAATCCAAGGTCAATTAAAGGCGGCAGAAGAGTTAGCGAAGTTAATATAGTTACTAAGGAAATAAAATACACAAACTTTTACCGTACAGCGTAAAACTAGGGTGTAGGAAGCACTTTTTTGTGCTGCGTGAACAAGCACAGCGGTCAGCAGCACGACCACACATCTCTTTACACTTTTCCGTCTAAGAAATGCAATTGCTAGACATGAGATATTGTGGAATTTTGGGGGATGCTTACTGCACGAGTGCTATACATCTAATAGTCATCAAAGCTGTATGAAATGCTAAAACTCAATGAAAGTGTCAACTGGCTATCCATTATATACCTTATATTTCCAACACCGCCAGCGCTGGCTGGTGGCCGAGTGGTCTGGAGCGCTAGGTATTTATTTTCTAAGTCGCAAGTTCGGATCCCCGAGGGTACATCCTTTTTTTGTATGTTGATTTATTCGCTTTCGGCCGATGTTTTGTATGCGGAATTCGCCATTTCTGGGCCGTGACGTTCATTGCTCCACGAGCGAGTTCGCAGAAGGCGCGCAGACTAACACCGACGCGCTCGAGTTCTCGTTGGCGTGCTGTTGCCATAAGCACCGACTGCTTGCGGGTGGTGGGCACAGGCCAGAATCAGAAGACCCTGAGCCTGGTGAGAACACGCTTTTTACGATACAGGCCTGAGTGAGGCAAGCTCTAAAGATGGGGGGAAAAGCGTATGGGATTTGATCGTCTGCGGTGACGAGGAGGGCATTCATCGAGTGCATAAGCCTCGGCTAGTGATTGCTAGTGATAGGCATTTTGCAGCCGACAACATGACAGAAGCGCAGTATGGCGTTGAGATATCGAGAATGCTCATTCAACAATAACGTCGGATGCCAAGTATGTTGTTTCACAGAACCGAAACCGAAATTTGTTGGAATGCTAGTCCAATCGCGTCCAATCACGTAGCACCTTTACCTGACGTCACTACGGTTAGTTGGTGCAGCTGTCGTAAACCTCTCATGGTAGTTTTTCTTCTTTCAGGCTTTATAAAATAAATACCGCCTTATCGCCCGGATGAGCGAAGAAAAGTGTGTTAATTTGAGCCAGTCTACGCACAGCAGGCAAAAACGCGAGCTTGACAAATTCCCTTCAGGGTCGCTTTAAAGCGCTCCCGCTTCCACACACTAAACATGTTTATGCATTTATTGATCAGTAAAGGTGTCAACATCTTCCATGGCGACCACTTATTAAAGGTGTTTGGCTAAAAAAAGGCTGTTTCTACAGGAAAGATAGCTGCAATGAGTCCGCAAAACTATAGTGTCACGCGCGGACGCACGCGCGCACACACACACACACACACACACACACACACACACACACGCACGCACGCACGCACGCACGCACGCACATACTGAGTCATGGATTTGTGGTAGCACACATTTTCACTGATGTACTAATACGTTCAACAAATACAACCAATCCAGAGTTCCTCCACATATCGGGTTTGTCTATTCTTTTTTTTGCTCATATAGGCTTTTTTTAGAAGACCAAAACCTGCAGGCCCAACTTTCCGTGACCAGCGTACGCAATAAATTGTATCATAGAAACAGCCATGTAGTTCACATCAAACTCTTGATGCCTTATTATTGGCCGTCGAAAAACATGACCAAATGACATTGTTATTTCACCGTCACAAAAACAACAAATCAATTTTTCCACCTCACAAACCTTAGCCACAGCTTCGCTTGGCTGATTTCAAGAGGTCCGTATGGGCATCTCCCCTTCATCTCGACTTTATATTAAGCTCAACAACTTCACGTAACTGTTTCTGAGTCCTCACTGTTGACAAATATAAATTCTACATTCGGGTACTACATTCCGAGAGACTCAGTAAATGGACATATTTAGCACATATTTTCCGAATTTTTAAATTATGGGGCATATGTCTGACACAATTACTATATTCCCTTTGCACTTAGTGCTTAAATTTTATTGCTTTGAATTACTTTTTTCAGGTCTTGGCTGCACACTATCATCTCAACGCTAATATTAAATGTTCTCCTGACTAGTCAAACTGACTAAATTATGATACACAAGTGTTAGTTGACAAAGTTTCCAGTGTTCCCTGTTAAAATAATTCCAAAATTACACGCAGTTCAATTCCCTGTTCAGCTTGACCTTACATATTGGCAAAGATCATATTGCTCACATTATAACACATACAAAAAAAACAAATGCAAAAGCCTGGAGGCAGAATTCATGTCTGATAATCCTCATGACATTGAACATAATTTGCTCAAGGTTTACTTGAGGCTGCATTGCCTAGTTAATAGGTTGCCAAGTAGTATATTATTGCCCAGTATATATTATTGCCCAGCCATATATTATTTCACCATTTATCAGAAGAGTAGCACCTTAGTTTCTATCTAACAAGCAGCAGGGGAGAAAGCACCATCAGCTGTTCACAGCAGCTATGCCAAATGCCGTAATGACATAATATTCATTGGCAATAAGTCTGCGTGCTATTGCAGAGTTCAAAACGTGATTTTCACCAATGTCACAACTGATAGTGAAATTTTATGAACCCACAGTTTGTTAAGTCACAAATGCTAGGAGTCCGCTAAATTTAGCCCTCTAGGCGCGAGAATGCGGGTATCATAGCCGATGTCGGCAAATGAGCAGGGAGAACGGTGCGAGGAAAATAACTCTGTCAAATGTACTTTTCTCGTTCAAAAACCCCTGTATGCGGGTAGGAGACTCATAAGATGTCCCTGTGAAGTGTAGGCTTCAATCTTGTAAGGCAACTAGACAAAGTTTATAACTTTCATCACTCTTTCAATTGTAAATTACGCTATGTCATAGGGTGCAGACATGTGTACACGACAAGATAACAAACCAACCCCTAAAGGGTAGCCGTAACGTAGCTCAACCATGACTCTGTAAAATGAATGAATTCTCTGTTTATCTTAGCTGAGTCGGTGGCCCTTTCCAAGTTGGCAACATCCCTATACTAGAAGAGTCAAAGCCCACTCAGGTTTTGTTGACCTTGTCACGCTAGAGCCTTATGACACTGCCCGCTCGTGTTTACATAAGAAAACGCGCAGTGTTTCACAATGCAAGAAGGCTAGACGCAACTGCCTCCCACACACCAAAATCCTCCACGACCCTTTTTAAGAAATTACAACACGGGTCATGCAAAGCATCCTAATACTTGTACCAAATCACACTGCATCCATTAAAGCAGCTTTGATAACATACATTGGAATTGTCGCCAGTCATAAATAGCACATGCTCAGTTGGACAAGATAAAACAAACATGTCACCGCAATCGTATAAAAGCAGAATCGTGACTTCAGTACACACTGAGAGACAAACCCTCATTACAAAAACTTAGAAAATTCACTTGACTACATTTATTTTACTCACCCATTTATTTTCCGCACCAAGATAAGCTTAACAGAACAGCAGGTTAACCGTTTTAAACAAAAAGAGCTTCAGGCGCACTTACCTTCCAACCAGCAGGAGTTGCCACCTTCCTGGTCTCTGTCACCAGGAGGGAGTCAGTAGCACGGAGGACCTCGCTGGATTGCGAAATATTAAAAATGGGTTAGTGTTAGCTGTAGAATACTGCGTGTAATAAAGTAACTCTTGATGCTCGTGATAACCATAGTGCAGACAAACACCAGCGTGAAGGGCATCCAAAAACACGTTCTAAAAGCCCAATGAGAACACGCTCTACTCCTACTTCAAAACGTAGCGCAATAGACTGCGTTCGCAATAACCGTACCCCGACATTCTCGCCCGCATACCCGCAGCCCATGCTGCTTTTGAAGCACCACCAATTTGTTTCCCAGATTCCCGTTCTCTGTTAATAATAATGGACACAGAAGTACCTCTCCACTCAGAACAGAAAAAACTTCTGGCCACTACAATGGCTGCACCATGCAAAGAACGTAGCCACATTGATTTACAACGAAGGACTACTTCCTTTGATGTAGGCGAAGGGCAGGAAAAGAGTTTGCGAAGTTAGTGTAGGTAAAAAGCCCGCTCAGCTGCGCCTATCATCCGCTAGGCTCTTCCTTCCTGAGAACGTCATCCCATATGAGCACACTGCAAACGAACAGGCAGTGTGAGTGAGCGAATGGTTTTACTCATGTATTTTATTTTCCCAAGATCAATGTTACAGCTAATAGCGTTCATAAGTGCCCTTTCTACTCATGAAAACTGCGTTTCTGCGAGGAAGTAACCAATGAGCAATCATTGTTCTTCGGCTTATCGCAAGATTGGGCATGTAAGGAGTCTTTTTAAATTTCATTTCCTCGATTGGTTGCTAGAACTCCCGCTCCCGGTTCGTTTGCATTGTGCTCATATGGGGTAATGTACTTAGAAAGGAACAGCCTTGCAGACAAGTACGCCCGCCTGACCTCTCTGAGCATACTTAGCCTCCACCTGTTCGCACCTTGGCTCCGTCATATGACTAAATAAAGTTTTGGGTGACTCTACACAAGTCACCCAACTGGCTGTAAAACTTTTCGTGTTTCTGGCTATTGAACGCGACACTGGTAGTGCTGGAAGCAGGTAACATAGCTAAGATATAATCGAAAAAATGTTTAATGGAATAAAGATTAGTACAGCATGTTGTTGGGCTAGTTGGTACTGCATTTCAAGAGTAGAAAAAGCTGTGCAACAAAGACAAGATCATTGAAAACGGGACAGAAACTGCTCTTGTCCTGTCCCATTTGCAGTGGTCTTGTCCTTAAAGCGCAGTTTTTTTCTACCCTTTGATGGTATAACTTACGAAAATTCCTCAAACACACATTGCACCACCACAAATGAGCAAAAGGTAGACACTGTAAATTTCGTAATGAAATATTCCAGAGATTGAAGTGTACAACAGTTACAGATAAGAGTAGGCAGATACTTTAATGGCACAGCATACTTACTCGAAGTTCCGTCCAGTTGTAGCAGGGTACAGCATGGAGAGCTTCATCTTCTTGTCAGGGCCAATGATAAACACCTGGAGAGACACGCATTATTATTTACGAAGGAAACACCGTCCGGTATACAACACAAATTTTGCAGAAATTAGCACATTGAGAGTTAGGATAGTACAAAACTAAAGAGGACCTTAAACTGAGTGCATACACCCCTTATGGATGCTTTAATTACAATAAACATAACATATTTATATCCTGTGCTGTTTTTAAAAGGACGCTCCAACATTGGCCGCGAGGCCCACCACTGGAGAGGCTGGCGCTGCGATCGTTTTGACGTCACTTGTAGGACCACCATTCCTACCTTGCTGCACAGTTGGCTTGCAGCGCATGATACTTAGCTTAGGACGCGCGTTCTAAAAGTATTTTCGCGTTAATTTCCGTCGTTTGAAGTTAATTATCAGTGCGTCAAGCGCAGTTTGACGTCATGGGGATTTTATAACCGTAGCAACTGTGGTACATTCTCCGCAAACAACTTGAGCGTGGTGGCGTACGTGTGCGACCGAAGCGTAAGGTGCGGCTCGTTTCCCCGATCAACAATGTAGACTACGATGATTGCCAAGCTAAGTTTCAAGATTTCCCTTGTTTGCAACAAATGTGTAAAGCAAGGAATCATGAAGCTCGCAGAAACGCTTCGCGCACACACCGCCGTGCCTGCCCGCACGGCCGACGGAGCAGCTCCAACCGACGCACGTCACGGCAGCAACAACTTGTCGTCGCTTTTTAAAATCACGCTAGTTGTGGAAAAGTAATTCGACAGCGGTGAATGTGGATGTTAGAGTGGTGAAAAATTGTGCTAGGTAGTGTCATCAGCTGTGGTTTTCAAAGCGATGCTCAAATATCTGCCGCGATCTACGCCGACCGTCCCCGAAGGTCGGTCCCGGCACCGCCGGTCCCTTCACGCGCGGTGCGGCGAGCGGCCGAAGGATATGTGCCCGCGCGCAAGCATCGGCCGAGGCCTTGGCAGGTTCTTGATCATCGATCGCTTAAACGGACGTGGACACAAAGTTACACATACAAGAAAGAGGGTGACAGTGAACTGAAAAGTTGTATTAGGGACTCTCATTCGCAACTGTAACGATAGCGGCGAAGAAATATCTGCCGCGACGTTAAGCCTAAAGTTCCCAACATTCGATTACGTGCTCCGAAGCCGGCGGCGAGCGGTTCGAGAGACCCTTTCGTCGCGCACGCGCGTGTTGCGTTTGGGTTCCCCCATCACTTTGGGGGGCCCCCAACGCTCGGGTCTCCTATTTTAAAACTCCCAATTACCCCAATTCATTAACGACGTGTTTCGCCTCGTACACAGCCTCGCCCTCTGTGAGCAATCGTTAGTTTCATTGATGCTAGAGGAAGGCAGGCTCACTGTAAACATAAAAGAGCCCACGTTACAATTATACATTCCCACGCCGAAGTCCTAATGAAAACTAAATATAGCCATGTCCAAACCCGCTCGCAGGCGTTGATAACTCGCGTTCGTATACCATTTATACATTGCGGACAAGTTGTCGCGAAAAGTAAACATATCAGCCCTGCAGAGTACAGGCTACGGCAGTGATCGCTAATCAAATCCGGGAATAACTATGAAAAACATTATAGGGGTAATAGGCACTGCTTAACCCAAACTGCGCATCATAGCAGTACTTTTAAGCATGCGCGGCGAAGCAATCTGATCACCGTTCTCACGCAGTCATTCCTTTACCAGGCAAGGCGAGCAGTAGGCGCGGTGAGATCACAAGTGAGCGACGCGCTTCCGTCGCTGTTACAAGGTGTTTCCTTGCACACACAGTCTCGTACATGTCACGTCGCAAGTATTTCATAATGAATTTACAGTGTACTTTTCTCGGCCTCAGTTGCATCGTCCTTGGCGTTACTGGCTGCGTACGAGCTGTGGGGCGCGGCGGTGTTGCCTGGAAAAAGGGAGTCGCTGATTGCTCGCTCGGATTATTCGGGTTGCAGACAACTTTTTTGGTTAATTTGCATCAAATTCAAAAGGAGCGGGGGGGGGGGCGGTGGCCACAGACACACACACACAAACACGCGGCCGCATACGCACAGGAAATGGGTTGTAGCAGACGACAACCCGACCCGGCGTCCAACAAGTGACGTCATTCGTAGGTGGCGCCACGGTATGTCCTCGGGGCCAATAAAGAAACGGGTCAGCAGTGAAGCTGTGTTACGTTTTATTTCAAGCGACACATCTATGCATGAAATAAAGCAAGTCTGCATTTTATTTGCGGTTGAGCATACTTGCTGGTTAATTCGCCGAGTTAAACATGAAACGACCAGAGTTTTATTCTAGGGGAAAAACATGGGTCTGTGTGTTCCCCTGCCTGAAAAGCACAAGTATTATAAGCAGATGAAAACTCCTCAATATATATAACTTCAATGTGAACTATGCAACTACGAAAAGTAGACGAACCTGCAATGTTAGGGCCGCCTTACCGGGTAACTGTCATATACGGTAATTGACTCGAGAAAGTTCGATAAAAACAGAGTTACTGCCATTTTATGTAACCATGCATCCTCCATAGAAAGCCGTGTGTTGAAAGAAGATTAAAATTCTGCAACGCTTACAACTTCACTGCGAAATAATTGTGACAAGTTAATAATACAGTCGTCTTAGCGACCAATTTAGCTTTAGGTATGTTTTTTCCAAGACAACTGCATTAGATAGAGAGCTACACAGCATTCGCGAGAAACTGGAAACAAATATTTTCCATGTCCACACGACACGTAGATGGACGGACATCGACCACTACCGGAGTGTAGCTGTGTACAGCTTCACTGCAAAATTTGCTTTGTTCCATATGGTACACATCAGATTAGGTCAGACAAGGAGACACCCTCATGGAAGTTATTTACAGCATGTCTAGAGCGGCTATTTAGGAAGTTTGGTTGGGAGAAGCCAGGGTACAAGTGAATAGAGAATATGTGAGCCCCTTCAGATTTATGGATGACATCGCCCTGCTCTGATCTGCAAAAAGACCTGTAAAAATGCTTCAGGAACTGCACTCACAAAACTTAGTCACAAGGTTAAAAATAAACACGAAGTTGAAAGTACTGTAAATGGACATGCAAAAAGTGTGTCCTTCAGTCTACGCAATAAAATACTTGAACAGATGACTACTTTCAGCAAGTGTCGAGGGCCGATTCACAGGATGAGTAGAAAATCAGGAAATGTTAATTGTTCAACAGGAAATAAATAAAAAATGTGACTAATCGCAGGTGAACCCGTCAATCCAGGGTTCCAAACACTGACACACGCAACCTCATTTTTGTTTACAAGACAGCTCATCAGGCATTTCACCCCACCACGCTGGCTCAATGGCTCAGACACGTTGTAGAGCCTTAGATGAGGTTTCACTCCCGGCCACGACCACCATTTTTCTCATGGTAGTAGAGATTTCGACGCACTTTAAAGATTCCCCAGGTTGCCTAAATTAATCTGTAGCCCTCCACAGCAGCTCGCCTCACAGCCCAGCTTTAGCTTCGACATGTGGAACCCGTACTTTTTTCATCACGCGCTGATGTTCGAGTGAGCTGAGCTTTTGCACCCTGGCTTGGAGTGTTGAGTACGGAGTGAGGGGACTGGATTTATCTAAGAAAAGCCATACAAAATGCGGAAAAGTTGGAGTGTGTTTGCAGACAATGAAGCCGGGTGGTCTAAAACATGATGGCAGAGTGTCCGTTTCACAAGGCGCTTACACGCCAAAGCGCCAAAATCACAATCGCATTTCAGGTGGCCCATATTCTTATGCCATGGCGCCAGCAAATAACATTGTATATTTACTTATGCACACGTGGCTATGTCACACACCTTCTATGCGAGGGAGAGCCACCAAGGTGCGCTCCGCAGATACAGATACCTTAGAAGAAATGCTCCCTCCCTTCTCTGACAGAAATTGAAGTTGGGGCGCAAAACTCACCGCACGGCAAGTGAGTGGAAGGCCCTCCTTGTCCTTCTCGACAGGGTCCAACATGCCCAGCTTAACGGCGATCTCGCGCTTCTCATCGGCAATGATTGGATACGGGAAGGGCCCGTCAGGGAGCTCACCAAAGGCTTCGATGTCCTGCAAGAAGGCAACAGACAAATGCAGTCGTCAAAACACTATACACGTTTACTTAAAAAATCAAAGCCCCTTTCTTATGAGAGAGATGGTTAAAGTGGGAAGCTTTCTCCCTTGCAACCTCAGTAAAAGTCAAAGCCCAAAATCCACTCTCCCTAAGTCGAAAATCCAAACTGCCAAAATCCACTTCAGTTGAGTTGAAGTCCACAGCCAGCGTCCAATCCCACACCACCAACGTCCAAAGCCAAATGGCAATACTGCTTAAAAAATGCATTTCATTATCATCATTGCTTTGCTGCAGTGTGTTTAAAGTTGGCCTTCCGGCACTGTATTTCATCATCGTCGTCGTTTCCCTGCAGTATGTTTAAAGTTCGCCTTGCTGCAGTGGGTATGCTCGGACGCAAGACGCCATCAGTGAGGCATACAACACTTCACTTTAAAAACAACCTTATACAGATGCAAACTCTCCCTGCATCAGAAGGATTTCAGAGAGCATAATCTGGTTCAGCCGCCGGCAACACAATACTTTAAAGCTATATTGGCGGCATGACGGTTCGACAGTACGACTACAATCACATCATAATTTCAATGATAATTTTTCTGTTCGCAGCGCCGTCACCGTCTCGACGCTGTCTCTTGCGCTCGGCCGCGCGGGCCCGCTCTGCCTACCGCACCCCGCCGTTAGATCGGCGTGACGTTGACAGTTGCGCGCAGCGTCATGGCCCTGTTCTGCTTCCCGGGCAGCCGGACCGGCACGGGTGCATGCTCGTTCTCACTGCCGCTGTTCGCGGCGTCAGATCTCGTACCAACGAGCGATCCACTCTGAGAGCGTTCTCATTTATTCTGTGACTCTCCAATTCACAAACACATGGCCATGACGCGTATCGCCGTGAGAGACACCGACGTTCCTTTTGTTCCCCTTCTGACTCGGCGCCCCTACCACTCGGTTTCTGTTTCGCATGCACACTCCACGCTCAGGAGGTATTTCTGCTCGTTAACAGAATCGGTTTACTGGGTTTACTCTAGTGCTCTAGTGATAGGCTGCTCCCATTAAAAACGCCAGAGGGTTGCTCCATGAAAAGAACCTGTATTTCATGGAGGACAGCCTCATTTGTGCCGTCGTTTAATAATTCCCCGTGCTAGTTAAGGAATTTTTCATGTTATGGTTTGTCTAATTGTTTCCCTTATCCTTCAGCCCAGTTGAAGAAAGCGCAACTACGAAAGCGCGGTAACAGGCGAGCCGCTGATTTCGTGCATGGCGCCGTGTGCTACCTTTTATCCCCGCGCTTTGTGAACCCGCGGCGCTAATCTTCGAGGTAACGGCATATACGCTCAAGTAGAGTCTAACTCAAGAGTAAACTTGGAAGTCATACCATCAACGTGAATGGGGGTGGTAGCGCTCGCTGGTTATGCGCGGTAGCAGACGACGCGCTTTAACGCTGCCCATACACATCCTGCGCGTGGCCTAGTAAAACGTTGTTCGCGCGGTATTGTTTCCTTTTATCAAAGGTAGGCCAGATAAAACACGACTTGGATCAGGTGAAAGTGGGTGCAGAGAAAACTTAATTTTGGCGGTTTCGAGCATGGTAACCTTGATTTGAAGCATTAAATTGCACTAAATACCAAACTTAGGGGCTGAAGAAATCAATTTTTTGGTGACGTGGGGGTAAAAACACATTTTGAGGCAGCTTAGGAGATAACAAAGAACAAGCAGCCAATTAAGGTTAAAGTTCTTTAGAGGAGTTCTGACGTTCATTCTTGAACTGGCTTTAACTTGTATGCCAGCATATGACATATCGGAACAAAAAACTGCAAACTAGGTTCCCAAAAAGGTCGTAAAAATAGGAATAACTACTAGAATAACACCATGAAAAGAGAATAACGGTAGGATATGAATCAATAACACTAGGAGAAGAATAACACTACGAAAATGAAGTTATAATTCTGGGTACTAGATTGTGCAGAGGCTGCAAGTGCTTATCTTCATGGGAGTTTCATCTTTTTTTACGCAGACGCTTCCACTAAGCATAAAAAAATGTCCCTTGCATGTTATTGCTTCGGGTTTCGTTAGATTATATGGCGGAAAAAATGCTCGCGAGTATCCGGCAACGATTTCTCGGTGAAAGTCGCGCAACGGCCCGTTGCACTGAGCGCGCTATAGCAGCGAAAGAAGGCCAGAACACCGGCGAAAGAGGAACAATCTCGCCACTTCGTCGACTGGAGCAGCCAGCCAACGGACACTCGTATGAATGCAATGTCGAGTGGAGTGTCGTGTTAGTAATGGAAATTGAGTTGGCGGACAACAGAAGGGCAGGTTCAATGGAAATCTACGCCTGTCTTGAATCTTTTCAGAAATGCAATGGCTGAAACTGACTAACCACAACACAACAGGCATGCTTGTTGCCCGCTTCATCATCAGCCTGTCTACGCACACTGCAGGGCAAAGGCCTATCCCATTATTCTCCGATTACCCCGGTCCTGTGCTAACTGCGACCAATTTATCCGCGCAAACTTTTTGATCTCATATGGCCATTTAACTTTCTGCTGCCCCCTGCAACGCTTGCCTTCACTAGGGATCCACTCTGTTACCCTCAATGACCAACGGTTATCTTGCCTTCGCATTACATGCCATGTCCACGTCCATTTCTTCTTAATTTCTACTAATATGTCCTTAACACGCGTTTGTTCCCTGATCCACTCCGCTCTCTTCTTGTCCCTTAACGTTACACCTATCATCTTCCGTTCCATTGCTCGCTGAGTCGTTCTCAATTTAAGTTGAACCTTTGTATTGAGCCACCAAGTTTCTGTCCCGTAGGTTAGTACCGGTAAGATGCAGCTGTTATACAGTTTCCTCTTCAGGGACAATGGTAGGCTGCCATTCATTATCTGAGAATGTCTGCCATATGCACCCCACCCCATTCTTATCCTTCTAATTATCTCTGCCTCATGGTTGGGATCCGGGGTCACAAGTTGGCCTAAGTAAATATATTCGCGTACCACTTCCACTGCCTCGCACCTATCTCAAATCGCTGTGATCTCCCGAGGTTGTTACGCATTACTTTATAGTTTTCTGGATATTAATTTTAAGGCCCACGATTCTACTCTGCGTGTACAGTGCGGTAATCATGATTTGCAAGTCGTCCCCGAGTTACTTAGCAGGGCAACGTTATCCTTAAATCGGAGGTTACTGGGGTATTTCTCCATTAACCTTTCCGCCTACCTGTCCCCAATTCAATGTTACCCGCTTACTGCAATGTAAATTTGCGCACCAGCCCTCCTTGGGGTGTGGCACTGAACGTGAAAAAACGCAGTGCCATCCCACATTGTGGTGGTGGATGACTAGCGGAGCTGGTTGTGGGTTATTGGTTGACCACAAACTCCCGCTAAAACTGCGCCGTCCAGAGAGGGAAGCGTTCAGCGGGCAGTATTCGAGGTCCCGACGGGCATCGCATTTACGCTTGGCGGCCGCGGCCCGAGTCGTCGGTAGTCTCCTTTCGCCACGTTCACGCCTATTACCCCGTATTTTTCCCTAACGGGTAGGCTGCAGAGGGAAACTCGCAATGTTGGAAAGCCAGCATACAAGGACCAAGCTTACACCGATCTGCTCAAATTCTTTTCAATACTAAATCCGTATGCATTGCTGGAAAGACCCTTTTTCCACGGGCAACACACGCCATATGACATCAAAATATGAAGCGCCGGAGGTGAAGAGGGGGCAGAAGGCTGAAGGTACGCCGAATCGGGAGGAGTGTAGCGGCTTTCTCGGTCTACGTACGAAAAACGAAAACGGGGCCCGTTCGCCTCTAACAGCTATGTTGCAAAAAAAAACAGTAAAAACTAACCGGTGCGGGCGAAGCTTGTCACCCGGCAGTCAGTATAAACCAAACCAAAACTCGAAACCTGAAACTAAATGTTCACCCTCAACCATACCCAAACCCATCCCCAATTAACCCAAACCCAACCCGTGACCCAGCCCAAACCAAACACCACACAACACAATGGCTAAGCTTGACCCGATCTTAGAAAAAACATACCCCGCACACGGTACATAAAGAATCACTCTCATCACATGAATCACATCACATACAGATTCACTTCCGCTGGCGTGTCGGCTGTCCCGCTACAGTTCTCGGCAACTTTCAAATCAGCACTCACCTCCCGGCGTGCAGTGCTGCCTAGCAACGGTTGCGTCCGTGGCAACGACGCACCGCAAGGATCACCTCGAACGTTTTGCATATGATACCGTGTCCGAATGGCGCAATCGGGTAGACGTTGGCTACATAACGCGAAGCACGCAGGTTCGATTCCTACCACGGGAAGAGTCTTTTTCTTGGGGCACGTGGTTTTTTGGAACACCCATCACGAGCTTCCACGACACAAGTGACTCAATACACGCTTCGCTGGAAAATTCAGGACGCGCAAGGCAAGTGAATATATGATTAAACGGGGGGGGGGGGGGGGAGATAAGCACCGCACGGGTGAGCGGAAGACAATTACGGCCTACCGACTTGAGGGGGAGCCAGCAAAGACGTTTGTGTAGAACACAAATATGTAAAACACAAATACAAAGAAAACACAAATAGAAGCGAATAAAAATAAGTCTGGAATACTTTGTTCAGAGCGCCGGTGACCAAAAACTGCAGTGAGCTCACACGCATACGCGCAGCAGCAAATTATGCTGAAGCCGCTACCTCATTCCATTGCTGACACAGGAAATGCGTGCTGCTAACTCCAATTTTAGTCGACACAAACTAGTAAGCGACAAGATACTTCGCGTTTTAGTTGTACTGGTGCAGTTTTTGGAGTTTTTAGTTTTTTTTTATAAAAACGTAATTCTATCAAAATGGCGCTTTTGGGAGAGCAGTCCCAACTGCTTCAAATCTTGTCTTTTATTTTCGTGTTGAATCAATACATTTTGTTGTTGCACGTATTGTACCCCCGGAAAAGTTCCTTGTGTTGTTTGCAGAGTTCTTGACTTTGATGAAAAAAGAATGTGAAAATTTTCGTATGGATCCAAAACTAGTCTTGGGGCTATGGATCCAGATGCTACTCACAGAACTTGTACATATGAAAATTTATGAAAAATAAAAATTTTCTTCCTCACGGCTTACACCCAGTGAAATTGGTTGATTTATTATCTCAAATGATTGAGTTAACTATCAGTTGTGCGAAACGTAACCTCAGTTAATACGCGCTACACTGTGGGCATACGAAACACCGGCACATACATTTTTCAATGGCACGCGCCCTTGATTGGCAGGGTTCACACAACGAGAAGCGAATATTCATGACGCGTGCTGAATGGGCCAGGAATTCTGTGCACACTGCGTACCTTGATCCAACCGTGGTGGCTGTCGACGCTGTCGCATGAGAGGGCGATGATTTTGACGCCCTTCTGCGCGAAGACATGCGCAAGCTGGGCGGCTCGGGCAAGCTCGGTCGTGCACACCGGAGTGTAGTCAGCCGGGTGAGAGAACAGGATGCCCCACCTACACCAGGGTCAGGCAGAAAAGAAAGCACACCACACCGTGAGACGCGAGAGCAACTCTTCACTACGCTTCCGCATACTCTGCATTTGTTTTCTGCAGTTTCAGAGCTGCTATTACTTCGGGGTTCAATTATTCCGTTGGAGTGTGCTTAAAATGTAACTATTCCAACTCTTAAGTACGATGCAATTGACATTTAAACTTATTGACGAAAAGGAACACATTTTTAGGGATTTTTACGCCATATCACCGCACTCGCTGTGGTTCAGAAGCACAGGCCACTAAAAGAACGTCTACCTTAGCGATTCACACTAAGTTGACAACAAAAAAAAAACACGGTATGCTCTTGACATGACTGCGCATTATTTACTTTGCGCACTCTCCGAAAGTTCTCAAACGCCCTCTTCAGCAGCATTACACCCCGGATACTCCAGGACTTCTTGTCTGAAATGTTGACGCCTGCTAAGCTCGCAACAGGTGCCAACCATTCGACTGAAGTCCCAGACTCATTTCACATCACGCAGTAAAAGTCAACCTCACAGGAAATCCTCATTCCACAAGGAACGGTGACTCCGCACCCGACTCGCCTCCATGCACCCTAGCGAGGGGCGTTAATCCCCCCAATGGGTTCGCACGGAAAGTATGCTGTGCTGCTGCGGACAAACCCTCAGGAGTGAAATGATTTTGGAAGCCAATGCTCTGCATGACGGGACAGAAGTGCCACGGGCAAAAGCAACATCCGATATAGCCCCAAAAAGTGCACGCATCTTCAACCTCTGAGGCAGCGCGGCTCGAGTCCGCACTTCAAACGCAAATTCCACTTGGTAATGTACCGCTAAAAACACCCTAAATATAGCAGCATAAGGCATGCCGAATTTAGCACACCTTAATTTCGGCTGCCTGGGGCCCATCTAAAATGGGAATTCATTTTCTACCCCCACTCCTAAACATGCCGGCCACGCAATGGAATGCACACTTCCACCTTGGAGCGACATTCCGTTACCGGCTGGATCGAAGCCGGACATTTCCGTACGCACTCAGTGCCATCTATACTGGTTCGCTTGGAGCAATCCTCCTGCTCTTTTCAGCAACTGTTAAAGGAATACCTCGACGAAACATGGGCTGAAGAGCGAAAAAGTAACATGTTTTGGTGCGTACAACCTGGGTTCGAGCCACAGCCATGCCTATTTTCCCCCCAAAGACCTACGATTTGCTTTTACTTCAAAGTGCTCTTTTTGCCCAATTCTACGCATTCTTTTCCTAAATAAGGGGGGGAGGGTGCTATCATTTAGGTCGGTTTCGGGGCGGTGCACGGCCTATAAACACACTTAACTTTCAGCATCGAGCGGGAAGTGCTGGGCTTGTAGCCATTTCAGCTGGGGTTTATCCAGAATTTCCATTTTGGAGGGGGGGAGGGGATGTTGAAATTCTCCTGGAGGGGTGTTGAGGGGCTGTTGAGGGGGGAGGGGTCTAAATCCCTGGGCGCCGGGGCGCTCGTGGTTGTGGAATCTTTTTTAATGCGTAACATTCTTTGCCGAGTGCCCCCCCAGCCAGGACGTGCAACGCCCTGCATTTCCACAAAAGTGCAGATATCGCGGAAGTTCCACCTGAGATCGACATGATGACGTAAATGGAGATAACTGGTCGCACGAAATTTTGAAAAACTCAAAATATCAAAAATATTCACATATTAGCGAAAATGGCAGAAAATGACACATGGCATTTCCACAATAATGCAGAGTTTTCAAAGGTTTCACCTGTCATCATTATAATAGCCTAAATGGAGATAATTTGCCGGACAGGGTTTAGAAAAGCCAAAAAATTTGCCTGGAAAAAACTCAGCGGCATAAGAATGCTACGCATTAGTTGATAATTCTCGGAATTTTTTGAGAATTTCTTTTGGGGGGGAGGGTGTCCAAATCCTCCTGTGGAAGGGGGTGGGAGTGCTTAGGAGGTGTTGGGGTGTGTGAATAAATCCCTGCGTCTCAGAGCAGAATGTTGCCACCTGGGGCGCATTAGAAGGTTTCAAGCGCCGTCGTATGATCGATAGTGCTTAAATTGCCAGTGTACAACAATTGTTATAATACAGGTATGTACGCACAAGTTTCCAGGGTGCTCTGCTGTATGCCGCGTTACCCTAGAGTGTTGCTGTTTCAATTGTGCTCCTCAGTTATTTCCGGCAACGGCCCCAACGCAGTGTATTTGACTAAACACCGGCGCTCGCGAAAACCAAATGGAAATTCATAGAACGAGTGCGCGACGTAATACGACAGGGAAATACACAGAACGCATTGTGACACCCGCATGCCCCCAGCTCATTCAAACGAAATCCCGAAGAGTGTCTTCTTGTGGCAACCAAAAAACGACATGCGACACTTGAAAAGGGCGCTTTCCCGTTGCCTGCAGCCCAGCGGTGGGAAGAGCCATTGTTACTTCGGCAGGGTTCCGGCGGCCAAGGTTCTGTACGTGCAATTTTCCGGTATACACGAAAGGGGGAAGCAGCACGTTTCGTCACGCTATGCTAGCTTTGCATAATTGGTGCGAAAAGCGGAAAGGCGCGTCTACACGTTCTCACGCTTGTTTCAGTGAATGCCTTTTGTCATAGTTTGCCCTCACTTGTACAATCACCCGAAAGGAATTCGCTAAGTGTGATTCTACGGATAAAAACATCCTGCGGATAAAAAACTGTTCGTTTCTCGCCGCCTGAGCCCGAAATGATGGCGGTCCGAGGATAATTCGAAAACATAACTACAAAAAGAATACAAAAATCGATGCTCCAGACGGAACCTATACGCCGGAGTCCACTTATCACGGAAGTTAGCGCCCATACTAAACGTCAACTCTTCCTGGCTGTGAGGCCACTGCGCGGTTAGTTCGCATATAGCCTGTATACCACCGCTGGTCAGACTAGTATTCTGCGGGTCCACGCACCACAAGGACGGCACGAACATGCGGTACCACTAGCCTAAATGTTGTCTGTTACGTTGTTGTATTTTTACAAGAACCGCTGCGAACCAGTTCGCTGGAAATTTTGTGCGTTAAAGTGTCCAAGACGAGTGAAGCTTAAACCATGTAGTCTTCACACCGCAATCGATGCGTGAGGTAACAAGACCTGCGTTTGAACAAGTGACGTAGGTTGCGCCAAGGAGGCACGGTCGGAGATGTCTTTTGTATAAGGCAACAGCATTAACTACGTAGGTCTAACCTCCGCCGCACCTAGCACACAGAATGCCTGGCAAATGGTACACAAAATACTGCTGAAAGAGAAAAAACCGGCCAAATGCCCTAATGATAAATAAAACGTAAAAGTTTGAGTGGACCAGCAAATTGGGTAAATTTCGTGCTGGACGGCATTACAACTACTGTCGTCCAGAATGCTAGATGATCCCGAAATCCCTGGACCACCAAAGGTAGAGGGTTGTAGCCGACTGAAGGTTGACATATTGAATGGGTTGTCGCCTCAGATTTATAAACGCGCGTTAGAGATATACGTACTGCGACATACAGGAGTACTCTGAGCGTGTGATTAAAGAAGCAGTCATTAGGCGGCTAGCAAAGCACGTTTCCGCTCGCAGCGCAAGCAAGGGCGACTGGCCAAGCCCATGCATGGTGACGAAGAGAAGAACGAATACGTAGAGGGAAACGATGGTGGTACAAGAGGACACAGCCGCATCACTGGACACGAGGTGCCCGGGCTGTAAGGCCTACCTTACCACTGTACATAAAATGAGCGCGCTAGCTTAAACGCGACACCTATTCTACGAATTTCATTCATGCGAAGTATATACGGCAATGGGTTCTCAGCCGCGTACGTCAACAGCTGCTGTGAAACGTGGTAGGCCGCGGTAAAGTGGCGCTAAAGAATAGTGCGAGTGGCGGAACGCGGCGAAGAGGGCCAAACCAGCAGCGAACCCAGCGCCCAGGAACGTGAAAACGGCCAGGATGGGGTGGCACGCATGCGGGCAACGATGTGTGCGCGCCGCGCCGTCACTGGTTACGCCGGGCTCCGCGAGATAGGGATACACGTCCATGATACGCACACATAGAGGAAAGAATACTCAGAAGAGGTCCCTAGCATCTCAACGCATTGCTGAAAGTGTGGAGGAAGTGACGTCATTTTTGTTGGGCCCATAGACAGCGTTGCCTAGTTTTTTACGGCTGCGGCGGCTAAATCTGGCCAAATGCCATGGACAATTTTTTGCGGCGCTTTGACTCTAGCTGCCTCGCTACGCTTGCAACACAGCGCAGTCGCTACGGCAAGCTTTTTTAGATGTCAGTTTGAAAACTTCGCCGTTGGAGGCGGCCCCAACTCGTATCACGGCTGCAGCGGCGCTGGCGTCACCTCGAGATCGAAGGATCGAGCAGCCGCCGCCGCCGGCTGCTGCCGGCAAAAGCCTCCCCGCTCAGCGTTGGCGAGAGCCACAGTCGGTGCTTTGCTTGCTGTGGGTTTCTTCATTGTGAAGCGAAGCGAAATTCTTCGCAGCTGAGACGTAGCGCACACCGCCGTGCTGTACGGACCCAAACACGGCTCCCGTCGTCTGCGTTCGCTTTCGCGAGCCGCGAAGCTGTTATCAAACCGAAACAGCAGAGGAGAATGGGGAAGAGTGCTGGGCTCAGTGGGCTCATGTCATGGCGGGCGCGGCTTCACAAATGTGACGTCAAGGCCTCTCCTAACCTTTTCTTCCCTCTATGTACGCACACGACGCGTGTTTGATGCACGACCGGCTATATATCTACAAAGGCGGTCGTGGCTTCATGTTTCAAACTGCCCCCCACTGAACGCAAAGTAATGCCTCGACTCCAACGTGAGTGAGATTAATAACATATGTGTTGACACCACCGCGCAGAATCGGATTGAAACGGGGCAGTTGACGCACGCCGGTTCTTTTTTTTTTTTCTGAGAGTTGCGGGCGCATTGGCACAAGCCGCGCCAAGTCTGTGCCGAATGGGCAACGACATGGCCATTTACACTGTTGCCAAGCGAAGAACTTGACCGCCAAACTATTCAGTGAATACATGGTGAATACCATTATGGAGCAGCGCAGACGGCGGGAGGGGAGAACCAGGAGGTGCGACACCGTAGAGGCTGAAACTACTGCGGTGGACTACGAGGCACCTACCTCAACAGCAGCGGTGCAATAATTGAGATCGCAAGGCGCTGCCCTAACAGAAAGCAGCAAGCAAGCAGTAGTATTACACACAAGGCGTACCACACACGCCATGACGCTACCCACCATACAACACGGCGCCGCATACAATACCGGCATACTAGTTCCGCAATTCAACACTAACGCTTTCGGATTGGTGGTATTTATTGAAAAGATTAGGTTTCAATTTCTTCTAGGGAAATCATCGTCATCATCATCATCATCACCAGCCTATCTACGCCCACTGCAGGGCAAAGGCCTCTCCCATTATTCTCCAATTGCCTCGGTCCTGTGCCAACTGTGACCAATTTATCCCCGCGAACTTCTTTATCTCATCTGCCCATCTAACTTTCTGCCGCCCCCTGCAACGCTTGCCTTCTCTAGGGATCCACTCTGTTACCCTTAATGACCAGCGGTTACCTTGCCTTCGCATTACATGTCCTGCCCACGTCCATTTCTTCTTCTTAATTTCTACTAATATGTCTTTAACACCAGTTTGCTCCCTGACCCACTCCGCTCTCTTCCTGTCCCTTAATGTTACACCTATCATTTTCCGCTCCATTGCCCGCTGAGTAGTTCTCAATTTAAGTTGAACCCTCTTAGTGAGCCTCCAAGTTTCTGCCCCGTAGGTGAGTACCGCTAAGATGCAGCTGTCATACACTTTCTTCTTCAGCGACAATGGTAGGCTGCTATTCATTATCTGAGAATGTCTGCCTTATGCACCCCACCCCATTCTGATCCTTCTAATTATCTCTGCCTCATGGTTTGGATCTGGGGTCACAAGTGAAATCATCGTACTAGCGAACATTAAACAGAGACAAAGGTAAAAGAGGCGACGAAACACACGCTAGAATGTGTTTCGTCTAGCGTGTGTTTCGTCGCCTCTTTTACCTTTTAATGTTCGTTAGTAAGATGATTGCCCTAGTTAGGGACCAACTCTCCCAACTTACCACCTTAGTTCAATTTCTTCGCTTGGCAACACTAGAAACGGCCAAAGACATGGCGCGGCTTGTGTCACTGCGCCAGCACGCCGAATAAAAAAAAATAGGTTGCAAAAATTCGTAGCCTTCCATTCTGTGTCGGCTTTGTGGCGCAGTGGGTAGAGCACCATGTACCTTGCGTTCCGCCCGCAGGGTCGTGGGATCGAAACCAGGCGCTGGTAAGTATTATTTTTTTATATAGTGTAGGGGGAAGGGTGCGGACTACTACGGACGCCAAGAACTGGTGACATCGTGAGTTAAAGAAATGCTCTGCATTTAAAAGTGAAATATCCCCCTCGCGAGGGGCACGATCAAATGCAGAGCATTTCCGGGGGCGCACGACGTTAAGTAGTTTGCGTTACGTTAATGTTGTTGCACTTGTGGCAACTGCTGACGAGAGAGCGCGGCGATGAGTGCGTTCCAGCCTCGCCGACACCCGCCTTTATCACGCCACGATCGCGCCACGCGCGCGCGATGCTGACGTCACGATCACGCCACAGATGTTGATCCCGCGACGCGCGCGCCCCCACCTGTTGGGCGCGAACCGACCGCGGAGAGAGCGCGCGATGCGAGCGAAGAGTAGGCGAAGAGGAGCGGGGGAGAGGGCGCACCTGCGAGCGATGCGGACTACTACGGACGCCTAGAACGGGTGACATCGTGAGTTAAAGAAATGCTCTGCATTTAAAAAACACTTGAGTGCGTCGTCTGCTCCATTAGAACAGATTCTCAACGGTGGTGTCAGAGATGTTATTAATCGCACTCACACTGGAGTCGAGGCATTACTTCGCGTTCGGTGGGGTAGAGCTTGGAACGTCCAACCCATATTATGTGCTTAGCACGTACAAGTACCGCCATCCCGCGGAGCCCGACCTAACCAATGACAGCGCACTCACATGCTTGCCTGCATGCGTGCCTCGCTAGTGAATACAAGCTATACGAAGTGCTGAAATCACCAAGTATTTCACTCATTAACAAAATTGCTCCGCGTTGCAAGATTACAGCAGTGCTAGAAGCCTGGCGCGAGACCAAGAACCTGGCATCCATCTCGGCGAGTACCTTTCGCTCCCGCTGTACTAGTTGTGCTCCGCCATTGTTCGCGAGTGTTACATCCGCATCACCTCTGCTCGCTGGAAACAATGTCCTTCCCGCTACTACGCGGGCCGCCAGCAAGAACTGCGGTCTGCCGGGGCAATAAACAAAGGAGCTCAGCGTGCCGCTCTGCGAGAACCCTCTTCATTGGAGCTAAGCCCTGGAGCGTACAGAGGAAGAGGACGTCGTTTGGCCGTCAATAAAAGCCGTCGGCCGGCGGCGAACGTGGCGACTGCCGGCGCTGAGCGACGAACAAAGACGCATCCAGTGGCACGCACGCCCCTCGTCCCCCTTAATTGACGCAGCCTTGGGCACGGTCCGCCCACATCACTGAGGCTTTTTCCGGCGTAGGAGGAGTAAGCGACGCTCGCGAGCATTTGAATAGCTCTGAGCAGAATACGCTCGCTCGAAATAAAGGAGTATTCTCGGCGGTGTATCCGCACCCTGCAGCCTAATTTAGAACAAGCTGCGGAGGATACTTGCGAAGCGAGTACCGACTGTAAACACTGCTTGCACCTGCCGGTTTGTTCTACACGTACCAAGAAAAGTATTGTTAATGGGAAAGCATTAGTTAACCATCTTGGTCGAAAATCCGGCGCCAATGGCACACATAATGCTCGACAGGTGGTACACAATATGGCTACCGCACAGCACACAATCTATGGCTGACAGCTTACGTATAGATAAATAATAGGCCAACGAATGCTAGGAACGACGCCTCATTTCGCAGAGGAGCTCGTAGGAACAAATTTGCGCCGGGTGGGGTGAGAACTGCCGGCGCGGGCGGTGCACCGAGACCAGCAGGGAACTTCGCGACTGTATGATTCCAGCTGAATAAAGGTGAGCGTTGGTAAATGATTGTGGCCCTTGCTTTAGAAACGTGTGTTAGAAGCACGTACTCAGTAGTGCGAGAGAAATTTAAGCATGGGAATCATACAAGTAGCAGTCAGGTGAGTAATACCCATTCCTGCGATTGGCCCGTTCGTAGGCCTAAAATGCGATTGGCTAAGCCCCTTAGTCATAGTGACCGAAAGTAGAAAACTCCGCAGAGGGAGAATAGGTGGCGATGATAATGAATGGGCAGATGCGCACCGCTGGACACGTGCCACTGCACGCGCATCGCCATTACTGCGCATAGAATTAACGCGCTGCCTCCCACGTGACAAAATTTTATTAGTGCGGTGTATGCGGCGACAAACTCTGAACCCTCTACATCAGCACCAGCTGTTAGAAACGGCGGCGCTCACAATACCGGCGTGCCCGCTCCAAAATTCAACGCTAACGCTTTCACATTCACTACGCCACGAGGAGTGCTCATGTGTCTGGGAATTTTCACTTCGGTTTTTTACTGCTGCAAGGGGCTTGTTTATACCTCTGTACGCATGTGGCTTCCGCCTTCACTCTTTCGGTACTGCCAGAAAATTGGGCGCTTTGTATAGGTCTAAGAAAATATTTCTGGGAGGGGCTAAAACTTTTCTTTCAGCATATAGGCCTTTCTAATGACATCAGTCTAAAATATTTTCCTAAATGATGCTAACAATCCCGCGACACTAAAAAAAATAGGAATACAAATTTTCTAGAAGGCATATTGATTTCTCCGTAACACTTGGCGAGATACACAAAATATGTTAGCACTCGCGGTGCCGGCGCCATGCTTTGAAGCCGATCATCTATTTCAGAAGGCGGGATTTTGGAGGGTCGTCTTGAAGTAACCTGGCCCTTTGAGCTAGGCAATAAATCCTCCCCTCGTAAAGCGCCACATTCTCGACGGCTTCCCATGCATGTGCGGCCAGCACAAGATTCGACACAAGTACGCGAACCTACGAAGTCCGCTTGGAGTTGAAAACGAAACTCGGCAGCGAATACTTGCCCCGGCCGCAGTGGTTACTTTTTAGACGGGGGGCTAGAAGGGAAAAGGCCCATGTACAACAGTGTAGTAGTATTATAAATAAAGACAAGCGCTATTTATAAAGACAACAGTAATAAATAAAAACAAGCGTCTCAGTGAAAATTATTAATGTAATCCGAAAATTCCGGAACCGCCCCGAAAAATGTGTAGCTGTAGAATGGCAACATTTGGCGGCACTTGGAAACGGCCGCTTAAGCGCACTTGAGGATCAGGCTGAGTGAGCTCTCCGCCCTGTTACCCACCCAGTCGTGTTATCCTGCTACCTCGAGTGGCAGTTGCGGCGGCGTTTCAGACTCGATTGAAACAAAGGTGAGGGCACACGTGGCGCACAGCCATAGCACGTAGCCACATCTCATCGAAGAGGCCGTCAAAACTCATCCCGAGAATGTAGGTAGATGGAACAGAAGTGAGGAAACAGTGATATCTGCAGAGAGACTTCCCCGAACTCGGCGATTGGTGCCCTTTTTTTCACAGATGAACTTTCCCGCACACCACACCCCCTACAACAACACCAAAGAGAAAAAAACCTATTCAAAGAATACACTTCTGCACTCCAGGGATAAGTCGCCGTCGTGGTAAGAAGCTACGCTAGACCACTTGCCCTTATCAGCACGTCCTTGGACTGCGTTGGTGACCCGTGTTCAGAGAAAGAGCACTCCTTCAAGTGGAACAGACGCTCCGTCCGGTAAGGCAGTTCCTGGTGTTCGCGTTCCTATTCTTATTCTTGAGTTGAAAAATAAAACTACTGTGGCGGTAAATGAGCATTCCTTTCCCATTTAAGCAAGTTTAAAAATGTATCCCGCAGAGCATACTGAGGCCGCTAGCAATTCTGACAATACGCGAGAGGAAGATAATGGTTCTACAAACGTTGCAAGGCAGGGGAATCCGCTGTGCTATTCCGAGCATTCAGACAAACCGAACAGAGTTCTATTCTGCGGGAGGCGTTTTTTATAAGGCACCCCAACGTGCGCCTCCAATGAAACGCGCACACGCACGCGCAACTGCGACCTCGAGTGAAATGACTTTGCAACGTCTAGTGCCAATAACGTGGCTGGTTGGGCAGGCCACGTGAATGCTAACTTATTCGCGCGTGGTTTGTATTCACAGCAGGGAAACCGTCGAAAGGGGATATGAAGTGAACAACTGCACGATTAAAACTACGTTTGGCAAAGTGCTAGGTAATTATGTTACGTACGTGAAACTGTCCGCCATCTGATCAGATAAACCGATTGTTTTGTCTCGGTTTGTTTTTGTCTTTCCCGTATTCTTGTTACATTTTCCGCCACCAGCCAGACGGAGAACAACAGTAGGAGTATTAGAAAAATGCCACAAACAGAATGCATACAACGGCAGGCACACTTCGTAAAAAACAGGAACCTCAACACATTAACCACAGGAAATGGAGGGGGGCGGGGGGGGGGGGGCGAAACCTCGAACTGAACAAGGAACTACATCTTCAGAAAACCTTCCCACTGGCCGAACTACTCAGCGCAGTCCTTGAAGTCGCAAGACGAAGGCGGCTCTTTCGCCGATGCGCCGGCGTTGCAACAGATTAGGAGTTCAAACACATGGCCAGCGCGAACACTTGGCGATAAGAATAAAGCCACAGGGTTGGAAAACACTTCGATAGCGCTAAAGGCCAAGAGCTCGTAAAACGATACGTCGAGCTCGTGAATTGCTCCCTTAAGCTCTTTGCACACCGCCCAGCTGACCTGATTGTAGGAACCCACGTTGCTATCAGCCCAGAAAAGTGCAGCACACCACGTGTACATTCTTGATTGATTTGATTGATTGTAGGGTTTTGACGCGCCGACGCAACGCAGGCGATGAGGCGCGCCGTAGTGGAGGGCTCCAGATTAATTTTGACCACCTGGGGATCTTTAACGTGCGCCGAAATCGCGTACACACGGGCATTTTTGCTTTTCGCCTCCATCAGAAAAGCGGCCGCCGCAGACGGGAATCGAACCCGCGACCTGGTGCTCAGCAGCGCGACGCCTTAACCACTGAGCACGTGTGCATTCTACCTGCACAACTAAACTAACACCGTTTTATTTATTTATTTAGTCATTCATTTATTTATTTATTTACAGTTTTTGGAGCGCCAAGAAGGCATTACAGCACGGGGAAATTTTTGACCTATTCATAATACATGTAGATGCCACACTAAAAAAAACATCACTAATACCATTACATACACGCACACACTAAAAATTTAAAAATTGCGAGTCTGAGAGAACTTTGCTGAAAAGTGCGTCCGAGGTCAAGTCGACTACACCACTGGGAAGCTTATTCCACATGCTAATGGAGTGAGAAAAAAAAACGAGTCCTTAAAAACGTTCGTACGAGAAGATATTTCGCAAATTTTCCAGCTATGGTCACATCGTCCTGATATAAAATGTGGTGTAAACAAAGAGGTGTCAGAATTGATGCGAGTTTCTGAAAATGGATACGATAAAGCAAATTAAAGTTTACATGCTGCCTACATTCGCTCAGGGGTTCCCGTTACGCTGTTTTTTTTTTTTTTTTTTTCAACAATGTAATACTGGAGCGGAAATTGTAATCACTCGAGGCAAAGCGGGAGCACGGTGTTGAACGAGTTCTAACATTTCACTAACTAGGCAAGTCCTGGGTCCCAAGCCATGGAGGCATATTCCATGATGAATTTTATGTGGGTAATATAAAGAAGTTCTATCACGTTAAGGGGGGCGGCCCTGAAATTGCGTCGAAGAAAGTTAAGAGTTCGCGAGGCAGAAGAACAAACATGTTCGAGCTGCCTTTTCCGAGTTAGGTTGGACGAGAAGTAAACACCGAGGTATGTAAAATCTAACTGTGTGAAGGTGCTGTTGAGGGAATATTTTGAATTAATGCGAGTACGGCTGCCCGAAAAAGACGTATGTTGGCATTTTTCACATCATCGCTGAATAAAATGCGCATCGTTTTGAAGATGGCGTGTATCACGTAAGCTTGTAATACCGTGACAACTGACACAATCGTCAGCATACAGACGCACTTTGCAGCTTAGCTCAGCTACAATGTCTTTGATAAATACAAGTAAAAGCAGGGGTTCAGGAACAGACCCCTGCGGAACACCGGAAGATATGCTTCCAGTATCGGATTGGCTCCCATGCAAAAAAACAAAGCTGTGTGCGATTTTCCAAATAACCTTATCCATTGCAGTGTTGACAGACAAAAGATGATTTGGGCAAGGCGTGTGGGACACAATCAAAGGCCTTAACACAAAAAAATACACAATCGGTTTATTCGCTTCGGTCAAAGAAGCAAAAATATCGTGGCTAACTTTTTGCGCAAGAAAAGTCAGCCCGAAAACTATGTTGACCATTTGTGAAATAATTATGATACAAATGTTTGCTCATTGCGCCATAAATTATGTGTTCAAGGATTTTTCCGCACACGCTTGTAAGGTATATGGGCCTATAATTTTCGGGGTTGCTTTTGGACCCACTTTTGTAGGTGGAGACCACATCAGCTGTTCTCCGATCATGAGGCAGTTTACCAGTGTCTAGCGTGTTGGTGAACAAACTAACCAGAAAGTAGGCGATGGTTTCGGAACCGGAATTCAAAACAAGTCGTTACGCTATCCGGCCCACCAGCTGAATTAACTGGCAGTCTTAAGAAGATGTAGCACACAGTTATAAGTGATAGTTATGGAACCCATAGGTTGGTCTATTTGTTCCGACAGGTGCAGGTATCCGGAATAGGGTGGCACTAAAATCGATTAAAATAATGAATAAAGCAGGTAGCCTTTTTGAAATGACCGTAAGTATTTTGCCGTCCATCTGAAGGCTGGGTATACCTGTAGGTACCTGCCCTGGGATTTTATAAATTTCCACTCCCTTCGGATTTTCTTTAAGCTTTGTTCCCAGATAATTTTTTTTTCCTTAGAGGCTATGCTGTGAACTTTATGTTGTTTCCAAGCTACAGAACTAGAGTGCTCAGTTCCTTACTTTTCCTGCACGCGTTGAGGAGATGACGGTTTTCTTTATTAACGACAGAGAATCTCGGGTCATTAATGTCCTATCAGCACGTTTTCGCCGGGAAATAATTTTACTGAGAATATATGTTCCTACTAAATGTTCCAATTTACTTTTTAATGCGTTCCATAATGTACTGCAATCACCGAATTGGCCCATATTAATAAAGTCCGGAAGGAACGACTGAAGTTCTGCTGACAATGCTGCATAATCACCCCTATTATGGAAAAAAAACTCATTAGATTACTGTGCACTATTTTGCAACTAAGCGGGGACAAACGCCAGGAACGCTGTCATGGTCGCTCATTCCTGGGATGACATCTTTCATTAGTGGCTGTATATCGTATATCGTCGACCGTATATTATATCGCAAAGAAGAACAGTAGTTTCCTCACTCAGGCAGCATTGAAACGCCCAGCAACAACGTAACACTGGTGCTGAAAAACCCAAAATAAATTTATCTACTTCACATTAAAGTGCGTATTGAGGAAGGATAGCATTTATTTGCTCTTCAGTACCTTGGTTTTGTAAACACTAATCGGGGGGGAACAGGGTACATGGGTTTGGGAGCAGTCCTGGTAGCAGGCAAAATTGCCTTTTGTAGGAGGCTTGAAGCAGCCAGAAAGGCCTTTTAGAGCAGGTTTGGAGCAGCCGGAAAAGCCATTTTCCATGGGGGCTGGCCGCGGCCGCTGTGCCAGCCCCCCCCCAATTACGTTTAATCTAGTTATCTACTATATTAGGCCTTCTGTGCACTAGAACATACTCCGAACCAGGAACGCAATTCTTGCAATATGTCTGGAAATTTACAATATGCGGAGTTATCTACCTTCGGCCCAGCGAGCGCGCCGCGTTATCAAGATTCGAAGGGGATCGATAATAGGCCTGGCTTTGAGTCCGCAGACGGCAGTGGTAAGCGAACTCACGGTGACATTTTGTGAAACAAGGCGTTTGCTCGCATTTTTTTTATCGACAGTGGTTTCAGTGCTTGCAAAGGAGAACACAGCTTTGTCTTCGCCCGTCACGGGGTTTCAAGAGTCAACGAACGTACGGCGTAGTCTACGTAACGAGAGCGTTCTATAAAATGCATAATTAAAGTTGGACCACCCTCCACATAAGCAAGCTAACCCCAAAGTCAACAGGCGAAAATGAGTGATGACCTCATAACAGAGGCGAACTGAATGTACAAGCCACGGAAAAAGGTTCGAAGAAAAGGTTTGTTCAATACATGCAGAAACGCTCACCATAAATGGTCGACTAAATTGAAGTTCAGCTCGAATAAACTACAACCGTTCATTCAAATATTGTTTTCACCTCTTTATGATGTGGCACAAAAACATTTCAGTATTTTTTGGTCCTTTTCCCATTGATTGTGGCGCAACGAGCGGCACCGGAAAACAAAACCGTACAAATTCGACACAAATAAATCCAAAGTGTAACGAAGAAGGCGCGTAATGCCTGCGACATTACAGCTAAGCAAAACCCAAATTCCATAGTCGTTCATAGCCTTGTTGAAACTGAAACTGTATTTAAAACGAAAACACGATGTTTCAGCCAAGTTTTCGGGTTAGAGGCATCGCGGCGGTCGTACCTCGCGGTTCAATTCGGGCTCTGCGGCGCAGATAAAGGAGTTTAGCGCAATAGGGGCGGTTCGGCGCAAGATGGCGCAGGTAAGCAAGTTTGGCGCTCGATGGCGCAAATGACGGAGCTGTTCCACCCCTGCACTAATGCAGATGAACTTTGGAAATAAAAATCACAACTGCCTTGTGCACTCGGCAAGAGGTGCCAAGCAGGAGTCGCTTGACTGGAGGTGCTGAACGTACTTGGCAGAGTTGCGTGCCTGATTTCTAGGAGCCGCCTTACCGGCGATTACATCCTGAAAAGAAAGGCCGCTTTCAGAGCTGCGCACTAAACTGCTTTTCCAGTTCAATGCGCATGGCAGAGGCTGCGGCTTCCCCGGGCAGCTTCCGGAGCAGCCGGCAGCGCCCGAACGGCAGCCGCTGCATCACGTCGCTTTCCCGGACGACTTTGGAAATCGTATGGTGGATGGACGCGCAACGTTCCTCCCCTAGGGGAGCTATATACAGAACTCTAGCTTGACTGCCTGGAATATACACCACAAAATTCAGGGGAATACACCAGCTCCCGAGAGCATCGGAAGAGTTATCCAGAGGCTGTGTGTTCGGTATCAAATTAGGACTGAATATTTAGGAGAAAGCTTCAGATGCCTCATCAAACACAAAAAAGCCGTCGTTGTCAGCACACGTTTCACCGAAATGGCCGCCGCTGTAAATAGGAAATATATGCATAAAAATGCATTTGGGTCAGTGTGGGATGTTAACCCGGGTGTCCAGAGGAGAGAAGTGCGTTACTAGACCAGTGTGTGTCGCGTTGCAGGTTAACGTGACGGTACGTGAGTAGAACATGTGTACGCTTAGGAGAGCTCTGACTGCGGGAAAGCCCCCGCGTGAAGAGCGACGAGTGTCTGCCTGTCGGAGAAATTGGCGCCAAAAGAACAAACCAAAGCGAAGAATGAGACGCAAACACGATGCAGCAGTAGAGGAGTCTGACAATTGGTAGGCTTTCGCCTTCAAAGACTGTAAGAAGAGAAATTCCCGAGGTTTTCCTCCATTTATTTTTAAGTGAGGCTTAGATGGCTAGGCTACCATGTACTTTTCATGCGTAAGAATAAAACGTCCCGTGACTAGAAGCGCGAGGCGTTGGGAAACGAACGTTCCGGCGTCTGTGTTACGGCACGCGGTCGCCACTAATGTCGCATGCCATCCAGAACATGGTATGGACCACATGCACGCTTATACGTCGCATCTCTTGGATATGCACTTTGAGTAGGTTAGTCCCGACAGACACACTTTTTAAGATCAGTGGAGTGAAAAGAAAAGCGTGTGCGTGTAAGTGCGCGTCTTTGTTAGGGTTACCACCATGAACGCTCAAGAGAAATAAAATTTCCTCATACGTTTCACCTAAGCTCTGTGACACATCTATGTCTTGAGCTAGAAAGCTTCGCTAGTCATCTACCTTCACAGAGTGCAGGTGCTCATGATTTTCTTTTCGACCATTTCCAAACAACTATTTCCAGACGACAGAATTACGAACTACTTCTTGCTCTCGCTTGGCATATCGATTGTTGGAAAACAATTGTGGAGAAGAGGATGCGCTCCGGGTGGGACTCGAACTCGCCACCTTCGGATTGCGGGTACGATGCTCTATCAATTCCGCTTAACCGGGGCGGCTGTATAGACCTTTCTCTTTGTGGTTAATTTATGTGAACTATGGGAGTGTTAACAGCGCTTGGGGGGTGGTAGCTGACACCACTCCAATGACTCGCAGTGAAGAGGAGCTTCTTGCTGACTCTCAGGCCGTGATTTGAAAGTATACGACATGCCAGAATGAATGGCCTTTGGATCACGGCACAAATCCAAACCAATGGCCACTCCTCTAGAGCAGACTCGTATGCAATCGTAATTAAAAACTTTTTTTGTGCTGAAAAGCGGCTCGGCCTTTCGAAATGTTTTTTTCTTTAAATGGAAGGCCCCAATGTTAGATGGGCATCTTGAGTCAACAGTTTCGCACAAACATCAATCAGTGAAACGGTCAATCACATGAGATATACCGATATTATCAAAACGACTTCCAAATACACTGGTGTCCTCCGCTGGTCAGACGTGGATGGTATTTTCTTTGTAGGGTTTGGTTTTAGGCTTGCTAATTACACCTCGTACTCAAAGCATCTTTATTTCTACATACAGAAAGCCAGCTGAGATAAAATTGACGGGAGAGTAAAAACTGCCTTTGTACGGGTGAAAGATCTTTGTTAAAGAATTGAAATAAGCATCTGCTGCATCAAACGTCATCGGTGCATGCAAGCTCCATACTAAGGTCGTTGTTGTCAAAAGTATCTTTAAAGACGCCTACAGTTGCTAAGAAATGGGCGCCGCCAAGACAGCTACAACCGCTGCAGAGCGGTTCTATCTGTTTTGCGCTTAGTTTTGGTCTCTATTATGCTCCACCGAGACTGCCATATTTCTTCGCGGAATCACCAAGGGTGGCGATGACAGTGAAAGTTCGTCTTAACGAATGTGTACGTATGTTCGTCTTAAGATGATTTTAATTGAGCCAAGAAAAACGAAACAAACGTTCCCGGTGGTTCGGCATAATTCGTTTGATTTTTATTTCTTGGCAAAACCAAGGAGAGGCTTAGACTAAAGGCGGTCATGTGGCTTGACACAGGATTCTGCCACCCGATTCAGTGTACGCAATAAAAGTAATGTCCACAAAGTTAAGCTTAATAGCACACTCATAATAGTACAGTAGCACAAAAGCAGTCATTAATACATTTCCTATGTATTATACAAATCATAGGTCTAAAATACTGCAGGCGAGATTCTGGCCCAAACAGGAGGAACAACGAACAAAAAATTCCAATCCCGCACGTATGAAAACAGCAGTGCCTTGCACTAACCAATACCATGTAAGAACAGCCAGTGGCGTAGACGTACGTCGCGCCACACGGAATATGTCATATCGTAGACATAGGTTCGATTCCAGCCTCACCTTTTAAAGGCTTTAATTGCTTTTGTTCATGGAACGCCTCAAACAAAAAAGTAAGATACACAGAATCGTCTAAAAAAAAACAAAAAGTTGAGAGGTTGCGCGAGCCGGGAACCCTGAGCAGGGGGTAGCCCGACAGGAAAGGGAAACAGTAGTGCGGAAGGAAGGTCGGAGGGCTCCGAAAAAGGGCGACGCAGCGCGCCGGGAAAGAGAAACAGCTGCGCCAAGGAAGTAAACGCCCCGGTGCATGAGGGGAGAGGGTAGCGACGGGGTGAAGAGAGAGAAAGTGTTTATTAATATGAAAATATTTACAGGGCGAAGCTTTTCCTCTCGGTAGAGGGCACAGGTCTCGCCGGGGGAAGAAGGAGTGCGGCTCCAGGCGACGGCTTCGGAGGTTCGGAGGGCGCTTCGGAGGAGCTTCGGAGGGCTCCTTCGGAGGAGCTTCGGAGGGCGCTGTCCAGGCTCTCAGTTCATGGGGCCGGTCTAGTGGTGACGGTCGCGGCCACAAGTATACCAGAAAGTTCAAGAGCAGATCAACAGAAGGTCCAACTAGGCTCTCGTATTCGCATTCTTAATGGAGACTGACACGAAATTGCAAAGCTGAGATAACTATGTAAATAGCTTCCTTAGTATATGAAGATACCCACTCGGAAGTGTAAACCGTAACCGTCAAGTAGAACACATTTTAAATGGCCGCGGCCGCTTTTCTGGTAGAGGTGAAAAGCAAAAAATGGCCGTGTGTACGAGATTTCGGCGCACGTTAAAGATCCCCAGGTGGTCAAAATAAATCCGGAGCCCTCCACTACGGCGCGCCTCATCGCCTGCGTTACATCGGCGCGTTAAACCCCACAATCAAAATCAAGAACCCATTATAAATCAATTTTAATCCTTGAGCGCACGAGAAAGCTCATGCGTGCCATCGAGCGAGCTCATGACGTCATCTGCGCTACGACCCAAACGGCCAACGTCGGGGCTCCCGTGACGTATTGAGGTGGCCGCGGTGCCGTTGGCGCGCGCTTTCCACTTTGTGCTGCATCACCAGGCATCACATCACAGTTTTTGGGGCTGACGTCACGTGTGACTACGGCCGGTCAAGCCCGTATAGCGCGCGCGCGCGCCCTAAGCGCCATCGGCTGTGGTGCGACAAGAACAGTGACGTCAAAGCGCGTCCCTGTCATTGAGGCTGCCTCGGTGTTCACTTCACCGAAACTGAAACTGACACGAATAAGTATTTATGCTGCGTTTGACAATCTAATAAGCAATTCCATGATTAATGGGCTCGTAGGCACCTATAGCCGCGAAAGAAAGCGTAACAAGAATTTCGTGTCAGAACTCCTTTACACCGGTTCTACATGGCGCGATTTTCCCTGCGAATTCGCAAATGCGTGGCCACTTGTGCGGCGAAACGACCTTTTTGCGTTGCTGAGGCACAGTGCAAAATGTTTGGAACGGTCGAGTATCCTCCGCGAACGCCGCTCGTGCGGCGTGGAAGCGCCAGACCTCCGGCCAATAGGAACAGCGCTAGGTGAACGTTACGGCACCACCGTCAGCACGCTTGGCGACCAGATGGCGTTGCGTATATAAGCACGGCTAAAACGCGGCACGCACGAAAGCAAACGCACGTGCGTTCACAACACGATGTCGCCCGCCGTTTTCAACGAATGCTTAATCAGTGACGTGGAAAAAAGGCCCTTCCTATGGAATACGGAAGAACCCAAGAACTGTGCGAGGTATACCGAGGTGTGCTCGGCACACACAAGCGAACCCAGGGTTACTTTCTGTGTTTGTTTTCTCTGCTATGTGCGCGTATGTTGAAAAATAATTGGCGATTGTTATACGAAACCGCAAATAAACTCATATTTACTGCAAAACAGTCTGAAACAAGTTGACAAGAAAGTAAAATTGATTGATTGTTTGTAGGGTTTAACGCGCCGACGCAACGCAGACGATGAGGCGCGCCGTAGTGGAGGGCTCCGGATTAATTTTGACCACCTGGGGATCTTTATCGTGCGCCGAAATCTCGTACACACGGGCGTTTTTGCTTTTCGCCTCCATCAGAAAAGCGGCCGCCGCGGCCGGGAATCGAACCCGCGACCTCGTGCTCAGCAGCGCAAAAGAAAGTAAAATAAAAACTACTTTTTACAATCACAAGCTTTGCGCGTAGCAGACTTAATTCGGTATGCAAACAACGTGCCTCTGAAATGAGAAAATCCCGACGTTCGCAGACCATGTAGACGACATTTCCAGGCATTGCGAACTTCGTTCCACCGAATTCGAAGGCAAAAAACACACCATGTAGAACGGGCTTTAGACGGTTCTACGCATCCCCCGTAATTTTTCTTGCTGCCTCTTTGATTCAAGAGCATTAAAGTACGAATCCATACTTTGAAATAGGATATAAAAAGGATAAAATTCAATTCAGCTTCAATGTTGGGTGGGACAGTACTTGTATTTTAGTTCCGGGAGTGTCAAAAGGACCTATGGAAGGCCAGCTCTACATATCAGAGAGGTGTGAGACAAGCAGCAAGTATTTTGAACTTCTCAATAAAGTCCCCCAGGCACTCCAATGTTTAAATGGTTCGACAAGATAAAAACTTTACCACCCCTTCCTAAACAAAGCGGAGAAGCGCGACGGCTTCCTCGCATCAAAACCTTCACTGAAAGTACGTCCAATCGATCGTCAAAACTGCAAAGACCCAAATCACAAACGAAGAACAAACCCATGCGACGACTTTTCGCGCACTGCGTAAACGCATCTACGAACCATCTAAATGCACAGGCGGGGACTTCATATTGCGGACCACGCGAGCGCGTGGCAAAAGCCACCGATGCGCACTCTGGAGGTCTGGCGCCTGTTGTCGAGACCGGCACGGCGCGCATGCGCGTCCAGTTTTAAACTCGCAGGCACGCTGATTTTCTCGCTTCCTGCAGCGGCACTGCGGTGCTCACTGAAGCACCGAGGAGCGACGCCTTTGTAGCGTTTTTTTCATCCCGATGGAACATTTGCGGCCTAATACGACGACTGCTCCGGCTTTGGCGCAAGTGCTCCTCGCGTCCTGATAAATGTTTACGCGGATTGTTGTTTTGTATTTGCCTGTTTTGTGCCTAATCGCGTATACACGCTGATACATACTAGCAGCTTGCGAACGGCGTCGTAAAATGAAGCGTGTGTGAAGTGGCAATCGCAGGGTGCTGCGCTATCGACAACGAAGTGCCAGCGAGATGAGTCGCGAACTTTTATTTATTTTGTTTGTTATTTATACTACTCGACCACTGAACTTTTCTTTCAGCTCGCTTTCAGCTGCTAATAAAGTATGCAGTTTTCAAATGTATTAAAAGAAATTTTTTCAGCTTTATTTTTTTTTGCTGCCTACTTCCCTATGATCCAAAGACATACTCCTTTAATTGTCTGTTCACTCTGCACGTCAGCATTCGTCAGCAATCGCAAAACGCCCTAAGATTTTTGGCTACTTCTAGAAGGCGTTCCTCAAAGGGAAATTTGCGAGCTTACTAATAGGTCCAGGAATGCTGTTAGCCGAGCAAGTCAGGCCTGCAGGAATCAAGAAGGCCGGCTTGCAGAAGGCCAGCAGACCGGAGCAGAAGAAGAGGAAAAGCTTATTGACGCTGCAGTGGTTGAAGATCTGTTGCTTAGTGCCGAAGAAATTCGGGAGGCCCTAAGCGAATAATCTGACGGCGTTCTTCGATGGGGACCCGAGGTGCCATTCAGACAAATACTGAAATGCAGAGCGAACAGAAAATATATAGGAGTGTCTTTTTGGATCCGTTTAAGTAAGGAAGTATACAACAAAAAACAACGGACAATTTCTTTTACAAACCTTGCAAAATGCCGTCTTTATCGGAGGCGGAAAGCGTGCTGAAAGACAAGTTCAGTGGTCAAGTAGCATACAAAATAAAGACCATGAATAAAGGCTCGCGAATCATCTCGCCGGCATTTCGTTGTCGATAGCACGGAACCCTGTGAATGTACTTCATTCTCTTCCCTCGGCGACGCCGTTCGGAAGCCGCTAGTCTCATCGTGTATAAACGATAAAGCACAAAAAAAAAAACAGTCCCCGTAAACATTTATCAGGACGCGAGGAGCACTTGCGCCAAAGCCGGCGCTCTCGTCGTATTAGGCCGCAAATGTTCCATCGGGATGAAAAAAAATGCTACAAAGGCGTCGGTCCTCGGTGCTTCAGTGAGCATCGCAGTAGCGCTGCAGGAAGCGAGAAAATCAGCGTGCCCGCGAGTAAAAAAAAAAATTAGCAGTGGCTTAGCTCGGCTATGCCAGAGTATACGTAGCGTGAGCTAAGGTTTAGCCGGTTGTTTTTAGCTGGTTGTTTTCGGCGCGATTGTTTTGCTTGCTTCACGCCGAAATTTTCATTTCGGTGAATATCAAGCTTGAGTAACCGGAGCTGCGACAGCATGTGGGTTGACCAGCAGGAGGGATGCGAGCCGAAAAGCTGCGGTCGGCCGCAGATCGTTCGGGCGGTTCCTAGCTGTTATCAACGGAATGATGACCATCACACCTCGTTTCCGCGCGTGCGCCAGGAAAATGTGTGCACGTGCGTCCTATGTAAATAACTCATCCGAAGTGGCTTGTAGCCAAAGCTCGCTCAGCTGCAAACTCGGCCCGATCGGCGATATAAAACACGATATGATGAAGGGAACGGAAACCAGTTAGGCCACAACCAAGCTGCCTAAGCGTTCCAGCAACGTGAGAAGATTGTGACTTGTACTGCGTGAAACACCTCGGCCACAGTGACGCAAGAACCTAAGGAAAAGTAAAGGCACGCTGTTTGGCTGCTCCAGGTCGGGAATGGCGTGCGAAAGCTTATTTTCTTGAACCAAATCAGCCATTTTCTTGCACCAAGTTAGGCATTGCTTGCTCGCAGTTTGATCTGTTACTAACTGGATGCTTTGCAGTCGCCATGTTGTGTAAGCGCAGCCATGTGGCAGATTCGCACGTGGGTATGTCTTTAAGCACCGGTGCCCTTGCAGAATCAGGTATCCCTCTTCGGCCAATCTGCCGTGGAGAAATGAGCCGTTTGTGTGGTCAGGCGTCTGGTGCGACAAGTCTCTATGGACATTTCAGATGCCAATTACGATTCCCTTCCTATTTCTTTGACCCATTTTTGCAAGCGGGCATCGTTCCGTAGAGGAGGGGCGGCAGCGTTTCTAACAACGCGTCAAAAACTTTGCTCATAGAGAATAAGAGCTTACATAGTGGTAAAGCATCGGCTTCGCAACCAACGAGACTCGGGTTCCATGCCGTCCCGGGCAGTGTTTTCCTTTTCTTTTTCACACCAGAACAGGCTTCATCGTTTATGAATACGATCGATGTTAGTGCAAGTGTGAAAGCATTGGACAGTATATTTGATGCACATTTCAGTTACTATTTGAAACGCTGCGAACGCTGCTTTCTTGTGGGTATCTATTTGTGATTGCCTTGTTATTTTTTTGTCCTCGGTATTTAACCACCCTCTTATTATGAACCTGAAGCGAAGGCTGACTTATAAATAAATAAAATATAAAGAATAGTGAAATGCAATTTGCTAGGGTAGCATTGCTTTCGCACTTAAATAGGCTGCTGAGACTGCATTTCCTTGTATGACAATTATGTTATCAGGCGGTGCCATCTGCAGAAAAATACAAGGCTCCCGTAAAACCATTCCCTATGTCCTTGTTTTATAACAGTTCTCGAAACTGCTCGTAACAGAATCAGACCAAGAGTACACGAAATGGACGTAGCTAGCGTTCTCTCCAGACGAAACGATAGTTGTCACTGACGTTGCATCCACACGGAATGCCAGCTGTCAGTGATATTTCGTCAACACGGAACCGCTCCCGCTTCAATGAGGGGTATCGGCTGGGCGGTTTGAGTAAAAATCAAGACCGAATATTGTCACCACGTCAGTTGAAAGCGGACATAAAACGCTTGTCATGGCCACAAAACTAAAAAGAAGCCAGCGAGAGAGAAACTGGGGACATAACGTGCGGAAGCGGGGGCGTAATCGCCTCACGGAAGGCCACGGGGGCAGGGATGTCCGATCAGCACTATTTGGCATGCTAGGCATGTGACTTCCAATGTGCACCCCCATGTGATGGCACTAAATGCGGAAGAATGCGCAACCGTCACTTACATCCAGCCGAACGTTCAAGAGAACACATAGGAGAACGGGAAGCCCGCAGTACCTATCCTGTCGTGATCAAAAACGTTTCCTACGCAATTACAATAAAAAAATAAGTTGTATTATAACCATCCTAACCACACCCGAAGACAACGCAGTGCGCACACGTAGGCCGAAGCGCCACAGGCCGGTGGGTTACATAGCATACACCTCGAAGACGTGGACGAAAAACGGAGAAAGTGCTTTCTTCTGCCTCTACCTTCGTCGACGTAGTTGCCTTCTCACGTACGTATCACATAACCATAAAGATCAAGTTTAGACGAACGGTGGCTGTTCCACCGATGCCGTGATCATCATCATCATCTTTAGCCTACTGAGGTCCACTGCAGGACGAATGCCTCTCCCATTGACCTCCGACTGCTCCTGTTCTGCGCTGCTCGAGCCCACAGTTTACCCCCCAACAGATTCCTGGCCTTCCCCTTCTTCCAGACCCATCTCTTGGTATCCACTCTGTTACCCTAATTGCACACCGGTTTTCGGTTCGCCTAACTACATGGCCAGCCCAAGCCAATTTCTTTTTTTTTTATTTCAACGATGATATCTTCTTAGCGCCCTCTGGTGCGTCATCTTCCACTCTAGTTTGTTCTCTGATTCAGGAAGCTCGTTTCCTGTCCCTGAGAGTAACTACTAACATTATTCGTTCCATGGCCCGTTGAGCCGACCTTAGTTTGCTTTCTAGTTTATTAAGGCGCCAAGTTTCAACTCCATACGTCATAACCGGCAGTATGCACTGGTTGTAGATATTTCTTTCGAGTGAGAGAGGTAGCTTTTAATTATTTTGGAGTGCTTCCCAACACGTACCTATTCTGCGCCGGATTCCTCTTTCGTGGTTGGGGCCAGCCATAGTCATCTTTCCGAGGCAGTTGTATTCTTTTACTTCTAGCATTTCGTTTCCTTAGCTGAAGAAGCCGTTTTTTGCATGCTTATTACATTATTACATCAGATTTATTCATATTTATTTTTAGCCACACGGCCATGCTTTATGATGGTAGTTCCTCAAGAATTCTTGGCGGGTGTTCTGCAGTCACACTCAGCAATTCCATGTCGTCCGCAAACCTCAAATGGCTCAAGTATTCCCGTTTATCTGTAGTCCTATGTTTACCCAGTTAAGCTTTCTAAACACCCCTTCAGACATGATGTGAATAGTTTTGATGAGATGGTATCTCACCGTCTTACTCCCTTCCGGTTCAGGAACTTATCGCTTTGTTTGTGGAGTGTTATCGTGCCCCTCCATTCTTTATATATATCTTCTATAAGTCTTGTGTAGGTCATCTCTAGACTCTGGTCCTTTAGTGCTTTCTAGCACGGCTGCGGGTAGTACGGAATCAAACGCTTTCTCAATGTCTATAAATGCCATGTAACGGGGTTTAGTGTACTCTGCGGATTTTTCTATCTCTTGATTGACACCATGAATGTGATCCATGGTTGAATACCCTTTCCTAAACCAAGTCTGCTCTCTGGGTTGTGGGAAATCCAGGCTGTCACCTATGCGGCTAACTATAACTTTGGTAAAAAGCTTGTACACAACGGAAAGCAGGCTGATAGGTGTGTAATTCTCGAGGTCCTTGGGATCTCCCTTCTTATGAATGAGAATAATGTTCGCGTTTTTCCAGGCTATGGGCACTTTGAGTCTCCAAGCATTCCTAAAATAGTACAGCGAGTTTTTCCAGAACAATGTCTCTCCCCCCCCCTCCAAAAGATGTACGGTTATGCCATCATCACCTGGTGCTTTACCTCTTTTCATAAATTGGAGAGCCTTTCCTACGTCCTCTTTAGTTACTTGTAAGACATCGCCAGTTAAGCTCGTAGTCTCAGCAGTTTTTCCTTGGTGTAACGTCGCTGGCATAAAGACTTTGTAGAATCGTTCTGCTACCTTTATTATCTCGTCCAAGTTGTGCGTTACGTTACCCTGCTCGTCTCTTAGTGCGTACATCCTGTCTGTGAGATGACCAGCTTTCTCTTAGTTGCTTTCAAGCTTACCCTTATTTGCAGCGTTTCCTCGATGACTGCCATGTTGTAGGCACGAATGTCGTGTTTTACTTCTGTTAATCAGTTTCGACATCTCGGCTAGTTCAAATGTGATCTGCCGTACGTGATACTTTCAGGTTCTTACGTTTGGCCTCCCATGATGCCGTAAGTCATCCCCCAATTTCGAACTAACACGCGCTTCGCGCGTGGGGGTGCCGCGTGGGACATAGAGTTAAACGCGATGTCGGTGCAAGTGCGGCCATTTCCTAAGTTCGTGGCTTTTGGGCAGTCCCGAACGCCATTCGTTATTGCAGCTTCGTATTTTTCATTAACGAATTAGCACGAGCCAACACTGTTGGTAACAAATACCTACATACAAGCGTGCAATACAGGACCCCTTACAATAACTCCAAATAAACTAACCATATTTACCGTGCAACCCAAGCTATTCAACAAATGCAGATATCGCAGTGGTAAAATAGACGAGATGCGAAATGCTTTTCAATGGGTCACGCGTAAATACGGTGCCGGCACACCATGTTTACGCTGACACACATGAAGTGCGGACAATAGGAAGACGAGAATGCAGAAAACCGCCTCTGAAAACCTGCACGACCGGGCCACATGGCGCCCCCGGCGTCAGCGGCGGCTCTCCCGCCGTATCTTGCTCCCCAGCCAGCATGCCGGCTGTGTTGGCACAGCCGCCGCCGGGCCCGCGCATTCAATCGTTGCCAGGATGTGAAAGGGCGTTCACTCACGAGTCTCCCAGCCACTGGTGAAAGTCGATCGTGCCGACGGTTGTCTCGCACGTGAAGTTGGGGAAGGGGTCGCCGAGGTTCAAGGGAGGCATCTTCTTTGCGCCTGGGTAGTTTCAGAAAGCGGGAAAGAACACACCGTCGATAGAGCGAGCTCACTGCAGACGAGCGCGCAGGGGCGGTACGCACAACTGGCAGACACCAGCCGGAGCAGACGCCCTTTTCGCTCCCGACGACGCATGCGCCGTGCAGAGCAGCGACGTGCACGTTGGCGCGCGCGTGCGCACTTGGAGCGGATGCGTCGGGCGCTTTTCCTTCTCTCCAGAGGAATTCGAGAGGGACGGCAAAAACTCAAAGAGAAAAAGAGACGAGGGGAGCGAAGTGGCCTGTCTGGCTTCTTCGGCGAACGTGGCTCGCTGTGCCGGTCGCCTTCATGGCAACCCCATTTAACGGAACCTCTTCCTACTTTGAACCGCTTTTCACACGGTGTATTGTAATTACCCTCCCCCAAGCAATGCTTGTGCCTTTTAAACTAGGTGCGAGCCCAGACGGCGCCAGCCTCATTTCGGTATCTCGGTCTGGCGTGGTGCAATACATAGCAGCTAGGCGCATCCTCTTATGTGCCTGGATAGATTTTACAACGGTTCGTGTGCACTTTTATAACACGTAGGATGCCCTAATAAACACTCGCGTAAACTTATTCGCAAGGCGCCGTCATTTAGGCGCCGAACTTAAAGACAATCAGGCTGCAATAAGTACGTATATGGAAGATTTATTAAACAGAGTCCCAGTTGTATAACTCAATGCTGTTTTAAAGGGACAGACAACCGATTTTTGTCGCGTATATGTTCTCTAGCTCATATGAAAGCCGGCGTTTTATATAGTCCGGTAACCGCAAGCAATTTCTAAACAAATTGGCGGAAATAATTCTAATTTGGCAGCAAACTTCCTGAAATCGGAAGGGTGGCGGTTCGTGGTGTCGAAACTTGACACTGCAACATGTGTCCCTGTCACGTGACCTGCAAACCTAGGAGCTACTGTGACTGCTGAAACGTTTATTCACTTATTGAAAACCTTTGAACACAAATATTTGTATCAGTTTGAATTGTATATGTATTTTTTAGGATTATTTTTAAATTTTTTAAGACACGCCACCCGCCGTCGCTGGGTTGCTCTCAGTGTGGCTAACCGAGCCTCCATGCACAGAATCAACGGCAGCGTTCAGTAAACAGGCCCAGTGAAGGAGCTTTGACGATTCTTCCTGAGTCAGGGGCGTTTGTTCTGCCAAAATATTCGATTTCAGTTTCCAAATACGCCAACGGCAGCTTAAAAAAAATGAAAACGTCGTGCCCGGGAAGAATCGAACTTGCCACCTTCACAACGTGAAGCCAGATTCTACCTATCGTCTATCCCAACAGTTGGCGCATTCGTGCAAAATAGACCGCTGCATTAAAAAAACACATACAGGAACAGGAAAGCCTGCGATTCAAACTTTTTGCTGGGGACAAGTTTTTAAATATTGTTTTTTATTTCTCATACAGACAAAAGTATGTTGCCGAGCTACTCTATGTCATGGTTGCCAGCATTATTTTTGGGAGGGACACATACGGCTTGTAGATCTAAAAATTTCGATTTAAAAAGTTTTAGGGCGTTATCAGCAAAACCGTTTCTCGTCAAGGCGCTCTAAGTGATGCCCTTTCATTTGGGATAGGGAATATATACTCGACAAAAATCGGTTGTCTGTTCCTTTAAGAAAGAGCGAAGTCCCTACCATTTTAGCTGGACATAATGTTCCTAGCTGTATGGATCGTGATGTCGCGCAGCTGAAAACACAGGTTGAGGATACTAATATCAGATAGCGTAGGAATAGTTTGATTAGATATGGTCTAACCGATTTTTTCAATGAAAGCTGGGCACAATCAAAGGTTAAAGCACTTTGTTTCTTTGATAAGCAGCTGGGTGAACCCATTGCGCTTGACCATATCGAACGGACACATCGTCTTTGGCTTTTCCAGGAAAATAAAAATCGACCGATAATCGTAAAATTTTGCAGTTACAAAGATAGCGAGCGCATGCTTTCTCGTGGATTCAAACTAAAAAACACGAATTTCGCATTGCGCGAACACCTTACCCCTGCTGCAAGGTTAGCACAATCCAAGCTAATACAGTTGGCGGGCAGTTCTGGTTCGTCCTATAAACTAAGACACAATAAGCTTATTGTAAACGAAAAATTCTTCATCTATGATAATAATTTGGATCTCGTGGTTGAACCAAAAAGATAGCAGAAGTGGAAACGGGCGCCTGCTCGGAACGATGCACGCCGCGCACGCTCTGTGCCACAGACGTCTCACCTCGTCATTCTGAACGTAAATTGCCGAAGATTTAATAATAAAACCGACGAATTTGCAATGCTTGTTGCAACAGCTAGTCCTCACATTCTCATTGGCACAGAGTCTTGGCTTCATAGTTCCATCCGTGATTCTGAAGTTTTCCCGCCTGGCTTTGAAGTATACCGTAGTGATAGGGACACGGGGGGAGGGGGCGTTTTTGTGCTCGTTGACTCCAGCCTGCAATCTAGTCCACTGACAGTATCGTTCACACACGCGGAATCGATACTGTGTAATATTCATTTAAATAATAATGGTCAGGCGATAACAATTGCTTCCTTTTATCGTCCTCCCACATATCCAGCCCGGATGTTTTTTTGGTCCTTTATCGGACTTCCTGTCTACTCTAAAAAACAATTACATACTAGAAGGCGATTTCAATAGGCCGCAAGTGCTATGGTTAAATCACAAATCGGTGTTAACTGATTCGTCTGCACTTTCGTTAAGCTTTCCCGAACTGGTTCTGGCTAACGACGTTTTCCAGTTTGTAAACAAACCCGCTAGAAAAGGGAATGAGCAAGCTTCTGTTTTAGATTTACTATTTGCAAACAGACAATCATTTATTAAATATGTTAGTATCATCCCAGGCATCAGCGACCATGACTACGTCCGTGCCTATTTGTCCCCGCTTAACTGCAAAAAAGTGCCCACCAATCCGAGGAAGGTATTTTTCTATAACAGAGGCGATTACGCAGCTTTGTCGGAAGAACTTCCCAGAATTTATTGAAATGAGCCACTCACTCAATTGCAATGCATTATGGGACGCACTGAAAATTAAATTGGAACACTTAGTAGAAAAACATGTCCCTGGTAAAATTATCTCCCGTAAAAAACGTGCTGATAAGCCATGAATGACTCGAGATACTTTGCTGCTAATAAAAAAAGAAACGTCGTCTCCTGAACGCGTACAGGAAAAGTAAAAAACTAAGCATTTTGGATGATATTAGGAAGCTTCGAAACGATATAAAGAGTCGTAACAAAGACTCCGTAACAAAAAGAAGTACTTTTGTTCTCTAGGAACGAAGCTTAAAAAAACCCCAAGGAAATGTGGAAATTTCTTAAATCCCAGGGCAGGGAACTTACAGGGGTTGATGGTGAAATACTTACGGACGACTCTGAAAAAGCTACTTGTTTTATTCATTATTTTAAATCAGTCTTTGTGCCCCCCTATTCAGGAAACATCCCGCCTGTGTCTAAAAAGATAGACCAACCTATGGGCCCCATAACTATCACTTCTAATAGTGTTCTCAATCTGCTTAAAAATGTTCAGCTGGTGGACCGGATGCAATTCCGAATTATGTTTTGAATGCTTGTTCTAAAATCATTGCCCACTTTCTGGTTACCTTGTTCACCTAAACGCTCGCTACCAGTGAACTGCCTTATGACGGTAAAACTGCTAATGCGGTCCCCATTCACAAAAGCGCCTCCAAAAGCAACCATGAAATTTATAGGCCCATTTCCCTTTCAAGCGTGTGCGGAAAAATTCTTGAGCACATAATTTATAGTGCTGTAATTAAGCATTTGGAAAGCAATAATTACTTTACAAATTGTCAACATGGTTTACGGGCTGGCTTTTCCTGTACGACTCAATTGGTTGAATTTAGTCATGACATTTTCTCCTCATTTGACCGAAACGAACAAACAGATTGTGTATTTTTAGATTTTAAGGAGGCTTTCGATTGTGTTCCTCACACCTTGCTTTTACACAAACTATCTTTTCTTGGCTTACAGTGCAATGTAATGCAGTGGATAAAGGTTTATTTGGAAAATCGCACGCAGCGCTTTTTTTTTTGCATGGGTGCCAATCCTCATGCAGTTGGTGTCTCTTCCGGTGTTCCGCAGGGGTATGTTCTGGGGACTCTGCTTTTTCATGTTTCATCAACGACATTGTAGGTGATCTTAACTGCAAAGTGCGTCTGTATGCTTATGACTGTGTCATTTATCACCGTATAACTAGCTCGCATAATCAATGCTTTCTTCAAAACGATCTACATTCAATTCAGCGCTGGTGTAAAAAATGGAAAATGACGTTGAATGCAATGAAATGTCAGCACATTACTTTTTTGTGCAGTCCTAAACCCATTTTGTCGAAATCTGTCCTTGACAAAGTGCCCGTTAACACAGTTACAGATTTTAAGTACCTCGGCATTTGCTTCTCATCCAACCTCTCCTGGAAAAGACAGTTTGAACATGTTTGCTCTTCTGCGTCCCGTACGCTTAACTTTCTTCGGCGCAATTTCAGGGCTGCCCCTCCTAAGCTGAACGAGCTTCTTTATTTCACCCACGTAAGGTCCATCATGGAGTACGCCTGCGCCGCTTGGCACCCGCAACTTGCCTACTTATGCGAAATGTTAGGGCGTGTACAGAACCGTGCTGCCCGTTTTTCCACGGGTGATTACACTTTCCGATCCAGTATTACATTACTTAAAACCCAGCTTAACTGGGAACCCCTAAAAGAACGCAGGCAGGATGTCAAACCTAATTTGCTTTATCGTACCTATTTAAAAAAAATCTGGCATTAATCCCGACATCTTTCTATTTACCCCACATTTTGTGTCTAGACGTTGTGACCATAGTTGGAAAATTCGTGAAACACCTTGCCGTACAAATGTTTACAAAGATTCGTTCTTTCCTCACACCATTAATTAGTTTGTGGAATAACTTGCCAAGGGCTATAGTTGATTGTACCACTGACGCGCTTTTTAGTAAGTCTAGCTGTTAGACTTGTATTTCTGTTTTTATTTGTGTATCTGTGATGATGTTCAGCGATGTGTTTTAGCCTGCCTGCCACATGTATATGACCACATGTTGAATTTTACCCCTGCTATAATGCCACCTTGGCGCTCCAGGAAACTGAATAAATAAAAAGAAAGAAATTTCTCGTAAATAGTAAATAGTTGTAAGTAGGCTCCGCTTGATATAAAGTTGCAGCAACGTATAGGAATTCTTTGCGCTGCCGATTGGCTATACGGCTCCTTCGTGCATTTTTTAGTCGCCTGGAGCCAACCTTTATTCATATTATCGAGCATCTTTTACCACTTATTTTTTGTACAATTGGTTGGAGGCTCCCGCTGCTGGTTGCAAGTCAATAAGGAAGCTTAAAAGCGGATGGCAACAGCTTGCGCAACGACCTGTTGAAAGTTTATGCCAGCGTTGCCAGAAATATTATTGCAGGGAAATCGTGAAACTAGAGCAGCCTGAAATACCATCCACAATTCTCGTATTGCCAAGCGGCTTACGTTCCTGTTCTCACGTATTCGGGATAACGGCCAGGAGTCTTAGCGATCGCTACTTCCTTGTTTGTGAGTTTAAATTAAAAGCTTGGCCGTCTACGAGCCCTGTTCCGGTATGCAATGTAGGATTATTTTGTCGCGTTTGACACAAATCCGGGAGACGAGGTGCCTTTTTGTGTTTTTTGTAGACAAAATTTCCACTAAATGACCTCCCCGATACAGTATGAGCGTCCGACCCCTTGCTTCGCATAACAATACCTGGCGGCCATTGTTTTCTCATCAGATATGCTCAGAGTGCAAAAAGCGGTAGGCCGCAGTTGAACTTTTTTTAGCAAGGTTTCGGTGCACTTCAACTGCCTGTCTCGCACATTAAGTATACAAAAACAGAAAGAGAGTTCATTACTTGGGATGCTCATGCGACATTGCTTCAGCATTTTGGTGATTTCTGAAGCGAATGGTTAATTCCGGTGATTCACGATAGTTCAGGTTGAGATTCAGTTTATTTCATGTTAAAGTACGTGATGGGATTGGAGAAAAGCTGCAGCACTGCAGCTTGACAAAGCTCCTACTCCCGGTTACGTGGGCAACAGTTCATACATACAACAGCAGACAACTTCATCTACACCATTCGACTGCAGCATATAATACGTGCAGGTCACACGATCCAGATCTGTAAACATAACATAGCAGTGCAACACACAACGGAACAATCACAGTACTATGAAAAAGCGACACAACTGTATACACATATAACAATGCAAAACAGTATACTATACAAAATACAGTGCGGGGGCAGTGCAAGGAACAGAAGCACCAGTAAGGTGAACATCACATAAACCCTCCTGGCAGGTTCTTTGGGGGCTACATTTTCTATGTGGACACCATTTTTGCGTAGAGTGTTCAGTAATATCGGTGTTACTGAGCTTAACATCTTAGTCCCATAGTTAGTCCGGCTGGTGCGTACAAACCAGTGTTGGAGAGTTGTAATTCTGTACACAGAATTATTTGGGTTCAAGTTGGCGAAATAACTGATGTATTGATTTTATGGAGACGCTTGTTCATTAATGCTTTATAGAGGCGATAATCGAACAGCTTTTGTACCTTCATCAATACACATTGTTTCAGTAAGGGACCAACTGTGTGGTCAATTGGGGTATTGGTTAGTACTTTGATGACTTCATTCTGTAGACGTCGTTTGTTTTTTGCCTAGACGTCCCCCTTGGTTGCTGTCGCCGTAGGAGCATTGCCACGGAATCGCCGATTCAAGCGACCGGGTGCACCACGCTATCGGGGCTCACGTCGGCCGGAAGTCAACCAGTCAGCGCAAGCCACCCGGAATTCAAGGCTTAAAAAGCATCGCCTGCTGATCTGCGGCTTCAGTCCGGTAGAGCACGACAACTGTGCTAAACGTCGTTTCTTTTCTCACCTAGGTAAGGCCTTGTGACTTATATTTGTCCTATTGGCCTGCGGCTCTCCCGAACTGCACTATTTGTTCACTATGTCGGACGGTGGGACTTGCCTTGCGTGTATGAAGCCTGTCGATCCAGACGGTCGGTGTCTTTTCTGAAACCCATGCGGGAATCACTACAATGTGGGTAAATGCTCTGGTGTGAGAAAGAAGGGCTAAAAAGGAATGTCAGCCGAAGTGCGTGGAACGTGGTCATGCCCAACTCGTACATCCCGTGAGCGTAAATCACATGTGTACAGATGGGCTGGCTCCTGATCTCTCGCTAGCTCGGCCGGCAGTGATGAAAACTTTTTTTCTGACGGGATGGCAAAACTAGATATGTTTCTTCAGCGATTGAAAGCACTGGAAAGAAACCAGGAAGATTAACTAGCAAAACACCAAGCCATGAACGATGGCTTCGCTAAGCAGACAGAAACCCTCCAGAACATGAAAGCGAGCTTACAAGCGCTTTCGTCAAAACATGTCGGTATTGTTCGTTCGCTTGAAGGGCAGAAAGAGGAAGTAAAAGACATAACGAAGAAAACACATGACTATGAATGAAAGTTGCTGCCCAAAGCGCCCGAATATCCTTCCTTGAGAGTGAAGTGGGGCAAGAACAGTACTCCCGAGAGTATAATGAGGAGATTCATGGCATTAAAGAAACCAACGGTGATGACCTCTGAAGCATATTCTGGGATGGTTAGCTAATAGGCTGAAGCTGCCCGTTTGGAGTCCTGAAGAGGTATAGTCTGTTCAAAGGATTAAGGCCCGACTTAACGCTGTTGCGCATATTTTCGTTCGTTTAATCGCCGTCATCATCACCATCAGCCTATTCAGGTCCACTGCAAAACGAAGGCCTCTCCCATTGACCTCCAACCGCTCTTGTCCTGCGCCGCTCGAGTGCACAGTTAACCCCAGAAATTCCGTATTTCAGCCCTTCATCGTGTTATTGGCATTCCCTTCTTCTAAACCCACATTTTGGTATCCACACTGTTACAATAATTGTCCACCGGTTGTCGGTTCGTCTCACTGCACGGCCAGCCCAAGTCTATTTCTTTTTCTATTTTTGAACTATAATATCGTCAGCTCTAGTTTGTTCCCTGATCCAAGTAGCTCGTCTCTTGTCCCTGAGTGTTATTCCTAACATTATTCGTTCCATGGCCCGTTGATCCGACCTAAGTTTGCTGTCTAGTTGTTTAGTAAGGCGCCAAGTTTCAGCCCCTTATGTCATCACCCGCAGTATGCAGTGGTTGCAGATTTTTTTTTTTTTTTTGTGATGGAGCTAGCTTACTTTTTTATTATTTGGGAGTGCTTGCCGAATGCTCCCCATCCCGTACCTATTCTTCGCCGGGCTTTTTTCCCGGGGTTGGGGTCACCACTGACCATCCATCCGAGGTAGTTATATCCTGTTGCTTCTTCTAGCGTTTCCTTTTTTAAGCCGAAGATGTTCTTGGTATGCTTATTCCTCATTACATTACATTTATTCATATTTTTTTCAGCCACACGGCCGTGCCTTCTGATTGTATATAGTTTCTGAAACACTGCTCGCATTTGTTCTGCATTCTCACTCAGCAAGACTATGTCGTCAGGCTCAAGTATTCTTCGTTTATCCTTAATCCTATGTTTTCCCTGTCTACCTTTCAAAGCACCCACTTCAGACATGCTGCGAATATTTTTAGAGATATGGTACATCCCTGTCTTACTACTTTCCGGGTCGGGAATTTAACGCTTTGCTTGTGGAGGGCTACCGTGCCCATGCCTTCTTTATATTTGCCTTCTAGAAATCTTATGTAGGTCTTCTCTATTGTTTGGTGGTCTTGTAGTGCTTCTAACATGGGTGCGGTGAGTACGGAATCAAACGCTTTGTCATAGTCTATAGATGCCATGTAAATGGGTTTGCTGTATTGTGCGGATGTTTCTATCACTTTATTGACAACATGACTGTGATCCATATTTGGGTACCCTTTTCTAAACCCAGCCCACTCTCTGGGTTGATACGAATCCAGGCTGCCACTTATGCACCTAACTATAACTTTGACAGACAATTTGTAAACAACCGTTAGTAGGCTGATGGGTGTGCAATTGTTGAGGTCCTTTGGATCTCCCTTCTTACGGATCAGAATAATGTTCACGTTTTTCCCGGTGATGGGCACTTTTTGAGTCTTCTAGCATTGCGATTATAGTACAGCAAGCTTTTCCAGTACAATATCTCCTCCCTCCTTCAAAAGATGTATGATTATGTCGTCGTCACCTGCAGCGTTCCCTATTTCCATGACTTTAAGAGCGTTTCCAACTTCCTTTAGTTACTCGTGGGACACCACAAGCTGAGTTGTATTCTCATGAGTTTCCCCTGGTCTAACGTCGCTGGCATACAGCCTGGTGTAAATCGTTCTGCTACCTTAATTATCTCGTCAAAGCTATCCGTAATCTTTCCCTTCTCATACCTGAGTGCGTGCATCCTGTCTTTGCCGATGACCAGCTTTCTCAAAGTTGCCTTCAAACTTCCCCTATTTGCAGCGTTTCTTCGGTGACTGCCATGTTATATGCACGAATATTTTTTTGCTGTAGTTCTGTTAATCAGTTTTTACAGCTCGGCCAATTCGATTCGATTCACTGTAGATTGCACTTTCATGCTCTTACGTTTGGCCATTAATTCTTTCGTTTTCTCAGTAAGTTTTGCTGTTTGTTCTCTACATGATGCTTCTACCACAGCTGCTGCTGGCTCACTGATTGCTAATGTTAGGTTGTCATTTAGCCTGTCTACACTGACCTGGTTCTGCTCGTTCATGAGCGAGACTTTGTTTTGTACAGTTATTTTAGACTCCTGTGATCTGGCTCTGACTGATTCCATGCGGAGTTCTTAGTTTTCACAAGTTCTGTTCTTTCTCTTTTGAGATTCAGCCTTACCTTGCATCTAACGATCCTGTGATCGCTGCTGTGAATCCTGCTTAGCACCTCCACGTCATGCACGATACCCTGGTTGTAGAATGAAGTCAATGGCAGTTTTCGTTGTACCATCGGGACTTTTTCATGTTGATTGCCTATTCTTTCGTTTGTAGAAGAATGTGTTCATTAACCTCAGGTTATTTCGCTCTGCAAATCCAACCAGTGTATCTCTTCGACTGTTGCGATTGTCTATTCCGAAGTTTCCCACTGGCCTTTCTCCCACTTTCTTCTTACCAACCTTTGTATTAAAGTCTCCCATCACAATCGTGAACTCCGTTGTTTCCTTCATCATTGCTGATTCGACGTCCTCGTAGAAGATATTTACAGTTTCATCGAAATAGCTGGTTGTTGGCGCATAGGGCTGTACTATCCTGTATCGCTTGTTTTCTTTAATTGATCAAAAGAGCCGCAACTCTCTCCCCTATGCTGAAAAATGTCTCCATGTTTCCTGCTGTTTCTCTGTTGATTTAAAATCCCACCCCGCGTTCTTTCTTCTCTTGGCGTCCACTATAGCACAGAATATGCCGGCTAGTGTGCTCCATGAAGCCTTCTCCGGTCCTTCTAACTTCTCTTAACCCTACAATACCCCACTTAATGCCAGAGAGCTGCTCTAGTAGTACAGCTTAGCTTCCCTCGCTAGGCAGAGTACATGCGCTAAACATTGCCATGGTCAAGTTGCAATGGCGGCCTGTCCGGACCCTGAAATTCTTAGCACCCTCTGCTGTATCGCTGTTCTGACCACCACCGAGGACAGTTTGTCTACACATTCTGCGGACTGAGGACGGAGAGTTGAGTTGGTTAGTCATGGGAGGTGGCGGCCAACTACTACCCCAGGGTGGCCAGATCCTTATCTGGTGAGGGAGTGCTGTTTGTGTGCCCAAGTGTGGTTTGATCGTCCTAGTGAAACCCCTTAGTTATCTGGGATGATAGTTATTTCCCAATGAATTGGGCATAGAGAGCCAGATGAAACATAGAGAGAGAGCGAGATACATTTTCCGCCGACGACGTCATCGCTCATGCCTGTAGTGATACTGAGCCAGCATTTGTGAGTTTAGCTTTTACACGCGCGGTTGTGAAGGGGTAAGCGGACACACTCGGTTACTGATGAGATTGATTGACGTCTGGCTGTTGGAAAGGTAAGCTACTGCCATGCTCAAGTGTATAGCTACGGCAAAATGGCTAGTTGGAAGCTCAGCTGGCCAAAGAGAAGCTGGTCAAAAGAAGCTGAGTTTCTGAGCTGTTGCTCAGGTGGGATAGCTACCCAGTTCGCGTAGCACCACCGAAATTCGGGAATGCACCCCACCATCTCACCCCACCCCTCGCCTCTATCACTTTCTGGGAGCTGTGGCTGTCTACACCGCCGACAGCGAACATCCAGGCTACGTGAAAGCTCTGTGAACATGTGCACCGGATCGACACAAACATTCTCCAGCACTACATGGGCCCGGCAAATTGAAGAGTATAATCAGGACGTGGACCTTGGTTCTGGGGGCAATAAGGTTTGTTCTCTCTGTCTCTCGTTAACACGACGCTAATGAGGCATTAATGAGGTGGCTCACTCTCTTTAATGAGGCACCCGGTATATGACATGCTCTTAAAAGGCGGGTGCTACTAAAGGGCACGCTATTAATGCGGCATTCACTCCTGATATGAAGGAAATACGCTTTTTCTATATTTTCCCATGCACTGACGTGTTTACCCATGCAGAAACTATTATTTTTCTTCCAAGTGGACCATGAGCTCGTTCTCTGCACAATTTACCGGCTCGAGTTACTTAACGTGCAACAAGAACTTTCGACCTACTTCAAGCCCCCTAGCACCATTCGTAGCGTACTTCGTGGTTTGTATACTGACGTCACCAACGATAATATTACATTTCTACTGTCCGCTAACAGCCCGCAAATTCTCCAGAATTGAATGCTGGGACGCATGAGGGCCGCCCTTCCGATGTTTCAGGGACCCCAGATACCCTTCTAGGTCAAGGTGGAGTGTCTGCTTACTCGATGCTTCCTATATTGCCGAAATCCGCAGTTCTGCCGTATTTTCGGTGAAATTGGCCACCGACAAGATGTTTTCCCGCTCCCCGACAAAGCAAACTTCATCTTCTGTGGGACACCTGTTTCGTTTCCCGACCATAACTTTGTACCCCTGTGTAACCTATGTTCTCTAATATTACCGCCCACCTCCAAAAACAACAAGTTTCATTCACGCCTTCATACGCCTGTTCCACATTCCGTGCCAACTGCAACACCTCATCGAGAAATATCGAGCCTCAAAAGATCAAGACTCTTCGAGTACCGCCATCCTGATTGACCGCGAAATAGAGGAAGCCATGGTTAAAATCACTCTAACGCTCAACACTACCATCCAGCCTATTCTTTGCATATAAGGAAATAAAATGCAGGGTGCATATATTTTTTATTTACTCCGTGCATCTATGCCTTTGCAATGAAAAGGTTTTTCTCCACAGCAGTAGGTGTTTTTTTTCCTCCGCACTTTTTAGTTTTTAGCACAGAATACCTCCAGGATTTGTTGTTATCTTCTTTGCGCCGGTGAAAGTCTTCTAACGGATCTCCATGCTATAGCCCTCCCTCTGAACCACATCATATCACTACCTTCCACCATTAATACTCGGTAATTCCGTAGTAGGCTTTGTTTATTTTTTCTTGCTTTTCTTTCGCTCTCGTTCTTTATTTCGACGCTGTTATTGCTAAATATTTTGTCGTTTCTGCTCTACCGACGTACCACGCTCCACAGCGCTGCAGGTGTGTGCCCTGTAGAAGATTCAGCTGGAAAACAAGCAATCGTGTATCCTGCCTTCCACGTCGCAGATTAGTTGTTTTTATCAGCCGTTATCAGTTGTTTATTTATCAACCGAGCGGTTAGTTGCTCAGTGTACTACGCAGGATTTAGTTCTTTTTTAGGTGGGCGGGAGGGGGGGGGGGGTTAGAGTGAAAGGATAAAAAAGGCTTAGAAGCTGAAAAGAGAACAAAGGGCTCAACAAGCAACCATTTCCAAATTAATAAAAATACGGCTTCCGTGCACTCTATATAAAAATGCTACCAAAACAGTAGTAACGGGTTGTATTTACTAACTTCTTACGAGCTTTACTGCCCCCCGAAGAGCACGTATGTCCTGCCACTAAGTATGCAACCTAAATGCTATCGTTACGAGTCTATACCGTGCACTTAGTAACTGCTGTTTGTTTGGTACAAAGATTCACTGATAGTAACAAAACTACATTTCTTAATGAACATAGTAACTACAGAGACTATTCAATAACGGACTATATTCCCAGGATCAATCAGGTGATAGAGAAATGCGCGGAGTATACTCAACCCCTATATATAGCCTATATAGGTTAAGAGAAAGCATTTCACTCCGTCGAAACCTCAGCAGTCATTCAAGCATAGCGGAATCAGCGTGTATACGAGCGTTACATAAGAATATTAGAGGATATCAACAATGGGTCCAGTTATCATCGTACTACACAAGAAGAACAGTAAAATGCCTATTAGACAAGTAAAAGACAAGGACAAGGCGTCAGACAAGGATACACAATCTCTCCAGTGTTATTCACAGCATGTTTACAATACGCATTGATAACATCGGATTGGAAACTGGTGGGGGTAAGGATTTACGGAAAATACCTCAGTAGCTTCAGATTTGCTCATGACGTTGCCCTGCAAAGTAACTCAGGGGACGAATTTCAAAGCATGATTACCGCACTGGACAAGTAGAGTAGAATCGTGGGCCTTAAAATTATTATGCAGAAAACTAAAGTAATGCTTAGTAACCTCGGGAGAGCACAGCGGGTTGAGATAGGTTGCGAGGCAGTGGAAGTGGTAAGCGAATGTATCTACTGAGGCCAAGTTATGACCCCAGATCCCAACCACGAGGCAGAGGTAATTAGAAGGATAAGAATGGGATGGGATGCATTCGGCAGGCATTCTCAGATAATGAATGGCAGCCTACCGTTGTCCCTGAAGCAGAAAGTGCATGACAGCTGCATCTTCCCGGTAGTCACCTACGGGGCGGAAACTTGGAGGCTCACCTAAAAGGTTCAACCTAAATTGAGGACGACTCACCGAGCAATGGAACGAAAGATGATAGGGGTAACGTTAAGAGACAAGAAGAGAGCGGAGTGGGGCAGAGAACAAACGCGTGTTAAGTACATATTAGTGGAAATTAAGAAGAAAAATGGACGTGGGCAACGCATTTAATGCAAAGGCAAGATAACCTTTGGCCATTAACGGTAACAGAGCGGATCCCTAGAGAAGGAGAGCGTGGCAGGGGGTGACAGAAAGTTAGGTGGGCGGATGAGATTAAGAAGTTTGCGGGGATAAATTGGTCGCAGTTAGCACAGGACCGGAATAATTGGATATCGATGGGAGAGGCCTTCGCCCTACAGGGGGAGTAGATAGGCTGGTGATGATGAACTGCAGAACGTTTACTACTTCAAGTCACGATTAAAAAGCTCTTGCAAGTCCGCATGCTCGCTTGTATATGCTCACATTAAAATGCATAATTCTAAAGTTACCGCTAAAATATTTGATTTTTGTGACAAGCCCACTGACTATCAGAGGACTTTCCGCTGCTGGCTATAAAATCACGAAGAGCAGATGTATTTCTAAGGTGACTAAGTTAAACTCGCTCTACTCGTGCATCCCATTTGTTTTCTTTCTCAGTTTATTTTTGGTCTAATGCCTGTGCTAAACGGCTTCCGAAGGCCTTCCGAAGGCCATTGAACCAATTGTCTATCGAGTGCCCCTTGGTAAATACATAGGGACCTGTTGCGGGCGAGAGCCCAATTGTCAATTCAAAGTTACCGTGTAGCACAGGCATAAGGGAGATATGTGCGTGTTGAATGTGTCTATGTCATGCTGCGCGGTGAGATACACAGTGTGAGATATGTGCGAGATATATGGGCGGTACATTGTGAGCTACCGTCCAAGATGAAGGTTTAATATATCATGCATTATTTTCCTTTTACTTAATTTATTGTTCTCTTGTATGGGAAACAACATCAGGAACCAACGTGGACAAGTTAAGTGTACTGCAGAAAAGAGCTATCCGAAACATTGCTAACGTAGCATATGATGCGCATACGTACAAAATTTTTCCAGCCCTAATTTAATACCAATTCAGCATTTATATAAAACTAACCTCATCCCTACATGCAAACAATTTTTCTAATATAAAAATAAACCGTGTATAGGTCTATGTAACCTAAACAGACCAACTGTAGTACCGTATAAGTTAAGGGAATGAGACATGTGGTCCAACGTTTCTCTCGTACAAATTACGGATTTTCAAAATTGCTGTATCATGTGCTGTGTTTAATACATAAATTACACAGAAATGGCCTAGATTCAAGTATTGTCTCAAGGGAACAATTGAAATCGCATATGATTAAAAATGGAGGCCTTGCCTCTTACTGGTAAAAAGTAATCCTTTGTGTATTTGGCATTGGCTTGTATTATTGCGTTTCAAGTCTATATACCCGTAACTGGGACTGCGACCTAATTTGTATAATTTTAATAGCCCAATTTTCTCTGGTTGATATTTTGTTGCGTATTACTGTACATTATGCAGAATGTAAGTGCTTGTAGTTATGTCCTTAGTGTGCAAAGTATTGCATCGATGCAGCAAGCTACATGTATATTGCAATAGTATTATGCTTACGATCGTAATACTATTGCGTTCCGTACCGCTATTGTGTTAGCTATTGTGTGAATCAGATAGAATTTGTGCAGTAGTATCTGCTACGCTTTTGTTGTAATATTACTGCATCTTATGTATGTATGAAATAGTCCACACGCTGTATATTGAATGCACCTTTTGTCTAACACTGCAACCGTTGCCAAGACAAGCGACGAGGACCTCGTCGAGCTGATGCACTGAAGCTTTTTTTCTAGTTTTTTCCTTCTTTTATGAAAAAAGGCGAAATAAAAGGTTGATTGATTGATTGATTGTCACGCGTATATCTTTACTAGGCTGCGCATGGCCAGTTAGTAAAAGCACTATGCAACTAGTGGGTACTGTGACAAGTAGCTGGTCAGTGTTCGGTTAATAAGAGCCACCACCTTTCTTGTATGAGTGTGGGCACTCTCTAGATAATCCCTCATTGTTTTGTTTCTTTTATTCATGGCAATTGCGAAATGGCTGATTGTTGCGGGTAGAGCCGACATCAGCGCCACTAAGGTAAGGGGTACTTCGCGACAAACAAAAAAAATTGGCTTCGTATCTGCTCCTATCACTGCAATTGTCGTCTTCTGCCGCCCCTTCCACGTTACCGCCCCTCTGCTCTCCCCCGACCACCTCTAACGTTCACGTTCACGTAAAAATACCTTAACATAAATACCCGATAAAGTGGTGGGGAAACAGCCCCGCCGGTAGCGTAGTGGTTATCGCACCAGACCGGTATTCTGTAGGTCGTGGGTTCGGATCCCACCCGGCGGGCATTTTTTCACCACTTTCTTTCAGACTCAAAAAATTCTTCATTTCTTTCTATGACGTAACGCATTCCCCCCCTTTGCTTTCTGAGGTTTTCTTCACTGCCAACCCACGACCTCCAGTATACGCGTCTGGTGCGATGACCACTACTCTACCGGCAGGGCTGTTTACCCTCCACTTTCTCGGGTATTTATGTTAAGGTATTTTATTTCCTGCGCTTGTAGGTAGTAGCCAGCGCCACTCGGACTACTCGGGGTGCAGTGGAGCTTCTTTTTAATCCCTGGGCCGTGACTCGTGAGTCTACGACACGTCGAGAATGGTCGACCAGCGTTAAACCCTCGTAAGCTACCTACCTATGGCACTATGACTGCCAGAACAGAGACACTCGCTATGCATGTAGGGAATCCGAATGGGAAATGAGGGGCTGGTTGAATTAAGACAGAAATAAGGGTTGGCAGTCAACAATGCCAAGGAAAGCAAAGGGGAGAATGAGGTCGGTCATTTATTACCGTTGAAACAGATGCAGACTTTTAAAAGACAGAAAGAAAGTGGAGAAAAAATGCCGGCTGGGTGGGATTCAAACCCAGGACGTCCAGAAAACCCGTCTGGTGCGATGAACACTACGCTACCGGCAGGGCACTTTTCCCTCCACTTTCTCGGGTACTTCTGTTAGGGTAATTTGTTTCTGCGCTTGGGGGTGGTAGCCAGCGCCACTCGGACTACTCGGGGTGAAGGCGAGCTTCTTTTTACCCCCGGGCCGTGACTAGAGCGTCTGCGACATGTTGAGGGTGGTCGACCAGCGTTGAACCCTCTTAAGCTACCTATGGCACCAAGACTGCTAGAGCAGAGAGCCTCCATATGCATGTAAAGAATCAGAAGGGAAAATAATGGTCTCGTTGAATTAAGATAGAAATAAGAGTATGCAGTCAAGAAATCCAAAGAACGCAAAGCCTGTAAAGTCATTCAGTATCCTTGAAACAGTTGCAGATTTTTTTTGACAGAAAAAAAATGGGAGAAAATGTTGAGTTGTGTTCTGGTCTTGGCTGGGCTAGGGCTTTCCGGCGCGGCTTCGTTATCCTTGGCGGCTGCGTCCACGCCGATGCGATGCGATGCTGGGGCCAGGATGGGGATGACGAACCCGGACACTCTACCAAATGTAACGTGGCGGTAGAGGACACGAGCCATGTGCTATTGAAGTGATATGTTCACATGAAGCGAAGAACTATTTACATGCAGCCATAACTGAGCCCGGGCTGGCTGCGCCCCGCACCGTGCTTCTTCCTTGTCATTTGGGGGTGGGCCTTTGCGGCCGGGGGTTGTCCTGTCCTGTGACAATATATAGAATCCCACTTAGCTCAAAGTAGGGCTAACAAGTCTCCAAGAGAATTTCGTTGTTTATAGCACGCACCTCTCAATTTTTAACAAAAAAAGGTAGCTTAAATTTGCGCGTCTTGTAGTCGACCATACAAGGCTACAGAAACTTTTTCGATAGAGAATACGTGAGCAATAATCTGCCATTTAACTATGCTCGGGATATAATGGCTCAGTCTATTCAGTGCACGTAGTGAAACTGCAGCTTTTAATACAACATACAGGAACAGTAGCACGTCTATATTTTTCATTATATTTCCTATATGTAGTTTCGTAGAGGGGATGCGGGAAAAGTGGGTATTCGGGAATCAGTTCACGACTGTCGTTGCATGAAAGCAATGTTTATAGCTATTTTAACGCATCCCGTCCAAGCTGCTATTAAAGGGATAGCGGGGAGTGCAAGAGCTAATTACATACTCCTTTTAAAAAAAAAGCGATCGTACGTACTCTAACGGCAACTGGCACTTTTATTATTTCTGGCAAAAGCAGCCCACCGTAGCAAGACTCCGTTGTTAATGTTGCGCCCAATCAACCGCAGTCAGCTCTGGTTCAATGTCGAGCACTTAAAAAAATCCTTACCTGCGTGGTTCGTCTTCGCAGATCTTCATTTCACGTCCTGAGAAAATACGAATGTACTTGACGTTGATCACAATTTTCCATGTTCCTTGCTTGCTTTTGAATCGTGCGAATAAAGCGTAAAATAAACATCGAACGCGATACAGCTCAAGGGCGAGAGACACGTTTATTGAACGGCCCAGGTAAAAATTGTGCTGGTTTGTGAGGCGCTTTCTGGAGAAAATTGCATCTCCGGGTGAAAATAAGCGCTGCAAAGCAGGTGGGTGCGTGTTATCTCAGGGTTATATAAGTCGCCAAAGGCTCACGACATCGGATGGATAATCACCCGCGAACTAATCCTGCCGTGTAGAGAATATCGGATAAAGGAAGTGGAGTGTGAGAGAGGGGACGTAGTGGTGACAGCAGAAATTCAGCCGCGCAAGAACCGAACCAGTGAAAAATGAGCTTCGTGTACTCTTGTGCAGCTCTGAGGGGTTATCTAGGGATTACCTCTGCGAGGATACTGGTGCTAGTGCAGTGAAACAGTACTCTTTTTCTGCGTGCACAGAACTCTGGGAAGCATAGGTACATAAAGCTTCCTCGTCGGCTAGCGCAGTGGTGCCTAGGTGATCACGGTTAGGGGCGCTGCATTTTACACGTTGATTGTCAATTTTAAGGCGTGAAGCAGCGGCCAATAAGTAGTTAGGCAGCCATGGAAGGAGAATCCAACACGTGTCAGTGGTCCGGCTGTGGTGTGACCCGGATGTACTTCCTGCCGGAGGGCACGTTGTAGGAAGTGACGCCTTTGGGGAACAGCAGCGGTATCTCTTCGTCCTTCACCGACGGTATTACCATGCATGGTTCACCCGGCTGCAAGGTGTACAAAGGAGACGGGTAGGGGGCGGGGGCATGCGGTAGAGCAATTATCATGGCGTCCCTAGAAGTTTTCAAATATGGGGGCACACGTCTATAGAAAGGGCCCCGGGGGAGGGGGTTCAGGAGCAGAGTAGCCACTAAAGGTACACGAAAGTAAATATGGTGGGAAACTTCAAGTGTGGGCAGTTGCCCCCCCCCCCCCCCTTCCGTTCCACTCCGGACGCCCATGGCAACTCGAATAGATAAACCTGAAACACCAGAAGAGCTGCGACAACCGTCTGACTTTGAAACGAAACAAAGGGTAGAAAGAAAATGAAACAACGCTACCTATTCCAACAAGGACAATGCAGGTGTACAGCATCCTGTTATTATACTAATCTCCGAAAGTCGGGAGTTAAACCATGTCAAAAATAACTACAAATCGTTGAACGTATTGCCTGAGTACGTGAACGGTACTACACAGTGGTATACGCAGGATTTTCTCGAAGACTGACGTGCAAAAAGCGAGTCACGGAAGAGAAAAATGGTACACAGAAAGGAAACCATTTGAAAATTACAAATCAAAACTTGTGCACGATAGTCGTTTTGAGAGCCGACATAAATCAGCGTAAGCTTCATGTGTAGCTTTCACAGCGCAATAATTATCCTTTGTTATTATTAGATGGAATAGCGGTTACCCATAGCCCCTTTCGCCAAAGCCACAACTTCAGGTAAGAGGAGGGCAGCAGTGGCCTCTCTGCGTGCATCCCCTTGCGTTTGCGAGTTAGCTTTAGAGGGCGAAATATTGTTAAGGAGTAAGGTGCAGTCATTGCGCGAGAATGAAGTTCAACAAAGGGGGTGAATGTGTAGGCATCCATGGGAAAATCACCGATAATACTATACCGCTGAAGTTCAAGTGGAAATTGGGCACCAGTTTTGAACATTCATATTTACGAAGAGCGTGGGTTCAGGCTAATGCATATTTGGTACTGCATATTTGTAGCCATTTGTATTGTATCTACGGTTAGTATTCCGATTGTAAAGACCCGGATGGACAAGACGAATTTCAGTTGAAAGTTAGTTCTTATCATCGTAACCTGTCATGTCCATATTTTGTGAGCAGAAAATACAATTAAGTTCAAATTTAGGTGTTTTTGTGTACTTGTCGTGTTTACGATGAAATAACTTTTTTCCCCCACAAGCCATACAGTAACCACATTAAAATACTACTGCGGTAGTTTCCTACGTTATAAGGGGCCAGTGAAACGTAATTAAGGCCAAGCAGCACCACAAGGGAGGGCAGTTCTTTCCGCCGATACCACGCGTAAGGACACAGAGCTCAAGTTAGAGCGCCGCTTCCGCTTATTCCCTTTCCCGTTTTGATCAAGTGAATAAACACGCAACAGCGAACAGTGCCTTCTTCGGAAATGATTCCTTTATGTCACTTGAGGGTATGCCGCGACCCAGGCAACGCACGGCATCATTTTAATCTCTACGAACTCATTCGGCTGGATCTTCCTTTTCTAATCACGAGAGCATAACGTCTGTCGCTGAAAAAAGAATGCTTATAGAAAAGAAGCGGCCCATTTAATTAACAGGTAGGACATCGGGGATGTTCCCCTGAAATTACATTTGGGGTATTAGTTGTGGTATTGTTCGAGAGCTTGTCTTTAACTCTGTACTAAGTCCCTTTCGGCGACTGCTCAGGGGCTGCGGGTAAAGGTTTGAAAGGAGCCGAGCGGAGATAGAGAGTTCGGTAAATTAAACAAAGCCTGAATTAATGTGGGCCCAAATACCTCCTTACACTATAAAAATGCAGTTTATGCCACCGTTCGGGCATGCGCAAGTTCATACCCGGTATACATAATGAATAAAATACCAGCCGCATGCGTTGAAGTGCGCCGCCATCGGCATGTCAGCAAAATAATACAGACGGTTTTGTAATTTTTGTATGGGTGTGAACCCTCGCGCACAGATATCACGGCATTCCCGTCGAACAGAAATTGATTGATTGTAGGGTTTTAACGCGCCGACGCAACGCAGGCGATGAGGCGCGCCGTAGTGGAGGGCTCCGGATTGATTTTGACCACCTGGGGATCTTTAACGTGCGCCGAAATCTCGAACACACGGGCGTTTTTGCTTTTCGCCTCCATCAGAAAAGCGGCCGCCGCGGCCGGGGATCGAACCCGCGACCTCGTGCTCAGCAGCGCAACGCCTTAGCCACTGAGCCACCGCGGCGGGTCGAAACAGAAATGCTTTATACTGAAGCGTGAAGTGAACGAACGCCATTTTTCTCGGTAACGCATCGTTTCTGTTTGACGCAGTTCCCAGGTATCAACTTGGAGTTTGTCAGAACGAACGCGGTTACCGTGACTGGAGCGCGCCGTTTTACACTATAATTCCCCAGCGACGATCTCACGTGGCGCTGGTCTGTGACGCGGTAACGTCGTTGTTCAGACCACCCGCTACATAAATTTACCGGGACGTACAACAACGCTCCATGTCCGGCAACTGTGCGGGTATCCCAAGCGTTTCCAGGACCGACGGGTGGCCGGTTGATCCTCATAGATATCCGTGTTTGAGCGATAGCGGGACATGAGTTCGAATGACAGCGGTACCCACGGTCAAAAATCATAAATCGAAGGGGCACCCGCATTTTTGCGGCATGTCCACCTCAGCTATGTGCGCCTCTGTCACGCCTGCAAATAGGATGCGCCACACAATCCAGGACATCCCATTGAAAACTATTTTTTTCGCATTAGGGGCGTTTAATGCGCCAAAGCCACACGTGGGCTATGAGGTGTGCTGCGGGGAAGGTCCCGAATTAATTTATGCAACCCCCGGCGCTCCCACTATCTGTAACATGCGGCAAATTCCTGACACAAGGGCGCTTTCGTTTCGAAAATACACTTCATACAGAGACTTCGCGCCCAGCATCGCTAACTTACTCAACAAACCCAGTTTGCGCCATCGACTCAGTGGTTTATTAATGTTTTTATCATACGCATACTTTCCCGCCTTCCTTGTGTTCGCGGGTAAGGCTGTTTGTATGTTTTCGTATCCGTCTTTCCAAATACGCCCATTGCCTCGAAGGTGGTTGCTGAAATTAGTTGTTGCGGCTTCACATGCCTGTAAGTGTGATTCATGTGTTTCACCGTTCTACAGCCATTATATTTCTGGCATCCACAACATGACTTGCTTGTAATTAAACCGAAGCGACCTTTATTTCGTTCGTGTTTATTGAGCCGCAACGGCTCTTGAGATACTAATTGTTGTTGGTGAAGGGCTAGGTTTTCAGTGCTACAACTCCCATTAAGGATGAATGAAGAACACGCGAGAGAAAGGGATGAGGGTGAAGCCGAATGCGAAGCTTCTAGAGAGGCCACGGGGGCAGCTCCTCCAGCTATTACGGATGCAGGTGAATCCCACGAGCGAGCATTAGCGTGCTTGGTAGGGGGGTGACGCTGCTCGAGCTTAAGGCACATGCTCAGGAGCAACAGTAGGCAGCTACATCTGCAGATGGGACTTCCGGAAAGATACCAGAGCCCACACAATTAAGCTAATTATTTGACTGAATATGGCGTGCGACATACTGCATACCTACGTCCAGTGCCTTAAGTGCGTCGCAATTGCCTAGGAGTGGCCTTCGCAAAAGTGGGCACTGTCGTTAAATCTGCGCCTGGCTGGAGACTACTTGAATTTCGTATGTTGTAGGGCAGCTGCCAATGGCATAAACTACAGCAAGTTGAGACAGACGTTTCCGCTGCACTGAGGAAGTCTATCGCAGCTGATTCAGGGGAGCCAAACGTAGGAACTCGGAGACAGTAAGACAGTTTTCCGGTGGCCTGGTAGGTTATTTTGACCAAAGACAAGAGATGGTCATGACGGAGGTAGTACAAAGGATCTTATTTATTCCGCGCATTCAACTCCTTTGGCCTACTGGAATTACTGCTTCAAAAAGAGGCACATTCACACGGTTTCGAATACTCTGGAGAACATTACACAACGCGTTAATGTAAACGTGCTATTTTCGGCTCCTAGAAGCTATTAAAGCTTTGCAACAAAGTGAATAAGCGCCCCGTCAAGTCTGATAACTGTAGCATCAAACATTCGCACTCCGTTCGTGACTTGCTCGAATGAGTGGGTTATTCAATACCGTTAAACAAGTGCAAGAAAACGTGTATAGGAGAAACAGGAAGATATGCCAATGACAGATTGTGCGAGCATCGCAATAACGTGGAAAATGTGATTACGAAAATCTAGGTGCACATTCTAATGATTGTGTTTGCTACCGTCCCCTTAGAGAATGCTACATAATTTATGAAAGGAAGAATCAACTGACACGGGAGATCGTTGAAGAATACGAGATTTGTTATAACAGAGACGCATGTGTCAGCTACCCTTCTGTGCTGTTAACCAACAAAGAAGTTGCTTTTTCACCTGGTGATAACACGTGAACTCCAGTGACGGCTCGAAATGTATATTTAATTTTATCATCTCCACTCATATTTTTAAGGGAGGCTACCGGGACATCAAGAACCTGGCAGGGTAACATGGAGGGACAACTTGTCCACCACTTTGAAGGACACTTAGTGCAACACCATTAGCGGGTACTGATCCCTTGCTCCCCAATGCATGGCGACGGCCGGAGCGGACACCACGTACCAGTTCGACCCGATGGCGGAAGTAGAAAGTAGCTGCCCGTTCTTCAAAGATTGTGCGCCTATGGCCTATATAGGAAACCCCTTTATGAAGTCATTTCGGCAAAGTGGTCGGTATTGATTGCGTCATTGTTGTTGACGTCGGCTCGCAAGAATGCCATACTTATCGTTCGAGTCGGATAGCTGAGCAGGGGCACCAGATATTTCACAGAGCAACATTGGTCGATAGCAAGGAGCAGACAGCTAGGCGTGCTCCCGGAAACTACCCGTAGAAGCTACAACGCAACCGCTGCGCGTGTTTTCACAACCCGTCTTGTACGGAAGTGCAACCCGTGGTCATTTGCTACCGTTTCCACACTAAATGATCGGCGCACGTTAAACATGCCCAGGTGGTCAAAATTAATCCGGAGCCCTCCACCACGACGCGCCTCATCGCCTGCGTTGCGTCGGCGCGTTAATCCACGCAATCAATCACTAAATGATTGCACTCGAAAATTGCTTTAACGGCTTTAAAGCGATCGACAGTGAAGCGATCGACACCCAGCAGGTGTTAAATATACGCCGAGGAATGAGTGTATCTTCAGAAAATATCGCCTGGCATCAAGTTAGGATTCAAAGCAAGTGTTTTTTTCGACTGGCTTGCGTGACGCGATCTCAAAAATGAAAGCCGAAGGACTTTTCACAGCTTTTAAGAGAGTTTAGCGGACAATAGACGTATTGTTTTCCGATTTCTTTCTGGCCCGGGGTACAATATGACATCAAGAGCTCCTTAAAATATTGTGACACCTGCAAGTGAAAGTTGCGAGTACAAAGACGTGCGGCGACGTCATGCAGTTCCAAGCAAGGGGCTGTGTAAAGCCACTGCTTTACACACATACGATACTGAAGGCACAGTATTTTGCCAGGAGTTTCATCGCTTTTTCGACACTTGTCGAAGCAGTCCGCATGCAGCGGTACCACAGTTGCCTGCATTTCATCATGCATGTAGTCAGCTGCCTGCTGATTGCATCAACAAAGCGGGAACAAAATAAAAGGTCACGGACAAAATAGAACGCAAGTAGAAGAATAATAGCCAAACTGCTGCCACAGAAAAATATAGACGCGCCCTATGGAACAGTGGACTAATATAGCGTATTCTCTGAAAGGGCGAATGCCAGCGAGATTCAAATAATAATAATAACAACAGCAGCAGCAGCAACAACAACAACGACAAAAACAACACCACCACCACCAACAACAACAATAACCAATAAATAAATAAATAAATAAATAAATAAATAAATAAATAAAAATAAATAAATAAATCCATCAATCATTAATTGGTCGATCGATCGATCAGTTGTTTATTAGTGTGCCAAAGAACAGCTGGAGGGCCTTTGTGCTGGCGCACAAAAAAAAGAAAAACATGACGAAACTGGTGACTCAAGATGCGTTCATCTCACAAAAAGTAAAGAAAATATCATTGGTTACACTGAACGAAAATTACACTTTCCCTCATTACACATATATACATTACAGCCCCTCATTACACACACACACACATATATATATATATATATATATATATATATATATATATATATATATATATATATATATATATATATATATATGAAATGAGGGGCTCGTTGAAAATAAGACAGAAATAAGGGTTGGCAGTGAAGAAAACCTCGGTAAACAAAGGAGAGGATATGGTAGGTCATTCAAACCGATAAAGAATTTGGAAAGAAAGAAAGTGAAGAAAAATGCCCGCCAGGTGGGATCCGAACCCACGACCTCCAGAATACCGGTCTGGTGCAATAACCACTACGCTACCGGCGGGGCTATTTTTCCCATTCGCTTTCTGGGGTATTTATGTCAATGTAATTTTTTCCTGTGCTTGGGGGTGGTAGCCAGCGCCGCTCCGACTTCTCGGGGTGAAGTTGACCTTCTTTTTAACCCCCGGACCGTGACTAGAGTGTCTACGACATGTCGAGAGTGGTCGACGAGCGTTGAACCCTCTTAAGCTCCCTATGGCACCAAGACTGCCAGAACAGAGGCCCTCGCTATGCATGTAGCGAATCACAATAGGAAATGAGGGGCTCGTTGAAAATAAGACAGAAATAAGGGTTCGCAGTCAAGAAAACCTCGGAAAACAAAGGGTGAGGATATGGTAGGTCATTCAAAGAGATAAAGAATTAGATAAAGAAGAAAGATAAAGTGAAGACCCTTCACCCCGAGAAGTCGGAGTGGCGCTGGCTACCACCCCCAAGCACAGGAAAAAATTACATTGACATAAACACCCCAGAAAGTGAAGGGGAAAAATAGCCGCGCCCGTAGCGTAGTGGTTATCGCACCAGACCGGTATTCTGGAGGTCGTGGGTTCGGATCCCACCTGGCGGGCATTTTTCCTTCACTTTCTTTTTTTCCAAATTCTTTATCTGTTTGAATGACCTAACATATCCTCCCCTTTGTTTTCCGAGGTTTTCTCTTCGGACTGCCATCGGTGCTTCCTCTTCATCTGGACATTACCATCATCATTAGCCAACGTCCTCTAGCACTTCGTCCTTATCTCTTTAAATACTCATCATCATGGTGTGTACTCGCTCGTTCCTCGCTCGAGCCTCCGAGTAAACGGTCGCCCCGAACATCGATCTGTCGAGTGAAACTCGTCCTCTCAGTATACATATATATATATATATATATAAAGAAAGAAATAAGAATTGGCAGTCAAGAAGACCTCGGAAAGCAAAGGGGAGGATGTAGTAGCTCAAGATAAAGAATTTGGAAAATAAGAAAGTGGAGAAAAAATGCCCGCCAGGTGGGATCCGGTCGGATCCCACCTGGCGGGCATCTCTCTGTTCTGCTACATGCATTACGAGGCACTGGCTCCAGCAGTTCGGATATGCCAATTGCTAACCCCGACCTCCGACCATGTTCTACGTGGCGGCCGCTGGGAAAGAAGACGTTCTACGTCTCCCGCGGTAGTCGAGGGGCGGCGCTAGTTGACCGGCCTCAGAGCTCTTGTAAATATAAACCCCGCTTTAAAAGTCGAGAGAGAAGCCGTTGTGGGGATAGCGTAATGGCCAACGCACCGCACCGGTTATGCGGAGATGTGGGTTCGAGTCCCGCTCCCGGAAAAACGGCGGATTTTTTCTCGACTTATATTTTCGCTTATTTATCAATGAATCAAAGAAACGTGACAAGCACACGTCATTCGGCCCTATTAAATATTTCGAAAAAAGCCGAATAGCACTGGCAATGACGACTGCAACCTTGATATGTATATATATATATATATATATATATATATATATATATATATATATATATATATATATATATATATATATATATATATAGATATATATCTTTTTCACCTTTTCTGACCCCCGCCGCGGTGGCTCAGTGGCTAAGGCGTTTTGCTGCTGAGCACGAGGTCGCGGGTTCGATTCCCGGCCGCGGCGGCCGCTTTTCTGATGGAGGCGAAAAGCACAAACGCCCGTGTGTGCGAGATTTCGCCGCACGTTAAAGATCCCCAGGTGGTCAAAATTAATCCGGAGCCCTCCACTACGGCGCGCCTCATCGCCTGCGTTGCGTCGGCGCGTTAAACCCTACAATCAATCAAATCATCACCTTTTATGACACCTTTTCTGACGAAGGCTGGTCCCTCGGCCGAAACGTTAATACTATTCCTCTTTGGACGTGTGTCTTTCTTTTACTTGATATTTGCCGGTGTCCAAGAAACATTGATGTATTTATTCTTGCATTGCATATATATAGATATATATATATATATATATATATATATATATAGATATATATATATATATATATATATATATATATATATATATATATATATATATATATATATATATATATATATATATATATATATATATATATATATATATATATATATATATATATATATATATATATATATATATATATATATATATATATATATATATATATATGGACAAATTGTAGTATGCACCGATACGGCCATAAGGCATTGCACGCAAAAGTTCATTTCATTTATTCCGCATACACAAACACTGGTTACCAAGATTGTATTGAGCTGAGATGATCATTTTTCTAGAGGAAAATATAAATTTTTAGTGCGTTCGCCTTTTCGCAATCATCTGCACCACCATTTCTTCCGAATGAGAACCCACTTATCGGCTTTTACGCAATATGTATTAGTCGGCCTACCATTTGAGATAAAAAAGCGAAGTTCCTCGAAAGCAGGGGCAGACAGTGCAGCATACCTTTCGATGAGGAAAGCTACTGTTTGAGACTTCAAAGTTAGAAAACCCGAACGTTACATTGTAAATAGGCTGATTATGATGATGATGATGATGATGTTCTACATGGCTTACCATCCAATTGGCCGGTGTGGCGACCTTTTTTTCTTGTGTGAGCTTCAAGGAAGCCACTGCTCGAAGTAGTTCTCTGCAAAAACAAAACGAAACGACGACCATTTAAACGCGCAAAGAAGGGTTTGTGATCAGGTAGGGTGGCATTCCATAACCACGTTCATTTGCGGACAAACACAAAAAAGAAGAACGGAGATTCAGACAAGTACTCCAGCGTTGTCCCTCTCGGCATTCGTCCGTGTACGCTTTTTTTTTCGTGCGCCAGGGATAGTAGTTTTAGACGAACAAGCATATTTCGTCATACCCTGACACCTTTATTTCTGGCGTTTTAGACCTAAATTTCTAAGGACAAACAAAGTTCAAGCTCTGAAGAAAAATGACAAACGGTTTCTTTGTGCCATCTGCAAGAAATGTCGTACAAAAGCCGCACACATTCCTGCTTAGAACGTTGTCAATAAACAACCGCGGGTATGTGCCTCTGAGTGTTTGTAATGCTTTGCTGGCTTCAGGGTATGCATACAAGATTGAACTTTTTGCTGACGGAAATAATTTAGTTGTTAGGCGTTTTTAAAACCGTCATTCAATATACGTTTGTGGGTAGGAGACACTGTCAGCGACCCGACCACGAGGGTCATTCGAGCAGCAGAGGATGTACGCTTGTGTGTCTGGACATAAAACTGTCATCATTATCGTCTTTGTGTCTTTTTTCTTCTGGCCGTAACTATAACTAGCGGCCTAGGCCATCGGCATTGCTAGGCTTACGTGAAAGCTTAACGTTTGGCAGCCCTAACTTCGAGCATACCGACATGTCAAGAGACGTAAAACCCGTTGTTCGTCAAGCTGAGCACATCGTGTGATGACTTTAGACCTCTTAATCGTGACGTTGCGCCTTTACGACATGCCTTTACGACTTTACATTATGGGGAGGGGAACAACGCGGAATGCTTCAGGACGACGCGTTACCCATCGTTCCCCGCCCCCATCGTCCTTACCCCTTCCTCCTGTGTCACAAGAGGTTCGACTGGCCACTTAGAAACGGTGACGGCCTTGTTAAGGCTTCATCCCGAATGCGGTAAAGCTACAGAGGTACGGGAAAAAGTAAGTTCTTTCGTGCTTAAAAGCGCGGCGGCAAACGGGTCAGAAGCCCCGCAGGTGCTGGCCTCTTGCATGTAGTTAGGTCGCTCGCATCAAAATTGCGAACCTGTCCTGTGGCGTCATGTACAATAACATCTCAGCTGCAGTGGGATTTTGTTCCCCAGAGGGTCAAAAATGCACAAGCAGAGCCGAACGCGTCCTCGCTCACACGTTGTGTCATCTCCTTGCCTGCACGGAGCTCCAGCAGTTTCAAAGATACTCGCCCATGGGCCTGCGTGGTAACGCCGTTTGCCTTTGTGGGGATTTCAGGAAGCCCTTCACGGCTGTGAACACTTGGGTGCTACCGGTGAGCCTTTTGTTGCCCGGGTGTGCTCTACTACCTCCCCATTTGTTCACTTTCAGAAGACCAGAGAAAAAGAAGAGCAGCTGGGCCGCCCTTTCCTCCATGGGGCGCCCCTCTGAGGAAGGTCACATGACCTAGCACCTGCTGGCGCGGCTGCCAGAGCTACTTCCGAAGCGAGATGTGAAAAGCACGCGGCGAGCTTTCGGTTAATCGATTTGCGATCACGGTGAGTGACCTTACAACGGCGTTGTAAAAAATGCTGAGTGGCAGCGCCTGTGGCCTTAGGTCGATTGCTCTGTGCCCCTGGTGTGCAGATGGCGATGTCACAAGATCTACTGCCGCGTGAATGTCAAATTCTGCTATTCTGAACCCGTTCGGTCCTAAGTACGTCGGTGACGTGACAGAACGGCGGTGCCATGATCGACATAGCGGTAATGTGATTCACTTTCGTTGTCGGCATTCGTGCACAGCAAGTGCGAAAAATACGATTAGAGTCGTTTGTTCTCGATCACTGCCATGCTCTCGATCACAACACGGCAGTAATCGAGAAAACGCTAGACACAGAGAAAGCTTCAAGGCAACAAAGAGTAAGCTGGCTTTGGCAGAGGAACAATGCACGCAATTAGAGATGAACATGGTGACATTACGCGCAATGTGAACGAAATAAAAAAAAGTAGCAGAATGATTCTGCACAAGACTACACGGCAGCGACGTTGGACCAGAGAAAACTGAACCCACAAGCTTAACTTGCGATGTCAGTAACTAAAGAGGAAGTATAAAAGGCGCGCAAAGGTATGAAAAGAGGAAAAGCTGCAGGCGGGGGTGGCATCACCCTTGGCCTTCTAAAAGAGGGTGGATGTATTGTACTGGAAAAGCTTGCTAAACTATTCCGAGAATGCTTAAGAGAGAGAGAGAGAAAAATATTTATTGAAAAAGGAGAAGAGGTCGGCCTGAGAAATTGATCTTGGGCCTGCTACTTCCCTCTGGGGGGAGTGTACTGGGGACAGAAAGAGAAAGGAATGAATATGGAAGGTATGGGGAATGACAATGAAAGCGACAAATGAACTACGTACAAGCAGTAAACCAATAAACGTCTCACGTACAACGGGGCGCTGAATCAGATGACTACAGTTCACTTTTAAGCACATGACTATCATCCATGAAAAAAAAAAGGAACTGCTCAGACATTATTTCGCAGTCTGTTCAATTTTGTCGCAACGTAGAGGCGAGAATCCAAAGAGCAGTCACCAAGAAATGTAAGCAGGGCTTTAACGGCTAGGCTTTGCTTCCTGTTGTCAGCCCACGTGCCCAAAATCTTTTGTTCGGACAGAGGGCGAGTGTCCAAGCGTAGTAAAGCTGTCTCAAGGTTCATTCGCTCACTCGAGTACTTTGGACAAGCACTAAGCAAATGTTGGATAGTCTCAGGACAACCGCACAGAAGGCAGTCTGGGCTGTCCTATCGCCCGATTGTGTGAAGATACTTCCGAGTCAATGCTACTCCAAGACACAGCCTGTGTAGCAATGTCTCTTGACTTCGGCGAAGACGAGGAGCATGACTGACCCAGAACGTCCGCTCTGGATCGAGCTTGCGCTTCCCGTAAACCGACCAGTTCTTAAGGACTTTAAAATTACCAATAGCCTGGAAACGTCCACAATAGTTCTGATTCACAAGAAAGGAGATTACAGAGATCTTAAAAATTAGACTCATCTGCCTAGTGTCAGTTGTTTAGAAGCTGTTTACCAAGGTAATAGTCAAACGCATATGCGACTGCTTGGATTTTCAACAACCGAAAGAAAAGGCTGTGTTTAGAAAAGGCTACTCTACCATGGATCACATCTCGGCCATCAATCAAGTAATAGAAAAATCTGCAGAGGACAATAAACTTATTCGCATGACATTATATACTATAAAAAAAGCTTGATTCAATAAATACCGGAGCAGTGTTTGAATGGTTAAAGAAAAAAGGAATAGAAGATACCCATATGGGACTCCTAGACGACATATTTGTGGAATGTATGGGATGGATAACCCTCCACAAGCAAAGCGAAAAGCTCCCGACCCAAAAGAGAGTGCGGTAGGAAGATATCATGTCACCAAACTTCTTCACAGCATGTCTGGAGGGGGTATTCAGGAAGCTTGACTGGGAAAACGCAGGTTTACCAATAAACGGGGAATACTTGAGTCATTGGAGATTTGAAGACAGCATAGTGTTGCTTAGTGAATCGGCAGAACAACTGCATAAAGTGATTCAAGATCTAAAATCAGAAAGCTTCGCAGTGGGGCTAAAAATGAATATGAATACATCCAATGTAATGAGAAATAAACATGCTGAATGTGCCCTCTTCAGCAAAGGTAACAAAACAGTATAGCAAGTAGAAGAATACAGCTACCGTGTACCGGTGGTCAGTGCTGATCCCAACCACAAGAAAAACATCCTGCGCGGAATAGGAATGGCTTAGGGTGCACTCCGCAAACACTCTCACGTAATGAAAAGTAAGGTACCTATTTCCCTAAAAAGAAAATTATTCAACCAATGCGTCCTACCGGGGATGACATACGGAGCGGAAATTTGCCGCCTTACTAAACAACAGGAAAGAAAACTCAGGTTCGCACACTGAGCCATGTAGCGATAATGATGGGCGTAACACTGAGGGGCAGGAAACGAGAATCCCGGATGAAGGAGCCAACTCGAGTAGAAGGTAATTGATTGATTGATTGTGGGGTTTAACGCGCCGACGCAACGCAGGCGATGAGGCGCGCCGTAGTGGAGGGCTCCGGATTAATTTTGACCACCTGGGGATCTTTATCGTGCGCCGAAATCTCGTACACACGGGCGTTTTTGCTTTTCGCCTCCATCAGAAAAGCGGCCGCCGCGGCCGGGAAACGAACCCGCGACCTCGTGCTCGAGTAGAAGGTACCATAGTTGGAATTAAGGAGAAGAGGTGCACTTGGGCTGGCCATGTATTGAGATGAAGTGACAACCGGTGGACCCCCAGGGTAACAGAGTGGATACCGATTATACGGGTCTCCAAGAAGGGGAAGGCCATTAACACGATGGAGGGACGAAATAAGGAAATCCGGAGGCAAAGAATGTAGTCGGGCAGCGCAGGACAGGAGCGGGTGGAGGTCAATAGGAGAGGCCTTCGTCCTGCAGTGGAATTAAATAGGCTGATGATGATTATGATGACGATGATGATGTTCGTTGAGACACAACGGCAAATTATGTGCTATCAGCGAGCCACACGTACCTAAACAGTTGCGTACTTATACTCACGAATCACTGCCACAACAGTACTGTTGCATCACTACCTTATCAACGGTCCCTCAGTAAGGCGTATTAACGTGAAGCCTTCTTAGGGCTGCTCGTCCTGCACTTGCGTGATACGCGGCACGCAGCACGCAGCGGGTCCTACGTTTTAATCTCTCTATAATTGCATCTATTGGCTTCTGGGCATTGAACACAACTTATTGGAACGAGCAGGATGATTTATATTTTTGTAGTGTTGACCTAGGCGCTGCCCACACGCATTCGCTAAACTAAACATGGTAGCGTTCAGTGAGCGATTTAGTATACACTATTAAATAAGTGCACTTTCCTCTGAAACGCTCTGAAATGGGTGTGGAAACACACAAGGGTGTTATGTATATTGGCGAAACTATCTGTGTCGCGTCGTGGATGTCGTCTGTATATAGATGTGTATAGTTCTCTTGTTTTTTTTTTTAACTTTATTCCACTGCTGTAAGGACCGCTGCTGTCTCAATGTACTTAATCTAACCCCTTGTGGTTCCTTAGGGCAAGTATTGTACCTTTTGTATACTCCAATGCCTGGAGTAGACAGCTCCTGTTTGGGTTGGAGCTAAACTCTCCAATAAATAATTATTTCTCTCTCTAGTATACTGTTTAGCTAATTACCCAAACCAAAATCTCTTTGGATGATAGTTTTGTCATAGATGGTAAATGGGTTTATAAAATGAATTTCACTGGGGTTGGTTTCGCACTTGCTAAGGCTGCTGGAACAGGTTCGTGGAGCAAGGGCTTCATAATATTTTTATTATTTCCGCCCCTCTAATTACCTGTGATACAGACGGATATAAACGTTCCCATGGTAATAAAGTGGCCTGGATTGTCCCGCACCCTACATGATGGGGAATGACTGCGCAGCTTGCTTCGATGGAATGGAAAGGCACTGAATAAGCAAGTGGTATACCGAAGCAGAGAACTTTAGTTTGAGTAATGAATAGTTCAAGACACATTTGCTATCGTGATTGGTACGTGTTACATAGGTTTCTATTATCTTACACAAGGAGCTACGGCAGTTAATTAGCCCGACATTTACTCGGTTTCTAAAACTGAAAATCATGCCATTTTGAATCGCAGCGAAAAACCGAAACAACACTAAAAAACCCTTTACTTTGCAGAATTTTACATGCCTGTCCATAGTTTCTTTACACGTAGGTATGCGTGAATTGTTCTCTGTATTACTCTCCTTCTTATGACATTATGTAGTACCCCGCAAGGGGGCCTTAAGGGTAAAATAAATGATGATGATAATGATGAATGAAACAGCTGTTAATACTTAGTTTAAAAAATGAAACCCAGTTACACCCAATGTGAAATCTCCTGGAAAGCAGGAGCTGTGGTTCCCTTGTGTCGGCTGAAACGTCAACGGACGTTCCGTATGACGAAGCACCGACGCCGCGCTATCTTCGCGGTTCGCGCAAAGTATAATCGGTAGCCAAACGTCAGCGGCGGGAGGCGCCCCGCCTCCCTTCCCCAGCGGTAGGGCGAGTAACTCGCTCCTGCTAGAGTTCCAGTATATGCTCCCTACGGGAGCATATATATATCCTGTATATGGATCCTGTATATGCTCCCGTCCTGTATATGCTCCCGTAGGGAGCATATACAGGAACTCTAGCTCCTGCGAGACCACTGCGCCCTCTCGGTTTCTGCGGCTTCTGGAAAGACGCTAGCGGTTATGACAACCTGCTTCCACCCATGCGTGACGCACCCCCTTCAGCAGCCTTACGAAAAGGCATGACCAACAACAGTCTGCTGTCAAAACTGTAAGGCTGAGCTTAGCCCGCCGTTCACGCTGGCTTAGCAAGCTGGCTGTAGTCGGGTACTGCACAGCCATTTTGGACTGTCCGCGTGCTGTGCCCGCGAGTGCCAAATACGCCACTTCTATTGGTGTTACGCATCCCAGTCGAGGTCCCAGTGCAAAAGAATGCCGTGCGACTAAGAAAGTGCGTTGCGGGAAGCATTATTATGTAGGATTGTCAGGCCTCTAAATCGGGGTCACGCTGGCAGAGAATGCCGTGCGAGCAAGAAAACTTGTTTCTATAGGTGGTACCCACGATAGTCGTAAGCGGTGCTGTTGGCAGGAGCGTTTGAAGCGCTCCGTTTGCTCCAGTGCATACCAAAGCGGCACTTTTACCGCTAAGGGGGAACAACTCGCAATCATCTTATTTTCTGGAGCCTCCTACTGTGGTGCGCGTGATACGTGAGGCATTTTGTCACTGAAATTAGCGCAACATTTCAATTTAACTGCGGAGAAAGCAAATACCCTTTGCTCTCACAGCCATTTCAATTTATTTTGTACAGACTTTCTTTTTTTTTTTTTAAGTTGGTTCAATACGCACGGAGACTACTAGTGCTAGAACTCGTTTCCAAATGGCAATTATATTTTTGAAATACGGCCTGCGCTAGTAAGGCAACGTTATCACAATTGTAGTTTGTCTTTGGAGGCGATTAAATTGCTCGTTCGTATTGATCAGCGCCTAGCGAGTACAGGGGACAACAAGAATGGGAAGCGATACTGGCCCTCGCGCTGAATTTAAAGGATAATTGGGCTGATGATGGGACCCTGGTAGCTTTTTGTCGGGTTCGCAAAGAGATGGCGGGAATTCGCATGAATTCCTTTAGAAATCAGCAAATTTTTTGCCCAGCGTACTTTTTTTTCGGCGAGGGTTTCTTCTGGATTCTGAGACACGCTCATCAAGCATGACTGACGAAGTAGGAAATTCAGGAAATTCAGAACAAAATATTCGAGGTAAGAGCTTTCAGAGAGAATGACGGATTCGACAAATGAAGCGAAACACCCCGGATTCATGTGAGCCTCAAATATAGAAGAAAATGCACAGGGGCCAACACGTTCAGTTTTCCCTATGACCTTCCTAAAAATTTCACGTAAATATTAAATCTTGATGTCTTATTTTGAAGGTATTGCTTGCATAGCAAACCTAGTCAGACTCAAAACAGGACGACTTACGGAAAGTTGCGTCCAGAGGTCGCTGGGTACAGCATGGAGAGCTTCAATTTCTTGTCAGGTCCGATGATAAACACCTTTGAAAGAGAAGACAATTATAAATGCGCACTGCAGAGCAGCACCAGAGGCTAGAGTTTTTCGCGGAACATTTGAAAAGATCGCTGCGTGTGTGGCGGTAGCTTTGAAGCTTTCGGGATTGAAGGGAAAATTTTCCGATTCTGGCCAAGAAATGAAAGCACAACAATGACCACGAAAGAAACAGAAAAAAGCTATCACGTTGCCTTAGTATGAGCTTTGCCTGATAGATTCGAAACGGTACTATTACGTTAGTTCAGAGTGAGCTGATTTGATTAATGTCAAAGTGTACCTTCTCACTTGGTTTAATTTTTTAAATCAGCCCTAAAGAGGTATGCCATCTTACAGGTATCGTGGCTGTTTATAAGCAGACATTATATTGGGACGAGGGAAGGCCTTCGAGGCTACGATAACTCCTGCCGCAAACACATACAAAACGTCTGCAAAGGCCCCAGAAACCGCAATACTTGCATAATAGCAGTAAGACACTCATCGAAGTATTTCCCTGCGGCCCCTTCAGGCTCGTCAGAGCTAACAAAAAGTACTCCATTAAAGGGACACTGAAGTAATTTTAAACATGGCGAGATTACTAGCGCAAATTGTAGCCTGGAGTCTCTAGGCCATGTTTCGACCACTCTCGCTGCGTTTACGCGACTTTATTCAGTAAAAAAATCAGTTCAAAAACGGTGTCCTCCTCCCTGCATCCTCTTTGCCGATTTCGATGATTTCGCATCACGCCGAAAAATGACGGCTTGGATTGACGGCGCTACTGGCGGTCTCACCGACCGCCCGACAGAATCAGTCGGCCCAGCGTTTAGTCGGCCGGCCACCGGCGGGTCGTCGCACTTCGTTCGCTCAGCTGAAACTAAGCCACGATATGATTTCCCCTTGGAGGAATATGCTTTTGTTTAGTTTGTAGAATGTATGAAGCTCTAAGTCCAAGTAGCTCCAAACAAGCGCACATGCCACGCTTCGCTAACTGGTACGCTAGTAGAAAAATCTAAGGCCAATTGAAGGTGGGAGAGGAGTCTTCGAAACCAATATAAGTACTAAAGAAATAAAATCAACGAAACTTTTACCATAAAGCGTAAAACCAGGGTGCAGGAAGCACTCTTTTACGCTGGGTGAACAATCACAGCGGTCAGCAGCACCAACATTAATCTGCGAGCGCTTTTTCGTGTAAGGAATGCCGTCGCTAGACATGAAACAAGAAATAGTCATCTAAGCTGCTTGACATGCTAAAAAATATGAACTGGGTGTACATTATATGCTTTATATTTCCGAACCTGGCAGCGCTGGATCATGGCCGATGGGTCTGAAGCCTGACACAGGGGTCTGACACTGACACGAGGGGTCTGACACTGACGCGCTGGCGATTTCTCATTGGCGTGGTGTTGCCATTAGCCCCGACTGCTTACAAGCACAGCCCCGAATCAGCCGACCGTTGGCCTTGTGCGAACACGACTCTTACGATACAGGCCCGAGCAAGGCAAGCTCCAGAGGTAAGGGAAAAGCGCATCGCATTTGAGCATTTGCGGTGATGCGGAGGGCGTTCATTCACTGCGTACACCTCGGCTATGACTGCTACGATTCCACGCCGTCCTGGTAGGCTTATCTGAGGCATTTTACAGCCGTCAACATGGCAGAAGTGCGGTATGGCGATTACTGAGATATCGAGAATATCAACTCATTTGAATTCTAATAGTGCACATTGTCCAACCACGTAGCACCTTTTATTGACGTCACTGCTGTTATTTGGTGTGGCTGCCGCAAACCACGCAGGGTAACTTTCCTTCTTTCGGGCTTTATAAAATAAATACCGCCTGATCACCCGGATAAATAATGAAAAGTGTGTTTAATTGAGCCAGGCAGTGCAAGCAAAAACAGGAGCTTGACAAATTCACTTCAGTGTCCCTTTAAGTCTCGTATGCACACCCTAGGACCATATGCACCGCTTTGTTTACTGACGCCATTCTTGTAACGTCAGCTACGAGAGCACCCCTCGTGGACTGCTCAAGTAGAGTCGCGAAGCTACCCATGGTAAGCATCCTTTTCTTCGGGCAGTTGCAGCCACTAGGCGGCCAGGCACTGAACTTGGGGGGTATACGGGCGCTACGCACCGCCCTGCAGGTGAGCGGTATCCCCTCGCTGTCCTTGTCGATGGGGTCCAGCATCCCCAGCTGCACGGCCAGGTCGCGCGTCTCGTCCGAGATGATCGGAAACGGCAAGTCCGTCATGCGCAGGTCGTTGAACGCGATGATGTCCTGCGCGTGGGAGCACGTTTCCTTCGTATCGCGGCGTGCAAAGCGGGTGTCCCAAGAATGTTGTGGTGTAAGGATGTGCGGCAGGTGGGTGCAGCCCGCTTGGAACCATTACTGGGAAGGGTAAATTGTCCTGGCCCATGGGCATCGTACAACCAGGATATCACGTTTCGGGTTTCTGGTGGAATAGGTACCATATGGTGGCCTGGATCGAGAATCACCCAACAGCTTCGTAATACTGTTGCGGCATTTGCCACCAAATGCATTGATATTTCGAGAAGGACAAAAGGCCTCATTGCAGTTTTTAAAGAGGAGGGCACATGAAATCAGGCTGTGGAATATAACAAGGCCTGTGTTTAACTGCTTATCGCTGTTTCAAGAATGGTTTTTTTTTTGACACCGAAGTTGAATTTTATAATTATTCCCGTCTTTCCGTACTCTTGCATGATTTCGCCAAATGTGTGACTGTAAGATGTATCGTTTTAAAATAAAGCAAAGAACGCCAACTTTAGTAAAATCATGCTACATAATAAAAAAAGGGAATAGGCATGCCACTCACCAGATACTTCCCTGCAGCGAACTTATGACGTATTATAAGGTGCTGTTCGCGATTTGCTCCGACCGACACAATTCAACGCATATTAAACCGAGATTATGTGCCTCGAGAACGAGCTGTTTGTGCTTGAATGGAGTGATACTTATTTTTCAAGCAGTACGTACGGTGGGGTAACGAATGACAGTTATATACGAACACCTAAACTTAGAAGCACTGCGTACGACGCTATGGTGGCCGACGCTGCATAACACAGCGGTCGGGCGTGTTTTGGCTTGTCTGACGCGACACGGGCCGAAGTTATACGGGCCAACTGGCATAAATGACACTGTCACTTACGTGACCCTGTATCTCGAGTCATGCCAAACATTTCGCGAAACGATTACTATCACCTGAAAAAGAAGTACGTCAGGCACAAGTCCGGTCAGAAACCAACCAATTTGGAACGACGGTCATTGAGTCCCGGTGCGAGCGCCCCCGCTTAGGGTGGTGTCAGTTCTTGAAAGGACAGGTTCCGCCAACGTGGCCTTGGCGGCAGTGTTGCCGTTATTCTGACACCTGCAACCGGTAACCATATGCTTGGGGCGTATGTCGTTGTTAGGTCTGTGCTCGTTCCCCTCTAGTATTTTGCGGTCATTCACGATGCCCGAGTGCTGCGTGCCGCAGTGCACAAATCACTCTAGGAATGGCGCGAAACTGTCCCTTTACAAACGACCCGAAAACGTGATGCTTCGGACAGTGATGAAAAAGCTTGAAAAGTGGCATGCGGCCCCCAAATCATGCATTGGAAGCGCAAGTAAACACTATTTTTTTTATAAAGCATGGTAACTTGAGTGGCAAACATTCAGCGTACCATGAATTCTTGGGAGTGAAGACAAACGTCAGGAGACGTACTGTGTGCGGCATTCGCGGGAACGACACCGTTAAAAGAAAGTGCGCCAGTTAAGCGGCTGGCGTAAACTATGTATGTGGAATGCCACCGCAGCCGTGTGCTCATGGAAGAGGTTCTAGTATGCTGATACATCCACAAGTATTGTCGGTTTTAGAGCAGTGTCGTGTGAACCAAAAGTTTTATCCTTGCTGCAGCGCTTGTTTATTTATGCACACTTTCCACAACACGGTGGACGTTTGTGACTGCTCTTGCAGCCACAGCGTTAAGAAACAACACTTACGCTGTGTCTATGAAAAAATGTGTAATGTTACGAGGTCCTGGAGAGGTGCGACCGGAAGAGCTGCGAGAGAGTCTCTCTAGCTGTGCGATTCACTGTGCTTCTATAAGTTCGGAGAGGGTATTGTGTATCCCGAAGTGCAGTAGGTTCGCAGTTGATGCGTGCACTGTTGAGGGATGCCGACCGCTCACGTGTGTACCGTACGTATGACGCTATCCAGCCCCCCCTGCTCCGCCTTTCGCAGGGTGAGGAAAGGCAATGCATATGTGACGCGTGAAATGACGAAAGCCTGTCCTATTTAATGTGGTTGCATGGACTACTTGATGCCCCTGTGCCTTGTCGCAATCTCGAGTCGAGCAGGGTGGTTTATTAGACCCCCTTCTCGGTTCTCTCAGTGGATCAGTATGCCGGTAATTAGCATTTGGGCGGAGGTCAAAGACCTTGATAGAGTGAACTGTGGGAATTCTGGCCCCTGATTATGTGGTTAGTTTCAACATCGGTGGGTTTTTATGATGTGGTTTGTAAATATGAAGCTGTGACGTTTGGGGGAACACGATAAGCTACGCATGGCGGCGTACTCCTCAACGGTGTGAGTCGCTCATTGCAGTGCTTCCACAATTTCGCCGTAGGAACCTGGAGCCATCCACTGGGTGATGTCGGCTGTATAAATGGAATGATGTAGGTAGGCGTTGTCCTTAAGGCCGGCAGGTGCCTCATGGCAAGGCTAAACAGCAAAGCTGACAATACCGACCCTTGCAGGCTTCCTGCTACCCAGCTTAATGGGATGCGATTGAGGAATGATGTAATGTAGTTGTACGTGCGCACTCCCAAGCAGTTCTTGTTTATCATTTCTATTATGACCGAGTGTCCCACAGTTTCGAAGCCTTTGGAGGTATGTAAACCGAGGATAACCTTAGTTGTATGCTTTAGCGTGAATGCCGGGTCTAAATGTGATGCTATACATGCCGCATAACCTTCTGTGTGCATAAGTGAGGGCGAAATCCTAGCATGGTGTGACGGAATAGCTTAGTCTCTTCGGCGCGTTCCGTGAGTCGTGTCAAAACAACATGCTCTTGTAGTTTCCCCAGGCACGATGTTATGAGATGGGTCTGAGATGATGGGTGTGTGACCGTTTCCCATGCTCAAACATCCATTAAAAAGGACCGTTATTCCACGGATCGATGCATCATCGAACTTCCAGAGAATCTCATTAGTAATGTGCTCAGGGCCGGGGGCCGGTCTGGTGTTTAGTCTATAAGTGAAAGCCTTGACCCCGGCTTCTGTAAAAGGTGCATCTAAGACGGTGTTAGCCTCCCCTTGTTGTAGGTGCTTGTGTAAATATGTGGTGAGTGCATGTCGTGTCTCGGGTAGGTGTGTACCAAATGGGCCACCGTTTGGCAGTAAGCCGATTTTGTCTATGTAGGATAAAGAAGGGTACGTAAGATATCCCAAGTCCTTTGGGGCTGAAATTGTGATTTACGGAATCACATACCGAATTCGAGTTTTTAGATTACAGTCTGAATGCTTAATTTTCTGCCTCCAGATTAACGTGAACTATTTTTGTTAGCAGGCAGCGGCTGTGTTTGTGGAGGGTCAGTCTGTTTTTAAGGCTGTCATTAGCCTTCATTAGGTTTAACAGCCTTGAGTCTAGCGGCGGAAGGCGTGGGTCTGGTTTTACGATTTTGTTGGGGTTTGGGACCCTGCTGTGTAGCTCTTCCTCCCATTAAGTGTGTTCCTAGTGTAGGTGTAGTGTCCTGTGTTATTTAACGAAAGAGGATCCAGTCGATAAACGTGTTGCCCCTTTTTGGGGAGATTTTAGGTATGTGGGTACCTGGAGTTGGATGAGCCTATGGTCACTATTGAAGTTCTGTCCAGTGTTATCCCATCTAACCTGTCCTGTTATGTATTTGGTGAATGTTAGGTCAGATGATGTTTTCCTGCCGAGTGGGATAGAGGGGGTCAGTATGTAATGGGAAGTGTTCACTTCTTGCAGCTTCCCACAGTCGACGCCCTTTTGTCGTGACTCTGCATGGGGTAGTCCCAAGTGGGGGGCTGTGCGTTAAAATCCTCTTAGGTGACTATGGGTTGCTTACCCGCTGCACGCAGAACTCCATGGATTGGGGAAAGGAGAGGACCAGAGTCTTTTTTCCCTCAGAATGCTGTATACATTTAGAACAAATAGGCTTTCTCGCAGCTTTATATCTGTGACAATTTCGATTAAAGTGTGATCCACCTCGCTGTGTATGTGTTGGTATTGTGCTATCACATTACTGCGCGTAAGAATAGAGGTTAAAAGTGACTTTTCGAAAGACCGTGTAGAAAGCCCCAACTTCAGCTTCTTTCATCTAACTATCTGGCAACACTGGTTGCCTCTAGCTCGCTTAGTAAGCAGCACCACTATCGTAATAAATCTGGTGCTGCTTTGTTCCTCGCCAGAGTGTGCTCTCGCTCTATGTGGCGTCTTACAAAGTTACTTTATTTTAGTTCCAAAAGCGCGGGAAAGTAACAACGGTTACCGCGTAACAACAAGGCTATCGGGCGGCGACAAGATGACCAATCCAAGGACGTGGTGACGGCAAAGAGCCTTGGAAATGAACCACGAGTTGACTCTGACGCGCACACGTACGAAGTCTGTAGACGCCATCCCAACGAAGTCGAAGAACCCTACAAAGCTTACAGCCACAGCGGGGCTATGGACCGGCTCAAGCATAAAAGAGCGCACGAGCTAAGGTGAGAAAACTTGTTTGGAAGCGGATTCAACGCTTGAAAGGCACGTGGAAGAAAATACCCTCAACGTTTTAACGGCTACACTTAGTGCCCTAAAAATAGAACTAAACGAGGCGGATTCGGCCATTGAGCCAATTCCTTTCCTTTCCGTGTTCTCCCCCTCACAAAAAAACACAAAAAATGTTGGGAACAACACCCGCACCAGCAAAGCTATGGCAGTAGCCTGCCATAGCCATTGAGCCACTTGTGTTAGAACAAGAAGCCGAGGAGGACTACGCTCGCACCATCGCATACGATAACGCGATCGGCCATTGCATCGCGAGGCTCGGCCAGAAGGGCCAATAAGCACAAAGAGAAAAAATAAAAATGGAGAGCGAAGCAACGTTGGCGCCTCCCGACGGGAACCGGAGCTCTGAGAGTTTGAAGCTGAAGTTGCCGAAGCTCGCGTCACAACGGTTTAGCCACGCTGCCACTAAGCGGCAGCCGTTCTGGGAGCAGTTGGAGCGGGATTCTCACGACGGACGAGGAGGCCCGCTGTGGTGACGGATATGTGACGTCAGTAAAACATCAGGGGTTGGTGCAACCTGACGGCGGATCCACACGTGCAGAGTGACTAACGCACGACAGCGCGGAGGATATGAGACGGCTCTTGGTCGCCCACAGAACCCCAAGTTCCAAGGCGCGCTTCCCCGTCATCTCCCGACAACAGCATTCCAAGGGGCACCAGTACCTGTCACTACGTCACGTGCCGACCTCACCGGGGTTGAAAAAGCCGCCCTCGCACCTGCTACAACCTAAAACCACGTGGCAGCAGTGCCCAAAACAGGTTCCATTCGCCGCGGAGAACGGCTTCGGGAACCCGAAAAGATGCGGCGACATTTTCTTTTCCGGACCATCCAGTGGGCGATCCCCTTCGAGGGGCGGAGTCACGTCGTCACGTGAGCGGGCTCCACGGGCCAGAAAGACGGGTTTTCTCCGTCGTCTCAATCCCACCTTACGGCAACGAAGATCTGTCTAACCCGGAGAAGTTCTTGTACCTACAGACAGCTGTGACTGGGAAAGCTGCATCGGTGGTAGCCGGGGTACAAGTAACAGGAGCCAACTATGCCGCCATCACTAAAATTGCACGTTTTGGCCACTCGTTTGGCACGTTTTGGCCACTCGTTGGCTGCACGTTTCGGAGTGGCGTTTTGGCACTCGTATGTACTTATCCAGGAACATCTCACGCAGTTACTAGGCTTGTCTACCACACGAAGTGAAAATGAGGTTAACAGCCTATGTCAGCTCTACGATCACTTGCAGCGCAATATGTCGACTCTCACTGCTCTGGGTGTGAAGAAAGAAAGCTACGGAGCGATGCTTAGCTCCGCGTTGCTGCGAATTCTGCCAAGCAAACTTGTCGTCGAATATCACAGGTGTCGTTCCGAAAACAAGGAAGACAGCGGCTTGCGCATAGAGAGCTTGCTTGATTTCTTTAAAACCGGAGTGGAAAGTAGAGAAAAACCATTGCAAGTTGGTCGGCGAGAGCGAAAGAACACCAGTATGAAACCTCGTTTCGAAAATGAAAAGACGAAAGGTTCAGAAGCGTCTGTGGCTTCCCTGTTTTCAGTAGTTAGGTCCCGTAACATTGATCCATGCACATTCTGTGCAGCGAAGAACCACTCAATGAATGAATGTCAAGCACCACTTTCTCTGGAAGGAAAGAAGACCCTCCGTGATTCCGGTAGATGCTTCTGCTGTGCTATGCTTCGAAGCAGTGCCACAACAAACGCGTCAACTGCAAGAATTGTGGCAAAATGCACCTGCCTCAAGTGTGTGACCGTCGGTGGATGAAAAGTGACAACACAGCAATAGAACTGCACTCTGCAATCGGGAATAAAAACGACAAGGTGCCTTCCGTGCTTCTCCAAGCAGCTCAAGTCTGGGCAGAAGGACATTAGCAAAGAACACTAGCCCCCTCCTTTGTGATGGAGGTTGCGGACTTTTATGACCAAAGAAATTTCTCGCGAACTGCAGCTGGAAGTTCTTGGTGAAGACAATGTAACGAAATACGCCTTTGCAGGAGCAGGAAACATCACCAAGGAAAAACTCAAGCCAGTGCGACTCTGGATCCGGAGCCAATACAACCGAATGGAGGATTCTGTCGAAGCTCTAGAAATATCAGGGATCTACCCTGAAAATGTGATTCTTCCTGAGCATGCCGCTCATAAAAGCCAAGGCGAAGATATATAACTGAACTTGGAGATGGCACCATGCCCCTAGCCAAATTAACGAGGGCTGGAATCGACATTCTCATTCGAGCTGTTACTGAACCCTCGTGAATGAAGACGTGCAGAAACAGCACGAAGTTCTGGTCACAATCAATATTGAGTTTGGAGGGACACTGCAGGGATCAATTCCCCGGAGCAGCTCAATTGCCTGCAGCTCGACTGCTGGGGCTCTCCAGACCCACGTATGTGGAGAAACGCGCAGCTTCTCCGCCGAACTGATGTCGTTTTGGGAGCTCGAGTGTACAGGCATTACCGGCCAGTCGCCCAACAAAATGAAGAAAACGATCTTGTCGAGGAATATGCATCATCCATCTAGCTCGTTGACGGACGCTACGAGGTAGGACTGCCCTGAAAGCAGGTGAGCGTCGATTTCGCCGACAACGAAGCTGTAGCAAAGAAGCGTTTGGTACTCCTCATTAAGAAGCTGATGAATGATGAACGGAGGATGGCCAAGTATGATGAGGCAACAGGTCTGTACCTTCAGCAAGGATTTCCTGCAAAGGCTAACCTCAAGTTCCTGCAGAGGCTAACCTCAAGCCTGAACACCGATTGTACTACATGCTGGATCGAGCAGTCTTCAAGTCTTGTAGCCTTACAACTAAAATTAGAGTCGTGTTTGATGCCTCGTCCAGTCATGCACAGTGTGCCTCCCTTACTGGGTGTGGAGGCAGGACGCAATTTGAATCCGAATCTTCTGAAGGTACTGCTGAACTTCAGGATTTATCACATCGGCATCACGGCTGGCACTCAAAAGGTGTTCCTGCAAATTTCGGGGCGCCACGAGGATTGTGATGCTCTGCGATTCTTTGGTATAAGCATACGCCAACGAAGACAAACGCAAGCCCACCGATGGAGGTCTGGAAAATGACGAGGGTGCCTTTTGGAGCGACAAGGAGCCCGTTTATTCTCGCCGCAACTTTGCGTCATCACTTGTCGGAGGCGGACGTTCATCCCGAGACGAGAAAAACGACTGCAGCAAGCCTCTAAGCCGCTGATATTATCACTGGAACAGAGTATTAACACGAGGCAGAAGACTTCGTTCGTCAAGCACTCGAAGCCATGAATCTTGCGAGGATGACGGTACGGAAGTGGAGCAGGAATTAATGCACACTGCGGGAGAGGATGTGCAGAGAGCCAAGTTGAATGCCCCATGGTCAGCTTCTCACGGGTCTTGGGATTCGTTTGGAACAAGCACCAAGATTGTTTGGCCTTCTCGTTAAATGCCCTTCTAGACTTCTGGTATCAAAGTAGCCATAGAAAACGCTTCATCTTTGAGGGCTAGTCGAAGTCACATGTAGCGCCAATCAAGACGCTTTCCCTCCCAAGACTGGAATTGATGGGAATGCTGGCGGGTGCCAAAAGTAAGGAATATTTGTGCCAAACTTTCAGCCTTTCAGTGGTGAGGTGGTACACGTGGACAGATTCTAACGTTACACTGCATTGGGTGTGAAGGTCAGCGCGACTCTGGAAGCGCTTTGTGGCTAGTCGAGCGCTGCTGATACAACAGCGAACCGATCAGGATACATGGAATTATTGCCCTAGAGCAGAATATCGAGCTCATTTGTTGACGAGAGGAGTGAGCCCCAGGGCCCTCAAGAAACCATGGTTTGGTGGAAATGACCGAGCTTACGTGCTGAACCACTTGCGTCTTGGCCAAGACATGAAGCAAAATGGAGAGACGAGCTAGTTGGTGAACATCCATGAGTGAAACTTAAGCACAAACAGGCACAGGGACGAGAAAGAAAAACGACACCAGCGCTTACTATCAACTGAAAGATTTATTAAATATAAAACACCTAAATACCATGCCAAGACCAAACAATCAGGCACGTGTGACCGTCGCACATGCATACGACAGTAAATGAGGGCAACCACCCCCTTTTCTTCTCTTCTTTTTTTCCCTCATTCTCTGCCCCTCTCCTTAAGAAGTTTCACTTCTTTATCTAGAATACTCAGTGACGGGTCACTTATAGATTCCGAACCCCTAATCCGGATTTGGAAGGCTTCAGCAATTTCCCTGGAAGCACGGTCTCTGTGTTTAAAAATCACTTGCGTGTCTGTGAAGCAAGGCTTATTACCGCAGTATGAACAGTGCAGCGCCAGGTGTGTGTAGGGCCTTCCTTTCAAGGGGGAATGATGCTCCCTCAAGCGTACATTGAGACAGCGGCCGGTCTGGCCGACTTACACCCGGGCACAGGACATAGGAATGCCGTACACAACATTGGTCATACACCGAACAAACTGGAGTCTGTGTTTATTCAGACAACCACGTGTGGAAACACTGTCTCGGGAATCAAGCCTGTTGCTCACCATGCTGCATAATCTACCTAGCTTATTCCTGGCCGAGAAAACCACTTTAACCCCGAATCTGTCAGCAGTCTTCTTAAGGAGATGCGACAGCGCATCTACATACGGTATGACCGCCACTTTTTACTCTGGTCGGCATCTGTTCTCCAGCGTTCTCCAGCCGGACTATATGCGTATTGAAGCTTTGTTGCGCCAAATGATGACAGGACTTGTTGACTGCGGATTTGAGGCACGTGTGGGCTATCTGAACTAGGTTCTAATAAAAACAAGCGAAGTTTAAAAGCGGCTTGCTAGAACTGGGGGCGTACATCCAGCATCTATGATGCCGCGAGAAACGGAGCTCGAGGTCAAGGAACTTCAAGGTACCGTCAACGGGAACCTCGGCCGTGAACTTCAAACCTTCACTTTTCGCCTTGATGGCACCAAGAACAGCAAATTTGAAGGACTCAATTTGTGCGTTGTTGCCCAGGGCCGAAAAATCGTCCACATAACAAAAAACCTTAGGGCAACACCCTGTAAACCAAGCTGCAAATCACAGTCAACCTTGCCCAGAAAAATGTTGATCAGGACTGAAGCAACCTTAGAACCAATGCACACTCTCGACTTTTGTACGTAGACCTTATCTTGAAACCCCACAACAGTACTCAGAGGGGAGAAGCTGAGCAGCTCCAAAAACACCGCCACGGGGATACCACTACGATTCACAACGGCCAGCTCATCATTGTCATTTGTAATGCCATCTCTAGTAAGTCGCATCAGCACATCACGCGGCAGGGTGTAAAACAGATCCTCAACGTCCACGCTAAATCCCGAGATGTTCAAGCAATCAACAGAGGACAGATACTCCACCACCGCCTAAGAGCTCCGCACAGAAACGGATCAATGAGGTCAAAGATTCTAAATGCTTTCTAAATGCCATTCGAAATGCCAAGTGCATCCAGTACATTGAAGAAAAGAACTCTTGTTTTAGTTCGTGAGAGTCATCGGCCAAGGCAGGTGTGGAAAATGGGAGCGGTCGACGATGTGCTGGTCGGACGGGATGGACGGATTAGAACATTTATGGTGCGCCATCACGTGTAACTATCCTCAAAAGACCGATTCAGCTTTTCTACCCGATAGAATCTACCTTAGAATGATCTGAAGTTCATTCCGGGGGAAGTATGTAGAAACACCCTACTTCAGACAATGACTAAATGTGGGCTAGTTGGTTCGAACTGTGAAACATGGTTAAGTAGCGCGGTATAGGCGGGACAACAAAGAAGAGACCACACAGGAGTAGCGCTGTTCCTGTTTGGGCTGTTCTCTGTTGTCCCGTCAATACCACGATACTTACCCTAATTTCACCCTACTTCAGCTTCTTTCTTGTAACCGTCTGGCAACACTGGTTGCCTCTAGTTCGCTGAGTAAGCAGCAGCACTGTCGTAATGTGCCTTTGTCCCTGACAAGGGTGGGGTGTCGCTCTATCTGGCGTCTTATAACGTTTCATTAGACAGCAATGATCGCCTGAATATACATAAGCTGAACAGGGGGTCAGCACAGAGGTGGTGCCATCTCAAGCCTGAATCCACACACGCGGCCACATCGCCTCCACTTTCTCACTTACCCACTGCATGGCAATGTGGTAGAGTTAAAGGAGGTGTGAGGCGGGATTGGGAACGCAAGACGGGACGTTAGAATGCGCGAAGATACGAGAACAGGGACGAACGAATAACACAGGGCGGGGCGCTACTTGTAAGTTGTCCGCCGAGTTCATTGAAGTTAACCTTGTAGCATTAGTTCGTCGTTATGCCAGTATTGTCTCGCTTTATTTCATTGGGCCAGTTTACCACTTCGGAAAGCTTTCCCCACTAAATCCAGACATGCTGAAAGGTAGTCGGCATGGAGGATGCTACAGGATAAAATAACTTTGACAATCAACCTTGCCAACAAGTAAAGGAGTTTGGAGACAAAATACACCCAAGGTGAGCCACAAGCACATTCAAGCGTATGGCCGTGACAGAAGGGTGCGACACGCCGTTATTGTGGCCCGATTTCATAAAGCACCGAGTAGATAAAAAGATAAACACGCAGGATATATTCAGGCCAGTGCAGATGAAAATTAGCCGATGTTATACGGAATATTTTATGATGAGGAGGTTATTGCGGATTAGCGGAGAGGAAGCGCAGCAGGTGACGTCATACACGGACTTTATGGTCGAGACAAGGACATAACTTGGCACACAAATTACGCGCACGCACTAATCTAATCAATAGACTGAATGTCCCATGAGAAGGTTCCACTCAAAACCGTTCTCGCTCACGTGTGAAGTCGATGGCTTCGGTGAGCTGGGTCTTTGCCCTTGCCATTGGCTCTTCCCCGTTGGGTAATTGTTTCCCGTGCGTCGCAGGTGACACAAGAGGTCTGAGTTGCGGACGCCCGAGGCCTTGCCCGTCTCGAAGGTCAGGGCGGTGGTGCGGCTCATAGTGGAGGTACGCCCAGCCCGTCACTTCCGAACACCTCGTTCATTGTGATCCTCGGGCGGCTCGCCGACGCTGCTCCCTGCTCCCAGAAGGGAGCTAACTTCCGTCGCTGTAAAGGGACCGTGAGTCTTTCAGGATAGGAGGAGGACGTGGCTCGGCCTTGAGGTCTCCTGGACGTTCGCGACCAGCAGAGCACTCGCCGATTACCCATTTCTTCCTGCCTCCGACATGCCACCTCGCTTCCGCTTCTCTTGTTCCTCTTCTTCCGCCCTCCGCTCCCCCCCCCCTCCCCCCGCACTCCTTCGATGGTGTTTCACTGGCTCACCTCGGCCCGCGCACGTTTTCTTATTCACTTCTTTTGCGCCCCAAAAAACGCCTCCTCACCACCGACAATAATAATACTAGAGAACGCAAATTTTGATTGCAGGCGTTTGCGATGGAGCAAAGCATGGAATTTGGGAAATGGTCCTCCCAGCGGTGTTGTTAGCTTAAGCTTCAGAGGCACGCACATCTGAATTGTGGCGTCAGCTGTTCGGCAAGCTGTTCGGCAACCGTCTGTTCGGCAAGCTCGTTTAGCTGCTACAGCAGACGAAGCACTTCTACTTGTTGCGTCGCTAGCTGTAGACGGAAAGAAATCTAGCTAAGACTATTTTGTTTTATCATTATTAGATAACGGTGTGAGTAGCGGGAGTGGCGCGGGATTTATTTTGCGCGGAATGTAGCAAATTTAGGTAAGTGTGGCGCGACTTTTTTGCGAATAGATATATCGGGGAGACACCGCTTGCATGATGCGTAGGCGCGTTACACAGCAGTCGCTGCCGACAGACCTGGCGCCACCGTTCCGTCGCCTAGCCAGGGCGGCAGCTGACCACCATCGCCTCCCACTGGAGAAAAAGTGTTCTACGCCGGCGCCGGGAAACACCCAGACAGAGCGGCCATGAGCATAGTGGCAGTGCATAAGCAGGGTTATTCAACTGCATCTGGTTCAGTTTGTACAATTCACCCAGAGACGGGGGAGGAAGCAGCCATTGCGCTTGTCATATCCTTCACACCCGGAAGAATAATTGTGACTGACTCGAGAACAGCCATTAGAAACTGAGAATCCTCCAGTTTGGGCAAAATAAAGTTTTCTCATCATCATCATCGTTTCGCTGGTCACCGCTGTACAGCACGTCTGGCACGGCAATCCACTTTAATCTTTACTCTTTGGCCATCACGCTCATCACTCCCTCGCTTACCTACACCTTCGCTCTTTCGTCATACTCTCCTCTTCCGCTTTCCTACCTTTATACCTTCCTCCCATTATTCTTCTACTCTCGTCGCTGCCACATTCATTCGTTCCTCGCTGCGTTCGGCGGTCGCTCCTTTTCATCCTTCCATTTTCTCCCTGTGAGCCTTGTTCGCTCGCTCAGGACGCCGCTCACCCGCAGGAACAAGAGCATAGGAGAGAGAGAGAGAGAGAAAGTTCTTTATTAGAGGAAAGCCGAGAGGTCTGCCGGCATGTTAACGCCAACATGCTACTCTGCGGGGTACGGGAGGGGGGAATAAAGTTGCAACACGAAGAAAGGCGGAAGTGAGAGAAGAAACAAGAAAATAAAAGTCGTAAGAAATAAGAGGTAGTGTGTGTGTTAGGGACATAAGAGCTGGGCCTAAACACGTTGCTTCATACACCCCACAACAAAGAGGAGTCCAGCGGAAGAGATAAGAGGATAATCAGGAACATGAAGACACGCAAAAATGCACCCGTCGCTGCCAAATGCGAGAGATAAGCAAGCCAAATTTATCTTACTTAAGGTGAAGCGAGTAAGTAAAAATAACTAGTGCAGTAAAAAGAAAAAACATTCCAAATTCGGTAGCTGTTACCGGCTCACAGCTGTCTCGCGAGCCAGTAATAAGCGTCCGTAAGTCATTTCAAATTGACGCAAATAAATATTAGATGCAAATGAGATACAGCATTGTGGCAAGAGCCGAAAAATTAATACGTACTCGGTATCCGAGACTCGATGCGGCTGGTGCCTGTTATTTTTGGTTTCACTTTTGCTATACTGGAAACCCACATTAACTCAAACATATTTGCTGTTTTTAACACTTTACGTTACCTGCAATATATTTGACACACACACACCCACACACACACACACAAAACACAAGTTAGCCTGAATGGGAGTTTTTTGGCTGGAATACGTCTTTTAAACTCCTCACGGCAGGCGGCCTGCTCCCACGTGTGGTAGTATGATGGTGGAAAAACTGCCAGTTTACACCGGGGGCCACAAGCCGTCGTAAATAGGCGCATTTACCACGATTGTACCTCTTCACAAAACGCAGTATCTAACTGTGAATATTACGTTTGTCCTAATGGGAGTATTAAAAACTCCCACGCGTCCTCCATCTCCTTCTCCTTCTCCTTCACCCCTTCCTCCTCTACGCCTCCTTACAAAATGGCTGCCAGTTGGTGCCGTGTGTCGTGTGATCTCCAGCGTCCCTGAAAATTTATTGTCGATATGAACTTGCGGCCGCACGAATGGATGTGAACTGCTTCCCGACAATCGAAGTTCGTTGCAAACATTGTGGAACCAGCCTGCACTGACGTGCGACACACTGAAACGTCGCCTCCGTGTCACCGACCTTCGAGCCGACGGAATACGCCAGCGAGCCGACGCGAGGCCTAAACGCAGTGATCGCTGAGAGTGGCTCGTTAAAAAAAAAAACGCGGTTGTGGCTCTGCGAGGTGGTTGAAGGTAAGATTTTCACGTTTTTTATTGTACCCAACATTTTGGGAGACTTGTGCCCCTTCTAGTGTCATATAAACTCAGCGTGTTGCCCGCGTCACTGCACGGCGATTCTCCGCCACTGGAGCTGAGCGTTGTGTGTGAGAGAAGGCGCCATGCCCGGAACGTCATTGGGGAGGCCGAACGGTGTGAAAGCAATGCGTATTTGCGCGGGTCTCCAGCAGAACACTCACTCGTTCACACTCGCGAGCAGAATGAAAAGTGTCCGCACTGTGAACGGCTGTTCGGTGTTTTTGTTAAGCTCTGTCTGTGGCTTATTGGCAGGCGAAGGGGAAGTTGGCCGGTCAAACGTCGCAGGGCGGCCGCTTTTCTTGAGAAGTACGTGTGGTGCCAGCCGCGCCTGCTACGAGGAGGGTGACTGCCGCGTGCCGCCGGCTAATTCAATTGCTTTCACTGGAAAGGGAGAAGGTCGGGGTCCCGTGCGAGAAACGCCATTCGAGGGAGCATTCTGTAGAGTCGAGGGACGACTGCTTATTTTATTTTTTTAAAGGGGGAAAAGGGGGGGGGGGCGTCGCAGGCGTCACAGCGACCGAAAATTTTCCTTAGCTTTGGGTGAGGGGAGAGAGGGGCAGTGCGGGTGGTAAATCCTGAAGCTCGCTCCCAGAACACTACACGCAAGGAAAAGAGGGAAAGGAAGCATTTTGAGAAGTTGGTCGCCACAAGGATCGCGCTCCCTTTTGAACGCAGAGCACTTCGTTTTGACGAACTAGTGAGCGCAGGTGTCTCGGACGGAAGTACAATTTTGCGTAGCTTTAAATAAGCATTCAGACATTGCGGAAAGTTGTACACAAGAGTGACATGTTCAGCGTCTTTACAATGCCGTTTCTTTTTTTTTTTTTTTCAGGTGAGATGCCCAATATGCTTCTGTATTTGTTGCCGCAGATTTAAAGGGCTTTGCTATCCCTCTAATGATGATGATTGTCTTTTTATGGCGCAAGGCCGACGAGGGCAAAGAGCGCCAGAAACAAATTGCTATCCCTCTAATGCATGTGCTGCTGCGGCTTCCTGGGGAACGTGCCAGGAGGTGCGGCAAACTCAGCATTTTGGAGGCAGGTGCAAGCAAACAGCGCACCAACGACATGGTGATCTCATTGTTTGCAAATGGCTTCCATTTGTTTTGTTGAGGAGTGTTGTAGTAGATAAAGTTCTTACCAAGATACCTTGTGTTCTCGATGTAGGTGTTTTGTTGATTCAGTGTTTTTATTGTGTTATTAACGTGTTCACGCATATATCGTATTTATGTAATTTTTATGCAATAAATTGACTGTGCAGAAAACAAACTTTTCACGTTTCGCCATTCAACGTCTGAAGCGGAAAAAGACAAGAAATTACGGAATCCCAAACGAAAAATGAAAATGCGGCCTGTGCGCTCATTAAGAACTCCCAAATACAGTAATAAATTCCTCTGCAGCGCTTATATCAAGCGCACAAAAACAAAAAAGTACCTCGAATGCAGGTCAATACTGCTCCCAACGCGCCCCCTGAAAACTCCCAGTTGGAGGACAATACACTCCCAATGGTCCCCCTGAAAACTCCCATTGTAGTGGCAGAAAAATGAAACTTCCATATGGTACTGAAAAAACTGCGGAAATAATGGGAGTAAGCCGAAACTCCCATTGGAAGGAGTTTTGAAAACTCCGAATTGGTACTGAGTTATGCATCAAGCCATTTACTCCCATTCCGGCTTATTTGTGTTCTGTGTGCACACACACGCACGCACGCACGCATACACGCACACACGCACACATACAGAAGCACACGCACGCGCGCGCACACACACTCACGCACGCACGCACGCACATACACGCACGTACATACACGCACACACACACGCATGCACGCACGCGCACACGCACGCACACACACTCACGCACGCACAAACACTCACGCACACACACACACACACACACACACACACACACACACACACGCAAACACAGTTTCCAGTCTTACAGCAAATTCAGGATTAGTTAAACTTGGTGATTGGTAATTATGTCCAATTCAGTTATATAATGGCGAATGAAACCGTAATAAAGACATCGTAGTAGTTCAGTGCACCATAATTAAGTACTCTAGGACGTCATGGCGAGATATGTTTTGACAGTGATATTGTGTTCCACAACGAGCTATGTAAAGTCACCTAAAACACCTGGCGTATATACGTACCTATAAAAACAGAGAACAATAAAACACCCACGCATACATGTGTACATTGTACGGCGGCAAATGAATGCACCCACTCGATCTCGTGACGGCTACATCGGACTCGGCCTCGCCATGGCCGCGTCCTTGCGCAATGCACGGTGCGAGCGCAGACGTCTACGGCGTGACGCATGCCCAAGTCGCGCGCCCTCCCCAAGGTCCATCCGTACGTGGCGGAAACGGGCACACGAGTGCGGCGACGCCCACTGGCGGAGCGTGCCGCCGCTGTTAGCGACAATTAGGGCACGTTTGTTTGGCCACCTTGAAGGCCGAACATTATGACCTTGCACCATCGGCATCAATGCAGAGAGTGGTAGGCGAACCCTCCCTTTCTCCAGCTTTACCTATAGAAACTTCTTTTCTCCCTTCCTGTATTTTTCTCTTTGGGGGAGGTAGGCGGGAGTATGTGTGTGCATGTATGTTTACACGTTTCTTACTATGAAGAGCTCGTATATTTGATGATTCCTGTCTATAATCAACTAGGCATTTGGATGGAAAGGTAAAGTAAAAAAAAAAGCGTGGTACAGGTAGCTTCCTCGAGGACGAAGGGCGTTTTAAAACCGACGTATACACCCTTGTCTCCTCCAGATGCATTTAGCGCTGAGGCGTATTAACCAAAATATTCTTTTGAATGGAGATTTGCCTTGCGCGAGGTTCTGTCTTTTGTGCAACAGTAGAAGCTGTTGGTGTAACAAGAAATACTATATTCGACGACACAGAAGAGGAGCAGAATTTTTCTGCAATCTAGCCCTCTTGGCTGGATAGCCGGCGCTCTTGTCCGCTTGACTTTCCTTGTTACGGCGGGGTTCGATGGTTTGAAGCATGTAACAACCGAAACATCTATACACTCTGTGTTTGGACTCGTGGCTTTTCTTACGCTTTCGTTCTCTTTGCTTCTTTGTTAGGGGCGAAGCCCCTTAGGGTCTCGGTCTGTCGGCGTCTCATGTCGTCGTCGTCGTTCGTCGTCGTATTCTCACCTGGTCACGGTGCTAAAACACCGGGACACTCGTTTTCCAACGCCTCGGGCTAGAACGTTTCATCTCCATGAGCAAGAACGCGTACTAAAAGAACACGGCCGAGACAGTCGTTTTTCGTTCGCGCTTGCTTGCTTGCTTGCTCCTATTTCCCTCCATACCGACTTTAACTTTAAAGTTTGCACGTCTCCGTTTCGAATTTCACTTCTGCTCCGTCTATCACGTATGTCGCGTATATCAGAGCGTGCCCTGTGGCAAGAGTGAGACTTACAATCTTTGAACACACTGATACACTGCATTCTTCGCCCCTCCCCAGTTTTCACGTTAGTGAAGATGACCCGTTTTTATTTATTTATTTATTTATTTATTTATTTATTTATTTATTTATTTATTTATTTATTTATTTATTTATTTATTTATTTATTCTGTCAACCCTTACTTCAGCATCATTACAGAGAGGGGAACAAAAGCTACCCAGCAAATACAGGCACTGACACACTCAGCAACTTGGTATAAAAAGCGCAATGGCATGTTCTTTGCTGTACAGAGTAAACATCAACAGGAAATTCAACTTTCTTAACGTCAGAGCTGTCAATAATATCTTGCGGCAATTTGCTCCATGCTTCTGTAGCAGGTGAAGTTTTTTGTGACCAATCTTGGCCAATCACCCTAAGCGGGTATGCGTGGCTTGACGAATGTGTGCTCGAGGCACGCTGTGAACGCTGGAGTTTTGTTTGCCAATATTGGGCAATCTCCCTGAGTGGATATGCTCAACTTGACGGACGTGCGCTAAAGGCGCGCTTGCACGAGCGCTTGGCACTGGCACTTTCTTGGTATTTTTAACTGTGCACACCCTACACAAACGGTTTCGTCAACACCTTCGCTGTTAAAAATGCGGTCGGAGGGAACGCGTGTATATAACCCGAAGCGCCAACGGTCAAACAGCTTTGCATACGGCTCGAACACACTAGAGACACACACTACAGACACACACGAACACTCTTTCCTGTTCTTGTGAAAGCCGGCACACGTTGAGTCTAGAAGCGGAGAGGAGATCTCGGCGGGCGGCGTCCGCTCACAGATGCATGCCACTGCACGTCTACGCTTGAACGATTTCTTTTGTATTTTGCTACTGCCGCGGCTTGAGTAACCGCCAGAAAGAGTCCGCCCGGCTAACACGCTCTCTGGCTTGTCGTAACAGGTTCGAGGAAAGCGGACTCTGCCGCCAAGCACAGGGAGCTTCCCCGCACTACACAAAACTTGCAGCACACGCTCGCAGGGTAGCGTTGCACTAAATCCTAACAGCTCCCGTACTTGTGATTAGGCATTTTCTGGTGGCGATAGAATTGCACCACATGTTTTTGAACATGGTTTTGATATTGCGACGGACAAATGAAGTGTTTCCCGGGGTAAACCGTACTTTCTGTGAAATATGGATTTGGACGAAGTTTGGTCCTGGACCGAAATGGCAAAACTATTTCTGCGAGGGTGCGTTTATTGTTATTTATTTTTTTTATTTAAGGAAATGCTGCGGACGGTTATTCACCATCCTAGCAAGAGAGGGTTACATCTGGTTCTTAACACAGAGGCCAAAACTAGAAGGCGTCGGGGCATGCACGCAGACCGAAGCCAGTGAATTCTAGTCGTCAACGGTTCGTACAAAAAAAGAGTACTTGAACGTGTTATTTTTAGGATCAGGATCATATGGTGTTGCAGTTCTTGAATGATTTAACCTTTTGTGCTTCAACGGAACACTTGATTTCTTTGCAGCCCAATCAAATTCTGAACAAAAGCTGTTACAGTAACAGACACTACCCCTCTTGAAGATTCCCTTTAGTGCCAGCGTATGTTATTTGAGATAGCATAGACAGATTTCAGATAAATGTTTGCAAATAATCAGAAACCCACTTTTTATCAATTGCTACACTGTACATACGAAAAATGGATAATAACCAGAACTTCCAGACCATTAAAAAACTGGCCACATCATAGAAACTATTTAATCCGTAATTTGGTACATAGACATAGTTCCGAAGAACCGCATTGCTCTTTACAATTAGCTACAGAGCAAATTGGAGGAATAATAGCACATTGTCGACTCTGGAGTGGGCACCAAGTTTGGCTGCTTGGAATAAAAACAGATGAAACTACAGAGGTGAGCATTTCTCGGCGATCATACAACAAAATTCTCAAACAACCCACGTCAGCATGCAGACTTGCACGCACCACAGGTATCTTCTCATTGCCGGAACTGAAATGGCTAGCAATGGCGCTGTACTGGACGGATTACAATCCGCTAGTAACCCTTGACTACAGCACCTAATAGGCCGTATAAGATGCAAATTCTAGTAATTCATACAGAACAAACATTAATCGAAAATTTATTGCTGGATCTTTAAGAACGCGGGAGCATCTAGTGCGAGTAATTGTAGCTGTTGGGCCCCTGTGCCAGGTCAGCGGTGCACGTTGTTACACTGGCGAAGGCGTGCCCGTACCGTGCTTCGTCGCCAACGCCAAGCAGTGGTAGCCTGTAAACGAGCGGCAAGCAGGAGAGTTGCCTTGGTGTTGACGGCATAGAGCCGAGAGCAACACTTAACTGTGTTTACTGCAGGGCGAGAGATAAGCAGCGACGATACAAGGACAGCCCCCTTGCGGGCGAGCTTGACCGCATGCCTCGGGCAGGGCAACGCTCCTTACGAAAGCCCGAAGCGGACTCACACGGGTCGCCGAAAGTGCGGGCTTTACGCACAGAAGCGTCAATGGCTCCCAGCCTTCGAAAGTGGAGAGCATGGCCCGAACAAAGTACAAACACGCAAGAACCTCATCCTCCGGTCTCGTGATAGCCGGCGCACGTTGAGTCTGAGAGGTGCAGAAGGAGTTCTAAGCGGGTGGAGTCCGTTCGCAGCGACCGGTCAGAACACGCCGCCGCTAGAGCCAGTTTGTTCCGGATTTTGCAACTGCCGCGGCAGTGAATCATCTCCAACGAAGGTCCTCGCGGACGCCACGGTCCCGCTTGTCCTAACTTCTTCGAGGGCAAGCGGGACCGCGAGGCTTAACCGCAACACAGAAGAACTTCACCGCACTGCACCAATCATGCGCGGACGGGGCGGGCTGAGTCGTAACAGCGTGCTTATACGCCCCCGAATACCGCACTCTCAGCCACAGCTGCAGCTATCCTCTTTCCACGTGGCTCCGTTTCCTAGTAGCATGAAAGAACATTTTTGTGTCTTACGAGGGTTTCGAGCGGATGCCGCTGTTTCCTAGCGGAATGCGTCCATCTGGGCCATTTTTCTTCGTTTCTGGCCCCATTTTTAAAAGATTAGACGCGTCATAAACTATCTAGTAACTACAGAGTAAATTTTTTATCTTTTTGGTAAATTATCCGCTCCACTTTGCACAATATATCGCAAGTATCTCTACTTGCCCATGATACACATCTATGCAAGTGGTGTATGATGCAAATGTCACAGCTGTCTTGTTTCACTTCGGTTCCTTAAAAACTTATTTCTAAAAGCAAAGACGACTGATATAACAATGCTCGTCGATTACAAACTTAAGTCGATGGAGTAGCTGAGTGGTGCATATACTTAGCCTATGGGCTAGTGATTCGCGGGTGTTGGATATTTGTGTAGCAGTGCGCTGCGGCTTGAACGTTAAGATGGAATTTAAAAATATATATATATATATTTTCCACTTTCTAAGTGAACATCATAGTGTCCCAGCCCTACAGAACGCCATACTGAAAGGTGGATAATGCTTTCTCCACGCTCCAACTAGCGAAAACAATAATTTCAATCAAAACTAAAAGCACTGCCATGGGAATGGAAGATACGTGTTTCAGGTTTTTAAGTGTATTTTTTCTGTATTTCCCACGAACTACGTGCCGTGCGGTACTATACTTAGGCCTTTCCCCCAAAGTGTTATTTTACAGTGATTATTATGCGGCTATTGTTACGTATGGCTTCTTTATGGTTGCAGTGTAGCAATAATAGTTACACTGCACTGCTATATGTGTATGCATTTTGCAGAATGTAACATGATCCCGATCACTACTTAGGAAACCCTTTACGACATGTAGGCATCTTGAGTTTGTATTTTAAAGTATTATGACATTTAGCCTCCACACGTGGAATTTGTACGTACGCCGGTCATACTAAATTTGTCATTGAGTTGACGGATTAAGAAAATAAACCTGTATTTAGGCTTTGCGAACTATATCGTTGCATCTGAGCTATATCTGCCGTAGTTTCGATGAGAGATTACTTGAGTTCCCCGCCGCTATTTAGATGCACACTGAAGTGCGTGTCCACATTGTTCATGTTACCAAATAATTAAAGTCTTCGATACCTCGGATATGTTCGTTTCTTTTTATCAATTCACGAAACTAATTGATTAATAAAAGCGCATAGGTAAGTGCCATTCCTTGCACACCATCTTCCACACAGATTTGCGGCCGTAGGTAATTATTATTACTCGGGGTGGAAAGTTCCGCAAGTTGGTAATGGGATAACTAAGGCATGTTTCCTAGACCAAAAAAGGACGCCAACAGAGGAGGACAATGCGGACGGGACAGACACCAGAGAGATTATGATGACACACATGGAAGTCCGGGGTTAAATTGATGGCATTGCTAACCTGTACAACCTAGGCGTGAGCATGCAGGCTGTAACTATTACCCATAAATTGGGCAAACAATCTGGTAGCGTGAAAAAGCAGTGCAAACAAGTGTGACTTCATTGCGGTAGTTTTTGGGACGATCGCGAACAACGCAGGGTTCCAGACTTCCCTTGTGCTCCACCGTAATGCTCCGGACATTCCGTGACAAAGTCAGATAATAGACAGTTCATAATAGGAAACCCCCAACGTTCTGGGTTCCCCAAGCAGCTTTGGTCGCAAACCATGCATGCGCAAAAGGCTAGCCGTCCTTGTGGTTTTGGGTTTTCATTGAATCCGCTCGTTATTTTTCCGAAATAGAGGGCGCCCCAAGCAGGCTCTAAGTAAGGTCCCTGAAATTACTAAGGTAGCGCCATCTTTAGATCTCGCCGCCTTTCGCCCTCGCCCGCGCTCCTTTCCTACTTCGTTTTTTGCCATTTTCTTTTTCGCCGGCGAACGCCGCGCGCCATTGGCCAAGGGAAAAAGTCACGTGGTTTTTTTTTTTTTTGCTCCGCCGCCGGGTCGCCTTGCCGGCTGGGACATTGCGCAACGCCGCCGCTGCGACGCCATTGCTGGCTTCCGAGCCACCGAGCTTCAGTACCGGCTTTATCGTAGGCGCCAGCTAATAGCAAAGTAAGAATTAGCTGCTCGTTTCGAAAAAACGTCGCACCGGTGTCGTTTTATGTTGCTTCTCGGTGCCGATGTGTTGTGCCTTAGGCAGCGCGAATATCGTTAGGCAGGGCACAAGACTTCGTTATTCCGTCCGGGAAACGCGACGCAGAAAGGAGAAAAGTTTGGTTGCATAGATTTGAACAGGCATACTTCAGGCCGACGCTGCCATCACTCTTTAGCGAGGTAAGTTTCTGAATGTTTGTTCTTTCTCTGTTAAATTCTGCGCGAGCTTGAGCGGTCACTTACGAAGAAATGCGTATTCCCTTCGCGACCGTCGTCCACGCTTTGTTCTGAGTAGGCATTGCGCGCAGCGCCGAGTTCGTCCCGTCGTAAGCTTTGCTTTGGATAAGAGGCCGTGTATTTGTCATGTGCGCGCTTAACTTTCAGCATCAATATCAGCGGCGTAGCATGTTCAGTCAGTTGTCGTAAGGTTTCCGTGACGCGAGAATTGTTCACCTGAATTCATGCATGTTTTGGCCGACGGCAGCTTGCGTCTGACCATGTATTGTGTGCGTTCCGAGTGCGTGTACGCTCTTTTTGGCGTGAAGTCATGTTTTGTGTGTTAGCGACCCGGGTGGTATTATAATCCCGTTGTTATGACATTGGAGTGATTTGCTGCGTAATATGGGCTTGGTCGGTGCGGCGCGAATTGAGGCTGTTGCGAGAAAAAAAAATTGCGGCTAGGTAAAACAATTTAAGGCCAGCTAATATAGTGACCGCGCCGTTGACGTACGTTTGGTTCGCAATTTCTGTTATCGCTTTATTAAATTCGCGCACGTTTGAATGAGCACTTCAAATGCATATTCGCACCGTAACGGCTGTACGCCCTTTCTTCCGTGTATGCACAGAGGAACGTTAATTACAATTTGCGTTTGCATTACACGTGATGCCGTACATTTGCAATGTGCGCGCTTACTTCATCTTAGTAGTCAATGGCGTAGCGTATCCAGTCATTGCGATTTGAACCAAAACACACTGGGCGACTATATTATTTTCAGCAGACGTATTTTTGTCCAGCAAAGCGCTTGCTAAACGGGTTTAGTGTAGCGAGTTGAGCGGACGCGGCACTGAGCAGATGCGCGAACACGAATTTGACCATGCTACGGTAGAACGGTCACTAACTCCCTTCTGCAATGCATTATTGCCTATATTTGCGGAGTGTTTGTGGCGCATCTCAAACTCGGTGGCGACATTTTTTTCCCTTCTCAATAGGATTATTTCACGGATCAATTTGTGCAACGGATATTGGAGAGGCTTGGCGTTAAAAAAACTAAACCCAAATGCCACTCCCAACATTTTTTTCTCACGGGAAGCCACGTCAGCAGCACAAGCCACCTGCACGACGTCATTACGGACGTTTGTTCCAATAAAATATCTATTTGATGGCACCAATTCATTTTTGTGATTTATTGTTTTCTCTTGATAATCATCGTGACATTGGTCCTCTTCTGAATTTCTTTCGGGTGTATCCCTGTGTTAGTGCAATGTACAAATATGCCAGAATATATCCCAGCACAAAACAATTCTGTCCAGGCGCCTCCATTAATAACGGCTGTAAACGACCGCGCCCGGTGAAGAAACGTATTGAATGATTAATTAACTGCAGTAACTAGTTACATAATTTGTACCTAGAGGGACTCGATCTCTGGTTCGTATGAGAAATACGAGGCCACAAATCTGTAATTTCAGTTTACCCGATCGATTGATCGCAGTCTTCTCTGGCGCGTATTCCCAGAATTACAAGTCTGCGTTTTTCACTCGGTTCGCACATGAACGTACGGCCGCGAGTGCAGTTTAGTGTATCCGGCTGCGAAGTCGGGGAAGCAGGGGCTTTTCACGTCGCTGTACGTGCACACACGCACAACAGCATGTGTATCTTTTTAATCTACTCACAGGAGCCTATAACGACATGAAGGTGAAAAAAACATTTCTACAAAAACGGCAAAGCACTCTAAACTGCGCGGAATTAAGGTGGATATAGTTCGTTAGTAAAAGCGGGCGCAGAGTGAACGCCGCTGAGGATTCACAATTATCGCAAGAAAGGCGAGTGCAAGGACGCCAGCGCAGCGCTCGAACTACGGCATTTGCGAATGAGGCGCTCTGTATACTGCCGCGAACCGTGCGCAAGACCTCTGTGCAGTGATTGCACGACCACAGTCACGCGAATGCAAGAACGGAACTACCGTAACAGAGCGGTTTGAAATGTCCACGCTCGATCCTTTCGCATTCACGAGCTATCCTGAGGTGTTACAGAATGCCGCACACGTAAACAAAAACCGCGCTGTGAGTATGCGCCAGCGGCATCCGCCCCGCAAATATCTCCTTGTAGACAAAAATATAAAACAAAACACTATCACTCAGTGCGTGTTGGTAAAACGGGGCTCTAGAAATCCTATAAATGCTACCAAAGAGCGATTTCGGCGCGAAAACAAGAGCAAACTGCAGCGAGCGCCCTGAAGCGTAGCGAGGGCGTCTGCTCTCAAGTGGCCAACAAATATGGCGGCACCGGCACGGAGTTAAAGGGACCGCGGCGCCGCGGGTGAGGGGAAAGAAAAAAGAGGAGGTCAGCGGAGAAGGAGGGAGCAGTTGGCGCTACCTTAGTAATTTTAGGGACCTTAGCTCTAAGAGGAGCTTGCGTTCTTTGCGTCTTTCTCGCAGTCATCGAGACTCCGCGTGACAACGGCTGAAGCGAAAGCAGCGGCTCGCTTTCACCATGAAAATTGTGGGCCAGGACGATTGCTCAGCTAAGTTTGTAGATTTTGCTCGTCATTCGCAAGATATGAATGAAGAAAAAAGGGCCCATCTCCCCGCGAGGGGGACTCGAGTAAATGCGTCGCATAGGGGGTGGGTGTATTGCGTTAACGTTTAGTGTTTGGGGAGTTGGTGGTAGTGAATGCGTTGTATCAGCAGCTTCTTGACGTAGTTTGAATGAGTCAAGGATATAAGGCGCGTTCGTAGCCTTCCATTCTGTGTCGGCTTTGTGGCGCAGTGGGAAGAGCACCATGTACCTTGCGTTCCGCCCGCAGGGTCGTGGGATCGAAACCAGGCGCCGGTAAGAATTATTTTTTTATATAGTGTAGGGGGAGGGGTGCGGACCTGTTGTTGAGAGCGAGGAGGGTAGCGTGATGCGGGAGAGGAGGAGTGGGGGAGAGGGCGCACCTGCGCGCTGAGCTGTTGCGGACGGACGGTGGACGCTACATGTGAGTTAAAGAAATGCTCTGCATTTAATATGAAGCGCTTTCTAGGAGCAGAAGCACCGCGCACTCACTGCGGCCGTGCCTGTCCCCGTTGCTCAAGAAGGGGCTCGAACCGACGCAGGCCCTGGCAGCTACCGCTTGTCGCCGCTTGCCCGAATCAAATTCATCGGGAAAAAAAAAAGTTACACATGCGAGAAAGTGGCTGATAGCGTGGTGAAAATTTCACGCAAGGCGGCGAACAAATCTTCCGTAAGGCTGAGCCTACAGCTATCTACACTGACCGGCCGCGGAGGCTGCTGAGTGACCTGCCACTGCCCGTGCACTCGCTGTGTGGGGAGCGGCCGAAGGACGGCGCCGCTGCGCGCCAGAATTAATGCAGGCCGCAGTATACATCTTGTCGCCGATCGCCAAATGGCAAGTACGGCGGAAACGAAATTGCACATGCGAGGAAGGCGATGATAGTGTGGCGAAAAACTGCCTTTGGCTTTTGTAATGTTAGCGAAAGCGGCGATGAAATAAATATCTGCCGTTATGCTAAGCCTCTAAAGTTCCCTGCCTCAGAGCAACCCAAGCCAGGCTGCGTGCTGCTGGGGAACGCCCTTGTGGAAAATTCGTCACGCGCGAGCGTGTTGCTTTTGCGTTCCTCCCACTTCCTGCATGGGGGCCCCAGCTACAGATGTTAGCGGTTGAAAAAAAAGCATCAGGGAAAAAACAGTGCTGTTTTCGCTTTTATACAACCAGGGTAACCTTGAAAAAAAAACAGAGTTCCGTGGAAATTTGTTGTGCTGCGACCAATCTGCCGTGAGGGAAACGCTTTCTGAAATCAATGACTTGAGTGAAAGCGTGCGCATATTTTGAGAGCGGAATCCCTGCTGGGACTTTTGTGATAGGGCACGAAACAATGATATTCTTTTCAGTGTAAAGGGAAAAATTCATCGGACACTTTAGTCTATGAAATGATATGAAAGCAAAAGCCAGCGATAAAACTTCTTCAATGTTGCGTCGCGTTTGCGGTGCATCCACGTCTACCATTCATGGGGCACGCATCCGGATAGTTTTTGTTCTATCCTGGCACGGCACAGGGTTAGTAGTGTAGTCACCACACTTGGCTGCAGCTCTTGGTGACGCGGGTTCAAAACCCATTCGAACCCAAATAAGTTTCTATGTATATTAATTTGCTTGTTTTCTTCTAGCAGCGCCCTTAATTTGTGAGCTCCAACTGCTAGCGACACCTGCCCGCTACGTCAGAAGCCAGCGCCAAGCCGAGGAGTGCCAGGGCGAGTGTGTGCGGCGCACGGCAGTGACAGTTCGGATGCTCTTTGAGGTGCCTTGCCTTGCTAATAAAAGTACTTGCCATGCATTCGAGTGCCTTCGTTACTTCTCGGGCTCTCGCTGGCCCGCGTAGCCCCTCACCAATTTGGTTTCATTGGTGTAGCCACATGAGCCATCTAAGGCATCCGCTGTAAGAAGTGTCGAATATTTTGGAGACCTTTGCGAAATTGTCTCTTTTTTAATTTTTCATATGTTCTGTAAAAAAGGTGGGAAAGGATGTTTTTTTCCCGCCCCTCGAACTTACACGAAAACTTACACCTCTACCCCAAACACTGCGTTCCCCATGTTCTAAACCTGCCTGATGCATCATGTGGTTTTAGTGCCCAGTGGAGCCGCAAGTAAGACGGGCAAATTCACTTCAGTATCACTTTGTGCAGGGTTGGAGCGGCGTACACAGGTCTCTTTGTACTTTGAATGAGTGAATTTCACTTTGGTATTTGCAAGCTCGCAAAAGCCTGCGAAACAATCCATTGATTAAAGATCTGTTAAACGTCTACGAAGAGGTATGCGATCAGTCACTGGATCATTTCCTAAAAACATTGCAGTAATAGAACGCACGTAATGTCTCGACGCCAGCAGAATTGAACCTTCACTCATGAAAGAAGGGAGGTTAAACAAAACCAAATATTCTCATCGAAATGGCAGCATCGAAGCCACGGACTCGTACCTTGACCCACAGCTTGTGTGACTCGAGCGAGTTGCACGAAAGGGCGATAACCTTGATGTTGTTCTTCTCAAAGTCGGGGAATATCTTGGCCATGGCGCCCAGCTCGGTAGTGCACACCGGCGTGAAGTCCGACGGGTGCGAGAACAGGATGCCCCAGCTGCGAAAGAGATGTCATTTGGTGTACGCCTTGAGCAGTGTAATCATTTCTCCCTGGTACGGAAAGATTGTGTGGCTGCATGGGTTATGGCTTGTTATATTGCGGGCCTGTGCACAGAACCAGCATGTAGTTCGGGTGGGTTAAATTTTCGTGTAGTGGGGTTGCCGTGGCAGTGTTTACGGGAGACGGCCAGACAGTGCAGGTCAGAGCAATAACCCTATATTTGTTACTCTAGCTTTTCCGCGCAAGTGCTCTTTAATTCTCTTTGTTTTCCCGCTATAATTTAACAATGCCAAGGTTAGTTTAAGTGCCACGCATCTACGTCAGGATAAAATATCGGACAAAACAGAGGCCCACTAAAACTAGATAAGTGCGCCTTAGCCCTGTCTATGGGTTTTTTCCTCCCGTAGTTACCTCTTGTTTGAACAGACCCTGCGATGTACCAACTACCACATGACCACCTAAATACTGTTCAGGGATGGGGTTGTGTTTTGCCAGCAGGGATTAAGGGCCGTGGTTTCGAGCCTTGACACGCATAAATTGACCAATCCATGTCCGATTCCCAAGTGATCTGGAGCATCCACGACATAAAATAGTTTCCTCGTAGTGCTCATTCTTGAATGTAGACGCGTAGATTGCCATATTTTACTTCCGGGTATTTGCACGAGAGATGGGACAGGCGCGTCCGGTCGACATCTTTAATTTTGACGAAAATTTTATATCCAGCCACTTGTGCAGCAAGGAAAACATTTATGAAATTTTCTAAAAAAATTGCCTTCAAGAAAAAAATTCGCAAGGTCGTCTCGGGTGGCAGGGGCGTTCAACAAGTAGCGCGAAATTCGAAACAACGGCTATAAAACAAACTATTGCAGCTGTTGCTGCAGGGTTTTTTTCTGCGGAGACTTGCATAATATCCAATAAGTTTGCATACCCTTTTTTATATTTTCAAGTAAAATTTTTGTAATACAAAATTAAAAATGTCAAATTTTTTTCAAAAATTGCCAAAATGTGCGGCTCCCTTTCTCTGCATCTAGGCAAATAAGGGAGGTAATTTTTAATGGTTTTTTTGCCTCTTTTTCCATTCTTCGTGCCAAATTCAGTTGATGTAGAGAAAGTGGTTCATTAAGAAAAATGCGCCGAATTTCAGGTCAGTCCCGCATTTTGGTCTACTTTGAAAGCCGATATAAAAAAAGGCCATCTGCAATTTTCTTTGAAGTGTCACAAACTGAATTCAAGATTGTTTTCTATCACAAGCTTAAAAAAAAAACTTGCTGCAGGGTTTCTGCGGTTTTGTAGCTACAAAGCACTGTAGCAAACTTCCAACAACAACGTAAGGCTAGAAATGGCCGGTACAGTTAAAAAATCATAAAATTAAAACAGAGGTGACCATGCTTTCTTGAAATTAACCGTGAATGAAGTACACAGCATTTTAATACGTTGTAGAAATGCTTTCCAAGTGCACTCCTCCAGTTAGCGCACTCGTATTTTCTGAATGCATCTTTTAATGCACTTCTCACCATTCTTTTGCGTGTTCCCCGTGTAGGAATAGTCAGATAATTATGACCTCCAAATTTGTGGGAAGAGGCTATGTTTTGGATATACACCAACGCACGCCAGCTTTAGAAGATCGACAGTTGGACTAGTTGGAAGTGGTTCTTGAACACTTTGTGACTTGACAGGGACACAAGAAAAGAATAGAGATACGAAAGCGCTGTCATCTGTCTGGTTTCCTCTTGTGTCCGGGTCGAGTCTGCGCTATTTCAAGATGTTCAAGTCCCTCTTGAAGCGTTGGGGAGAAGTGTTCCGGTGGAAAGCAACAAGTACTGACGGGAGCGGCTGTTCTACCTTCTTCGTTTCACCTAGGTATGGCCCTTCTGCTTCCCGGGAAAAAAGGAGCCATAAAAACAAGAAATCGCCGTGATTATATGTGCAGCAAAAGCTTTTCCAGCTGCGAACAGTTTCCGCGTGATTATTGCCTGTGGCTATTAAGGCAAACCAACGACTCCACGGTGGGTTCTAAGCCCCCAAAAGTGCGTGTTTCGCACCGATTATTTAAAAGCGCAAAAAAAAAGCTTCTCAAAGGAACTGTCGTGTTGAACTGGCACCTCCTTAAATGAAGCTGCCACTACTGAGGTACGGATTTGGGGCTCTAGAGTAGGTTCCGCCACTTCAAGGAACTCTGTGTAGATTCTTCAGATACGTCGGTATCCGAGGAATTGTTTGCTCCTGCGCGCTTAGCTGTTGAGAAGCTGAACACGTTTTCTCAGAGTTCAGAAATGTCCATTTTAAGCCACCGCCACATGGAAACAACGTTGTTGGAATTCCTACGCCAGGCGAGAGCAAGTAACATTGTAAACGTTTTCATTAAAAAATCAGATTAAGTGTGATTGCAGCACATGAGGCAGTACCCGAAGCCCCGACATCAGCAAAACGACGGTCGATGAACTTGAAGCATGCGTTTGACACCTGATACTCCTATGGGCACCCTGCACCAGACAGAGGCCGCTGTGAGCGCAGCACTTTTCTGAATGAAGTTGCCTGTAGGGCACGCTAGGGCTTCGAAAAAGGAGTGGTGATTTCTCGACCCGTGATCATCCACAGCCTCCAGCGTGCCGTGCCAACGGTCTACGGGGCTGTCGCTGAGACAAGGCGTAAACAAAGAGAGCCGTGATGAATGCAGTATTTCCTGCTTGCTTTTTTTCATTACGCGCAACCTGATTGGTCGGTTACAATATCAGCGATACATGTCTTGCCACTTCCGCCGCTTAAACTGCTCGCTCGTCTTGCCTTTTGTTATGGTATTGTCAAGAGCCTCCTTTAGGTGTGCGCCCGTGGCTTCACTCGGGATAATCATGACTGTTGGTATCTTAGCCAGGGCGGCGATGCTTACGTAAATTGAATGTTATGAATAGAGGTCATGATGAGCATGACATCCTTCACAATAGAAATGGTGCCCCGAACCACAAGGATGGGGAAAATGGCGCTGCTGCTTGTGCGGCAAAGATCAGCGCAACGTGCCTATAAAAACCGCTGTCACCTGTTAAGACTGTACGGCCTCGTCGGGGCTAAGAACCCTTGCAATGGCGTATGGAGCCACAGAAAACCTAAAGTGGCCGTGGACTCCAGGTTGCAGTAAAAACGCGGTGGTATACCGGTTTCGAGAACCGCAGTATGAAGCGAGCGCGAGTTTCCCATCTGGAAAAGGAAATGCCTTGGTTAATTCGGCAATTATTATCCCTCCTCACAAGTGTTGTTTGTTACCAAATGCAATTATTTTTTAAACATTTTAAGTTAAGCGGTGATAAAAAAGCCCGGTTTGGAATTGTGTGGTTACGCACGAAAGGTAGAATAGGCCACCAATAATCCGCTTGAAACAGGAGTTTTTACATCATATTCAGGGAATGTGTACTTTATACACGGTAAATTTCAACAAACCATGACCACCTCTATTTTACTTTCATGATTTTTTTAAGTTGTACCGGCCATTTGTCACCTTACATTGTAGTCACAAGTTTGCTACAGACTACTCTAGTACAGCCCCGAAATACTGCTACAAGGTCATAGTTAGTACTTAGTGCTTTGTAGCTACAAAAAACACAAAAATAGCGCAACATGGTTTCAAGCCTGTGATAGAGTACAACTTTGGCTTCAATTTGTGAAAGTTTGAAAAAAAAATCAAAGATGGCCTTTCTTTTATATCTGCCTTTAAAATAGACCAAAATGCGCAACTGGCCTGCAATGAAAAATTTGGACGAAGAATGAACAAGGATGGAAAAATAACACTAAAAACATTGAGCTCCCTAACTTGTCACGATGCATAGAAACATGGCCCGAAATTTTTGACAATTTTTGAAAAAGTGTTATGTTTGTAATTTTTATTCAAAAGAACTTTACTTGAAAATATAAAATAAGTATGCGAGCTCCGTGGACAGAATGCAAGTCTCCGCAGAAACATCCTGCAGCAACAGCTAGAATAGTTCGTGTTTTGCAGCCGTAAAAGTTTCGAAATTCTCGCGACTCGTCCAACGCACCTGACACCTGACCCGGATTTAGCAACTTTTTTTTTGCTAGGCAAAACTTTTTAAATGCAGAGCATTTCTTTAACTCACGATGTCACCCGGCGTTGTCGGCGTGCCTCGGCGTCCGCAACAGCAGTTCCAGGTGCGCCCTCTCCCCCACTCCTTCTCTCCCGCATCACGCTCTCTCCCGCATCACGCTACCCTCCTCGCTCTCAACAACAGGTCCGCACACCTCCCCCTACACTATATAAAAAAACAATACTTACCGGCGCCTGGTTTCGATCCCACGACCCTGCGGGCGGAACGCAAGGTACATGGGGCTCTACCCACTGCGCCGCAAAGCCGACACAGAATGGAAGGCTACGAACGCGCCTTATATCCTTGACTCATTCAAACTACGTCAAGAAGCTGCTGATACAACGCATTCACTACCTGTGGGCGGAACGCGAGGTACATGGTGCTCTTCCCACTGCGCCACAAAACCGCCACAGAATGAAAGGCTACGAACGCGCCTTATATCCTTGACTCATTCAAACTACGTCAAGAAGCTGCTGATACAACGCATTCACTACCACCAACTCCCCAAACACTAAACGTTAACGCAATACACCCACTCCCTATGCGACGCATTTACTCGAGTCCCCCTCGCGGGGAGATGGGCCCTTTTTTCATAAATCTAATTTCAGATATCTTTTCGCCTGTGTGCAAAGGCCTATATATAAAATGTTCGTCAAAATTAACGATTTCGACCGAACACGCCTGTCCCATCACTTGTGAGAACACCCTGCCACTATTAGTACAGAATACGGGCAATGACAACGTAGCAGTGACCCGGTTCAATGGCTCAGTGAAAAATGTATTATGCTCCTGAGAACGAGATTTTGGGTTCAACCGCAGTCCACGCAGGCCATTTTCTGATGCGGGTGACCAAAAAGATTATTTATGTGCAGTTAGGTATAATTTCGTAAACAGAGCATTGTGGGGCATGTTCAGCTTCACGCATAGAGCCTGAAGTCGACTTCTTTGTTGTAGTGGTTTAAAAGCGCACCCCAGAAGACAATAGTACGAAGGGGATGCTGTGCAATAACTTTAATGCTATTGTATGACACGAACAAACCCTCGCCTTAACGGAGTGGGCTGCATGCGATGGCTGATGTTCGTCGCTGCTAGGCTCTTGCTTATTTTCATTGTGCAGCTTTACACGAGCTTCAAAGCATCTGGACGAGCGCGTTTCACGCCATATTGCTCTGAATGTGGCAGAGAATTCTATGGAGATGTCCGGTATTCTTGTCTGCGTAACGCCGAGATATACGGCGAAATATACGCCGAGATATACGCCGAGAACGAAACGCCGAGATATACTACCATGCCTTGCAAATGAGCTGACGCTGGTTTAAGGATTGGGAAGCCATTTTGCAACACGCATTAGACAAGCGACTTGCAAAAAAACGCATTGCTTTATTTAAGTTTTGCCACCCCAGCAACCTGCTCTTTTCTAGCTTTCATGGGAAACAAGAAAGCCGGTAGGAATTGGTTAGAAGTGGAACCATGCAAAGAATTCTTGACTAACTTCGCCAAGTGGCATCTAGGTAAAGGGCTTGACGAACAGCCTTGTAAAGGTATTATCTTTTACAAGGATGTTCGTCAGGCCCATGTTTACGGTCAAATATGATACTACCAGAGTAACTGACGGATGTGGCGTGTATTGATTCGAATAGATGCAACAAATTGGTAATTGTCGCCAAGCCCAAGCAAGCAGCCTGACAGAGGCGAGCCGGTTGTCCCATGGACATATTCCCTTTCCCACTTGCACTCGTTCTTCTACTGTTTCAGCATACCCTGCTACGCCTCCAGGTAAAAGCGAAACAAATACAAATCAGTGGTTCAAATGTATGCCGCATTTTTTTCCCGCCCATTCAGCTTGAATGCCTGGATACAAGGCAGACCAATTCTATTTACTGAAGTGGAAATAATATATGATGTGCAGAAATGGCGTGTTCATGAGTGCGAGTGGGGGCTCTAGTAATGAGTGGTAAGTGTGAGTGTCCACTCGCACTGACCAGTCCTGGACAGCTCAACTAATGGCAAGGGACGATCGCACTCATAGTTAGTGAGGCTTATAGCCTGATTCAACCATTCGACGCCGAAGGCGCTCAGTCACCAGGGTTTGCCCCTCACGCTATCTACTTTTATAATGGAGGGAATAAACTATACGGAGAATGCTGCGCGACAATTTTGAAACCTAGTGATACAAATAAAGAAGAGTACTCGCAGAAAACGTACCCTGGTAACTGTACAGCTTGGCAGCTGGATGTACCTCACGTGGTCGCCCACCCGCGCTGCAGGCCGTGCTTCTTATGCCCGTACGTGTGTCGGTTCTATTCCGTGTGCCACGTGGGCTTAACGACACGGGAACCGAAGGCGCGCAGATGATCAGGTGGAGAAAGAAGTCAAAGCTTAATTCACCACGGTTAAACCAATAAGTGCTGTGCGCCGCGATGACAGAGGATCTTTCCGGGCCTTTATTTCATAAAGCAGACTGCACTTATGTCTATTACGAATATTTACTTGACTGCACCACTCAGGCCCTCTTTGTAGTAGTTAACCTTTGTGAAAACTGCAGGCAGTCCAGCACTCACCCCAGATTGACCCGGCTAATGCACACTAAAATGTGTAAAGGAATTGTCACAGCGAACCAGACAAACATCGCGCAACTGTAGCCTCACTTCTGCAGCTGCATGTTGGGAAGAAGAGCTCGGGAAGTTTATGCTACTTTGCCTGGGCACAGCACCCGAAATACAGGCCCTTATATTTCAATTGCCATTCCTGAGAGGCTCACCAGCTTCGCGGTGCGTCTGAACCAGTCTCTTGTGTGGCCTCCCGATGTAGATCTTACCAAGAAATTTTACTGATTAATATAACTTTCAGTAGTTACCGGTTTGAATCAAACTTCGCATCATTTTGCCCACTCTCGGCAGATGCCTGAAGGGATTATGTATGTATGTATGTATGTATGTATGTATGTATGTATGTATGTATGTATGTATGTATGTATGTATGTATGTATGTATGTATGTATGTATGTATGTATGTATGTATGTATGTATGTATGTATGTATGTATGTATGTATGTATGTATGTATGTATGTATGTATGAGCGTCAGCAGGGGGCGCAAAAGTGGCACTGCCCCCGCCCCAAGCCGCACCAACACTTGCCCCCTCCTTCCCCACCCTTCCTCAGCCTGGCTACTCCACTCATTCTCGCTGATTTTTCCACTGAAATCGGTGATCACAACTTGCCACAGTGCTCATTGGGACCACAACGTCAGACAAAATGGGAGGGGGGAACGCTTCTCTGGGGTTTCTTCAGCCGGGGCGCAGGTAGACACTACAAAAAAAAGACCTAAGCCAGCCGCCCCTGGACGCCTTAACCATAAAAATTCTGCAACTGGAATTAAAAAAAAAACGAAGTTTTCACTTCAGACGAATAAGGGACCCACCTTGTCCATCTCCAGATAAGCTAAGGCTCGGTTATTTGTTATAGATTCCCCTCGCCTAATGACAAGTGCTGAGACACTGACGGAGCGTGTCAAATGTGTTTGAAACGGATGCTTCTGTGCGTTTGTTCCTGAGAAGCATTCTGGTCGGAAGCTGCTGCTCGGAGTATGAACGAACGTTTACTTTTTCCGGACAGCTTTGCTAAATCTGCAAGGAAAGAGGCTAAAGCTGCAAGGAAAGAGAGTGAATATGATAAACCTTCGCGACCCCTCAGTCACGGACCCCTCAGTCACGGACCCCTAACCACAAACACAATACACGCATCCGTGAATTGCATTATGCCGAGATGTACGCTCTTCGTTTTGCATCGGACCTGCTTGCCAGGGCCCTGTGGGCCTCCACCACCCTACTGCCCTGAACCTAGTGTTAAAATAAAGTGGTACTACCTACCGCTTGCCACCTTTCGCTTCTCGCTAATACTTTTACTCCGTAAGTGAACTTACTTGCGGCTTCCGTTCGAAAGGCAAAGAATTCAGCTCCCCCCTCTTTTTAAAGCAAAGCTTTCTACTGCTACCACCCAACGGTTCCTTCGTGGAGTGCGCGACAAGAAACTCTCAACGCGGCTGCGGAGTGGAGAGGTCGTTTTTACTCCCGGAGCACAGTCTAGATGGCGCGGTGAATGGTTACCGAGCTTTCTCCGCGCGCAAGTAGATGCTCACAACGGCGCGCGCGTCGGCGGGGCGGCTTTGCGTCTGCTTTAGCGACGGTTGTTTTGGGCCTGTTTTGGCGCAGTTTGGAGTCCATTGCATGCTTCCTTCGCACAGCTTGATTAACTTTCTCCGCAGCACCTCCTGGGTAACCTGGACCCGGCGGAATTTAGTGGTCGTACGGGAAAGATACGTTAGGGATTGGTGTACAGGCCGGGAAACGAAATGTAGAGACCACATACAGACATCTCGCCGCTAAAGAAACGCTACCTTTAGCGCACTGCTTGTCACGAATGCTAAATTCCGTTTGCTAAATTCGTGAAAAACAATTCGGTTGTGTTTTACGAGGTATTACAAAACGCGAAAAGAGCAACAGGCTCTGATAAAAAATCGATTTTGTAGAATTCAAATTTGGCGCCCTTCGAAGACCGCCTCATAGTCTCTACAATGGCAGAAAGAGGGCGCCAGGACTCCGCTAGAAGTAAGAGTTCCTGTATAAACATCCCCCTCGCGAGGGGCACGATCAAATGCAGAGCATTACCGGGGGCGCACGAGCTTAAGTAGTTTGCGTTACGTTAATGTAGTTGCACTTGTGGCAACTGCTGACGAGAGAGCGCTCGTCAGCAGTAATTTGAATGAGTCAACGATATAAGGCGCGTTCTTAGCGTCCCATCCTGTGTCGGCTTTGTGGCGCAGTGGGTAGAGCACCATGTACATTGCGTTCCGCCCGCAGGGTCGAGGGATCGAAACCTGGCGGCGGATAGTATTTACTTTTATATAGTGTAGGGGGAGGGGTGCGGACAAGGACGGTACGGACTACGACGGCACAACGCGGGTGACATCGTGAGTTATTGAAATGCTCTGCATTTAAAAGGGATTATAAAAGTTCCCTTAGCTTTCTCGCAATTCTCAAACTTACTAAACTAACTATTTTAAATCGGTATAAATGGGAATGACTAAGCCCACGTGCCGAATTTTTTTGGTGTCTGCGCTTGTTTCACGCGGTGGTGTAGCCGAGAGCTAGCCCATCATGACGGCTAGGCTCCGCTGTTTCACAGTTCGAAAGACGCTCCTCTCCGTTCTCTTTCTGCCGACGCACGGCCGGGCTACAGCGGTGGCGTCCGCTGCTCTAGTCGGGCCGTGGCCGACGCTGCTGCGTTCGGGACGGCGCCGCGAGAATTCCAGGTAACGGGTGGCAGAATCTCTGGTTTCACTCTTTGTAGGGCCACGTGTGTGAATTCAAGTGGTGTCGAATGGGCAGTTGTAGGGGATGTCGTTTAAAGCTTTGCTTTCCAAGCACCTTAACCGCGTGGATTAGAGTCGATTTTTTTTCTCTGCTGCTAGGTGGCAGCGACAGGGGCAGTCGGCAGCATCAGCGCTCAGCCGTTCAGCTGGTGTGGCGTCGAAAACTCACTCCTTGCATAAGCCAGTCGTGCCTCCAACGTGTACCTCGTAGGGTAGACAGATGGGAGAAAAAGTTCGGCTAGGGCACCTCGCAGCCTCCGCGTGCCAAAGTGAGCTCGCGTTTGTGAGCATGGCGGAGACAAGCGAGAAGCTTGTCGGAGTAGTTTTAAATGCAGAGCATTTCAGTAACTCACGATGTCACCCGCGTTGACGTCCGTAGTCGTAGTCCGCACCCCTCCCCCTACACTATATAAAAAAATACTATCCGGCGCCTGGTTTCGATCCCTCGACCCTGCGGGCGGAACGCAACGTACATGGTGCTCTACCCATGCACTGCGCCACAAAGCCGACACAGAATGGGAGGCTACGAACGCGCCTTATATCCTTGACTCATTCAAACTACGTCAAGAAGCTGCTGATACAACGCATTCACTACCACCAACTCCCCAAACACTAAACGTTAACGCAATACACCCACCCCCTATGCGACGCATTTACTCGAGTCCCCCTCGCGGGGAGATGGGCCCAATTTTTTAGACCAGCGTGAAGCTCGTTCATTTGATCTTCTTGGGAAGCTAAAATGGCCTTTAGAAGCTTCATTAAAAAAAACCCAATGCCGATTTCTATGGAGCACCTTCGCCTCTTATTTAGACTCTCTGTTATTAGCACAAGAAAAAAATTTGGACACCTCCGCGCTTGCTTGACTTCATTGCATTACCTATACGCACCGAGTAACGAGCAATACTGCCATTTCGACAACCTAGTCTGTGAAGCTGAACTTTGCGTGTATCGTTAATGAACATGGACTTGAATAAATACCTGGTGGATTTCCTGGCGTTGCTGAGGGGATGCATCTCGATATCAGTACCGCTCTTCAAATGGCCATCATATTCCCCCTACGACATGCTGTTTCGATCGAGTGTTCCTTTAACGTAATTCGGCGTGTGAAAACGTGGGTTCGTTCGACGGTTTCCCACAGTCGCCTGTCTCGACTCGTCATGCTTCAGCTGCATGGTGAAAATATTTGGACAAGCAAACAGCATTCACAGAGATGACCATTAAGAGGTGCGCGGGCCCGTAGACGCAGTGCTTATATTTATGGAGTACTAACTGTAAGAATGGTTATTTACAAATCAAATACCAATTTTTCGCAGTCTTGCCTCCCGACATAATTCATTTTATACGGTTATAGGTTACGTTGGAGGCAATTGTTTCAAAACCTGTGCCTTCAATCGTTCTGTTTAATAAAATGTTTCCGTTATGTAGTTTAGTGGTTTCTTGTTTTGATGTATGAGTGTTAAAAACATTTTGAAACAATTGTTAAAATCCTTTATTTTTTAAAACTGAAGAACAGAAACAAATTTTCTTTGTTATTTTCCTTGCATGATGGGGAATTGTTACCCCCGCCCCCCATATTTGTACGACGCCGCCACGGGTTTGCCCCCCTTAAGATAATATCCTGCCGCCGCCCATGCATGTATGTATGCATGTATGCATACATGAACATATGCGGCTATAATACGTGTAGGGTGTCTGTCTTCGTACCTTCTCCCTGTTGCAGCTGTATCCCAGGTTTCTTATGTCAGCACTGCAGTGCCAAGACCACATCAATTAAAATACAGTACTCCCTTAGGGGTGCCAACCAAACACATGTCAATCGCTTCTGCACCCCTTTCCCCGTGGTTCTCCTTGTTCAATGTATTGTGTATTGTTGTGTTCCCGTTAGTTTTATTTTCTGCTTTTTTCTCGGGTTATTCTCCAGGTAATGCTTCTTTTCTCTCTTATCTTTGCAACGGGTACTATTCGGCCGCTCGTGGAACCCACCTTAAATACTACTGAAAAAAGAACCTCACGGGGCGTGAAGCAATGTCATCTGCAACGAGGCTGTCGACCTCTGTCAGGCGGTTCAAACCGGAAGGGACGGCTTCTCCCACTTCGCGCCCCCAAGACCAGCCGCCCAAAATGAGGAAATTTTACCCATTCTTGATCACTGGAGGCACAGCGGAAGCTACCTCCTGTGGTCAGGTAGGGTTTGCGTCACCCAGTACATCCACACCCCATCAGTGCCATGCTAAACGCCTCTACGCAGATAATACCCTCACAAAGAATGATAGTTGCTTAGGTTTTCTTTTTTCTGCTGCAGAGACATCTCCTCCAGACGTCGACAAGATAGTGACGCCACTATGAAATTATCATTTCCCCACCTCTAAGCAGCGTAGGTCACAAGCGCTTTGAAGGCCCGACTTACCGAAGCGGGTCTTGGCAAGAAGCTTCGGTTTTTGGCCAAAAACTAACTAGAAGCAACTTTAAGAGCTCAGTGGAGCAGCGAATCCCTTGGTTTACTTGCACACATCGAAGGTGTCTTCACCTGAAGCTCTGAGCCATGATGGACCAGAGCGCCTCATGGGAGGGAGCGTATATGTTGGGCGCCATATCCGACGAATGAAAATAATATATGTATTTCAGGGGCTCAAGGGTATCTAAGGCCAAAGAGAGCCAAGTATATTATGTCGTAAGCTGTCTCAGTTTATACAAGTTGAAATAAATGTAGTTCATAAAAATGGTTATTGTGCAGGTGTAGAAAGACCTTAACCGGAAACGAAGTTGCTCTAATGAAAATACAAAATGGCATTGTTAAGGTGTAAAATCATCGAAGAGCCTAAAACATGCTTCTTACAGTAGCAAGGACAGTGAGGGTCCCGCTACATACCAGGAAGCCTTCAGAACCGCCCTCATTTCTGAGAGAGTCTCTGGGTATGCGTGGTAATAGATTACTATTGTAATTTCACATCATTAAAGTAGGAAAAAAGTCGATTATTTGAAAACACGTGCATTCCCTAAAAATTGTGACGGACATAAAACAACGCGTCAGTGTAAAGCTCTGGAAAGCCGTGCTGTCTCGCGTCGCCACAGGCTAAACGCGGAAAGTAACTAAAGCAACTAAAATGCGGAGAGCAACGCCTGTGTGGCCTATTCTCAGCTTGAATAGAGATACTTCACTTAACGTGTTTTGTTGTTTTAGTATGGTATCTACATGCAGTAGTTTTATTAGGCAGAATTTGCTGTGAGTTTCTTGGTCGCCTTGTTGCTGCCACTGTTTTCGGAACATAATTCTTTTAAGTAGCTTGAGTTCCTGATATAGGACACGTTGTAGGTGCAGTTCACTGCGAAGTGCGGTGATTTCGATGCCAAAATGCCAATGTGGGCGGATGCCCAGCGCACCCTTATTTGCTTTTGTGTGAAGGCCAGCATCATAAATTTAATGAGAAACCAGGTCAAACACATTGTTTCCATGTCGCGAGGCCGTGGCCATTCGCGAGGAATTCGTAAATGTAATGGACTGCTTTGTCTGTGTTTGTATAATGTATTCAACTACCATAAAATGTCTTGGCTTCTGCAGTAAAAATATATGTATTTCTTTTCGTTGTCATTGCGCTATTGAAAATGGGGCAGTGTGCACTGCATTATACAGCGGGGGAAGATTTCAGGCCATTGTGTAAGTCCACAAAATGCTGTTAGATATGTCCTTTTGGCGCCCTGCTTTTGTCAGTTTCTCAGAAAGAAATGTCGCAAGAGACCGTGAACAGGTTGCAAAGAACACTGGGGTGAGTGACTGGAGCTCTGGGTCTCGCTAAAGGAAACAAGATGTGCCTCAGAAAAACGGCGCACAAATTTAAGGCTCATTTTAAAATAATTTGGTGGCGCGTGTGTTTTTGATGATGTGGTTACAAATATTGCCAGCCGTTGATAATACCTTAACAGCATAAGTCAAAGCTGTAACGATGCGCTGCCTTTCTATACCTCAGTGATTGCATTTAAAATACAAGCGTTGTATGGATCTCGTCCGGATACCTCCACCTGCAGAGGGAAGTTCTGAATGCAGTACTGGGCCCAAAAACTTCAGAGCCGTTTGAAAGGCACCGTATACTAACTACCCTGGTAACCCGGCCGCGAACTCCGTTAGCTGTTAAAAGATCCAGGAAGTATAGCGTTAAACTGCTAAAAAAAATGCAACAAGTGCAAGCGTAACTACGATGGATAAGGGCTTTCCGAACGTTATGTTCTGTACTCATTTCGTTTCCAGATGTTTGATGTAAGGATTAAATATAAGTTTCGTATTCCACAGAACGTCCTGAACTCTCGCGTTTTGTTTTAGCGGGGAGGGTAACCCTGCTTACGCTGTAAGTCGTGTTCTGGAAGTACGTCCGGAATAAAATAGTGGGAGCTTCTTAGCTCCCAAGTCTATTGGCCCTTCACACAAAGAGAGGGTGCATTATTTAACTGAAAGGGACGTAGTCAAAGTAGATGGAGTAATCCTTGAAAGTAAAAGTTTCAATTCCTTTCTTAATGTATGTATTGCTGTGACAAAAAACAAATGAAACTTAATTGTGAACGTTGTGGCACACGTTGTTGAATATTTGACTATACTATGCACCCTAACAAGGAAACAAATAGCAAGGATTTGAAGTCTAAAAGTGGGCTGAAACTTCGGAAATGGTATTCCAAAGTTCACCGGTTCAGGAAAACAAAAACGAAGGAATGCAGTAGGCAAGGTGGGAATAAAATCAATCAGAACCTGGCAACCCAAAAGTCTAGGTCTGACAGCGCGACTTACCTGCCATTGAAGAAATCGTGCAGGACCAATGTACCCATGGTGGTCTCGACGGTGAAATTGGGAAACGTGTCCCCAAGGTTTACCATGTTCAGGCGGCCCTCAGCGGAGCAAGCGTGTAACGGCAGAGAATCCTGCAAGTGGCTATATAGGCGATGCTTGACCCGTGCCTGAAAATGACGACAGCTAATGAGAGCCCACTCTTTCCCTTCAGCGTGGGATCTTCTCGTGCACCAGGCATGGGCCAATCGCTAGCCTCGGCGCTCCACGCACAAAGACGTTCCGGCTCATTAACCGCTCTATTTAGACGGTGTTTACTCTTATGATCGACAACGGACGGTTGTTGCGAGAGGTCACTTCCAAGCGCAACTGAAGGAGATCGCGTGTGCACAGGAAACTCCTGAAAATATAATCACGTTTCAGTATGTTTATCGTTACGGGCGCAAGAGGCTTTTTTTTCAACGAGAAAGAGCGATGATTGCTTAGGAGAGAGGGGGTCCAAAATATTTTCAATAAAATAAGGCATAGGCAAAGCGAATGCAAAAACCGCACCATTTTTATACCGTCGCTAACCAAAAACGCCATGATTCAAAAAGATGCCCTGATCCAAAACGGGCATCTAAAGCTATAAATTGTCTAACCTCGCAATGAGAGCAGGTGATTTTCGCTATCCACTTCTACAGACCGCGCTAAGTCCGCGCTACAAGCTTAAAAACAGTCTTCAGGGTGTGAATGAAACGTCGATACTTTAGTGCTGTGCATTACTGTATTTATACAGATTCAGAATACTGGGGCATAAGGGGTCTAGATTGATATGTTACGCCACAAATTTAGTTTTATTACTGAAACTAGTACCCTTACATGTCTTAAGTGTCCAACGAGGTTTTTAGAGATCAGCTGTCTTGTAAAAAAAACTAGTGTCTACCACAAAAAATATGCTTGCTCTATTTATTCTTAAGAAAATCTTGGTACTTTATGGATGGCATCACTCGAATACCGTGCGTTTGTCGCGGGCCGTAGAACGTTCCAAGCAATCAAACAAAACAAATCGATCCACTCGCTCCAACATGCAGATGTTCGTAGGTAAAAATATAGTCATAAATTTACTATTATTATTAAATATATCGTATTTTGGATTGGCGAGATGGGAAAAATATTCGTCTCTATTGTGCATCCATCACTACGCCATGAATAAGAAGCACTAAATATGGCAAAATTATAATGACGCCATATAGATGCGTTAAAGTTGTGCCATTTAAGTGCAACTTTCCGCAGGGTGAAGCAGCGGCATGCAGGCTGCATGCAGGCAGACACTGATTGTCTGTTGCGTTTTCACCGCCTTTGCTATACACTGCTCGTCAACGGTATGTGACATCTTGCAGACACCGGCATCTTGCAGGCACAGTGCTGAATCAGCCAGCTGTTGACCGCCTGGTGTGAACGTGCTTCTTACGACACACCGACGATATCCAGGCAGGCTCAGAAGGTGTGGGCGAAACGCCTCGCACTTCAGCGTCTCCTATTACGGTGAGGGGGTTCAGCCACTGCGTACGCCTCGGCTCGTCATTTGGCTGTGAGCGGTACCATACTTATTCACCCTATGCGATGCTTAAAGGCTTATCCGACCCATTCAGCAGCCGACAAGGTGACAGAAGCGTATGCCTAGCCTTGAGATGTGGAGAATGCACGACCGAGTGGAACGGCGGACGCCAAATAAGTTGTTGCTGGGAGGCGAAACCGAAACTTGCGTCGTCGAATCTCTAGAAAAGCCACAAGAACCACATTCCGTCATATGCTTGCTTCAGATGTAGCTAATGTTCTTTAAAGAAAAAAAAAACAGTATCATTGACACACCCAACAAACATGATTATGCTATTGTAGTTTTGCCCCTACTTTCGTTTTATAGCACTGTTTGAAGGCTAATGTGCAGTTAACACAATAAAACGTTTTTGTATCTACCTCTTACACTGATGCTAATGTCATGCTGCGCAAAATTGAAAAGTGTTGAAGTGCCCTTTCTATAATGTGGTTAAAAAACGGTTGCCACGAATGGAATAGACTGGAGTGAGTTTCCAAAGGCCCGTTATTACAAAATCTGAGTTGTATTTGGTCTTCATGACCCTTTGAAAAACTGTCGTATGGATAATGTTGAAGGCTCTACGATTTATCCTCTTGCGCAAACTACAGTATGCACCTCGATCGAGCGAAACTTTGTTCTTACGTACAGGAATTGCTCTGCTAGACCTCACTTCCAATACTTCTGTGGCTAGGGGTTAAGAAGACTCACACGTTGCCCTAGTACTCCCAATACCCGCTGCATTTATTTTCCCGTTCGCTTCTTTTAGACGAAAAATCTGCTCCAACCTTTCACATGCGCCGCGTATACCCGCGTATTTCTAAGCGGCTAAAGCCCCTCTCTCGAACCGTTCAGACGCGGCGGACTTCACACTTTCAGTCACCCAGGGCCTCACTCCGCTTCAATTACGGACATGTTCCACTTGTCAATCTTGCAAGTCGGGGACGAACTCTTATGTACGCTGCTTGTACGGTTCCAGCAATGGAGACAGTTTGTGTCAGGCGCTTGTCGGATGACTGCGACTACAGGGGGGGGAGGGGGGGGGGGCACTATTCGAATACCATAACTCTGCTGCAGTTCTTGAAAGAACCGCGACTGAATATCATCTTAGACTTGTGGTGTTCGCGCTATCATTAAATCGAAAGCAATACGTGTTTCATGAGGGCAGAAACCCGATGTTGTGACCGGCTTATGGTCTCATAATTGCTCCCGCCTTCGACTAAACAGAAAAGGAGAACAGATGCAGTAATGGGAAGCGCACCCAGGGTCGCGCGTTGAGAGACAAGTCGGTTAGGCACTGCTCGACAGCTACGCCACACGGAACACAGCTATCGAGGTGCACTTGAGCCTCCTTAGGGGCTTGGAATCTCAAAGCCCCCTGGTTTCCCTCTGCGGTACATTACTCCTACATTGCGTGTGTATTATACTGGTACCAAAAAATTACCATGATGTAGATTTTTAGTTTCTCGGTATATAGGTATGAATTCTCTTTTAACGCGTCTCATAGCCACTCAAGGAGAATGGCTAATGGGGGATGACAGGTGTAGTCAGTGGTATGAAGGGGAATCGAATCCAGGCATGCGGGGCAGCACACGTGAATTAACCTCGACCCAATGCCAACGCCACAGACAGTATACCGCATCCGAGGGGCGCGTACGTCTTCTGTGTGCTTTTATTTCAAACAATTCTGGATTCCTCTGGCAATAATTTACTGCTACTTAGCATGCGTGTCGTGCATGTACAGGCGTGGGCGCTGTTCGAAGTATCACAGAAGCGCGTGGCCGCGCTCCGCGAAGCGCCAAGGACGGAGCCGCGGGAATCGTGCTGCACATGCGGCGCAAGTGCCAGAGGCGGAGATATAGCTGCGCCTCGTGAGGCACGGTTCCTCCCAATTTGCCACGCGCGGCGTAAGTACACAAACAATCTAACCACGGTACTGTAACAAGACGTCTTCTAATTAGGTTATGAAAGCACGCACTACTGCACACAGAAATTTTTAAATAAGCCTTGCACTTCGGGGGGGTCATTTTTGTTACGGAGGGTCGCTTTCAGCATTTTTATCCTCGCAAACAAATCCGCGACAAACAATGTTGATTTAGTAAATACATGCTTCCGAATGTTTAAAAGATCAATTAAAATATTTAAAATTTTTGGCCGGATGTTGCATGCGTGCCTCGATAACTCGGTTCGAATACTTCAACAGAGTGCCATGGTTCCAGTGCTTTCCTAAAAGAGCGCGCGCAAAATAGTGGGAGGAACCATAGCAGACGACACGCAGCTGTCTCCGCCTCTGGCACTGATTCGCGCAGAGCGTGTGCATCCAGGAGGCCTACGCAAACATGCGCTATGTGTTAGCTCTAACATTGGCGGTACCATGACGCAGATTTGTAGTTTCTAGGCACACACTTCTGAATAATTTTCCGGTTGGTCTCATATTCACGCAAGGGGATTGGCCAATAGTGGTAACAATGCAAGGTCCGGGGTGATTCACAAATTCTGATGTGGCTGCTACGACAATGTACCCACCCACATTCCAGATAGCCACTCAGAGACTCAGAGCCTCACGGCTGCCAGAGACTCACGGCTGATTAGCGACTTTATTGAACATATCCGATCAAATTTGGACAGATGCGTTGCGGTATCCATTGGAGATCCATATGTCAGTGGCCCCTTGAGTTAACCGTTGCAGTCGGTTATGGAGCTGGCGATTTGCCTTTGAGTGTCCTCTCACCCGGGGTTAAGCATATAATTCAACTGTTGGAATGGTTTCCAGCTTTGACCACGAATGGCAGGGTCTCGTTACTACTCCTGGTCACGCTGGTAGGGCGACACTGCGATAAGTGGCCAGACTGCGGAGGAGGCACGGTGCTCTGAAGGCGGCACCGCTGGTGCGGGCACGCTCATGAAAACACTGTCATGCCATGTACACGATTGTAGCAGTAAATTGTCTGCCTTTTGCATCATTGTTTGCCGCCCCGCCACGCAACAAGGCAACGGCCTCGTCTGCTAGCGGTGCCTAAAAGTACAACTCGAGAAAGGAAGAGTGAGGGCATTAAAAAGTGATCAGCATAGTTTACTCAGGTATTTGTTGACGATAAGATGCTACCCTGGAATATCATGAAGGTCGGCTGGTAAAGGCAATTGCGTCGATTCGCGAGCGTTGTGTTTTGTTTATGCAAAAATGTTCTGATGAAATGTCGTGGAAGGCATGGCTCACTCGCGTGTTCAGAAACTTTAAAGTCAGAAGTTCGCGGCTGCTACAAAGTATTACAGTAAACCCTCGTTAACTCGAACTCGCATATTTCGAAATCTCGGCCAAGTCGAAACTTTTTTTTGCCGTGCATTAACCTCCCATAGTTGCTATGTACTTGCCCCCTCTTATCTCGAAACGTTTTTTGGAGGGGACAGCGGATATCTCGAAATCTTGACCGGGACGGCAGAAGGCAACGTCCACTCCTCACAGGAAACGAGGGCTCCGTGCGAACGCTTAGCTCTTACTATAATGCCGAACGCGGTCGTGAAGGACGAATTGGAAATTCCCGCGGACAAAGCCGTTTCCTATTCACCTTGTCAAGCGACTGTGGGAGTGATCACGTGTGTGCACCTGCGCGCGGCTTATGCGCGGTGGGGCGGCGTGTGCAACGTGCGCCAGTCAGTACGCAACCTCACCCTTGCATGTGCAAGCTGGTATTCTTTGTTTTCTACGCGATCTGCGCGCGACGCATCTTGAGTTCAGGGGCCGAATTCTCTAAAACGACGGGGCGTCACTTTCAAACAACGGGGTAGCGCCATGCAAATGCATGTGTTCGGGGGTTGTGGCCGTCGCTTTGAGGACGGTGTGCACACAGTGAGAGCCGCAGAAATCACTGTGGCAAGGGCGCGAAGCGGCTCCCACTGCCCCCCATCGTTTCACTTGTCGCTTCGTGCCCTTGCCACAGTGCTTTTCTGCGGCTCTTACTGTGTGCACACCGTCCTCAAAGCGACGGCCACAACCCCAGAACACATGCATTTGCATGGCGCCACCCCGTCGTTTCAAAGTGACGCCCCGTCGTGTTAGAGAATTCGGCCCCAGTTTTGCTGAGTAGTGAGTGGTCTGTGCAACGGACGCTTCCGAATATCGACCAAGATGTCCTGTCCAAAGCAGTGCAAAGCTCTGGCGTCGGAGAGAAAAGTTGCGTTAATCAAGGAATTTTTTTCCCCGGGAATTTTTGTGCCTTTACAACGGTAGCTCTGTCGTGCAGTGGAGCTTTTCCTGGCAGCACTGGCTTTTCTTTTACAGTGACCTGGGCAAACATTTTAGGGGTTTTGCTTAACTCGAAATACCGCTTATCTCGAAATTTTTCCCGGTTTTTACTACTTCTAGTTAACGAGGGATTACTGTATTTGGTACATTTTTTCTTGCTTCCTCTAACAGCAATATATTGGCGTCCAACTATACAGCCGCAATTGCGACCACATAGTTGCACAACCGAAGCAGAAAATTAAATGAAATACATAAGCAAAGGTAAAAAATGAAATCACAAAGTTCTTTAAGGAACCCGCGTGTATTGTATACACGCGAGACTTGCACCTTTGGCTAGATATCGTTGCTCTCATGTTTTTTTTTTTCTTTGCCTTCTGCTATAGGACTTAACACGAAACAATATTGTCACGAAGCCAAAAACAATCCGCTTTCTTTTTGTCAACAAGGTTTATAGGAGCGAACTTGGGCTCCGCAATAAAACTTAACAGAATACACAAGCTTCGAAGCAGCAGTCGACAGAGTGACGTGCACAGGCGATCGTCGGCGAATTGAATCCCTCGGCGTTTTTCCTTTGGGCATTTATATATCAGCGATATTCTTTCCAGAACGATCAGATTACACCAAAAACACTGGCGATGAGAAAGCAATCCACTTAATGACGACATGGAGAGACATTGTCCCTACCAAAGAAGATACCTTGTGCGGCGTGCAAATGAAACGGAAAGAAACACGCGCTTCGCTTCGAACAGCCGGGCGCGGCCACGCGCTGGACACGAAACACTAAGTAAACAAAATAGAAGGCATGGTTCGCAAAAATATCCGTTTTTTACATCAAATGACAAAAAGAAGCGAGAAAAAAAGTTGCGGATGGCATCTACATTTAGGCCTTAAGATGTGTGACGCCCAAGAGTTACCACGGCGTCGAGGGAACGTTTTGGAACAGAGTTGCTGCATTTACCATTTCTGCTTTACAAGTACTGAAGTTCAGGGACGAGAGCTAGGGTAACCGCAACAGTTTTAATCACCGCGGTTGAGGAAACTCAGAGGCCATCTACGCTTGCGTGGTTTAAGATATTGGTTGAAAAGTTGCAGCTGTGGGGTGTCGGTCAGTTGGAAAGACAAAGCTAAAGTGTCAAAGTTTAAAAGTGTTTATCATGCTGAGCTGACTGAAGTTCGGGTTTTTCATAAACAAAACAGAGAGAGAGAGAGAGAGAGAGAGAGAGAGAGAGAGAGAGAGAGAGAGAGAGAGAGAGAGAGAAATGTCTATGTAGTAAGATTTATTGACTCTTCGGGAGAAGAGGTTAAAGAGATGGTAGAACCGATGCGTTAAGCCAGAATTCGACGAACCCATAATCAGCTCACGCTGAGATTGCGGTGACAACCTGGTCAGGGTAGCCTGTCATGTGTCTATATAAGTTGGATATGTAATCTTGGAATTGTTCACCCATTGAGCATATCCTTGGCTATGACCAGGGTTTGCGGAAGATATGGTGTTTTCCCGCATTTAGCACAGTTTTAGGTCCATCCCGGACATTTCCTACCAAACAAAAAAAAAAACTACGCCCATCAAGATTTGTGAATAGATGTTGTTAAGTTTGGGCCCCTCCCTTATTAATTACAACCGCCCGGCAATTAGATATCTTTCGCTGGGGTTAGCTTGTTTACCTGTATGGCGTTTGTTCTCACTCCTGCCGAGCTGACTTGGGCGTGAGGGGCGTAAGGAGAAACCGCGGAGGCTTCTTTGTGATTCCCCGCGCTTTTGTGTCCACCCGACGAGCGCGCCCGGAGACGACGCATGCAAACGCATCGGTCACCCCATAAGAGTTGAAAGCGATGTCAGCTTTCGAAGGAGGATTTCCTTGTGTTCGTTTGAGAAGCTGGCGGAGGGGGACCGTTGAAATTTTAACGACCGCGATTGCCTCCATGAGAAATCCCGAAGCGTACGGGAGCTGAAGGTCAGTCAAGGGGTAAAACCTTGGGTCAAACATAGGAAGAGGGAACCAGACGTTCTGCCTGCGACAGTTGCACTGCTCAAAGTTACTGGGCGAAGTTTCCGTTCGTCACACGTCCAAGCCTGGTGAGTCGGCGGCTGGGATGCGTCAATCTGTAGGCGACCAGGCTTTGTTAGGCGCTCCACGCACTGATCTCCACTAGAGTTGCTGGATGGCGTTTCGAGCTCTCCGACGCGCGGCCGCCGGAAGTTCGAGCGCTCGTCCCGGAAGTCGGGCAAATGGCCGCCGTTCCTGCATAGCGCATGCTACGTATGGGCTGGTTTCGCGCGCATTCCGCCAAAAATGCCTGCTTGTTGCGCCGTCAACTGCACAATCAGACCAGAGAAGTCATCTGGGAAGACGTTCCACTTTGAAGTATTAGCAATATTCTGAACGACGTGCGTGATACGCAGCGAAACCCAAATGTCATATCAGTGTCGTTTTTAAGCTGTGGCTCTTGTTACGCAGATTCCCTCGCTCTAAGCCGGATTTATACCGGCGTTGGGTGGCAAACTTAAGAAGGGATAAATGGGCTCCGTCCCCAGGCCGCAGGCTCTGCAGTGACCACTTTACTGACAACTGTTTTGACAGAATGGGCGCACGAACTCGGCTACAGCCTGACGCCGTGCCCACTTTGTTTACTTTCCCGAAGCATCTGGAAAAGGTATAGTTCGACATGGCTCGGCATTTTGGTATAGCGGCCCTCAGAAAAAAAGAAAAAGAATACTGTTCGGCCATCGCAGTTCACTCGTTTAGCGTTCGTATAACTTCCCCTGCAGTTGATGCTACGTTTATTAGACACTGAAATCGCCTGCATGGGCGCTACCATCTTTCGCAGTATATTTGCGGAGTCGCTTTAAAAATGACGCTCGGTGCACAATAAAATCTACATGGAGCTGTGAAAAGCTGTGGTTGAGGAAGAATAGTTTTGCAAACTTACCGTGAAAACAATGTACTGTAAGCAATGAAACGTAATTGGAAAAACATCTCCATTACGTTACAAAGAGCGAGGTCTTAAATTTTCAGTACCTTTTTTTTTTCAATTTTTGAAATGCTGCTATCTGCGTTATGTATCTCAGTGGTGCTACGATAAGATTCTAGTGGTATAATTCCCAAACACACATATGCTTGAATTCATACTGTAAAGGGTTCCGACGTACTGACCTTCATAAGTAAAACAGGAGGAAGCTGCGCACAGTCATTTTCAGGTTTTTTTTTTCCGGAACGTAGGAATCCTCAAATTGGTTCTTCTGTTTCAGGCAGCTTCCTCCGTGTTGATATCGAACTCACTTAGCTAGTTGATATTCGGATAATCCAAGTCCTTTCACGGCTGTTAATTTATTGTTTTCGACTGATACAAGTCCCTTCACGACTGTTAATTTATTGTAAGACGTGCATCTTAACACGAATCATAAAGTCCACTCGCTAGCATAAATCCCGTTCGAGCTGCGTCGTCTCCTCTCAACCGAAGACCCAAGTGACATTTTCGTTCTCCTTCGCAATTAAATTCTGCTTCATATTAACGTCGCATGTTTCGGTATAGCATAAGTTGCGATCTGAACGCGATGTGTATCGGCAAAATGCAATAAAATGAGAACAAAATGCCAAAATGCGCCAATGGGGACGCTTCTCAGCGGTTGAGAAGCGTAGCAGACGCCCGACTTCCGGGACGAGCCGTTGAACTTCCGGTGACCGTGCGCGCGCCCAGCCGCTACAGCGGCGAAGCGCCATCCAGCAAATAAGTGGAGATCAGTGGCTCCACGTGTTAACAAAGGAAATGAATTCTGACGGCGTGAAGCACAATTATAACCGGCATGGTATGGACAATACTTTGGACAAAGCCGGCCTGTTTGCTTTTAGTTGGCTGATCTTTATGTGTCATGTTTGTGTTTTGTGGAATACCTCCGGGTTTCTGTATGACAGTGAGAGGTGGGTCACGTGACTATTTTGAACCCACCTAGCTTTGTTTGTCACTGTGGCCAATCAGTGGCCTAGTGTGGGCTAATCAAAGAGCCAACCTCACTCTCAAATTGTGACGTCCCTGTTGTGGGCGCAGTTTTAGTGGTAAAACTTAGGAGTTTCATGTTTTGGAGGTTTTTGAACAGAGACAGAGAGGAGAGGAGAGAGCGGAAAGCTCCCGCTCGACGCGGACCTTGCCCGACCTCTTTGTTGCGACCACGAGCCATGAGAGTTGTAAACTCGCAGTTTAAATAAAGGGTACATATTGTACATTTTGAGTTTGCTGGAGTAGCTCATTGTTTGCCACGTGCCGTCGACCACGAGCCACAGTTTCATCGGATCGTCGCTTCGACCATCGACTTCACCGACCGATCCATCTTGAATTTAACTGATGTGTTGGTTTGTACCCTGACCAGGGTTTGCAATTCTTAAGCGATGACATCCCCGTGGGGCACGGGGAAGGATGGCGTTCCCACGCGTAGGATGAGGAGACGTGTTCTATAGTTTTCGGAGGGTTAAGCTAATAGTCGTGGTCAACAGGGACTACGGAAAACGAGTTCGAGCGGATGTTGGTCGACCGCGTCGCTCCAACCCATACCCGTGTGTCCATGTGTTAATGTATATGTGAACTTAATCCATTGTGGTTTAGAAAGTATTTCTCAAGCACTTAGGCACTCTGTCTGTAGCCAAGAGATTAATGGCCGACTGGGTGTGTGTAATGACGTTTAATCATCTAGTCGATAGTTGCGCTAGGGATATCGCAAAGAGTATTAATTCATGTGCACATGAAGGTAATTTAATCACAGTGATTGCCACAGTACTCCAATTCGACAATTGCTGCCTTGTAGTTTCCAACGTTCCGGCGTCAGTCTATACTGTTGTTTTCGTGGTTTTCGAACTTTGCTCAAAGGAATTTGATCCTGAATTGTCGCCTGTCCTCGCGTAGGTTTGAATCTATGTTTTTCAGTAGGGTGACGGCTTTTATGGAAATTTGCTGCATCGGTGACGTATCTGATGGGGCGTCCCGCCTCCTTTTTTCAGGAGCTGCACCCATTTATAGGATGACCGGTCCCCATTTTGTTTTTCCAAGACACCCTATTTATGCTAGGAGAATGACCTTTCTGATTTCTTCACAGGTATTATAAGTCACAGTATAAACGCCCTTTCGGTGATTGCAAAACTAGGAAGGTTAAGGGCTGCCTTATATGCTGCCCTAATGATGGTATTTATTTCGCCTTCTTCAGTGCGGGTAAATAGTTTGTGGTACTGTAGGCTGTACGATATCTGGTCCATGATCACTGGCTGCACAAATTTAATCATATTTTCCGTCATCCCTCCACTTCCCCTGTACAGGCGATTTACTAGTTGGGCAAAAGGTTTCAAAGATTTCTTTTACTTTTGGGGATTGTAAGACCAGCTCCGCCGCTTCTCTGCGGGGCCATGTCGAGGAAACGTACGTGAATTATTTCGGTGATCTCATGCTGGGCGAATTTGTCGGGTTTTTTTAATTTCCCCATTCCGCCATTTGAAATATTTGAATTTCGCGTAATTAGACGCCGTGTATATTCCGTTTTGTTTCGTGTTCGGACACATTTTAGTTCGTTCCTGGTTACAATGTCGGCTTGTCTTGGTTTTTGAGAGGCTGGTGTTACTCTTAGGCCACGTTTTTATACTAGGTGACACAATCTTCGCGACAGCATTAAGGTGCCTCCATGCACGCGCGTCCGTGTATGTACAGCGTCTCTGGCATCGCGGTACCCTAGCCGGTTCCCTTTTAAGTCATCGGAGAGGCACTTTGGTGGTGGCGTAAGTTGCGGGCATGCGGGCGACCTTGTCTGCTTAGCACCTAACTTCATTGCGCAGGCGCGGTGCCTACTCAGATCGCGCATCTTATTTTTGCTTCGGCTGTAGTATCGTTGGCCTCCTCTCCAGAATTTAACTGCCGCTGCTCGGCATTACAGATGCCGGCGAGCCCTCGTATCTGGCTGCCCCTCTTGTAGTTTCCTGTTACCTCCGGTGACGTATTGCCGCGGACGCTTGATGAGCACGACTTATAGCGGACGGCTAGCAGGCACGGGGAAATCTCAAAATGAGCCTAATAGCACTAGCACGTTAAAACCTATCACACAGAGAATGGAAACGTGCTGGAAAAACAAAACAAAGCAACAAAAAACGAGCCCTTCGAAGAGTGAGTGGCCGTTGTCTGCCTACACGAGTCAAGCCTTGCCTAGAATTCCCTAGAACCAATTCGCATGAGCGACCATACGCCCACTTGGAGCTTGCAAGGCAACCATTTAACGCACGGTTTACTATATCGTAAAAACACTATTAGGAACGGCCCGAGAAATTCGTCTCAGATCTTCATGTCATCTTTGAAAGGCACCATTTTTATTTCTTTATTCATTTGTTCAGATTACTTCATTCGCCCAGAGGGCATTGTTGTAGGAGGTACGCAGAAGAACGTGTATTGTCCAAAATGGAAGCACCAATCTCACGCTAAGGCAAAACTATACAAGCCTAAAAAACACAGGCATTTCTTAAAAGAGGGCAGTCACGAGTCAAGAGAATTGTACAACACCAAAGGACAAGCAAGACAAAAAGAAAAAAAGACAAAGAAGGAAAAGAAGTGAAAGGTCAAAGAAAAAAAATGCGGACATTATATAATACCAGTCATAAAGGTCATAAAAACATTGCAATGCGCAGCAGTGCGCAGTACTAATAAAAGATACAACACCAAAAAAAAAAATCATGCACCCCTTCGTTTAACGACGATGATGGTTGAACGGGAACATTTCTCGTGACGGATTCTTAGGTTGTCGTCTACGTTTGGACTGAGTTTCGACATGCCGAAGTGCAGCAATGTAGACGCCGGCTTCATAACGCGAGGGACCCAGGTTCGTTTCCGGCCACTGTAGCGTTTTGTTTCTTTCACTTCACCCACGATCATTTAGCTCATCGTCAGAGAAAGTGGGCTGTCCTGCAGGGCGTTTTCGCGTTACGGACGCCATCAATGAGAAGACTAAAGCTTCGCGTTAAAAACAGATACAGGTTCACAGCAATTCAAGTAATACTGCGTTCCACGTCGCCGCGAAGGTAAAGCTTTAGAGCGGTGTGGAATGTGGCACGAGTGCAAACACGACATTGCCCGGCTGCCTATTCCTACCGCCGTTTTTGCGCGGGAAAAAAGACGATTTAAAGAACGAGGTGCGGAATTGAATTTTTCTGTTTTTTGCTATTGTCTGTCCTTTTTGATAAGTAAGCAGGCGGTTTTAAGTAAGTGTGGTGGTTAATACCGGCTTTATCGTTGGCTATTTCTTTGAGGAATGACATCTGACATACTGTACGCCGAGTTGGTAAACAGTACCATGACAGTTCCTTGTTTATTACAGAAACACTGGTACTTTTGCCGAACACACTAGTGTCAATGCGGGTAGTACAGTTTATGATCGATTCTAGTTGGTTAGTAAGGAGTACCTTGGAGTCCGGTTCCCGTGCAGCAGAATATTCTAGTATGGGGTGCACGTCAGTTATGTACAAGGTCTCCTTTACTTCTAGTGGCAGATGCTTGAAATTTCTCCTAATAAAACTCACTACACGGCCACGATTCATTGCAATGGCTTGAGTGTGTTTGGGTCCAGGTCAGGTTGGATGAGAATCTTAGGCCCATGTATTTAACATGGTGTGAAAATATAATGGTCATCAACGTTATATAGTCAGTAGCTACAGTATTTACGCGTTTTCGGCCGGAACGCACGCAGTTGCATTTTGAGACGTTTAGTTGCATGTTCCACTTATACCACCCGCTAACAATGGTGTTTAGACAGAACTGTAATTTAGCAGCGTTATTTGGATTGTTAATGTCCCTATATTATACTCACTCATCAGCGCATAGTCGTAGTTGAGATAACACGTTTACACCAATGACATTGCCAAAAAATTAAAAACAACAGGGACCAAGGACGGACCCCTGGGGGACTCTTGAGGAAAAGGGGACGAGCTTGGATTCAAATACGTTAAACCTTTTGAGAACGATCAAAAAATACATGGGCATGCACCCAAGCATGTTTTCAGGAAGACCAATATAAGATAACCTGTGAAGCAAATGAGAGCGAGACACTACATCAAAAGCCTTTCGGAAATCTAAAAATATTCAATCTACTTGAGTACCAGAATCAAATAAAGAAAAAATGTCATGACAGAATTCTACTAATTGAGTTGTGCATAAACGCCCTGCTCTAAAACGATGTTGGCAGTTCACAAAGAAATTATTTGCATGGAAAGGATTAAATATTTTCAAGTAGATAATATGCTCAAATATTTGCAGGACACGCTTGTCGACGAAATGGGAGGTTAGTTGGGGCGCCTCGTAACGGGGTTCGTTGTTGTGAATAGGTAGGACGTTAGCAGATTTACATTGTAACCGCCACTTACATGAAGACGTAGATAATCTGAATATCACGAAAAGAAATTTTGGCATCATGGCTGCGCAGTTTTTCAAAACTAGACAAAGTATCACGTCAGAACCGGGGCAGATAATGGTTTCAGTTCTTCAAGAAGTTCTAATACTCCATTATACGGTACATGTATATCTGGCATTGACGGCGGATGGCACAGAGAACATTATGTACTTGGTATACTAATTACGAGTGTATAAAAAACTGAGTGGAAGTATTTGTCAAAGTGATTAGCTTTACCGACGTCATTGGTTATGACGCCTTGATCGTAGAACACGGAGAGATAGGTTCTTCCTCCTTGCCACTTTGCTTTACGAACTTCCACAATTCCTTAGGACTGCGTTTAAGGTTTTCACTTAATTATGGAAGAATACAATTTATCTTTGGTCCGCCATATTTGCATACTAATTTCGCTAGTAATTTTTTCAAGGCTGCTGAAATTTTTTTCGTTCCTGTTTATGACCTATCTTTTAAAGATACTGGCTTTCTTTTTGAGTACAAGCTCAATCTCACTCGTGAATCAGGGTTTATTTTTTTGTGTATTGGAAGTCCCCCCGAAGACTGGTAGAGATAAGGTGGTGACGTTGCATGCAGCGCACATGCAGGTTACAACTTTAAAAGTTTGTTGTTAATTGGTTCCAGTTAACGAGGCTTTGATGCACATGTTTGTGTCCGTTCGACACCGTTTAAAAAAACATGCTTGATGTTGGAACAGTCTGTGAAATGGGTTTGGATAAAGCAAAATGTTGGTTGACTTGTGTATGCAACTCACTACGCACCTACAACAACTAAATGATTAAAATTAACGCGGCAGGAAACGACTGCTCTACCCAGACTGGACTACATCAGTAGGTTGCTGTATCAAACGCAGAATCGATAGGTTCAACAAAAACAAGTACCAAAAGTGGATAGAGAGCACCCACATCATCCATGTAGCAGTGAACGCACAAGCAACAAACCAAAAATATGTCTGAAGGTGAAGAATAATTGGCGAAGAGTCATCGATCGAAATTTAGGGGTGTCTTCATTCATTTTTGGAATAGTGCACTAGGCTGTCTTACTCTCCAGTGAAGCAACATGATCGACCTGTCCCGGCTGATGCGCGCTGCAGTCGATGAGGCGAATCGGAAGCAAACACGAAAAGTCTTTAATGCTCTATTCCCTACACGAATTTAACTCCTTGCACAGTTTGTAGAGTGCATCACAAATGGTTCATCCCTGCGGCTAACGACCCATGGCTTCTGTAACGATCACACGCAACTTCGTCTGTCTGTTTATTCACCGGGCTTTTTGTTTTTGCCCCTGTCCTCAACCCCTCTCCCTCCCACCCACGCACCTAAAACAAAGCACTTGTTAAGTGCACAGGGACAGAAATGCTGTAGAGCCAAATGGGCAACTCGCCTCTGTAGTATCAGAGAAGATTTTATTGCAGGACAGGGGCAGACACACCTGCTTATTGAACTACCGGCGTTCGGTATCGATGGATGAGTACACTTCTAAGTGGGGTCTCCACGCCCAGAAGGCTTTGTTACTAGACTTTGTTAATAGGATTTGTTAATACTAGGCTTTGTTAATTTTATGCTAGACAGGTTAATTTTTGACTACATGCGAGTATTCGAATTATGCGTAATAATCGCATACGCATTGCGTTTTTGATACTTGTATTCTTCAGAAAAGCGATGGCTCCGGACAAAAGTAGAACTCGCGACCTCGGTAGCCCAACGCCCCAGCAGAGGGTCTCACTGTAAAGTCTCTTGCACAGCCAGCTTTAAATACTTATCATAAATGTCCTTTGAGTTCTTGAACTCAAACGAATATAAGGGGAGATGGGCACGATAAATACTATCAGCGTGACTGGGTGAAGGCAGCTACCTTTCAGGATTGAAACACCTAAATAAAATACGTTGCCTGCAGTCTTAAGGAATGCTAACGTATACTCGGTGACAACTTAAGAACGGCAACGGAAGTTGCTGCTGTGCCTCATCACCGCAGCCGGATGTTACTCCGCGCGCCACAAGTAGTGCGTTACTGGGAATATTTTGAACATGATACGTGCCGTTTTTGTGATTTATTGGACTTAATATGCTTTTAAACTACTGCGCAGCGACGACAAACAAACTACGTGAGAAAAGGCAGACGATATACCGCATTCATAGAAATCTCCTTTGAAAACGCGCGCACCCGTTGACATCCGGGTTCGTCGCCTAGGTGGAGTGATCCCGTACATGAGCTATTGCCGTTCTTAACTTGTTCCCGAGTATAGTGATAGTGTTAAGGGGCCGGTCTGAGCACCCACACCAGCTCCGGGGGGAGAGGCTCGCAGTCCTTCTATAATGGTAGGTGACAAAAGCCAGCCAACCAATGAGTCATCCCATTAGAATACGGGGGTCGAACAACTCGTTATTACGCTTGCACTGGCAGCGTTTCTGCGGGTAATATCACCATAAAGATTCGCGTTTCACTAGAATAGTCAGATGTAGTGCCACGAGTAAGTATTCCGCCACTGGAACTTTCTGATATATGAAACCCAGAGTTGCTGCCCGTTATGAAACCCGGAAGCGTATTCGCGCACAATGTCCCGCAGATGCACGGGCCAGGTAAAGACACTTTTAACCGTAAAAGCCCACCTAAGCAGAGAAAAGCCGCCCCAAGTGAAAAAAAATCACAGGTGAAACGAACCTGAAACAGGCAAAACAACCCCAATCGAAAACAAAAAATATTGGTCACCCATCCCCAAACTTCGTCGCCAATGCCCAAAGACCATAGCCTTCTGCAGCCCCAACCATATAAACTCCTCTTTTTCCCGCCAACCTCTCAGGCTCTCCCCCACCCGTTTCGCTCCTCCCACGATAAACACGTTGGAGGCTTGCCCAAGTCAATTCAATTTTGCCCCGTTCCACTGCTCGCCCGCAATCTACTAGCACTTTTTTTATGGTTGGAATTTTTAGAGTGCCGCCAAAAGGGGGCGCCGCGAGCGCTTTTCGTGTTTTGGGTCAATACGTTGTTTTCTAGGGGTACTTTTTGTTTCATACTGCAGAAATGAAGGAGTCGCGCTTTTAAAATTAAAATAACATGGCAAACACCACCTTTGTATTGATCTTTTGCCTCAAACATGCCTCTTGTTTCCTATTTCATAACTATGAAGTGTGCTTCCAGATGTAATGGTTTGGAGAAGTTGTGAATATATGGACTACTTGCCCTAGACAAGCTTGACGCGCACTGTACTTTAGCGCACAACCAATTCAGGGGGCTCAAGTGTCTCGGAGTATAATGATTTCGATTTTTTTGTGCGCATACGTGCGAGTAATGTTTAAAAGACTCGATCATGCAAGCTTGTGCAACTAAAAATAATATATTAATCCGAAGCGTAGCCCGTCCTATTGAGGCTGACCTCAAAATACGACACTAATGACGCAAAAAACCAAGTAAACCAAACAAGGCCGGAAGCAAACCGAAGCATACCAGCCGTGTATGATTAATGATTATCATAGTGAAATAATGATTGATTAGTGGTTGATAGTAATTATTACAAAGGTGATGTTAAGGCGTACCAAGGTGAATTAAAATGAGTGAGGATCTGTTAAGGTGTTTTAAAAAGAATTTGTTTGAATTAATGATTTACTAGCGGTTGATAATAAGGATTAACGAGGAGAGACAGATCGATGGAGATGACTAAGGATAGATGAAGATGCAACTAAGGTTACTTACGATGGTTATTAGAAAGGTCAAAGAAGAATGATGCTGGTTTAAAATAGAGTAATAAGGTGAAATATTATTGTTATGGGGCGGCAGGGCAAAGGTGACACGAACCATGGTAGGATGTACGATGGTAGGATGTAAATCATGTGTTTACACCATGTCGGCCATCAGATGTCTCGATTCCGGCACCGCGCCACACACCTCTTTCTCTTCCTCGGAAGACGGGGTTATTAGTCATTGTCTATCGCCGTCATACCGTGACAATATAGACTGAGGTGAATTAAATTGGAATATTCTAAATAAAGATGGTTTAAGGACAGTATAATGGCGCGGGTGGTGTGTCGACACGTGGAAATATATATAAAATGTGCCCATCACTATAATAGCCCAGCTTTCGCCTTCAAATCACGCAAAAATACTTGAATCTCTCTTGAAAGTTTTGTAGTAAACTTGATCTGCAAACTTAAAAATGAAGACAGCGAAAAGCAATTTATGAAAAAAGGCGTGTTCAGTTCATAATCGATCAATCTGATGACCCTGAATTTGGTAGGCCAGTACTTTGATTTCATCGTACTCCACCGGGGAGCAATTGCCGGCATTCCACGCACGGCTAGGTCCACCTGTTAATAAACATCCCCGCCAGCACCACCACTTTATTGTAGTTCAATCTACAATCGTTCAAACAAGCCTGCAATATTGGCAAGAAAATCAAATTTGTCAGGGCAAGGCGCGCACAAGTATGGAATACGCCGGTTCAGAAAAATAGGAATAAATATAGATTAACCCAGTTACAATACATTATATAGTGTCCACGGTAGCCCGAGAACATTCTCCCCAAGCGCCGTATCCCGGGAAGGACACAAACAACAGGTAGACCCATTGCTACAGCATAAACTACTTCGCACTTATGCAGACATATTGTCACACTACAAAGACCAAGTCAAATTTATTTCGGTGCCAAACGATACAAACAAATCAGTGTAAAGACGACGGTCCCAGAGACTGTAAACTATAACGGGACCATCTATGAGGAATGCTAAATGTGCCTTTGTATAGCAGCAAATAAAACAAAACAACTTGACCATACCTAATCAAGAGAGAAGTCCAGATGACAAAAGACGTAGTTTTAAGAATTAGCAAACACTGGGCTAAACTAAGTCACATATAAACACAGAAATTTTGTAAATATTGGAATGAATTCCAAGCAATAGTAACGACCAAACAATATATGTGCTATTTTCATAGTTAATTACAACTAAAAGTCATTACACATTTTTAAATTCTTGTTAAAGGTGCTGACGACTTTATAGTGACAGGAAGGCCTCTCCACAATGACATTGCAGTAAATCAGGAAGTTTTCTTGCCGTCATAATTACGCACAGTTCGTAATAGAAAAGTTGTTATGGGCTGTGTTACGATTTTGTGCCCCGCTACCATGTTCGCGCGTCCTGCAAGTTGTGGAGCGCCCCGAGGTGTAAGAAAGCGGCATTGGAAAAGTTGCAGCTTGCTGGAGAACGGCCGGCGTGTGGGCTCCTCGCTGTTGGTGACACACTTTGCTGGCTGCGAACGGATCGCCTCGAAAGACGCGGTCGCCGCAGCCGAGATCTCCTCTCCCACTCTCTAAGACTCAACCAGCGCAGCTGCTGCCGGCCCCTCAGCAACTCTGAAAGAGTGTTGTGTGTGCCTTTACTATGTTTGGGCTGTGTGCAAAAAGCACTAGGAGAACTGTTTGATCGTTAGCGCACCAGGCGTAAATACGGGCTGCCTCCGAGCGCAAAATTTCATTCGTTGTGGAGCAGCGAATCCATGCTGTCGCTCTGCTCGAGTCCTCTACTGTAACCTCGCCCGGAAGGGTATTGCTCCTGTATTGCTTCGGCTCATCTCTCGCCATGCAGTAAACCAGTTAAAGTTACCGTCGCCTTCTCGTCGTCATCTCCAAGGCAGCAACCTTTTCTGGCCGCTCACCACCATGCTACCACACGTATTATGGAGGCGATGGAGCCCGGCTCGGGGATGCCTTCCCGTATGTAACAGCTGCAAATCTGGTAAAACATTTAGTCCTTAAAGAGACACCAAAGTCGCCCGGCAAGTTGGTTTTAAACGAAAGTCTGACATTCCAATATGCATTGGAGCGTTGATTCGGTGCCGAAAAATTGCTGAGAAATCACTAATGAAAAAATGCGTTTCCCTTCGTCATTTCCCTCGCAGCGATTGCATGACGGGAACAGCGTCTGCAAACATCGTCTTAGAATATTTTAGAAAAGCTTGGGGTAAGGGTGGTATATTCGTGTTCTCGGTGCGCTAGTCTATCGATATAGAGCAACTTGTATTTTGCTTTCAGTGTACCTTTAAAGGGGCTATGAAAACAAAAAGCATGTTTGGTTGATCCGGAAAATTGTACCGTTAGAATAACACTAACACACTTATAATGCAACTTCAATCAAAGAACTATAAAATCAAGAAAACACCGAATAGCCGTACGACTCACTCGCGACTTTTCCGCACTGAACTCATGAGGTGTTATGGGCAGTTTGTGGCGATCGGCTGCGGCCGAAAAAATCTAACGGAAAATAAACAAGGTTTATAATCTTGTAGAATAAGCTATTTCCGCAGAAATTTAGTGCACGTTTGTTTTATAGCCGTAAGAACTTTGGGGTAAACAATGGCATTTGCAACGAACGCGTAAACATAAAGCAGTAGTGTGAACGGCGCGCACAATGCCTGCCAACGCTGCACTACCGGTAAGCGCGTTGGGCTTGTCTGACACGGCACTGGCCAACTGGCATAAGCGACGCTGCCGTTTACGTGACTCAGCCTGCCAAGTCCTACCCTATGTTTCACGACACTATTAACTGTCGACCGTAATATTAAGCCATGTACACGTCCGGTCAGAAAAAAACCGTGCGCGGACAGCGGTCCTCGAGCAGTACGTTTCGCCATCTATGAAGACAAATGATAATCAAGCTTTAGTCAACATACTAACTTTCGTTTTAGGTACCCGCACAGGGTACGTCATTGCGGACGTCACGAAACAAATGATGCAGCAGTACAAGGAAATGTTGGCTGGAATTGTTTAATTTCTAAGTGAATAAAGCGTTGCTTGCTGGCACTATAATACAGAAAATCTTTGGAACAAAAGAAACACATTTTGTCTTCATGGGACCCTTAAACGAATTATATCAATGACATCGCATAAAATGCAACAGTGGAGTAACTCGTAAAAAGTATTCATAAACTGTAGTGAAACAATTAATTTACATATAGTACACTGTTCTCATGCAGCAATGGTGCAGTTGACGAATGATGTCAACTACGTGTGATAATTCGAATGGATTGATTTTGAATATTTTGGACTAAACCGATATGGGAACAATAGGCGTTACCCCAAGAGGCAATGCAATAATTAATATGACTGTGAAGGAACAGAGCATTATGAATAAAAAAGGATTTGTTACAGGTCGTTGTATCTACCAAACCCCATAATAGCGAATAGTGAAACAAGACGCCACCAAGGTACAAATATTCAAGCCTGAATATATCCGCACAACAGCGTACTCCACGCCTTGTACTGTTGCAATACCCTGCCAACTGCAAACAGGGCCCGCAGACCGCCACCCTTCACTACGTCATTTGGGAGTGCCCCGCACACCTGGACTCGCACTCAACCCTATCACTACTTTTACCCCAGGGTGGAGGTGGTTACCAATCCTGCCATCTCTGACGAGCATACGTTGTTGGAGAAGGGGAGTACTTCCTAAAGACGACAAGCTGTCCTGGACTATGGACTGAGGTAACCAGATGGGTGCCTCTAACACCAGCTGCTGAATAAATAATTATTGAAGAACTAATATTGGTGCATCTGATAGAAGGCGCAAGCATCTTGTTATCTTCCTCGGTAATGTTAGGAGTGACTCGATGAGCAGCCCTTCACCGGCATCAAATGTCCATAATGTGGCGTTTCTTGCACGTTCGTCGTACATCATGTCAACCTTGCTTAGCACTCTATCCATCTCAGTGGTCCCTTTTGTATGCTTTAGCAGTCTCATTAGCTGCCTCTCGCTCCTTTTTTGGCAAGGGCTATCGACATTTTTGACACATTCGTTCCTATTCCTCCTATTTTTCCTCTCGCACTGACTGCCTACTCGATTCTACAACGCCTATGGTGTTGGGTGTCACCAAACCCGACAAGGCAGGGGTACGTTGTGAGGCGTGCTTCGATTTGCCGACGTGGCAACGTCGCCGTCGTTTCGGAAGCGCCTCTCTTTACGTGCTGCAACATCCGCTTCCATGTAAGTATAAGGGAGGCGCTGCACGCGTAACCGAGCGGTATCTACTAGTTCACTTCTACCGCTCCGCTGTTCCCCTGAGCAACTGTTAAAATGAGCCCGTCATTCGATCTCGGGGCCCCGAGGTAGAATAGCGGGGTGGGACGCGTACGCTTACAGCGATTCTAGATAGCTTTTTTTTTATTCAAAGATATTTTCTTGTATAAACTCGTAAACAACAGTGGCTATCGCGCTTCAGGTTAGCTTAGATCTGGGGCTGATCGTATGACCACGTTTCATTTACTTTCTGCATCGCGCCAAAAGTGGCGGACTTGCAGTTTCAGGGGAAGAGAATACTACAGCGAAGCTTCCCATGCCTCAAAGGTGGCGTTCGCGTATGAGTAAAATACCCTGCAGGAAACCAATTCACACAATCGATTTAATAAAGAATACATCAATCATTGATTTGATTGATTGATTGTAGGGTTTAACGCGCCGACGCAACGCAGGCGATGAGGCGCGCCGTAGTGGAGGGCTCCGGATTAATTTTGACCACCTGGGGATCTTTAACGTGCGCCGAAATCTCGTACACACGGGCGTTTTTGCTTTTCGCCTCCATCAGAAAAGCGGCCGCCGCGGCCGGGAATCGAACCCGCGACCTCGTGCTCTACATCAATCATACACCACACCAGCTAGCACAAAACATTTTTAAAACGCCGATTTGGGAGGTACATTGGCCGAAACAGATTTTCGAACAAGTACGACGCACTCAATGCGCTTGCCAGGCTGGCGTTGATGGTGATGGTGATGGCGATGATGGCGATGATGATGATGAATGCGATTGCGGAGAGACCGATTTATTTACTCCTCGCAATTCCTCAGGAAGGCGCAGTTTTGAATTCATGTATCATCTGAGCGCTGTTGTAGTAGCGTTCTCGACGTGGGAAACGGTACAGATTTTCTTGGTCCGGCGATTTGCTGAGAAGGCTTTTTTTTTTTAAACGGTGTTTCAGCAGCTAGGGGGAGCCAGTGGCGCCAGTGACTAGTCGTTGGTGAGTGGGTGGTCTATAGCGCATGCGCAGATCGCTTTGAGAGGCGCAAAGGAAGAAGAGTTCTATGAGATACCGCGCTTCTGGCGCGTGCGCTCTGATAGCGGCGTATCAGGGTGCGGTCCGGCCACGAGACAAAACGCTTTTTCTGATGACGGCGTACTGACATTCGCTTCATTTGGTCAGGTAAGTACAGAACCGATGTGGTATCTTCGCTCTTCGGGTTTTGATTAGGTGCGTAACAGTAACACAGTGTTTTCGCATTTATATGAATGGTACAGTTGTGTTTTGTTGATGTCAATGGTTGTGCGGCTTGCCGACCAACACTGTGCGTTTCAAGATGGACGCGAAAAAATATTCCGCGCTTGAAGTTGCTGCTGCTTTAGATTTTATATCTTCGTGCCCCTTCTTTGTTCTGCTGATATTGAAGGGCGATAATTTAGAGTTTTCGTGCGGTCGGTCAGAAATGTAAGCCTCGCTTCCGACACAAAGATGCGGTAAAACTGTTGGCCACTTTTTGCTGCTTCGCAGTGATTCCACTACCGCTCGTTTTTTGCATCGTTTGACGTGCTTGCTTTCTGGCTTTGTGGAGGTATTTGCGTTATCAATGTCATCGTGGCATATTGTTTGGCTGCTCCGACATGAGGCGCAATTTTTTTGTTTTGAATAAAGCTATCTGAATATATTCTCCCCCTTGCGCTACACAATTCGCTGGCTTTGTGCGGCTCTTAATTTAAAAACAAAATTGTTTCGGTGACCTCTTGGGATTCCGCCTGGCAGAAAATTGGGTAGTACATTTCAGGCACTTTTTTTCGAACTGAGCCAGATCCACGTAACGCCAATTTGGAAAACAAGTGAAACTTTGTTACCGCACCTAAATGCAGCGGCGTCAAAAGTATAAAATCGTATATTTTACATGTCAACTAAGGGAAGTTTATGGCCACAAATAAGTAAAACTTATGCCGCGAATTTGAGCAATATTGGGGTGAAAAGTTCGCATTTGGCTCATATTGAATTGAAACACTCAAGTCGAGTCTGCATTCTTCATAAAACTCACAAGGCTGAAACACAAGAAGGCCGTTCACATCTTATTCACCCTGATGAAGTGATTCGTACTCTCAAAGTGCAGGGGTGGGGGGTGGGGATTAACCAGGGCTTGTAATGGCGGATATTTAGTTGAGTACTGAAATAATAAATATGGGAGTAAAAGAGTAAATAAAGTCAGAGTTATTTAGTAATAACGGGGGAGACGAAATGAAATCATTGTTTGACATCTGTTTCATTTCGTTCATTTCTTCCGTTCCCTTCTTCATTGACATGTGGGGACAGGCCTTCTGCCGTTCTCCTAATTTCTGTCTGAATTCAAAATAAGCCAGCTCCGAAACGCAAACGGAAACAATTCCGATAACACCAACAAAACAGTCTGAACACTCAAGCCAAAAGCAAACTCCTATTGGGAAAATGCATTTCGTTCATTTTGATCCGTGAAACAGCAGGGTCTGGCTTATTTTCGATACGAACTACGATATAGGTACACGTTTTCAGGGCGTCATCTCAACCATTTTCTAGACACCCCTTTTTCGGGGGACAGTTGCCGAGTTTTTCTTGTCACTGCAGCTTTATCCGACTCAGTTCCGGTTTCTGGGTATGGCTCAATTCGAAAAAAAAAAACTCCTCATTCGAAGTTTCACTCCTGCGTGGACGTATCCGCCATGTTCTTGAGACCCGTTTAAAAATATAGCGGTCAGCGCTTGTGCGAGCGTCGCGCCTTAGCACGGAATTGTAGGCGCACCGGCACCCTTGCTGTAAACTTTACCGATCCGAGCCTTGAGCAGGAAATGGTTTTTTGAGGGATTTCACGACTTTCTCGTCTTCGTAGGACCGTGTTGTATAAACGCCAAGCGTTTCCTATGATTCACATGTCTGCAGAGGCGAAGAACGTATACGTGCACATTGATAATCAGCTGCAACGCGCCCCGTTTGCACAGCAGCCAGCGCAAGCACTGCACATTTCATACACAACGGGGGCCCATCAGGATGCCTGTCTCGTCAGGTACCGGACGAGGGAGCGAGAAGGCGCGCATCACATAGGCAGGGCGCTAAATGGATATTCATGCATCGACATGTGTACGGAGGCGGGCGGAGCACATAATACGTAGCGCGCCCCGCGCCGGCTTGTGGGAAATTCCGTGTTCTTCGGACCCAGTGGGGCTGTTTTGTATATTTCTACTTCACTTTGGTTTTAAAACGTCTGTGCCGTATGCAACATTTGACTGATGAATTTTCAGACATCATTGTTTTTTTCTGGGTGCGGTTCCAGTGCGCTTCGGAACCGCTTCGGAGATTGCAGGTGTGAATTTTAGTGTTCTCGCAGACCAGCGTGCTGAATCCAGTTTTTTTTTTACGTTTCCGTTGTTTAGAGGAACAGCTTAATGAAAACTTCGGCATTGCGAAGCCAGCGACAGGCCGATGCGAGACAGGCCGGGATCTTGTGAAGAAATTTATAGTCATTTCACGCTAATCATTGGCAGTCATAATAAAACTGTAAATCATAGATTCAAATATTTGCAAGTGTCTTGCACGGGATTCAATAAAATGGTTGGAGCCACTGTGCTTGCTACATTGGCGAAGGCGTCCCGAACCGGGTTCCGTCGCCTCTGTAGCGTGGTGGTTAAGCGGCGTGCAGAAGCAGCTGCCTTGGTATTTAAGACAGAAAGCCGAAGGCAAAACTTAACTGTTTTACTGCATGGCGAGAGAGGAATTGCGACGATACAGGATTAACATCCTTCCGGGCGACCTTACAGCATGACTTGAACAGAGCGACAGCAGGATCTGATGCTGCCGATCGAATGAACAATGCATTCGGAGGAATCGCGTATTCATAACCCGAAGCGCTAACGGTCAAACAGCTTTCCCAGTGCTTTGCACACGGACCGAACACAGTACACACCCACACGAACACTCTTTCCTGGGTTCGTGAGAACCGGCGGTAGCGGCGCACATTGAGCCTGAGAGAAAGGAGGAGATCTCGGCGAGCGCGTCCACTCACACTATGCAAGTATCTACACGCCTCCGCTAGAACAGTTTGTTTTGTATGTTTTCAGCTGCCGCGGCATAAGCAGGCGCTTGTAGAAACATGTTAGAGGAAGGCGGGCTTTCCGGCCAAGCACAGGAGAACTTCACCGCAGTACACCAAGATGTAGCACACGCGCACAGGGTAGCAGTGCGATGAATCGTAACAGTTTCCATTACTCCGAAGATTGTGTAACGCACCGATGGCGCCGGCGCCCACTCCACTGTTTCCGTTCTTTTATTCGACAATGCCGTCTAGAGCGAGAATAAAATACACGTGATGGTCGTCTACAACACTATATAAGTAAAGTTGTAATGAGCCAACGAACAGATTGTAATGGTACCCGAGACACCAGTTTTAAACCGGGATTTTTCAGGCGTGTACAAGACGTCTCATACACCGATCGAAAACGAATTTTACAGGTACTTCATAACCCTATTCTAAACCGGATTTTTCTCATTGTTTACTAAACCAGATTAAGATCGTCTAGAAAACGTTGGGTGAACCGGACATTAGCAGAGATATAAGACGTCGTCGGAACGATGGGCGTCTTTTCCCAGTCGTTTTGTAGCCATATATTTTTCGTCTGGGATGTAGGGAGCTTGTACGTTTCGTAACCTTTTTATGCTAGCTGGGATATAATAAACACAGTCGTATGTCTGTGCACACCTAACGGACCTCTCGTAATACGGAAAATATACTTTGGCAGTCGACACCATTTCCGATTATGATAAATACGTTCTCTTAACAGGGTGCGACGCTGTCTTTGGGATTTGGTGGTGTGGGGTTGGACGTTGTCTTTGTATTGGGTAAGTTAAAATGAACTTTGGCTTTAGAATTTGGCAGGTTGGACTTTGGACTGTAGGAAAGTGGATTTTTAAGGGCACCCGCCGCGGTGGTTCAGTGGCTGAGGCGTTGCGCTGCTGAGCACGAGGTCGCGGGTTCGATTCCCGGCCGCGGCGGCCGCTTTTCTGATGGAGGCGAAAAGCAAAAACGCCCGTGTGTACGAGATTTCGGCGCACGTTAAAGATCCCCCGGTGGTCAAAATTAATCCGGAGCCCTCCACTATGGCGCGCCTCATCGCCTGCGTTGCGTCGGCGCGTTAAACCCTACAATGAATTAATGAATCAATCAATCAATCAATCAAATTTTCAAGGGCGAAGCTCTTTAGGACCTCGCAATGACCGTTCCGTTGTCTGGAGTTGTCCGTGCGCAAAGCATTGTAAGCCATCTATCGAGAGCGATGCAAACTGTAGTACCATCCGCGCGCCATCTGGGGAGAGCGCCGCAAACTGCAGTAGCAAAGAGCGCGAATTTCAAAGGGTACAAAACGCAAAAACAAAGCAAAAACCACAAACTGTCACACAACCTCCGTCCCAGTGCTTCGCACCCTCGGCATCGTTCCCGGCGTGTGTGATTTTTACTTTGGCTTTGACTCGGGTTGTATGGGAGAAAGCTACGCGCTATAGCCACCTTTCTGCTAAATTAAAAAAGCGGCTTTGCATTTTGCCAAAGCGCTCCCTGCACTCTTTCGCTTTGGGCTGTTGCATCACTCGCGCCGTTGATAGAGCGACGCGAAAATTTTTTCCGACGTGCCCTGGGACGCTATTCCAGAAGGGCCGAGTTTCGCCTACTCCCGAGTTTCCAGCGGCTTTGGTTATGAAAGCAGAGATAGTGGAGCGTTGGATACACCTTGAGCAAAACCACCGGAATCGCGCGCAGGACGCCTTGCATGTTCAGCGCGCTGTGTTGGGGCCGCTTACGTTGATAAAGTACGGCGTGTGCTATCTTCCGCATGCAGCACCCTCTGAAATCGCTCAACAATACTCATTCTCGAGCATAAACTAGATAACCCCACTGCTACTTTGACATCCCCAGCGTGGCTGTTGGCCACGCCCGGTAAGCGGCGGTCCGTTTTTCTCGGTGTTCTGTTCGTCCACTGAATTATGTTTGCAACGTGGCCTGAGGGCAGTCCCAGTGCAGCTCTGCGCAAGCGCAAACAAAGTAATCATACGGGTCCACTGTAGCGAATGGAACGCGCCGTGCTCCCGACCACCAAATTTAAGGCTTGCTTGAGTGTGCACGGCGGACGCTTATCAGAAATCGTCCCGTGTGAATTGAAGAGTGCGTTTGAGAATTGGCGAGTGCGTTTTTTTTTAATCAATCAATCCTTTATTGGAAGAAACCAAAATACATCGTGTGCTACAGGGACAAAGACTAAAGGCTAAATCGCCTGACGAGGACTCTGTCCCTCTGCAGTTCAACAACGTTGCGTGTACATTTTACGCAAAAGATATTGACAATTTGGGTATCTGTACAGAGCAAAGTTTGCCACAAAAAAAAAATCTAAAGCAACTTGTCTAGTAAAAGAACACCAAGAAAATAACTACATCCAAAATATATACGAGCAAGTTCACAACATAATATAAAGCAGTTGATACAACCGATACCCAAAAAATAATAATAATAATAATAATAATTAATAAAAAAAAAGACGCTTACAACTGATGAAATTGTTACAACAATAGTACATGCATTTCTCATGACACAGTGAATAACTATACACACGTGTATAATATTTCGCTAAGCACGGTAACGCCATTCACAAAAATAAAGAAAGCAAGAAAACAAACCCGAAAATCTCAGCTAGATGGCGTGAACGAAAAATGGCAGGCAATATCAATTGGTATAGTGGAAACCGAGTGACTGCAATACATTCTTAATGTGCTGTTTAAACGCACTTACCGAACGCGTGAAATCTATTTTACCATTTAATTTATTAAAGGAGTACTGACACGAAATTTCTCGCTTTCAGTTTTTATGCTGTAAAGAATACCTATGGTCCCAGTAATTACGAAAATCGAACCGAAAGGCGTCAGCCACCAACATATAATTAATTATAGCACGTTTATTGCAACCACTTTCAAATTCGGTCGCCGCGCGGGAAAATGGCCGTTCGAAGGAGAGCCTGCAAGCGGACTGCCTGACGTCACGGTCTCCGTGACGTCGGACCGTGACGTCATGGTCTCCGTGACGTCAGGGACGTTCGCTGCATCGTCTGCTACGGATTGCACGCGGTTCACACTTGCTCGCGCAGTCATGTCTGAATCGTCAGACTCGGATGAGTCCTTTCCACCGGATTTTTTAGATGTTGCTGCGGCAGTAGCGGCAAAGCATTTTCAATTTGACCCGCTAGCCAGCAGCGACTCGGAGAATGGCGACTCGGAGCTTGCCATAGAACTTCGGCGAGCTCGGCGACGCGCATGGGCCGCTCAGACACCACACAGTCTTCGCACCAGTCCAAGAAAACAGCAAGCGCGAATTGATGAGCAAAACCGCCCTAAACGTGAAGTGCGCACTTCGCAAGCCTTGCTCACAGCGGTACCGCAGCCAAGCCAAACCTCCTATCGAAGCGAGACCGCCCACAACAACAGCGCAGGCTATCGCTTCCGGTTCCGGAAACAACTGTATGACGTCATGCTGAATCGGCCGCAAAATCGCGGATAGCCTGACGTCACACTCTAAGCGATTTCGCTAGTGCTGCCGATTTGTAATAGTTCGCGGCCAGGGCAATTAAAATCGATTTTTGATGCGTTTCCAGCCTCGGATCGCTCCAAAAATTTCTGTGGGTAATCTGTACAAACTACTGAAGCCAATTATATCGTTATTTAGGCCTCTAAATTTGGTGTCAGTACTCCTTTAAGTATAAAAAGTGTTTGATATTCAGTTGTGTGTTTGCCATAATTTGTCCTGGTTTTCGGCATTCTCCTCTTTTTTTGTCGTATTGAATAACCTGAATCGTGATCTACATCTGGCCTGCAAAGGTTATTTTGTTGTATGTACTGTAGCAGCTTAAAATAATAAAGCTGGTCTGCTTTTAATATATCGTGTTTCAAAAACAGGGGAGATGTCGGCAGACTCTGGTAGTTTCCGTGATAGTTTTCAAAACATCTAAGCACTTTCTTCTGTAGCACAATTATTTTACTAGAATTGCCGGACGTCGTTGTTCCCCAGACTAATAATCCATAACAGAGCTTCGAATAGAACAAAGAGCGGTGAAGAAGTTTTTTTAGCCAAAGCGGAATTAATGTTGTTAACTTGTACAGGGCGCCAACAGTTCGAGCCAATTCTATCCATAAGTGTTCAACGTGTGCTTTCCATGATAATTCCTCCTGAAACCAAACGCCAAGGAATTTTTGCTCTCTAACCCTTTCAAGGAGCTGGTTATTGAACATAACTTTAAAAGTGGTGCATAACGGTTTATTTATAGGGGGAAATATGATGTACGTAGTTTTTTTGGCATTCAATTGTAACCTGTTATTTTTCAGCCAGTTTGACAGGCGTTGCATGTAATCGTTAACGCTGTTTTTAACTGACGCAAGATTATTAGACGTAAAAAAGATATTAGTGTCGTCTGCATACATTATGAGTTGTGGTGAATGGGGTATCGAAACAATATTATTTATATATGCAAGGAAGAGGAACGGTCCTAAAATCGAGCCCTGTGGGACACCCTGTTTCAACATTAATTTTGAAGACATTGTGCCATCAACATTCACAGTTTGGTAACGGTCTTGCAAATATGACTTAATAAGATCTTGGGCAATTCCACGTACACCCTAAATGAACAACTTATTAAGCAGCAGGTCATACTGTATGGGGTCAACGGCTTTCCTAATGTCTAAGAACAGTCCAAGCGTGTATTTTCGATTTTCCATGTTAGCTAATATTGCGTCCTTGATAAGAAGTAACGCCTGCTCAGTCGAACGCCCTTTCCGAAAACCGTATTGGCTGTCTGTTATTATACCGTGTATATCAAAGAAAGAAACGAGTCTGTCCAAAATAACACCCTCAAAAATTTTAGATAGCGTTGTTAGCACGGAGATAGGGCGGTAATTTGATGGGTTTTCTGGATCACCGCTCTTGAATATGGGAGTGACTTTTGCAACTTTTAACTTTTTTGGGAAGACACCAGTGCTCAAGGTAAGGTTTATTATATATGCTAGAACTTCGGAGATAAACGGTGCAATTGACTTTATCTCGGACGGCCCGATGTTATCAATTCCTGCTGCGACGTTGAAGTCGGGTCATTAATCATCGACTATGCTTTCACGGTGTATGAAGAAGTCTCCCATGGGAAAATCGTGTCGTTATTGCCTTTATTGTCGGCTTGTACAACAGTGAACTCCAGTTTGGACCGTACACCCCCGCGACTGTGGCACCGTTGGCTGACGGTGGCCTGGGGACTTCATTTTTGTTTTGTGCTAAGATCCTGTCTCTGCTAGCGGGCGTCACATGACGACTTCGTGGCTACGACGCTACGCCCACACAAAGTGGGCGCCATGGGTGGGTGTGGCTTCGCTTGTTACGCCGCGCCCCCGAAGGGGCTGGATGTGTTTGACTGACATTAGAACTCGGAGGAAACTCGGTAATGGTTTTGCACGGCCGAGTTGAACTCGGGACGCCCGTGGTGGCCGCTGCTGTGGCGTGGTTTATATTAATGGTCTCCGTGGCACGCATATTCCTGCCCCGACCGGCCTTTTAAACGAAAAAGGAATTTCGAGCCCGTTTCTTTCTTCCGAAAAGTCCTTTGCATTGGTTGTGGAGTCATTTGGCGACAGATCCCCGTTTGCGATGACTCACAAACGGCTGTAGCTCCATGACCGTCGAGGAGCAAGTGTAGTGTGCGCTGCGGTTTTACGCGGCGGGCAGCTTTTACAGAAGCGTTTGTGGTGACCGCACCATGGACCGTCACCAGTCGACTGACAGCGGGTGTGCGCGCAATATAATCAGTGGAGACGTGTGTTGCAGACCTCGCCTTTCCTTTAGGTGGTTTGGCGGACATAGCTTCCACAGGTTCCTACCGCACGTCTATCCGTCTGCAGCCCGAGCGTCCGCTTCAGTTTTTGTCTGCTCGCAAAGCAGTTTCGAACGAAGCGTTGCATTGACCGTGCGTTTTGTTTATCATCAGCGCGGCGGACAGTCCCCCTCGAGGGGTTGCGTAGCGCGCATTTCTCGGGAAAACGTTACTGACAGGATAGCTTATACGTATTACATATGCTATCAAGGAGACAGTCGATGCTCCGATAGTCGGTTGAGGTGGTGTATTCGCAGGGGTGAAGCCGATAGGAACGCAGGTCTGAGCGTTGAGACAACCCATCTCGTTTCTCGGGCATGCACATTGTGGGGTTCATCTTCTACCCCTGGCACGTCTTTGGCGCATATCCCCGTGTCTGGATTGGACATAATCCTGCCTTCCTCTTCCACATGGTCGATGCTGGTACGGTGCGTTCCCCGATAGCTTGATGGTTTGTTGCATATTTTCATTATCCTCTCTACAATACAATCAACGGCGCGTGCCTATTGTGAGAGGCGATCTTAACACCTTTCAACGGGTTTTGTTCAGCGTCACCGTCGTGTGGTAGGAAGCAGAGCATGGAAAGCGAGTAAAGGGGAGAGCTAAGAATTAAAGCAACCGCGTTACGCCAGAGGGAGGGTAAGCGGGAGTGGGAAGGGCGCGAAGGAAGGGAGGGTTGTCAGGGGATTGAAGTCTACGAAAAAAAAATCGACTGTAGAGAGCTTCTCGGAACAAGAGCGGTGAAGAGCAAAATGAAATAAAGCAAACAAACCTGAAAAGTCGTTTTTCTTGTTGCTATTGCTTCCTTCGTGACACATGGCCACTTGGGGGATGGGCCCGGAATTTGGACCTTTGAGGAACTAACGTGCCCGGTTCGCAAAATTCGTAACACTGTAGATTCGAACAGTAACAGTTGTAGAATAGTGCTTGCGGCGTGAAGCCTGAACATTATGTCACGGTAGTAGGACAGGTGCACACCATCCTCGCAGAACCGCGATTCCAGGGAGGCTGTGGCGTGTTCCAGTCTGCTTGCACACTAAGATGAACAAATGAGAGAGAAGAAACTGATGCAAACACGCAACAGCAGAAAAAAAGCCGTTTAAAGTAATCCGTGCCAAAAGAAAAAGAAACGAAAGCGAGGAAAAAGGCGCAAGTACAATAAATTAAAAAAGAAGTTGCTAATACGTCTTACCAGGGTTTCACCTTAAAAGCACTAAGCAGACTGGACCGCGCCGAGGAAAGTTTGTGTAGAAAAACGGAGAGTTTCGATAACGTTATACGAACAGCAACTGTTTTGAACGTGGCTGGCTTTCATCTCCCGTTTTCTTTTTTTTGCCAGTCCGCCATAGTCACGTGATTGCACTGTGTGCCACCAACAGCAGAGACTACTTCTTAGGACGAAAAATTACAAACAAAAAGATCATATGAACGCATGAAATAAAAAAAACAAAATGGGCTTTGTAGTGAAATACAGATTAATAAAGTAAAAGTACAATAAAATGAAGTAATTGGATTGGCGTGCCCCCCCCCGTGCATCAGTGGAGCGAGAGAAAGCATTGAAAGATTCGCCACGCCCTAGTGGCGCATCCTTGGTGCGCGCTGCCCTGGACCGATTACGTCACCTAAATAATCAGCAAATAGCATGAATCGCATTTTTAATGGCTTTTAACCCTTCCCAGAAATATTATCATGAGCTTATTATTATCACCACAGCTCCGCCTTGCCCGAGTTTCGCTCAAACTCGGGCCTTCTGGAATAGCACCCCTGATCTATTGCTAGCGTAATAAAACGTTCAATCCTCATAATCACCCCAAAAAAGAACAAGAAAGCATTCTTATAGAGCGAACAGTGCTACGGTTCACTTAGAGTACTGAACATTACATTAGCAATCCCCGCATAAATCCGCCAACAAAACTAAACTAGAACAACGAAAATGCACCAGGGAAGTTTGTGTGGGGATTTTACCGATTCCCCGATAACTTTAAAATACCTTGGGCAAAACGTCATGATGCTTACCATGCCTCCTTCTTGGCGTATTGTACAAGCGAAAAAAGCTATATATAAGCGTGTCGCACTTTTTTCGCTCATCAACAATAAAAGTCTAGCCGAGTAGCCAAGCAAACGCGAATATATATAGCAAGAGAAGGTGCTACATGCGCACCTAGTAGATACATGCGTATCTTTTCCCCCTTTCTTCAGAACAGACCTGGACTGAACGGCAGCAATAACTTGAAACAAACTCAAAATATATATAAAAAAATGTCGGAAGCGAGCTTTTTTTTTCGAAGAACGAAAATGTTTGTGAATGTGCTTTCTATATTGTCAAGGGAAATTTTGTTGCTGGCTTACAATAAATTATATTGGAATGACATGCTATGCCAAACTGCAGCGGCCTACAATTTTATGCCGCCCTTTACAGCGCGCAACAAGGCACGTTTCCGGGCGCGCGCAGCGTCGTTCAGCTCATGAGCAGCGGATTCGGTCGCCGCTGATGCCTGTTAGCGGCAATGCAACCAGCGCCCCTCTGTAGCCCAGCGCTGCCTTTTAAAGACCGTCTCGACCAGCATGACACGCCAGCAGAGCGTCGATTAAAGATATCAGATAGGGTGGCGGGGGCAGTGCGAACACACTCTTTGACCGGCGCTCCATGGTTCCTGTCGGTGCCCATACGCGGCGCAGTGATGCAGTTCGGCCACCGCTCCCGTGCTGCGTTTACTTTTGCGCGTACCTGTACATACACAGCTTGCATGGAGCGTGCACCCGCCGCTGTGGCTCAGTGGCTATGGCGTTGTGCTGCTGAGCCCAAGGACGCGAGTTCGATTCCCGGCCGTAGCGGCGGCTTTCGTGATGGAGGCGAAAAGCGAAAACACCCTTGTGTTATAGATTTGCGCGTACGTCAAAGCTCACCATTGTGGCCAAAATTAATCCGGAGCCTTCCACTACGGCGCGCCTCATCGCCGGTGTAGCGTCGGCGCGTTAAACACCACAATCAATCAGCAGGCAGCGTGCAATTGCGACACACGAGCGTCGAATGCGTGTATGTTTACGTATTCGCACCTGGCGCCGCACTATCACGGGAATTTATGCGCATATGTTGACGGCGCTCCGAGACCCGGTGCATGTTCCCAACTGTTTACTTTGGCTCGTGCTAGAAGGGCGTGATGTATCGTGCTCGAATACCGGCCTGTCCTACTCACGCCTGCCCGCTTCACGGCCGATACTATAGATGTGAGCCAGACGGACAAGGAAGGAATATTTCATGACAAAGGTAGCATGTAGGTCGGCCTAGCCGAACTTTAGAAAAGATTTGTAGCGGGATACAGAACAAATAGTCGAGAAGGGCCAATCTTGGGTATGTTGCAAGCAGTTGTTTCAACAGCAGAGCTGTTTAATCGATTAGTTGCGCTGCAGAGCGTTACCAGAAAGCTCAGCCCAGCCGATCGCACGTGATCGTCTGCCTCGTGAGGAGCGCCGGCGTCGTCAAGGCTTGCGCGTGTACTTGCGCCACGTGAGGAGGTCTCAAAAAATACCAAGAAAAAATACCGAGCGCAGTTGAGCGTGTACCTCGTGAGGATTGCCCGGCGGCCGCACGCTCGACCTTCGAGAAGACTCTGCCCAGCGTTAGTAGTGTGATCTCTCGCGTGCTTTTCTCCTCGTTAGCTCACGTGCGTTCGCGCTTGAAGTGCGGAGCGCAGACGCCGAGTTCACGAAGCCGGTTACCGCGGGTTCTAGCGCGTGCTAAAGCGGTCCACTTTGGAAGAAATACGAAAGCCTGTGGACGAAACGATCCGGACCTGCCAGTCTTGGAGAACGTTCAGCGGAAAGTTCGTAAATCCATGTGAGGTGCAACAGCCTGGTCTCCGATGAAGGGCGAGGGGCCGCAGCTCTGCTATTTCTCCAGCCTTGCCCCACTTGTGCAAGCTGCGCCATTTTTTTTTTATTTGAATGAATTCGGTGTGTATTACGCTGCTGCGTTGCCTCTCTGAAAAATTCAAGCACAGGATTATGCCACAACAAGGATCTCGCGCTACTTTGTAAGCATTTCTGAACACGCGAGCCGCGCTGTGGCGTAGTATTCGTCTCGCGTGGGGATACCGACGCGACGGCACGATGCAGAATCGATGACTGGAGCACCAGCAGCTTCACACAAAGAAACGAGCGACAACTACGTGGCGGCAGAGGTGGTGGTAATGATGTTTATTAGTGAGTTTTCGCTAACCGTCTTTCACGGTCCGCTCCGCTCCGATAGCAAGTAGGGGCGCCGTTGCGCATCCGTGGGGCGCTTGGCCGCGAACGGCATTGGCTCCGGTTGCTCTGAGCGTGCCGCCGATACCGGAGCGGACCGTCGAAGGCGGTTAGCTAAAACTCCCTATTAACGGCCGGATGGACCTAGCCTTGCGTGGAATATTAGCAATTGCTCCCCCGTTCAACAACTTTTTGCGCTGCGCGCGGGAAATCACCAGGAGTCACTGAGGCTTGTGTCCCTAAAAAACCGAAGGATCAGACGCAAAATGTTTCTGTTTGTGATCCAATGGCCTTCACAGAAAATGACATCATCCAAAGAGGTATGCGGAGCGTCTGCACCACTCATCCCCACTGCGTTTGAAAGATGACACCAGCCTTCAGAGCTTTTAGCGTATTTTGATACGGACCACTGCCGGGAAACGTCTAGCTACGTTATATCAAAACATCCTTCCCCGCCTGATGATCACGCACCAGGTAATAGGTACCATAGAACAGTACGGTAACTCTTGACATAAAATACTGCGCTCTACACAACATTTTCCCGGCAGTCCGTGTTGATGCCACTGATACTGACCTGTAGAGTTTTAAAGCTATTTCATTATTCCAGGTGATCCAAGGACGGAGGAGCAGATCTTGGTGCTTTGTGGTGCATTTCGGATCGCCAGAGAGCAGCCGTACAAGGCATAGCAGGATGCGGTCATGTAGTAGCGGTGGCTACACGTTCATGCATTATTTATATAGTTTATAGGAAATCATGATGTGCGTATCTATGGACACTTGATATAAAGAAAAACAGAGCGCTCCGCTTTACTCGTGAACAACACTGTTCTTCGAAGCCACTGCAGGTGCTAAAGCACTTCTTGCTTACCTTGGCGCCGCACAAAGCCGGAATATTTGAAACAAGCCAACCATTAAACTGCGTCAGCCTACTACCAACTCGGGAGCGGCATTAGTTATAGCGACTTCAGCTAGCGCTTGTTACGTTTGCTAGCGGTAGTACCCAGCGATGCACGGGTGGGCTACCATTGCAATGACACTGATGGATGTAACACTTGTTGAAATAATTCTGCGGTATGTGTGAATGTTACCTATCAGTCACAGTTTCATAATATATAACATGGGCTCCTCCGGGAGGCGTGTGATTGCACAAAGTCTCAGCAGATGGCGAGTGCTGTGCGAACCCGTGTAAATCTAAGTGAATTCCACTTCTACAGGGTGGTCATTTAAAAAATCCCGCTCGTCCGTTTATTCGCGTGTTGGGACACCTAGGATTAGTTTTTGAACGTTTGTATGATCAGCACTTGCTAGCAAAAACGAATTGGATATACCAACGTGCTGTACCATTTGCTAAAGCACGTAATATTTGCGAAACCGGGATATTCCCAATTATGTGGGTGTTACGAAAAACTCTTCTGAAGCAGTGTTTATTAGCAGTGTTTATTACCTGCATAAGTTACCTATATCAACGAAACCCAGTTCTAAATTTGAACTTGACTGCGATCAAGAAAATATCTCAAAAATTATTTCAGCGTTTTACCCTCTAAGCCGGGTGTAATTTTTTTTAAATTTCAGCAGTATTGAGCTCGTACACCATAATCAGAATGGGTTCATTAATCTGAAGCCGTTTGAACCGCCAGTTTGGCTAGGCGCTGACATCACCTGTTAGGCTTTTTGTGATCGTCAGACGTGTCATTTAAAAAATTCTTGCCGTCTTTGTACATGATTCGCCAGCGAACTTCTTAAACTGGCCAACATTTATAAGCAAAAACCGGTGGGATATGTCAATCACCAAAGCAGATATTGGAAAGGACGAAGATGCGGTCACTGACCAAGTCAAGGTGAAAACACAGACGTTTTGGAACCCGTACGGGTTCCTTGATCACACGAAACATCTGTGTTTTCACCTTGACTTGGTCAGTGACCGCATCTTCGTCCTCATCATGATACCTGACCAGACGAACTTTCGTCGAACTCGACTACAGATATCGGAAAATTTCTCAAAAAACCCAATCTCTTTCCGAAATGCAGATTCCCACCAGTATTGTTGGTTACTGCAAACCCGCAAAACCACTTTAGAGGTTCTTACGGGCTGCATATGTCACAAAAAGCACTTCAATATCCGCCCGGGTGAGCGAGATAATCACAAATTTGCGAAAACACAATTTAGAAAATTTCGTCTGTTAAAAGTGTAATTACCGCAAATCCCGCCTTATCGAGCCCCTACGCCATGATATAAATTTGCTCCCGACGTTTCAAGTCCCCAGGAGTAGTCGTTTTGGCTGGGCGTTGATGAGCCGGTAAGGTAGTTAGTGTATCGGACACTTTTAAAGCCAAGCTTTAGTGTCCTCCCTGACGCCGTTGTACGCCAATACGCCCTGCAAGAAAGCCGATTTTGTTGGACGATGATGATGAATGATCGTGGGTGAAGTGAAGCCGGCGTCTATCAGACTGATCCATATCGACATGGTGGAAGCGAACTCCAAGCAGCAGGTACCGATTTGCGTCGTACACTCCAAACCCAAAAGTTAGGCGTACGGAGTGCAGAGACCATAGTTGCTGTGGGTATTCTAGCAAAGTGATGCGTACCTTTAGAGTAGCATATACTCGCCGTGTGGGATTGGCAAATCAAAGAATCCATCACGAGAACGTTTGGCGTTCCACCATCGTTGTCGTTAGACGAAGGAGTGCATGGTGTTTTTGTAGGTTTAGATTTACCAACCTAGCAGCTTTGCCGGCACCTTGATACTGAAAGACGATGGGCGCATCGAAGCTGGAACGGAAGCCTAAACTGGAAGACAATGCTGAAAAAAAATCACTCATCTACCGAACTCAATTCCTCTTCCGTACTAACGCTTTTTTGTGAGAACGGAGCCCATTCCGTTCGGGTTTGTTTCGTTAGACCTGCCAAACGGAGCTTAACACGAAGGGCGAGGAAAACCTGCGGTACCTGGTCATTTACCGTCCGGCCGTCCTCATGCGGCCCTCTTCATCCTGTAGGCAAGTTGGGCAATGGCTTCTCCCGTTCTGCGGAAAAATCGGGGATGTCAGCTTCGCAAAAACACGCCTTGGTTGGCCGTTCCACGCAATCCTCAATCGCACGTGACGATCACAGTTCGCTTCTATTCCGTTTTTTTTTTATTTTTTTTATTTTGATTGATATGAGGTTTAACGCACCGACGCTACATAGGCGATGAGGGGCACCGTAGTGGAGGGCTCCGAATAAATTTTGACCACCTAGGGATATTTAACGTGTGCCGAAATCTAGAACACACGGGCGTTTTCGCTTTTCGCCTATATCAGAAAAGCGACCACTGCGGCCGGGAATCGAGCCCGCGTGCTTGGGCTGAGCAGTTTTTTGGATTTCGGCGCAATGTGCGGGCGTGGGCTTTTGCGAAGCGTGCATGTTTGTGGCGCCTTAGCCGTTTCGTGACTGGGCAGAGTATCTAACACATTTGGCCCGGCGGCGAAACGAAGTGATAACAACGATCCCTGGCCACCTCGACTAAGGTGAAACCTGAGGAGGGGAGCAGCATGCAGTGTAAAAGTGTATTCTTGGCGCCTTGGCGTTTTTGTGGTGTAGAGGTATACAGCTTTGCTGTAAAAGTCTCGAGCCTTTGAAGCGTTTTAGCGCGAGGCGTTGGAAAGTGAGTGTCGCGGCATGTTCTTTTAGTACGCGTTACGTTATAGCGAGAGGCGTTGGAAAGGGAGTCACCCGGTGTTTTCATAGCTTGACTACATGGACGGAGCGGGCCGACCTGGACCACTTCGGACGGAGTGAACTCTCTGATCTTTGGGCTATGCTGCGACTTGGTAACGACCCGTCGGCCCTGGCATAGCAAAGAGAGAGAGAGAGAGAGAGAGAGAGAGAGAGAGAGAGAGAGAGATAAGATGTTAAGGAGCTCGAAAGTGGCAGTAGAACCCTTTCCTGAGATATCAAGTGTTGCTCTAGTCGTCTTGGCCGGTGTCCCCGGTAGACTTTGGTCCTCTAGACGAAAGCGAGACAATAGTGGTCCCCAAAACCAGACTCCGCGAGGATGTCGAAACCCTGATACGTAGCAGCTTCCTTTTCGGAAGAGGGAGCCCAGTACCGAGCAGGTTAAAGCGGACGTTTGCAACGCATTTTGAAGAAATTATTTACTGTGATGCCATGCCTCCGACTAAGTATTCCCAGCATCCTGTAAGGACGAGCGAACAAACCGAAGAATCTCACTGAAATAAACAAGTGGCAGATCATTTCTTCTCGGGAAGCACGCGTCAGTCTCGTCGGACTGCAAAAGGAATTAAAGGGACAGACAACCGATTTTTGTCGAGTATATGTTCTCTATGCCAAATGAAAGGGCACCTCCTAAAACACCTTAACCCGACACGGTTTTGCTGATAACGCCCTAGAAGTTTCTAAATAGAAATTTTTAGATTTACGGTCCGTATGTGTACTCCCAAAAATAGCGCTGGCTACCATGACATAGAGTAGCGCGCCAACATGCTTTTGCCTGTATGCGACATGAAAAGCGGTGTTTAAAAACTTTTCCCCAGAAAAAAAAATAATTGCAGGCTTTCTCATTCCTTTATGTGTTTTTTAATCGCTAGTCTATTTTGCACAACGGCGCCATCTGTTGAGATGGACGATAACTTGAATGGTGGCTTCATGTCATGGAGGTCGGTAGTTCGATTCTCCCCTGGCGGATCCTTTTTTTAAGCATGCCGTTGGCATTTTTGGAAACTGAAAACGAGTAATTCGGCAGAATAAACGCCCCTGGCGCAGGCAGAATCGTCAAAGCTCCCTCACTGGGTCTGTTTACTGACCGCTACCGTTGATTTTGGACATGGAGGTTCTGTTTGGACATGGAGGTTCTCTGAGAACAACCCCGCGGCGGCGGGCGGAGTGTCTTTAAAATTTTCGAAAGAATGTTTAAAAATACGTATACCATTTAAACTGATACAAATACTTGTGTTAAAAGGTTTTCAATAAGTGTTTGTACGGGTCAGCTGTATCAGAAACATTTTTACAGAAAAAGTAATTCTGGAACAACTGTGCAACAGATATTTAAGCCAGAGACTAACAAAAAAAACTGCTTGGCTGAACACAAGACATCTCCAAGTAGACTGATATCTTGAAATTTACGAGAGAGTTTCTAGCATCCTCGACAGGGCAACACATTGCAATCAGACTTACATTGGTGCATCTAGGAGAAAACAGTTCGGAGTTTGGAAACACCACATGGTGCACGCAAATGTAACATGATGTACAGGTGGCTTCAAAAGTAGTTGCAACATGGTCTCGTAAATGCGCAGAAATTTCTTCTTCGGGAAACTGCCTGGCTGCATTAGTGTGCGTTTAAAGGAGTCCTCTCTAATATAAAAAGCTTCCCGTAAACCGGTAATGGCTGTCATAAAGCCAGTAAGGCAAATATGTGGCGATATTCACGAATTTTTGTTCCACTTACTTACGACGGCACCTGTACGGCATAAGATATTATGCATTCCTTCAGATCTAGGACCGTACTTCCGAAGGACAACTACCGTTTTCCTTTGCCGGCAGCCTTTTTATCTGAATACGCCCTCTATCATCCTGACAATGCCGTACAGGTATGAATGTCCAATGTTGTATTATTGCATTTTTTTATCCTGTGCCTCTTCATGTGCCTCTTCTTCGAACATGGGAACCTCGAACATTGATGGAACTGCGTTCTCGCGTAGTCTACGCCGTTGCAGGCTACTCCAAAACATTGAGAACTTGAAGTGTTCTGAGCAATGCCTGTGGTGGCTTTTGGACACAAATCTTTCTTGCTCCCGTGCGTGTACACATTTCTGCAGATCTGTGTCACCCAGTGGCGACCTGGTTGCATGTCAATGCATTGAGAAGGCCAAACAAAGATGCTTGCAAAACTTGGGTTTAAAATTGACCAAAAAATGTGGTTGATGCCTCTTTCATAGGAATCGGTAAAACACGAAAGTGAAATGTGCTTTGACAGGTTCGTTTAAATGTTTATAGTGCATCCATATGAAATTGCACATCGCTATTTACGTTACGTCGGTATTGCACCATTAGACGCATCAGCGTTAGACACTGGATTGCACACGCAGGAACATTGCGTAAATCTGACTGAAACCACAGCCCATTGAAAACCATGCGCACGAAATAAAACCGAACCCGAAAACGAAAGCAGTAGGTGGCGGAGGGTGCCTCAATTCACCCGCGTCCCACGTACACGAAGGCGCTGGCATCGAGGCACCAACTGTCGGCGCTTATTAGTGCCATGATGAACTACTTCGCTTCGCCTCTCCTACACGGCAACACCATCTGAGTAAAGAAGGGAGTGGGAAAGATAAGGCGCGTTCGTAAACCTACTTGCGCTTGAATTCATACGCAGTTGGCATAGCGCTATGCGCCTCCCGTTGCGACGAGAGAGTTCATGGCTCGAATCCGGGCGGAGCCGCGTCAACGGAACTCTTCTGGTGATGTCATTTCCGTGACAGATATGACGCTGGTGAGATCTTGGTGTACCCGGGCATAAAACACTTTCATGTTAAAATTAATCAGGACGAGGCTGATAAAAAGGGGGATTCGAACGCAAGATAAAGGAAAAACTCAAGATCATTTCACTTCATCCACTTGGTAATGGCAGACTGCTGCCTTTGAAGAGTATGTACCCACTCCAACTGTGTGTTCTAGAGGAACTTGTCTATTAAAACTACTTTATTACCAATTAAATTAGCTAAGACAGTTTATGCCAAGACAGCGATAATTCATTACAAGCAAGTGGGAAGACTAGTGCCGGAGGGCGACCATCGGTACATATTTACAAAAGTACAAACCTACAATGTAGATACGTTCTGTGGAAATAGAATTCGCTTCCAGATTATTTTTTGCAGTAGCAGTACGTATGTTAACAGCGCCCGGATCTCTTCTCTGAGCAGGTAATATGCCGCCACGAAAGTTGTAGCAGACGATCTGTGCACCAGTTCACCGCGAAGGCAATGTTTTCATAGGTACGTGCATAAATAATTTGCAAGCTTTTCAAACAAATCTATTATTTGAAATACTGGTGAAATAAAAATCTTTATTAAGTTTCTCCCAAAATTTTACATTATTTTTAACTATCAGCTTGGTCTGCGGAATATCAGGCACAACAGTTAAGGCGGACTCTTAGTAAAAGGAATACACTAATTCTATTTCCTTAGCGTTAAAACTTGTTTTTTTTTCTTATACTTGTGTAATTACACGCTACTCTTTGCGTTTTCGTGGCAATGTATTTGAATTTACCGCCACCTAAACGTTTTAATGATGAAGCTAAGCAATGAATCAATGATGCAATGATGAAGCTCAAGGAATCATGAAGCTGGTGAAGCCAATGATGAAGCTAAGGCGAGCCTGTGGCTTAATGGAGGCCCATGACGGCACCGACGGCCTCGATGTGAGCCGCATAGACGCTAGCGCCAGATTTCTTTCTAGTGTAAATAGTAAGAAACTTATGGCATGGACAATAAAGACAACGAGAGAAGAGTCGACGTAAGGAAGGCAAAAACTCATTTGGTCTTTCTTGTCTGCCATGTCGCCGTTTTCTAGAAGCCATGCAATGCGCCTTCTTTTTCTCCGTCGATCACTTGGCGATACTTTTATGTCTCGCCCAAGAGAAAAAATTGCAAAGAAAAGCGAGCTGGTGCTGTGTAGCAAACAGAATAATGGCGACATGTTGTTGCCACTTTCGTGCGAGCTACTTCCCTTATATCCAACCTCAGAATGGTATGTTAACGTGCTGTAAGTGAGTGAAAGCTAAAAACCACTTCCTACACTAGACTTTAGTTACACCCATGACCAGCAATAAAAAAGTTTCCGCAGCAGAAATCTGGTGTGGTAATGTCGATGTCTGGTTCACATCCACAGGACCCTTGTGTGAGCCTTCACATCAGTCCGAGTGCCTATGCATTGTGGCGGTTCCAATCATGTAACCTCAGTGAGCAGTGTATTGGGGCCGGAAATATAGAAGACAAATATAATTTTTTTTCACTAGAGGCTGTTTAAGGCACCACACCGGTAAAAGCAAAGTATGCTACAGCCGTAGACCCCATCTGAATTTAGTCAAACAGACAAGATATGAGCAGTGGTAAGACAAAGGTGCTCCGTGCAAACTCCACCGGTGCGGAAGCCATAAACGGGACGCGTGCATTGGTTCTGATTCCCACGGTGACTCGCATCAGAAACAGAGCCACAGAACAAAAGCTAAGGCGGCCAATGCAGCTTTCCAGTTCCATTCGCTCTTCTCCACTTGCTCCTCAACCCCCTTTTCATGAAGCCTGCGTGAAAAAGAAAAGAAAAAGTATCAACGTTCTGAAGTGGTGACACAAAAGTGCAGAATATGAGAGGAAAGCATTGATATTTAAGTGATATTGATATTTAAGCCCTTACACACCAAACAAAAAAGAAAGCTCAATAGCGAATAATAGCGCGCTGGAGATTCCAGCGACGTTTCTCCACTACACTGGCCTTACTCTTCCTTCGATTCATGAAACGGAAGAAATATCGTTACGAACTAGTTACACCACCTGGTGAACTCTCCAACATTCCTTCATGCACACGACCCCACGAAGTATTCATCCGCCTTGTCACTTCATCAACATTCCTTCATGCGCACGACCCGAGGATGCATACATTAACAAAGTATCCGCAACTGCATCATACACCCCACACACCGTCCAGAAATTAACGAAGGCCCAACTTCGTAACCACCACAATGTCCCTTCTGCAACACCAACACCAAGGTATTTTACACCCCTTAGTATGACCATGGCCATGCTTTAAGTAACATCATCTAGAAAATGTTTTACACATTGATCCAAACATCGTACACCGCGAATCATCTACGGAACTGAACAAGGTTTTATTACACAAAATTTTCGATTTGCATATGCAAATTTCCTAACAGAAAAAGACCCCGAGAACACAGCAGAAGAATGCGGAGGGGCAGACGCATCCCACCGTGTTATCTTTTTTGCGTTAGAAAATATGCATAGGTTGTCCCAGAACCTACGTGTCCAACTGTCTGCTCCAGTTTGTAGTCAAAAATGACCTGGCGTCAGTAGTCTGGCGAAGAATGGCCCCAGCAAAAATTTCAAACTGTTTGTAAACGAGAGACCGTGATAGACTAGAAGTTGATGCAACACCCGTTATCCCCACCCTCAAACCCCGTTTACTCGCAAAGTGGTTTTCCCCTCTGATTCGGATAAAAGCTTTCCTCCTCTCCCTCCGCGGAGTGATACAGACGGTCCGTGCCACACACGAATCATCATCTCCTTCCCACTCCTTATATCAATCCTAGTGCCTCTATAAAAAAAGACGACAGTTTTCCTGAGGAAGCCGAAAATAAAGCGTTTGACTCTGCAACCAACCAAAGAAGCCTGCGTGATAAGCATGTTGCCAGAAGCCGTTATTTATTCTGGCGAATGCCGCACGTGCGTATAAGCTATGTGTTGCGATGGCGCTTTTGTCCTTTTTTCCGTTAGCAGACCGGCAGCAGTTCTGCATTGTTATTCAATGACCCGTCAAACCCCCTTGGTCTTGGACAATGCCCCGTCTTTGTGGCATAAGTGGGCGTTGGCGACGGTTTTTCACCTGATGAAGGTTTTTGCACCAAATGAACTTCAGATTTATCTGTTCCAGCTACAAATCACACGAAGCATGGGAACTATCGTGATGCTTCCTGGCTCAGAGTGCCATATTAAACTGATACAAAACTGCGGAATTTCGTTCTTATCAGGAAAAGAAGTTGTGGCAGAGGGGTGATGCGCACCCCGAAGGCGCGCCCGACCAGTCCATCTTTGACATTCGAAGAAAGGTTGCGCATTGCGACTATCCCCGTAGCGGATGGGGGGTATCCAGGGGATGGGGAGCCTACACAGCGCTTACAACGTATTATTTCCACCTACCCGTGTGAGAAGTCCTTCCTGGATGCTCTAATGGCTAATACACGCAGGCAAGCATTGCGCCGTCGGGTGCTGTTGTGCACCGTAATACACGTCTGTATTAGAGGGGCCATGAAGACAAAATGCGTGGCTGGTTCTTCCGAAGGACTGCCTCGTTTGTATAACGCTGACATCACTTTTAACGCAAACTTCATTAAAATAAGCGGTACAATAAGAAAAAATTACTCCCACCTCCCCTCGAAGGAACCCCTGTGTAGATGCGACGCATAGGGGGTTCCGTTGTTTCCGTTAGGTTGATTCTCCCGTCGCGTGAAACGTGCCGTGAACCCCCTGCCGCGGCTATGACGCAACGTGGCGCGGCTATGACGCAACACAATACAACACAATCCACTTTAATCCAATCCAATCCAAATCCAATCCAATCCAAGCCAATCCAGTCGAATCTAAGCCAATGCCCCTCGCGAGAGAGTGTTCGCTACCGGAGAGGAGAAAGGGTGAGCGGCGGAGACCGCAGCTCGCGTGGCGAGGATAATGGGGGAGGGGTGTGGACGGACAACGACAACGCCGTATGGAGGGACAAGGCGAGTGAATGAGATGCCGTCGCATCTAAAACAGAGAATAGGTATGCGACAACGTAGTGCTTTTCCGCACTGAACTGATGACGTAGTATGTACCGGGATACATACGTCATCGCTGACGTCACTAACAAACGATTTAGAGGGCGAATTTGTTTAATTTCTCACTAAATAAAGCATCATTTGCTGCAGGACTAGCGCTATGGGCACTATGAGACTGAGTATTTCTAATAATAATAATAATAATATAATAATAATGGTCATGATGATGGTTGATGTTTTACGGCGCAAGCCCAAGTAGGGCAAAGAGCGCCAAATAAGGTTACCTAATGAATGATGGCACTGTAAATTCTAGAACCTGTGAGTAAGAGTAAAACTGAAACTATACAAAAGACAATGAAGATGGCTAGTGTATAGGGCCAGAATGATTATGCGTGATATGACAAGAGCTGTAGAAATTTTACCTCTGCTAAAATTTTAACACATTTAACAAAAAAAAAACATTGGTTCGTCGGCCAGAAGGTGTGATGGGTGCAGTGGAATGTGTCGCCTGTAAAGTTCAGGGAAATACTTGTGTCTTGTTGTGTCAAGTGCCCTGCATGTAATTAAGGTGTGAACTACTGATGGGCCCTCCTCACGCCTGCTACACAGGGGTCTTGGAGATCCAGTGAGCGGGTGGGAGGGAGTGTGCTACATGGGTGTGGCCCATCCGTAATCTAGCCAGGGCCACTTCAGTGTGTGTGTTGCGTGTGTCAGTGGTGCATGGTCCCAAGTGTGGTTTTATTACAAGTAGTTGGTTGCCTGTCTGTTCACTCCAGTCTGCTTTCCAAGTTTTCCGAAGGTGTTGTCTGATGTCTGGTTTGAGGTCGGTGCAGGGTACTGTTTATGTCTACTGTATTTGAAAGTGCGGGAATACCGGCCATTCCATCTGCTACCTCGTTGCCAGCGATCCCAACGTGGCCTGGAACCCAGCACAGGACAAGTTCAAGTTTTTGGGCATATGGAAACATAATGGTATTGAAAAGATGGACAACATGGTTTTTGGAAGGCTTTTGACGAGACAACGCCCTCACAAAACTCAGGGAGCCTTAAGCATTTTTAGTTTGGAGTATGGGATGAACAGCAAGAAGTATACCGTAAGCCTCTCCCGTGAAGACAGTAGTACTTACATTCATACGTTGCTAACATTAAAGCAAGGTTTGTGCGTGCGCAGCACAGGACACAGTGTGGCAGTTTTTGAGGCATCTGTATAAACTTCAGCACACTTGTATTTCCGCTGAAGAGACCAGAAGTGTTGCAGGATCGCCCTTCTGGGCACTTGATTTTTGTCTATATGTATAAAGGAACGTCACATGATACACGGCAAAGATTCATGGGGCTATAGAATTCGTGACAGACGTTTTTATGGTATCTAAAATTCAGACAGAATTCTGACGCTGCGTCTCTAACTCTGTCTGAGAAAGGAGCAGAAATAGATGGTTGGTTTACAAGAAGCTGGAATGTGGATGTATCATAAAAGACTTACTTAAAAGGATGGTTAGGCATTGATGAGATTTTAAAAACATAAAGAAGGTCTGTGTAGTTTTGCTGACGTTCTAAGCTCCACTTGTTACATTCTTCATAGAGGCTTACGATTGGGCTACTACGGAGGGCCCCACATGGAAGGTGAAGCCCGAGGTGCTGCACAGGGTCCAGCATTTTCAGGGAAGTTTTAGTCGCCGACTCATTGACAGTACTGCCATAGCCCAGCCGGAATCCTATCAAAGCATTATAGTGACGCAGAAGAAAGTCTTTGTCTGCACCGTAGGATTGGTGTGAGAGAACTTTAAGAATGTTAATTGGTTTTAGGCATTTTTGTTTAAGCTGTTTCAAGTGGGGGATAAATGTCAGTTTGCTATCGAATATTAAGCCTAAAAACCTCTGTTCACCTTTGACACAGAATTACTACACCATTAGGAGCGCTATCAGGGCCCACATGGCACCCGCGCATCCTGGTGAACACGGGAACTTTTTCTAGGGTTCACTTGAAAACCGTTTGTGTCCGCCCCGTCAGCAAGTTTGCTCACTCCAAGCTAGACTTCCTGTTCGTTCACAGATGGGCATGTTACATAATTTCAATGATATTTGCAAATCGTCTACATACATAGAGTCGGAAACTGTACGCGGCAATTCCTTCCCTAGGGAGTTAATCTTTACTATAAACAATGTGTAGTTTAGAACTCCACCTTGCGGCACGCCATTCGCTCTTGCACGTGTACCTTGGAAGGTGCATTACCAACTCCCACGCGAAAAGTTCTCTCGGACACATAACGAGAAAGGGTGTTCATCATGTTGACTGAAACACCAAATGACTTCGGGTCGCTGAGGATCCCGGAGCGCCAAGCGGTGTTATAGGGCTTCTTGAAGTAAAAAAACAACATTGCAACAAACTGTTTGTGAAGGAAGGCATCCTTTATGTACGATTATAATGCCACAAATTCATCATTTGTGGATCCCCCACCCTGAAGCCAGCTTGGCAGTTCTCGAGAAGACGATTGTACTCTAAGAAGTACATGAGTCTCCTATTGATCATATCTAAAAGCTTGCAGAGGCAGCTTGTCAGGGAGATGGAGTGATAGCATAGTAGGGTCCTTCCCCTCCTTCTGAGAAGCCACTACGATGGGTCTCTACAAGATTTTGGAAGTTGCCCCGAATTCAACATTTTGTTGTATAAATTCAGGAGTGTCTGCGTGTAAGCGCTGCATCATCGTGCATGTAATGTCTGCGTCTGCAGCTGAATGCTCAAAAGTACTGAAAGCTATCTTCAGCTCATTAAGTGAAAAGGGCGAGTTATATTACGGGTTTGACTTATTATTGCCAAGCAGACTTCTTTTGACATGATGTGTTGCGTTTTATGAAAGTGTGTGTAATGTGTAGAACTGCACACGTGTTGCAAGTGTTGTGCAAGTGTGTTAGCCTGGTCTTCAAGTGTGTCCCCTGTTGGCTGACCAGGGGAAAGCTATGTGTGTGTTGGCCTTTGGGTTTTCGTATACGCGTCGAGTCTTTGTGAGTGTCGGTGTAGGAGTTTATGGATGTGAGGAAGGTGCGCCAACTCTCCCTATTTGCCTCACGGTGCACGCGTTTCCCGAGTGCTTTTGCCCGTTTGGAAGATACAAGGTTATTGGGCGTGGGTTACCGGCTCAGGACACTCCACGTCTTCTTCTGAGCCTCTCGCGCTCGCCTACAGCCCTCGCTCTACCAGGCTTCCTCGGGTTGCGCGGGGCACCGGAGGCCTGGGGAATGGACTTTTCAGTGGTGTCGAGGATGGACACCGTGATGAGTTGGGCTGCTTCCTCCACGTGTGCATGTGTTATGGATGTCTGTTGTAGTTTGGATGTTTCTGTGAATGTACTCCAGTTCGCTCTTGCTTCATCGAACCTTTCAGGGCAAGTGGAATGTTTGGCCCTTTCCCTTTGTATGTTAGTGAGGTAAGGAAGGGGTCACTACCATATGGGTCTGTACCCACGCCCCACTCAAGTGATTGAAATAGAACTGCAAACCCAATGGCCAAGTCAAGATGTGAGTATGTGTTGTATCCTAAACTATGGTATGTAGGCAGTTTTTTGTGGAAAAGTAATGCTCGAGAGGCTGTTACAAACTTCTCTATCAGGCGATCTCGTGCAACCGTGCGGGAAGAGCCCCCAAGAAAATTTCGCGCTTTCAGGTCGCCTATAAGGGCGTATGTATGGTTCGAGCAGCTTTTCAACCAGCACCTCGAAATTAAAGCTCGGAAGTGGAAAATAAGAGGAGTTTAAAGGTAGCATACTGTTAATAACCGATCAAATATTATTGTGCGAAGTGCTACAGCCTACAGGACAGTGTTCCAATTGTATGGAGGCATGGTAAGGATTTCCGGGTGATAATGGCCACACCACCCGAGGAGTGTGTGCAGCCATGCCTGTGTTTTGTGAATACCATATAATTATTCAATAAATTTGTGTGTTTGGAATTGAAATGGGTTTCTTGGACAGAAAATACACTTGGCTGATTAGAATACGGTATCTCGGAGACATCGTCATGATTATTAAGAAGGCCCCTACAGTTGCATGGAACAATATTTTCTTTTCCCATTATTAAGTGTTCGGAGCTACTGGAGTGAGATTGTTTATGTAAGGTCCCTCGGGGATGTTATTCCCGGCTGGGGTTATTTGTTTTTATTTTCTCGGGGGGTTCTGACGAAGGGACCCGTTCCTTTTTCTGTGACGCAGACAGGAAATGTCCGATGTCCATCTCGTTGTCAGATCTTCTTGGGGTGCCCGGCGGACTGGGCCCCCTGGACTTAGCAACCTTTCGGGGGCCCTTGGTTGCAGCCGCCACGGCCGCGGGTGTCGGGAGCGCCACTGCTGGCACCGGCGGTGTGGTAGCGGTGGAAGCCGGTGGTGTTGCCTCCACGTCGGCGCCCTCAGGTGTACTGGGGGCCGGGGAAGCAAAGACGGGAGTGCCGGTCCCATCGGGGCTTGTTGCCACCGCAACTCGTAAAATGGAATACCTTTATATTCTACAGTTCCGGGGTAGGGCTAGAGCGATAACGGAATTCTTTTTACCTGCTGAACCGGCGCTTAGAACAAAACAAAACTGGTTGAGACAAACTCATTTGAGACAGATAAAAAGTTCAAAGGGAATTTTCGGAAAGAAAACGACTGCTCCAAATTTTGGTTAATAAAAAGGTCTGGGAAAAGATGTTTCCATAAAACGGCTTCCATGAAACGTCCATCGATCAAACGACGTTCAATAAAACGCGTTTGATTAAATGGTGCCTTATAACCTGTCGTGACTCCCTCGCCAACAGTCACACCCTTGTGTTAGGTTGCACAGCGTTACTCTGCCGTACGTTTCCGAAATGTTTAAGTAAATAATTTTGCCCCGATTTCCAGTAAGCACTGTCTTACTCGGTCTCGTAGTGGACGCAGAGCCCGATGGCAGAGCACGTGGACCCATTCGGGCAGCGGCTGCAGGGTTCGCCTTCTGCGTACACGGGCATGCCCGCCACGTTCCCCCTGCGAAAGTTGCAAGAGACAAACCGGCGACTACAACACACACGCGACAATGTACTCAGCTATACTCTAGAAATAATCGCGTTAACTGGTATCGTCGTACCCATTTATTTCCAAAGCCTCTTAGTTCGTGTTTCCCTCTGGTATCCCTTACCATTTTCAGGGTTAATGTTTTCCGCATGACTAGAGTCCCGTGCTTGCAGGTTTCCGCAAGCACGCTAAATGGCTAGAAGCTCACATGTCAGTGGACAGCACGCTGCAAATACTGGGGAATGTTTGACGGCTCTAGAAAACTGGAAAACGTGGGACTCGCTGCTACCGGAAGGAGGCAATGTAACCGATGTCAAAATCGAATATGCATGTTGGTTTGGGATTGTCTTATATTAGGGTTCAGTGGAAGTGTTGCGGATATAGCCATTCGAGGTGTAATTTTTCGGCAAGAGGCAGGCAACACGACTTGTTTTCGCAGAGGAACATACACTTTGAAAAACTGAGAGATATGGTGGACCCACTCAAGATGATTTACAAGGAGTAGGCTTACGAGCGGAAAGACTACTCGCGCATGCGCTCGTAAACGACTGTTGCCTACCGTTTGTCTCATCAAGCACAGACAGGCCGAACTTATTGTATTTACAGTCAAAACATTTGGCATTCAGGGAATCCACTGCTCAGGGTAAGCTTCCGGGCAGCTTATGCTCTAATGGGTTTGGAAATTTTCAGGTGTAGCAGGCAAGGACGTCTTAGCCGAACTACGTCATGACGTTCTATCCACCGTATCAAATACGGAGTCAGATTACTTCGAGGTTAATAAAAAATGCGATATTTCTGGGTTTTGACCTCAAATCCCTGAAGGCAGGCACGGTTTTCAGTAAGGCCCTTCACACAAAATCCTGTTCCGCGGTCATGGAACAAGGTTCTATTGCGTTGAAGCAACCGTGCTTACTTTCCCACTGCAAGGCGGCAACTGCGCCGTGGTACCGAAGAAAACTGAGATAGAACAGGTGACCCTGAAAATTCAATATACACCAGTTGCGAAACTCCGCTTCAGAATCTGGGGACCCTTCTTCATTGAAGCCGAGGCGCAAGGGTATTGTGGCCCCTAGCGGACAAAAACTCAACTTTGCTGAACATTTACTCAATAACACACCAAAGCCTGACTTTGGGCTAGTTGGGTACACATGACACCTTAGGAAACCGCACGAAAAACTCGGACCGAGCGAGGGCAAACAGATACGAGCTCGTCACGTGAGTTGCTCGTCAGCGCTCGTGTCTCTTTGCCTTATCTGTCAGAGTTTTTTGCTCTCTTTGCTAAGTTACTCAATAACAAAACGTAATAAAATAAAGCTTGTTTTTCAAATTACAAAACATAGATTAGGTAATGTTTACTTATGTTGTCAGCTGTTTTCGTTTATGACTTACGGCAGCAGCAGCAAGAACTCGATTACTAGAACTTTTAGTCGGCAGGAGAAGGCTAGTCAACTTGCTGCATGCTCGCGCCTGTTCGCCCCCAGCGTAGGTCGCCACCTGTGAACCGGTTTTTGAGACACGGGGACTACGGGGAGTATTGCAACCGGTGTATATTGAGTAATTCCAGAGGACGCTAGCACGAACCGCAAACAAGTTCAATTGTGCACTGTTCGAAAGTTGCCCCACCATACGGCATCGCCCTTCCCTCCCGTTGCTCACCCTGGCCCGTAGTTGCACGTGAGCGACCTCTGGTACGGGTACCGGCCTACGCTGTCCCTCCGAGTGTAGGTTGCTACGCCGCAGCCAAGGTACCGCGTGTTTGCCCAGATCATCTGCGTCACGACGTGGAAAGATAGAATTAAGAAGGCCAAAAGATGCGAAGCCGGTGGCATCGATGGGAGAAGAGGCTGCCTGCACAGGGCTGCAATAAATCGGCACGCATGCGTTTCGAGCAAAGGTGGCGGGACAGGCGAAACATTCGCCAGCCGGAATGACGTTGGCAGCAGCAGTAACGAGCATGGCACGGAGAATTTAGCTGAGCAGACGAAAAATTGACCTGGTGGCGGCGCACAGGCACGAAACTGGCAAGCCCATCCGGACGGAGCACTTTATAGTGACACACATCGTGCAAATTCATGTTTTTTTTTTCCAAATTTCATTCTCGGTCTCGCGATTGCAGTGTTATTGTCGGTACCGGGCGATAGGCAGATATCGATTCGATTGGGACAATTGGTCTCCGCTTTAACAATCACCATGAGAGAAAATAAATGTATTAGCAAAACAAATATTACACTAATTCACGGATAAAATAGCTTATTCATTATTTCAGGTTTTACTTCACCACAAAGAGGGGAAATATCCTTCAGCAACCTCGGGCAATAGACATCCAGTATGATGACGCCAATGACTGCGCACGAGCGTTCCGCCCTACAGTGTTGTGGTCTTCGTTCGTATGTACACATGAAAATGCTCGTGCGTAGCCATCTGACGACATGACCTCAGATGCATGTATATGTGTGCACATTTTTTTATGTATGCTTGCGTGTGCCCGCGTGTGTGTATGCGCGTGTATTCTGCGTTACGAAAACAAATTTAATACTGGACGTGCTAGAACTACATAACTTTTATTTGGTATTCATCTTTTATTTTATTTCTTTTTCTGTGAGCTTTTAGTTGTCCATCTATGAGTGACCGTGCAGTACTCGTAAAATGAGAGGACGGTGGAAGAGAGAAGAGGGTATTTTTCTCGCTTCGACTCCATCCCCATTAAGTCAAGCTCCGAACCTCTCTACTTTACTCTGGAGCTGCTGCAACGAACCTTTAACACCAGCCAATGCTGGCAACGTGGAAATTATGTTAGATGACGTAGAATTATTTTTTATTGTTTTAATGAAGCGGATTCCTTTATGAATATTTTTATGTAATTTTCAGCATACACCGAGCTCTCGTCTGCCCATCACCAGTAAAAATGTTTGCTCCAGCGTGCAATTTTAAAGGACAAAGCGAACTTAGCCGCTGCTTCGATTGCTTCCTCATAATATAGCAGATTTTGGCATTAATAGCACCGCGCAGACCGTTAAGACATTCACAAAAAAGTTTGCGGTCGACCAACCCATCATTTTTATGGCGAAAGCCGTAAACACGAGCGGTTAGTATTTACACGACCTGGGACGCTTTTTTGGCGTGCCTGCATGGGCGCCCCAGAAAGAATGAGCGCGCCGGTCTGCGCTTGCACGCACGAGTGAGTCCTCTTCTTATAGCATCGTATTTGCACGACTCTAAGGCATCCCCGGTTGTAACTCGCAGGTACGTTCTCTCATGAAAATCAGAAAAAATAATTCGTTCTGAGAAAAGTAATTTCAAAATACATATGTGCATGCCCGTCGAGGAATGGGTGCGCCAAAATTTACTCTTGTGATGTTCACGTATTGTTTTGGATAGCTTGAGTTGGATTTCGTGTGGAGTTTCAGTCCATGGCGATGTTGCTGTACGCTCAGAAGCCGATTTTAGTTGTGCTCCCGATTGAATTTGTAACGCGCACAAAAATTTGACGGCTACTTTTTGCGAAGAAAGGTGCGCCTTAGAATTGTGGAAATACGGTACCCGTTCCACAGAAAAGAGTAACTGCTAAAAGTCCTCCGCGCTTGCTTGTGTGCATTTTCTGGCGCTTTTGACGGTTGGCTAGGTTCACAACGGGGCTGCCATAAGTTTCAAAGAGGATTGAGTGGGATGGCAAGGACAGCACGAAAGGTGCCGCAGTTCCGGAATTACCGTAACGCGTTGCTGGTATTCTGCACAGATTTTGTGTAATTCCCCAGTTACATGCCACAAAAAGCACCACAGACGGAATACGTGAATTTAGGGGTTTTTCAGAAAGTGTATTTTAGAGCCTTAATAATTATATCGCACTGACCAGGGACTTGGCTTTTCAATCGTGCGTAACAAGGAGCGCCAGCACTCGATCGATGGTGAAGAACCGATAACGCGAGTGAATGCGATTAATTCGCAGCCCAAATTGGTCCACATATTATGATTGATCGATCGATGTGCCGTTTTAACCCACGGGCGACGTGCTCAAACCTGCGTAAACTTTCCGATGCCGCTGTCTCCGATGCTGCTGTCGTTGCTGCGGTAGGACTGCAGGAGATTGCCCCAGATGTGTTTGTACTCCTTGGCCCAGGCTTCCGTGTGCGGCAGGTTCAGGTGGTTCAAAAACGGCTCCGAGCTCGCCTCCCAGCCAAGGTTCTGTCCCACAGTGGAAAACCTGACTGCAAAGAGTTCAACAGCAGTGGTGTTAAAGCGAAAACTCTACTACGCTACATCTTCAAAGTCATTCATCGCGTCGCATTGACATTCAGCCTGCGCCTTTCTTCTTCATCGCTCCGCTTGCTCAGAGCTTCGCCCCTGCGGTACCTCGTGACAAGGTCAGGGGGAAACGACTGTATAGCTTGCGCTTTCCCGCCAAGCAGCGCCTGGGGAGTGTGTGCGTGCGGTTAAGTGTATGCGAACCACGTCACGAGGCAAAGGTTCAATGGCTGTTATGTGAAAACACTACGGTGGCTGCGTTTACACGAACGACGACTACAGAAACAGTATGCACGGACACGAACGCGCTGCTCTGTCAGTGGCTTTTCTTGAGCTTGGTTCCTCAGTCTCGCCGTCGAAGGCGTGCCGGTTGGGCTATCTGCACAAGTCCGTCAGCGCAAGCGGAAGAATGAATTGAATCATCCATATGACATACCTAGATGGCAGGCTGCGAAATCTCAAGCAAAAGCAAGCTCTCACGAAACTCCATGTGCATAGCATTTGCTGTGGCTAGTGATAACTAGACTTGGAAGCGCTAAACCGGAGCCATTTTTTATCCATGAAATGAACCGCACACAAAGTTCGATCTTAAGGCTCAGCGACCTTTTTTTACTAAAGCCCTAACATTCCGAACAAATAAACGTTTTCCTCGCGCGCCACGGCCGAGGACCTTAGGACTAGTTCTAAGGTTCTCAGTTCTGCCTGCGGTAAGGAGTGCCTTTACCTGCAATTCTGTCAAGTTACTTTGTCTAATGATGTGACTGACAAATCTCACCAAAAAGATCCATCAGGCCTGGCCAGAAAGGGGCCTTTAAAACCAGTGCAACCAGTTAGAGAGTGAGTTGCTACCGCTAATTGTCTTGACATAATACTTTCACTACTCATTCTACTGAAAATCGACTTTCTCGGTCCAGTTAACGAAGTTATTTCACACGTGCCCTCCCCACTATATTCATGTACGAAGCGTGCTCAAATCCCGACCGTTCGTATGCCTTTATTAAGACAAAGAGAAATATCAGCAAGTACCGCAGAACTAAATATATGTAAAGAATGAAGGTGCACTGGGCCTTTATGAGACTCCTAACGCATTCAGTCACGCGTCCCAGTACTTTGGAATACGGCCGCTAACGTACGACACTGCATTGAATCGTGAGGCCGTTATATTACCCCAACGAAGAGGAGGCAGGAGAATTAGCTCCACGGGGCAATTAATGCTCCGAGTATTTAAAGAATGATACCGTGTGGGTGAGAAACCTGACCGAAACCATCCCAAGTACTCCAGACAGTCACACAGAAGATCGGTACCAGTACGTTTCGGTGGGATGAACGGCGCACATGGAATGCACGAAAGCTGCTCTGTGGGACGTACAGCTGTCACTGAACTGAAGAATTCCGACCTCTGACGGCATAGAGCAGGGTACCCTCGGCAAGTTTTTTTGGCGACTTCAGTCTACGCTTGGTACCAGCGTCCGCACCACTGCCCTTAATTGTTCGAGCAGCGTGGTGAGGAAGATCAAGTATACACTAGAGAAAGAGAAGCAACGCTGTAGTGGACCACGACAGACTGTCACACACCCATGGCATCTGAGACGGAGATACGGAACGTGTTGTCGATACACTGTCGACATGTTCCTCAACCTCTAACATTGAGTACTCCGTTCCTTCCCTCTTCGTCCGAACGTGCGCTGTTTACGCTTCAGGCCCTAGTAACCAACTAGCCCAACATGGTACCCAATTGGACAATGAAGAAAAAGAATCGCTGTATAGCATGCAAGAGCGCTTTAAAAAGATTACTGTCAGCTAACATTTTTCTTTTGGCGGAGGTGATGTGTCTTGCTTCATGCCCCATCAACAACGGTCAGTCTTGTAGTTTATGTGTATACAGGGTGGCCCAGCTATTATGCACCAAGATTTAAAAATGAGCAATGGCGTTACTCGACAAAAAACCTAGTGCATAATGTTTGCAGTACTGTGGAGAAGCGGACAGTAACTTTTTCGTTAAAGAGACCTAACTAATTAATTGTAAATAATTATCTAACTCGAGAATTACTGTCCTAGTCACTCAAGTGTCAATGAGGCACTTGTAGGTACCCACGAGGGGCATCTAACTGCGCTATTTCCTGCGACGAACTAATTTTGTACTCATTTATTCTGACTGATAAAGAAAACCCACAAATTATGAAAAATACCACACGATGGCGCTTCCGCGCGCATAGTAAGCCAGCGCCCACAAACACGTTGATTGAAAGCAACTACTTCGCCTGTCACCTTCCCGAAGAGACAGTGCATCACCTTGATAATGGCATGCATTGAAGGAGCAGCAGCAGCAGCATGTTTGGCGGGGCGCGCGTGGCAGATGCCTCACAAACTCGGTCGCATTTCTCCTTTATCTTCTTTTGTTTATTTCATTCTGGTAAACACAGAAACAGCCTGTTTGAGGGCATTACTTTACAATGCGCGCAGGAGCGCCGTCACGTGGTATTTTTCGTATTTCGCGGGTTTTCTTTGTCAGTCAGAATAAATTAGTGCGCAATTAATTCGTTGCTGAAAGTACTGCAGTTAGATGCCCCTCGCGGGTACCTACCAGTGCCTCATTGACACTTTAGGGATTAGAATAGTACTTCTCGAGTTAGATAATTAATTACAATTAACTTTAAAAAAAAGTGCCCCCGTCGCATGCCCCCGCGCGAGGGACACGAGTAAATGCAGAGCATTGGGGGTGGTCACGTGGCGTAGGTTGTGGTAGTTGGCGGTGGTAGTAGTAGTTGTCGTACGGTGCGTCGACGGCGCTTGAATGCCAAGTACGACGAAATGCACGAGGCGTTGGAGCACGGGGAGTTTGCGAGCTTGGACGAGTTCCTGCGCGCCTTCTACGTGCGGTCCGGGGAGGAGCACTCGGAGATTCTGCGGGCTGGCGCGTGGCGTCCGTGCGTGCTTCACGCGAGGACCCCCGCCGAGAAGCGCGTGAACGCGTTCAATCCGTGGATCGGAACGGTTCTCGACTCCAACATGGACCTGCAGATCATCCTCGACCACTACGCGTGCGCGGCGTACGTCGTGGACTACGTCAACAAGGCCGACCGCGGCATATCGTTCTCGTAACGCGGGGTCCGCCGCTCGCCGCTGACGTTTCGAAGCCGTGTCTCGCTCTCGATTCGATGGATCCGCAGCTCGACGCTGACGACTGGCGGCGGCCTCTCGTTCTCGACGCTCGGGATCGGCCGCTCGACGCTGACGCTTCGCCGCTGCCTTAGCGCGCGCAGTAGAGGGAGAGGAGGTAGCACCTGCTGCTGCAATGCCTCTTTCAGCGCCGGAGCACGCGCATGCGCGCCCGCACCTGTTGTTGAGAGCGGACAACGCCGAGGGACGACGGGTGACAGTGCGAGTTAAAGAAATGCTCTGCATTTAAAAGTTCTCCGCTTCTCCACAGTACTTCAAACATTGTGCACTAGGTTTTCTTGGAGTAACGCCATTACTCTTTTTTTTTTAAATCTTGGTGCATGATAGCTAGGACACCCTGTATACCCATCGTGTAGGTAACAAAGGCCATCTTTCTGTGTAAGTAGTGACCCCTGCGTCTTTTTCCTATGTTGCCTATTATAGGGTTTCCAACCTCTTCTTGCAACCGCCGGGAGCTCAAATTATTTACAACACTGTCGATAATGTCGATGTTTAATTTAAAATCGACCAGTCGATAAGAAAAAAAAAAAACTATGGGTACTCGATTGCCTATATCATATCGATAGAATGTAGCACATTGCAATAGAACTGTTGGTATAATTATATTTATCCCTTGCGCACAGGCGCCCCCCTTCCCCCTCCCAATGCTAGAAAAACAGGGGGGGGGGGGGGGGGCACTGAGTGCCCCTTAGTCAATGATTGAGTCATGGTTTTACGGCTTATACGGCCCGCTCCGCTCCCGCCTGCCGACTCAGATTGAGCGGAGCGCCAGCAGTAATGGTTTCAGTGAGCGATCATCAGGTTTCTTTTACGCTACTCAGGCAGGCCCTCTCTGCTTGAGAACCAAAACTTCCCTCAAAAGAAAAAAAATAGGCATTACTGTGACAAAATGAAAAAAAAAAAAAAAAACGTGCTTATTCTTGTTTTACACAGTACCAAGTATTCAGGAACCTGCCGCGGTGGCTCAGTGGCTAAGGCATTGTGCTGCTGAGCCCAAGGAGGCGGGTTCGACTCCGGCCACGGTGGCTGCTTTTCTAATGGAGGCGAAAAGAGAAAACGTCAGGTGTTCCGAAATTTCGGGACGCGTTAAAGATTCCCAGGTGGTCCAAGTTAATCCTGAGCTCTCCAGTACAGCGCGCCTCATAGCCCAGGTGTAATTTCGGTGCGTTAACCCCCCCCCCCCCCCTCCCCCCAAAAAAGTATTTAGGACCCATTTAGGGGCCATTATGATTAGCCAAAGTGGATTCACCGAAACATGCTGCGACTGCAGGCAGCATTTATATTGGGTCGCGCTTCCGCTCTCCGTCTGTCTGAGAGCGGAGCGGAAACCTCTCTGGGCTTGGGTCCCCGCGGTTCAGCGCGGAGCGCGGGCTCGCTAGCGTCATAGTCCGGATTCAACACTGGCACTCGTAAACCCAGTTCAAACTTGTTTTAAGTGCAGAGCACTTTAAGCGCTCGCCTTGTCGTCCTAGCTCACTCGCTCGACCCAAGTATATAAAGCACCAAGGCGGCGTCTCGGGGTAACGCTGTTGTTCGCGGCGTACCCCAGAGGCTTCAAAAGACAAGCGGTTTATATAGTCATAAGGGTCGGAAACACGTGAGCCACTGGCGCTTGTCCTACATCTTCCCGTTGTTTCGCGCAAAGAAAACTACAGGTACATTTGAGAAAAAATATACGTAACTAACCGGCAGCACCCGCGTTCCTTTAGTTGAGGACACCCGTTGGGTTGGTTTTTACGATAGTAAACGCAAAACGTGGCAGTGCAACGCCGGCACGTGCGGTGAGAAAAGCATAAAGAGAACAAAACTCCCGCTGGCGCAGTTTCAGGCAGGGGGCGCGCAAGCACTGCGAAGGCGGGAAATTTAAATTGCATAGGGTGGTAGCAGTAGGCGGATAACGGCGGTATAGCCCATTATGGCGAATCACTGCTCTGCACTTCCGACAGCTTTCACATTGAGTGGAACGGCTTTATTTTTTTTTAATTCCGCCCAAGCTTCATTTTATTCACACTTCAGTCTTGCCACCAGGGCTGGCTGCAGTTCATTCAGAGAAGCGCATTGAAATATCGGTCCGCACTGGAGCGCTGCGGTGCGTCTTCTGTTGGCGTTTTTTTTTTTTTTTTTAACAAAGGTGAGGCGGCGTGGCATGGGCTGAATTGAACTTTTGTATGCTCCGTGTTGGCGCGGGCTGCGGGACTGGGAGAGAAAAGAACTTCGTTCTTCATACTGCTCTTGTTATTTTGTTCTCGTAAACTCTACAAGATCTAAGACGTGGATATATCGTTTCCCATGAAACCAATCGCACAGCCGGTTAAGGAATAAAACCACGCGGAGCAAGAAAAATTTTAAAAGAAATTACGGTTTTTCGAACGGAGAGAAAATTTAACCAGAACGTTGAACGGTACACTGAGAGCCATGAATTCCAAGCGTTATCGCTTTCACGCGCGTACAGGGGTGAGGGGGCTTCGTTAAAATTGTGGCCGCATATGAGCGTACGCGCTCACGAACGTGCCTGCTAGGCGAAATGCGCGCTTTTGTCGATGGCGGGGGAAGGGGGTGGGAGAGGGGGCGAGGACGCGGCAGCGCGCAGACACTTTTAGCGGTTTTCTATGTCCGCGTCGTGGATCTCCCCAAAATACCAAACAGGTTCTCGAACACAGCGGCCAAGTGGGGCGCTGTCGCGTGCTTGAATCGCCGCAGGGCGCCGCTTTCAGAACCACATGCAGCGGCAGAGACCAGGGACGTGAAAAACGTAACTAGATGGGTTCGTCAAACAGGTAGTGTGGGCGACAGCGTCCAGCGAAAAAAATCAATACAATGCCGTCAATTCTCTCCGTCGCTGTCGCTCGCTTGAGAATGCTTCTGACCGGCAGAACGTGAGCGACGGCTACGGCCTGTCCCTGTTGCTAAGTCGCCCTCGGCAGCCTGTGTGGAGATTTTTTCGCTCTTCGCTGTCGCCCACAATATCCGTTTGCGGTACCTATTGAGTGACGTTTTTCTGCAGGGATTCTGTCTCATTCCCCGAACGAAACTACGGAATTCACGCACTGTTTTCGCAATAGACATCGTGTACTGCCTCATCACTGTGGCCATTTCTCGGCGCGACTTGGAGTGAGCTTCTCAAATATGTCTTTGCTGCAGAGATTACGCATAATCCAGGAACAATGAGGGCAAACTGCCTTTTGTTGAAGCGCAAACATGGAGATGTTGATAATTGTTTAGGAAATTTCGACCAGGCCGCATTTTCCCACCTAACTAAAGGGCAGCTAATCAAAGCAGGGTAAAGGGTCTGCGACATAGGAGCGGAATCCAATTTGAACCCCACCTATTTGTGCGAACTCCGCGGTTTTAGGTACCATGGACAGGGAGGCGTCAATGCGTGACACGCGTGTTGATGTGTGTGTTTATGATGGCGCTCACCCTCCGTTCTCTGGATATATAGTAGTGAGTTTCCTATGTTTTCGCGTTCCCCCAGTTGTTGCTATTTGAACATTCGTGTAAGTACAGCAATCTTGAAGAACTGTTGATCGTTTGCATTGTTCATATAAAGACTCTTGAGCGCCTTCAGTTACGCTCACTCGATTGGGAATTCATTTTTACCTAAAGCCAAGTGTGCACATTCGGCTTCATGACTGTTTCGAACAAAGAAAACCCATAATTTTCATGCCGATATAGCACAACGTCTTATTGCGCTACCACAGCGGGTAAGTTATTTTCAGCAAATGTTCTGATGATTTTTTACTCGGTCAACATGGGATACGTTCCTTCTGCATAGATAGAGAAGACGGGGTGCCATTTGACAGTGTCATGTTGTTAGGCCTGCACAGTATTTGACGTTTGCGCATGGCTTGGCTTCACTGTGATTGTAAACGCGTGACCAACGCGCCAGCATTTTGAGGAAACTGTTTCGCAATTCGTTCAGTTCAGAAGCGAAGAACTTCCACCTGAGTGGCCGTTAGATTGATCCCCGAACTGCGCTTAGGGAATTTTAAATGACAACGCCGTCCCTTGATGTCATTGCGGCATTACTGTTGATTTTTGTTTTCATTGTTCCTTGTGTCGTCTGTTACTGTCAAAGACCGGCAAACAACAGAAATCGGAACGATGAGACAACCTCTCCCCCCGCCGTCTCCCTCTCCCCCACAATGAAAACCCGTTGCATTGTGGGAGAGAGGGCGGAGGTAAGATGAAAATTGTTCTGGTTTGGCTACGGGAGGGGGGGAGGGGGTAAGTGCTGGTTTTGCACCCCACCTGCCGACGCCCATGCCTGAAGCCCAGACCACGTGCATAACGGACAGCATGCGGGGCCTCTATTCTCGCGCGATTCTTGGGAAGCGACTATACGCGCATCGGTACGCGGTCAGCTTCCTAGCGAGCAGATCGTTCAGCAGGTGTTTCAACAGCCCGACGCCTCCGTGCTACTACCGCAATGCGACGTCGTGTATCGCTGCTGTCGTACGTGGCAGACATTCTACCGGACACTTTCCAATCGTGAGGCCCCCTGCATTATGTCGCGGTGTCCCTTGTCAAAAATACTAGTCACAGCACGAGACTCAGCCTGCACTGCGCTGTCCTCAGTTTTTATAACCATGTGAAGAGTGCACACCCGCTCAACGCCCAATCACGATTGGAACTTCACCTAAACCTGCATGCGCGAGTCCACGCCAGCCATCCATCCAGCGACAAACACAGGAGTACAACCACGACAGAGACGTTTAGATGCTAACAATGGTTTTGGCATACAGCACGTCGCCTGTTCTCGCGTCAGAAATCCTTTCGAATTATACTATCACCGGAAGAGCCGCAGGAACGTCTGTTATGCCCAGTCGAGGGGACGCTTAACGGAAAAAGACGCTACCCCACTATCTTTGTTATAGGCGTCTGCGAAAAAGTAGTTATGCTCGAATTATGGCAATCGCAGAAACAACTCGCTTAATTTTGCGAAATGTTCGAAGGCCGTAGATTTGCTTGATGCATCGAGCACGCAGCCTTTTATAAAACAGTCAGAAAATGCGCCGGCGTCAACTCACGAATTTTCCTTTCACTGCGCTCCTCGTGTTGAGAAGTGCCACACTGGCTGGCGTGCGCCTCGGCCACTGCGGCCAACTCGTCGTCCCATTTCTGCAAGAGATGGTGGGCTCATGTCAGTAGGCCGCAAAGATGCCTGGGAAGTTTCAACACACTATTTGCACTGAACGACGTCTCCGGCCAGCGTTTTGATGCTTGCCATCAACGGTCCCTCATCATGTGCGATGAGGGAAAAAGTTGCCCTCTAGCGCTGCCACACAGTTGCAGCCAATTTTAATACCCTCGCATGCTTCCCTGTAGCAGTACTCGAGCGAGGTAGGCTCGGCGCAGCTCTCGTATTCCGTGATTATTCCTAAAGCACGCCAAGGACGATGGCAGCCCTTCAAATGCGATATTGAATTTCACACACCACAAATCCATTAGTAACTTCGGCGAAGGACTTGGTGGCAGTTCGCAGGACTGATGCAGGCTGCACGTGACCCCGGGCGCATAAAGATAGGCCCGCTCGACAAGACCCGACCCAGTCCGCTCACACGGGTCATATTGTACCCATGTAAGCACTGTACACTAAAACAACCCCTTTCGGTTGGGAAGAGTACTTCCACCTATAAAGTGCTTTACGCCGCAGCTGCTTCACGTCAACGCCTTTTGACGCCGGTAACTCAAGTCCCGAACCAAGTGCTTTTTGTGCACAACTTCGTTGCCTTTGCATTAAAAGAAAGAAAAAAATGGCCGCGTAGCAGCTTTCTTCGCTGCAAATGTCAAAAGACGATACCACCTCTTCTCTGTCTCCTTCTCCACCTCATCGTAATCTTCTTTCTTCTTGATCCTACTATGATGAATGAAATGAATTTTTGGGCTTATAAATTCAAAGAAATTCAGTTTTCCCGTGTTCACACTGCTCACGCACCATCTTTTCGGATCTTTGTTTCTTAAGTCTTGGCCCACATCAAGATGGAGCTTAATTCAGCTCTTTTGTCTTTGTTTCTTTTGCCTTGCCTCTCCAACGCCGTTTTTAACGTGTTGTTTTTTATTGCTTTCGTAAATACCAATCAAACGGTTATCATCAGTAGGAGAACACTGGTATTCTCTGTTATGTACTTGTGCTTCGCCTCAAATATGCAGAAGGCTTCCTCTGCACTAAATAATGTGGACATATATTCGATATGACAACAGCTTTAGTAGTTGGGAATGGTGTAGGGAATGGTGTAACAGAGTGGATCCCTAGAGAAGGCACGTGGTAGGGGGCGGCAGAAAGTTAGGTGGGCAGATGAGAGCAAGAAGTTTGCGGGGATGAATTGGTCGCAGTTAGCGCAGGACCAGGTTAATTTGAGGTCTATGGGAGAGGGTTCTGCCCTGCAGTGGACGTAGACAGATTGATGATGATGATAATGACCTCGTGGTCAACCATTAGTTCAACTTTTCTTGCTGGGCGGTTGAATGTAGTGAAAGAGACACAGACAGACAGGAAGACACACACAGACAGACACAAACAGACACAGAGAGAGAGACACAGACAGACATACAGACAAAAGCAGACACAGGCAGACAGTCACAGAAAGCCAGATGTTCTGCGTTTGGGCAGCTCAAGAATGACAAGCGTCTTTAAAATTCCGTATTCTTAACTTCCACCTGTAACCCTCCCGAGACTTTAAATCGTTTCATTGATTGCGGTGCCTAAGCTACACCTGGGGTATGAGGGGCGCCGCATTGGAGAACTCCGGATTAGTTTTAACCACCGGTAAATCTTTAACGTGCGCCGATATCTCGCCAATCGGACGCGGTGACTTTTCGCTTCCATCATAAAAGGATCCACTGCGTCCGGCATCGAATCCATGTCCTAGGGCTCAGCAGCACGACGACTTAGCCACTGTGCCACTGCGGCGGGTCCGAAAGTTTAAATTCTAGGGCAACATTATGCGTCATTATCAGTACCTGCCTTATGATGACCACTGGGAGGTGAAGGCTTCTCCCATAAACTTCCAATTTCTACCACTCCGCCTCATGCAAACTGCCCTCCCCCATTTTCTGTTCTTTCGACTGTGCAGTCGTCTACTTGTCCGTACATTTCGTCCCTTTGCAGCCTTTATGCTACTTGGACAGTCCACCTCTTCTTTGCCCTCCACATATCATTCCCGGCTCAACTCGACTCCTTCTCTCTGAACTTGGGCTACAGGTCTTAACAGAGTAACTATATCGACAAGTCTGTGATGTGTTGAGTCGCATTAATGTGTCGGTGCTGTACATCTTCTGGAGTCCCCCATGGGCTTGTGCTGAAGCGCTGATGTTTTTTTTGCAAAGGCGCACCCGTCAAGTCAGACCAAGTTTGCGCTCGATATTGAAATATTTCTTTTCATTGTTGTTCGAATGGCGAACTGTCTTTGAAAGCGCCTAGTAAGACCAAAGTTAGTGCTCATGAGGTTAGTCGCAGAAGTACACTTTGGTTGTATACCATTCTCTTTAGTTCTCGAGGTAACCTGCTGTTTGTTACTAAAACCACGGCCTCCGCGATCGGTTGCCGGCGGCCGCCGCTCGCAGCAAATCGCGGAGGCCAGGCTAAAATGTACTTACAGAACGCACACTACACAATGCTGATCCTATGCCTGAGTTTTTGTCGCGTTGGATGAAGCCTGAATTAAATATGGGTGCTCCACCACCGAAACTACACCTGGGGGCCATAGTGAAGGCGCGCTATAATTTTGAAAACCTCGGGATTTTTAATTAAGGGACGTAGAAGAAATTTCGACACGCGGTCATATTCGTTTATTTTCCCGCCTCCATAAAAAAACGGTCACCGTGGCTGGGATCTAACCAGTGTCCTTAGCCACAGCATTGGACAAGTCCTGAAAGCTGGCCCAGAATGATTTAATTAAAATTTGAACTACGTTTGAAATTTGAAAATTTGAAAATTTGAACTAAAATTTCTTGGGGTAATAGTCGATTCTCACCTTAAATTTCATGAGCACGTAATCTTCATTTCAAAAAACGTTACGTTCGGTATCAGAGTTTTAATGAGAGCTAGACCATACTTCAACTTGCAAGCTCTTCAAACTCTGTATCACGCTTTTGTCCACAGTCACCTAAATTACTGCATTTCTTCCTGGAGTGGTACGTACCATACCCACATCGCACCCCTATTAACACTGCAGAAACAAGCGTTACGCATCATTACATTTTCCCAACGACAGGCAGAGTCTTCCCCGTTGTTCTATCAGCTCCGTATTTCGCCCCTACATCAAATTTATAGCTACAGCATTGGTATTTTCTTTCTTTCACATTTTTCACGATCACCTTGTTTTACATATTTTCCCTCAACGCATCACTTATAATCTCAATTCAACGCACTTTGCTTCACTCCAGAACCTGCTACTTCCGTGTATAAATACTAACTACGGCAAACGTACGATTAATAAATCTCCTAATTCACTTGGCGTTTTTAAATCTGAACTAAAAGCTTTCTTGTTAGGCCATTATAATTGATTGAATTGTAACTGCAGTATTATGTATTCTTGTTGATGCGGCATTCATACCCAATTTTTGAATAGATTAGAGTTGTATTCATTGTTTTTTAGTGTTCAGCTCCTTTCAGCGCATTTTTCCCCTGTGGTTTTGTATTCATCATTCCCTGTTTTATGCTGAGCGTTTATTTTCTGAGATTGTATTCTAGTGTTTCTTTCTGTTTATTCATTTTTAAAAAAATTACAATAATCATGGGAGGTCCCGCCTGCGATTCTAACCTTGGGACCTCCCAGTGCCTCTGTACCCATTCACGTTTCATGTTTCCGCTTGGTCAATAAAATTAAATTCAATTCAATCTATCTCTTCAAGCATTTCATTACCCGTGGTGAGGGGCTGGAATTCGGTTGGTCGCCTAAATTTCCTTACATTTTGTGGTACCATTCTTTGACCCTACCACTGCGGCTTGCTTAAAAGGCAACCACAGACCATTTTTGCTTTAGCGCAACCACTCCCACAAACATTTAGCGCAACCACTCCCACAACATTCAGAACCTCTTTCCAATCGTTGTATATTCCGGGTTGCCTGTTGTTGTTTGGCGTTTCTTCGTAAGGTATGGCAAACACCCAGCCGACTCGAGCACTTCGCTTTGCATACGGTTCAACGTTCTTATCTTTGAGGTATCCTTTCACGAAACGTGCTACGATGCATCGCTCCCAAGCAAAATAGAGACGATTGCACAGGGTGTGCTGGGGAATGCGAGAATGACCGAACTTTCCTTTTCACTCGAGCCGCTGGAACGTTGATCGGTTCTTAGGGTGAACACGGCATAGCATAGCAGCTGGTTTTTGGTACGGTCACAGTTCCTGGTTCTGTGAAGCATCGCGCATAGGCAGTGCGTGTTGGGTGACGTTAAAGTTTCACCGCGTGCATCGCGCAATCGTAGCGTCCGCTCGTTGTCTGTTACCTCCAATTCGCTTACAGTGACGGAACTCTCTGCCGTTGTACGATTGGCTGGAAACTGGTAGGTGGGTAGGTAGTTAAAACTTGTGTGCAGTAGAAAATAAATGAACAAAATGGCAATTCCTTCCTAACAAAGTTGAGAAAAGCGCAAAAGCTGCAAGTGCTTCTAAGCTTCCCTGAAAGCGCGTCCAATCCACCATCAAACTTACAAACACCCAAATCGGCAACGAAAAACCAACCAATTCGATGATTTTTTGCGCACTAAGTAAACCCATCTACAAACGACGTAAATGTATACTGATGCATAGTTTACGAGATTAAGGTATACTAGTACTCCTTCATGATAGATTCTCGTACTGTCTTATCTACAACCGTTACTTTTTCTCGATTTCCAAGGAACCGTTTTGAGTGAATGGAAGTTCGGTTTCACACACGCGCCGTCGTTCCAGAGATCCTACCAGAGCTTTTCGGTCGACCAACCGGTCCACGGGGAAATACGTTAGTACACGCCATCGGTCCCACCAAGAAAGCTTTCGCATTAAAGGGACCCTGCGACGGTTTTTCCAACTTTTTTCTACATCTCAAATACTTTCAGAACGTAGTCAACCAACACACCCAGTAGTTATGTTACGGCGCCGCAAAGTACCTCAGCCAAGAAATTACTGCTCTATTCCCACCAGATAACCTAGGAACTCACTCAAAAGATTTTTCACTCTTTCTTGGTCTTGGCGTACTTCGACCGCTCGAATGACGTCATTAAGACGATGTAGTTGCTATTGGCCGGCTTTCCTTCAGCAGCCGCAATGAACGCATTCCATAGCCACTTAAACAAAAAGCCACAAAAGCAAAGCAGAAACGGAAGCCGTATCTGCTGCGACAAGCAAATCCCGCAGTGCCTCTCCGTGCCTGCGATAAAGCGTTCGCAGTGCTTCCACAGGCGAAGGAAAGAGTTAAAGCGCTTATCGGGAGCGTCGCATAGTCCCTTTAAACAACTGAAAGCCTGCCAGCTGGAATCGACGATTGATTGATTGTAGGGTTTACGCGCCGACGCAACGCAGGCGATGAGGCGCGCCGTATTGAAGGGCTCCGGATTAATTTTGACCACCTGGGGATCTTTAACGTGCGCCGAAATCTCATACACACGGGCATTTTTGCTTTTCGCCTCCATCATAAAAGCGGCCGCCGCGGCCTAGAATCGAACCCGCGTCTTCGTGCTCAGCAGCGCAACGCCTTAGCCACTGAGCCACCGCTGCGGGTCTGGAATCGACGAGAAACGATTGATTGTGACGGAGCAGCGGAGTTTTCGGCATCAATGCATACCAAAGGGAGCGTAAAGCGCATGTAACCGATGCGGCCGGCGTACTCAACAGCGTGAATTATTCGGTTAAGTCTTCAAAGGCGGGTTTACTCAAGACCCTATGTAGCATTGGAAGAGTCTGCTCCAAATGACGCGCTCTTGCTCCACGGGCTAATCATATGAACATTCGTCGTAGTTTTGCACCGTGCACCAAGACGGTTAAGTTTAAGTTTGTACATAGCTTGTCTTGACGTCACCGTAGCTGCTACGTTAGAGCAGTGCTTGCATGGTGGAAGGCTGTGAACCTACCTGCCGCAGCAATGGGGAAGCTGAGAGTAGTACTCGAGAAAGGGCAGTGTTGGCGTCACATGCGAGCTATGCATTTGTAGTACTTCTGACGATTGCCCATCTTGGCACCAGTAACACGTCGATAAAAGTGTGGCCCCTTTTAACGTGCCAACAACCGCAATACGCATGTGCGTGAGATGCTGGATTCTTGATTGTAGGGTTTAACACGCCGACGCAACGCAGGCGATGTGGCGCGCCGTAGTGGAGGGCTCTGGAATAATTTTGACCACCAGGGGATCTCTAACGTGCGCCTAAATCTCGTACACACGCGCGTTTTTGCTTTTAGCCTCCATCAGAAAAGCGGCCGCCGCGGACGGGAATCTCACCCGCGTCCTTGTGCTCAGCCGCACAACGCCTTAGCCACTGAGCCACCGCGGCGGGTAGATGCTCGATTTTTGCACCACGGTGATAGCCTTCGGAATCGCCACTGACACTGGATGAGCGTATACGCAGAATGCTTAGTTCATTGATATTCCGCTCGTGAAGGGAGCCCCACACTGCGATCTAGATATCAATTGCGCTTGGAAAGCATTTTTGTACTGCAGCATTGTTATTTCGAGCGTGTACACCCGCCCAATTTTTTTTAGCAATATCAAGGGAGCGTCGACCGTTTGGTCGATCCGCGCCGCGTGATGGAGTGATACGGCAAACTCGGCGAGAGTAACCGCATGCGCACTAAGCAAAGGCCGCTGCTGCCGTCATCTGCTAGGCTGTTACAAGAGCAGGCAGCCGCCCCCGATTTTTGTTATTTGCTTATCACACTGCCTGCCATACTCGAAATTTTTCTTGAAGACCAGGCACGTGGCGCCAATTTTAAACAGATTAATCAACATTGCCGAGCGCAAGGTTCGTTCGGCAACGCTGATTACTGTTTTCAGTTGGCGCCACATGCCTGGTCTTGAAGAAAAATTTCGAGTATGGCAGGCAGTGTGATAAGGAAATAACAAATATGGGGGTGGCTGTCTGCTCTTGGAACAGCCTAGCAGACGACGGCAGCAGCGGCCTTTGCTTCGTGCGCATGCGGCTACTCTCGCCGAGTTTGCCATATCACTCCATCATAGGGCGCTTATCGACCGAACGGTCGACGCTCCCGTGATATTGGTAAAAAATTGGGCGGGTGTACACCTGGAACGAAGTTTCATGGCTTGAACGGAATTCGAGGCCAGAGGCGGTTTGCAGGCAACGCCCAACGCAGCAGGCAACGAGCAGATGCTCCGAGGACGCGCGCGCGGTAAAAGCTTAATTTCACCCCACACGTCTTGCGCATGGGCTATAGGAGCTCCCAGTAGACTGCTCTGATCATAACGGCCGCCAAGCGCTCTCGAATTCTCCGTAGCCATTGTTTCCTCCTTCCCTATCATTCCGTTCTGCAAAGCAGGGCCCCGCTGAACAGTGTTTCAGCGCTGCTCGACAAGTGCCTGCGCGCTGTAGGTCATCGTGAATGAGATATACCCTCCAATAGGTTAGGCTAAATCGGAGAATCACTTCCGATTAAACCGAGTGCTTCCCATCACTTACGATTAACCTTTGAAGCTGTTTGTGGTCCTGTGAAACAAAATGCACTAATCGGGTTGTGGTGGTTGGATTTTCCCAATGAATAGGCACCCTGCTTCCACTAGGGTGCGGTGATTTCATATGAATCTCAAAAGTGTTGAAACTTGGTATGGATGGTACGTGATCCAAGCGATGAAAATCGCCCGACGGACGGTACACAGGAAACATGGTACAAACACTTACTCCGAGGCAAACCCAGAGCACATGTTTGTATCATTTTTTCTTGTGTCCCGTCCACCCACCGTGGTGGCTAGGTGGCATAGGCGTTGTGCTGCTGAGCACGAGGACGCGGGTTTGATTCCCAGCCGCTTTTCTGATGGAGGTGAAAAGCAAAATAAAAAAAAAAAACAATCTCGGGCCATCTCCACTCACGTGAAACCTGGTGAGGGGCGAAGCATGCCCTGTATAAGTGTATTCGTGGTGCCTTGGCGTTTTTGCCAACGGGGATGAAACCGCTGGGGTGTTCAGGTATACAGCTTCGCTGTAGAAGTCTCTTGTCTTTGAAGAACGAAGCGCTCCCGCGCGAGGCGTAAATGAGTGTCCCGGTGTTTTTTTAGTTGACGTTACGTTCTAGCGCGAGGCATGAACGAGTTTTCCGGTGTTTTATAGCCGTGACTGCATGAGACGATTACGACGATGACAGGAGACACGCTAGCTCCCAAGGGGCTTCGCCCTTAAAACACCCGTGTGTACGACATTTAGGCGCACGTTAAAGATCCCCAGTTGGTCAAAATTCATCAGGAGCCCTTCACTGCGGCGCGCCTCATCGCCTGCGTTGCGTCGGCGCGGCAAACCCTACAATCAATCTTTGTGTCACGTCCGTCGCGCTGTTTTCCTCACTTCGTTCTGGCGAATCCTGTTCAGCCACCGCTCTTTGAATGAGAGCTGTATTAGCCGAGAAGGGAAACAGCATGCACAATCGTGGCGTCTCACCAGCTCGAGCATGTTGCTAGCCGGCTTGAGTCCCGGCAGGAGTCCGACGGCCACCTTGCTCCGGAGCTCGTTGTGCGCCCTGAGCAGGCCCATCTTCTCGTCGGAGCTGAGCCCACGACCCGAGATGCGGCAGCTGGCAGGCCTGCCCTGCACAGGGCCTCGCTGGTCGGCGCGCCAGGACGCTCCATGATGCACGGCTAGGGATAGGCACAGGACCAGCAGCGCCAACACCAGAGTCAGCTCGGGCATCGAGGACAGCGCCCTGGCCGGAGGCAGAAACAAGCGCACGACGGAGACGAACGCCGTCAGGACAAGGGAAAACGGTAACCGCCCGCTGCGCTCCGCATCGCCAAGTGTTCAAGGGTGCGAATTTGAAAAGTCTTGTGAGTACGGAAGGACTGAACTGCAAAGAGACACTACACCGCGGGGCTGATTCGGAGCCCTGAGTGAGCGTACGCTGATTATCGTTCGTTCTACGTCAGTTTCGGTAGCGTGCACTAGCCTGCGAGCAACTGATCATGCGTGAAGTAAGCAGTTGATTTTGGAACGGAATTTATAACGAAGGGGCCGAAAAAGTGAGCGTGTTGAACACTCAGTATCAGTGTTTTTTGTGCTATAAACGAGAATTGCGTAGTAAGGCTAACGGGACCCATGGCTACTGTACGGAACAACAGCACCACACGAAAGCGCGGAACGAGCACGCGCTCCGTAGCAGGGCGCACACACCCTCCCGGGCCGTTTGCGCGCAGTGAACGACGTAGACCAAGCAACGGCATGATAACACCAAGCAAGACTCTTGGCGTCATGGAGTGAGGCTGGTGAGGCAGTGCCGGCTATGTTTGCGTGCTACGTTCTAGATTTCATCTCCCCTATAGTTTCTTCAAATCAAATCGCCCAGACGGCGCTGGCCATGTTGCGTACAGTCGGCAAAAGGCTTGTCTATAACGCTCGAACGGCGTGCTCCGGACTGCGCGGAAGACACCTAGTGATAACGTCTGGTTTGAGATAGGTAGAATGTGAGCATGCGCGGCCCGTATCAGCGCGACGGCTGTGTTCCTCCTCGCTGTGCCCGTCGCCTTGGCTTCCGTACATTCTTGGACCGTAATAAGCGCTGAATGCCTGCGCTGCCGGCCCGGGAAGCAACAGCGGACGTTACCCGCCTTAGCGAGCGCTGTGCGAGTTTTCCTTCTGCATTATTTTTGGCGCATAGTTGCTCATTGCGTCACCGTTCTGCCAATAGCTGCATAAGCAACGCGTGCACCACTATCCGGTTTCTAGGCTCGGCTTTGCACGTGAATGCTGACGGGCTAACGCCACAATACCTAATGCACTGTGCAAGCAATCACGGACCGATATCTAGTCACTAAACCATCGGCAGCGATGCGTTTTCGGCGATTGTTGTTCGTTGTCTTGCATACCGAAAAAAATTCCCGCGCCTTCCCGCGAGGGGAACACGAGTAAATGCAGAGCACTGGGGCCTCAGTACTGATTGAAGGCAGTGTTGCTTCCATCGCTTCTTCCGTGATGCTGGAGTAGCAGACGCGAGTAAACGTGGGCACGAGCGTCAACCAAGGAAGGAAGGAGCAACGCAGTGACTGAAACACGAGCGACCGCTAGCCGCTATATTTGCAGCGCGCGCAGTAGAGGGAGAGCAGTACGGGGGGGGAGAGCGCGCATGCGCAAGCAGCGCGCGCCCTTCCACGACCCACCGCACTGCTATCACGCACCTGTTAGGCCGAGACCGCGACGGAGCGAACGGGCTGACTACGACGCATGCGTGCGCCAGCTGCTGTTGAGAGAGAGGAGGGAAGGAGAGGCGCACCTGCTGCGGACACGAAACTGTTGACACCGTCCGACGCAGGAACAGGCGAGGCTAAGAAATGCTCTGCATTTAAAAAACTGCTGTCTAAATAGCGTAGGCTGCCGCAAAAATTGAACGTTGCACATGGGTAAACGCAGCCAATGCTGTACTACTAATCGCTTATTTCCGCTATTGTTTCCCGACCCAGCAGTGCACGCAGCGCTTCTCATGGCGAAAGAAGGTACGGAAGCCAAGGCGACGGGAACAGCGACAAAGGAAAGAGCGATCACGCTGATGCGGGTCGCGCATGCTCACATTCTACTGGTCTCAAACCAGGCGTTATCACTAGATGTCTCGCGCAGTCCAAAGCACGCCGCTCGCGCGTTATAGACAAGCCTTTTGCCGACTGTACGTAGCTTCAGCCACTACCAAGGTGAACTGAAGTGGAATATTCTGTTTCATTGCAGAGTTCTTCGATATACAATAAAGTTACGATACTATGCTTCAGAATCCGGGTGGTGCGAGCCCACCGGTTTCGTTGAAGCTGAGCAAGTGTAGCGGCCCCCGGCACCTAGGGGACGAAAGCGGGACTTTCTTAACATTTCCTTAGTAACAAAACATTAATGAAACTTCATTTTTAAATTAGAAAACAGAACTTAGGTAATATCTATTTGTGTTTCCTCGGTTTTTGTTTTATGAGTTACGGCAGCAACCGCAAGCACATGACTACTCAACTTTCTGCCGACAGAGGACAGGCTCATCAACTCCCCCTTAGAGTGCCTCCTCCCCCTTGCTTGCCCCACCGCAGGGGGGACAAGGGCGGGCCGGCTTTTGATACATGGACCCCTATAGGGAGTTTCGCGATTGGCATATATCGAGCAACTCCGATTCACTGAACCGTAGTTTGCCCATTAGTGGGAGCCAAATTTCACCGTAGCGCCCCTGCCATAATTTTATGCAATAAAGAATGTTTGCTATATTATTCAAATTACTTATATACTTAAAAATAAATAAATAACTTAATAAAAAATAAATAAAGTTTCGCGTTTTCTTTGCTCTCCAAAGTTTTACGCCGCTTTTGATGATCTTGCGTCCCATGACATACGCGGGACGGTCGAAAACAGAAATTGCCTGCCTTTTCTTCAACAGACTTTTGTTAGCCAGGATCAATGATATACACGATAGTCGCCGCATTTTAGGATTTTGACGTTCCTCGTCTCCTGAGGACCTACCGTAGAAAAAACACCTTCGTATAAGGCATTGGTCGGGAAGCCCAGCCATGCAGGCAAACATTAAAGTGAAGTGATGCAGTGGTTCTCATAACCGCCCGACTGGTGTTTCCGGTTTTCCGCTGTTAATGGTGTAAAGTGCCGTTTTCTTAATGCGATCTGGAGGATCACAATTTTCGTCAAAACCTGCATAGCCCTAGGCGGGCCTTTAAACAATGGTGAGACAGGGCTGCCTCACTAAAAATATTGGAAGACTCGGCACCCCTTAAAAAAGGAAGCCACCTCTGGGAGCTCCTCCAAACTCAGCATTTCACTCTAGAGACACCTCCTAATCAGCCAACGCGAGAAGGAAATAGCGTCCAAAGGGACACTACACCGGACCTCACGATCACCTATCACACAGAGCCAACCACCTGGCAGCGTCTAGACCATACACTAGGCACCGATCACCGCATTATACAGTTGCAAGCTTCTAACCAACCCCCTAACCCCCCGCGCAAACTCCAGACTCATATAACCGATTGGGCTGCCCACCGGGAATTTCGTGCTTCTGCTAACTCCAATGGCCCAACACTTACACCCCTAGCACAGTGGACACAACAACACAAATCCATGATATTCACACGCACCAACATCCCCTAGAACCAGCCATACCCTCTCCCCCCGCAGACGCCAGACTACACCACATGTGGGAAGCTCTTGGCAGCCTTAATTAAACGTCGTTGGCGTAAACAACGTTATAACAGGCGACTCAAAACCCGCATTGCCCACCTCGTAAAGGCCATAGAAACCCACTCCCAAACACTAGTCCAGGCAGCGTGGGACACTGTATGCGATAGCATTCGAAATGGCCTCAGCATGAAGCGCACGTGGGCAGAGGTCGGCGAACTCACTCATGAGTCCACTCACTTAGACTCATTTGGACTCAAACTCACGCGTGAGTTTGAGTGAGTGAGCGCGAGGCTAGTGTGGCATGGTGAGTTTGAGCTTGAGTGAGTTTGAGCCGAGTGATCACGACTGAGTTTGAGTCCGATTGAGTTTGAGTCTATTTTGAGTTCCGAGTACATTTTGAGTTTGAGTCCATTTTGAGTTCTGAGTACATTTGGAGTTTGAGTCCACTTTGAGTTCTGAGTACATTTTTAGTTTGAGTCCATTTTGAGTTCTGAGTATATTTTGAGTTTGAGTCCATTTTGAGTTCTAAGTACAATTTGAGTTTGAGTCCATTTTGAGTTCTGAGTACATTTTGAGTTTGAGTCCATTTTGAGTTCTGAGTACATTTTGAGTTTGAATCCATTTTGAGTTCTGAGTACACTTTGAGTTTGAGTCCATTTTGAGTTCTGAGTACAATTTGAGTTTGAGCCCATTTTGAGTTCTGAGTACATTTTGAGTTTGAGTCCATTTTGAGTTCTGAGTCCATTTTGAGTTCTGAGTACATTTTGAGTTTGAGTCCATTTTGAGTTCTGAGTACATTTTGAGTTTGAGTACATTTTGAGTTCTGAGTACATAGGAGTTTTAAGTCCATTTGGAGTTTGAGTACATATGAGTAGCCTAGCAGGCAGCTATGGTTGGCTGTTAAGTTTCATGCGTCACTGTGGGCTCGGAATTTAGGTTACCTGCGGGTATGGCACCAATCGCGATCTGCATGATCGGTTGGGAGGGAGGTGGTGTCTGATTTTTTTTAGTTTCTTGTTGAATTTTCATGGCCATAAGCACTTGCTGTATACCTAATTTTCGCGGCTGGGCGCGTGAGTGATAATTGACTGGTGAGGTCAGAAAAAAGGGTTGTCTTAACTTTTCCTCTTGACGGATCCACTAAGAGCGTGGGAAAGGGTAGTGGCAAAGCACACGGCGGCGCTGGCGTGCTGGTTGTTCGCCTGCTACTGTTAACGGCTTGATATACTAGGGGTCACGAAGGAAGAGGTGAGAGCCGGGGGGAAATGGGGGCGGGGGCTGTCCCTTCTACTGTTTCAAATGAATTAGCTGAATTGACTGGGCAGCGCCCTTTAAGACAGAATAATGACCACATTAGATTGGGTGAAAAGTGAAACTGATGAGGCTAAGGCGTGTAAGGTATCAAATAAAAGGTCCGGATTAACGGAATCACGCGAGGTAAATAAAAAAATGCTTCCTGATTGTAGTCCTCAGGCAGTCATAATGAGTCATAGATTGGGTTAAAATTCAAAATGACGCTGCGAGGGCATGTGGGGAATCAAATTCAAGGTCTCGATGTGGGGAATCATTCGGGACGAACATGAGATATGGATATATCATGACGTAGTCATGGTAAGTCAAAGATTCGGTTAAAATTCAGGTTCATGACGCTAGGGCGTATAAAATTAAAGGTCTCGATGAGGGTAATCACGTGCTTCCTGATTATTATCATGACATAGTCAAAACGGGTCATAAATTAGGTTCAAATTCACAATGATGCCACTGGGTTTCCGGGGCATCAAATTGAAGGTTCTGATAAGGAAAATCACGTGGGACGAAAATGTGGTAGGGCTATATCATGAGATAGTCATGGTTAGTCATTGATTGGTTTAACGTTCAAATTGATTCCGCTAGGATGTGATGGGTATCAAATCAATGGTCTTGATGAGCCGAATCACGTGGGAGAAATACAAAAATGCTTCCTGGTTATAACCATTAGATTGTCATGGCGAGTCTTATATTGGGGTAAAATTCGAAGTGACCCCGCTAGGGCGTGTAGGGTATCAAATTTACGGTCTTGACGAGGGGAATCACGTGGTACAAATAAAAAAAAGGCTTCGTAGTTCGAATCATGAGATGGTCATTATGAGTCATAGATGGGGTTAAATTCAAGGTGAGGCCGCTGAAGCATGTGGGGCGTCAAATTGAAGGTTCCAGTTAGGGGAATCATGTCGGACACCTAAATAATGCGTCCTGGTTATAGTCATGAGAGGTATCGTTAGTTTGACTGGTATGAATTTTGTATGACCCTCCTGAGGTGTGTGGGGTATCAAATTAAAGGTCTCGTCGAGGGGGATCACGTGGGACAAATATAAAAATGCTTTCTGGTTATAATTATGAGGATATAGCAAAAGGTATATAGCAAAAGGTACACACTCACACTCACACTCACACTCACACACTCACACTCTCACTCTCACTCTCACTCTCACTCACACTCACACTCACGCTCTCACTCTGACTCTCACTCACACTCACGCTCACGCTCACGCTCACACTCACACTTTCACTCTCACTCTCACTCTCACTCTCACTCACACTCACACTCACACTCACACTCTCACTCTCACTCACACTCACACTCTCACTCTCACTCTCACTCTCACTCACACTCACACTCTCACTCTCACTCTCACTCTCACTCACACTCACACTCACACTCTCACTCTCACTCTCACTCTCAATCAGACTCAGACTCAGACTCAGACTCAGACTCTCACTCTCACTCTCACTCTCACTCACACTCACACTCACACTCACACTCTCACTCTCACTCTCACTCACACTCACACTCTCACTCTCACTCTCACTCTCACTCACACTCACACTCTCACTCTCACTCTCACTCTCACTCTCACTCACACTCACACTCTCACTCTCACTCTCACTCTCACTCTCAATCAGACTCAGACTCAGACTCAGACTCTCACTCTCACTCTCACTCTCACTCACACTCACACTCTCACTCTCACTCTCACTCTCACTCAGTCACACTCACACTCACACTCTCACTCACACTCTCACACTCTCACTCTCACTCACACTCACACTCTGACTCTCACACTATCACTGTCACTCACACTCTCACTCTCACGCTCACACTCACTCTCAATCTCACACTCTCAAACTCTCACTCTCACTCTCTGACTGTCTCAATCTCTGTGAGGCCATGTGAGTTCTGAATTCATTTTGAGTTCTCAGCCCATTTTGAGTTCTGAGTTTATTTTGAGTTTTGAGTACATTTTGAGTTTTGAGTCCATTTTGAGTTTGAGTACATTTTGAGTTTTGAGTACATTTTGAGTTTTGAGTACATTTTGAGTTTTGAGTACATTTTGAGTTTTGAGTGCAAATTGAGTTTGAGTACATTTTGAGTTTTGATTACATTTTGAGTTTGAGTACATTTTGAGTTCTGAGTACATTTTGAGTTTTGAGTCCGAGTGAGTTCTGAGTTTTGAGCTCAATGTGAGTTTGAGTTTGTGAGTGAGTTTGAGTGAGCCGCGCCAACTTTGCCGAGGTATGCACGTGGGCTCTCCTAAGACACCTGATGGATCCTACTTCCTCTCGAACTCTCCAATCTAATCGTGTAACGCAACTAGCCCGCCAATTAACCGACTCCAATCACACCTGGCCCCATGTACTAACCCAGCAGTACGTCCTGGCAGGCTCATCTGAGCCACTTCCTCAATAAACCGCCACTCCCCTAACGAACCCCTTGATCTACCAATCCTTGAAGCGGAAGTGAGAGCAGTCCTACATGACCTCCGACTGCAGTCAGCTCCCGATGGTGACCGCATTACCAATAAAATGCACCGTAATTTAGATGATCCTTCAATAAATTATCTCACCAATCTGTTTAACGCTTACTGGGAAGCAGGCACCCTCCCCTCTGAGTTTACTCACGCAGAGGTCACTCTCATCCCTAAAGCAGGGAAACCTCTCTCCCACATTAACCTTCGGCCTATATCGCTAACTTTCTGCTTAGGAAAACTGATGGAGCGAAGAGTACTTGCCCGGCTTAATAACTACATTGAGGACAAACAGTTACTTTCCCCACACATGTATGGATTCCGTTCAGGCCTTGCGGCTAACGACGTACACCTGCGCCTGTACACGGATCTCCTCCAGCAACCGCCCAAACCCGACTATTCGGCCGTCTTAGCTCTAGACTTACAAAAAGCATTTGATCAGGTAACTCATTAATCCATACTTCGAGGCCTTACCAGCATAGCTCCCGGTGATCGTAGATATAATTATGTAAAGGCATTCCTCTGAAATCGCACGGCACGCTACAAATTCAGTGACCTCGTACCCCCCACCTACCAACTCCCGTCCATCAGCACACCACAAGGCTCAGTCCTCTCCCCCCTCCTTTTTAATCTCGCTGTCTCCCATCTTCCCCCCATCCTTGACAATATCCCTCGGCTATGCTATAGTATGTACGCTGATGACATCACCCTTTGGGTAACTGGGGGCAGCGACACGGATATAGAAGCAACACTTCAAGCAGGAGTCTCAGCGGTACAACAGGCAGCCCAGGAAGCAGGTTTAACATGCTCGCCATCAAAATCCGAACTCCTCATGCTATCACCACACGCCACCACTCCTAAAACTGCACCCAGCGTGCATGTATATCTGGATAATGCTCCTATACCAACTGTGAATCGCATAAAAATACTCGGCCTAGTCATCCGATCCAATCGCCGAAACACATCAGTCATACACACCCTTTCCTCACACGTAACCCAAATCATAAGCCTCCTGAGCCGCGTACCTGCTAGGGGCCACGGGCTGACGGAGAAGGACCGCTGCCGATTTATCCAGGCATTTCTACTGAGCCGCATTACCCTTTCTACCCCGGAAGTCACCAAAGTAGATGGACTCATCCGTAAGGCCTACAGGGCTGCTCTAGGCTTGCCTCCTCACGCATCCACTGCCAAACTATGGGCCACCGGCACCTACAACTCCCTGGACGAATTAATAGAAGCGCACCGTACGGGCCAGATATATCGCCTGGCTAAACACACACTGGCCAACTCTTACTTAAGGAGGCACAAATACATACACCTCTTACATCAACCGCCACAGCACGCATTCCACCCGATTATAAAGATAACCTAACAATCCGGCCACTCCCCCGTAATATGAATCCTGCTCATCATACTGCCCGACGAGCTTCTCGAGCGCGTGCCCTCGTTTCTACTTTCCCCCCCTCGCCAAACACCTTCTACGTAGATGCTGCAGCACACAGGCACAAACCTACCTTCACTGCGGCTGTCGTCTCCTCGCCGACTACTACTCCTCTCACGTCTCTCACTATTCCCACCACAACCCCACATGTTGTGGAAGAGGTGGCCATAGCCCTGGCTCTCGTACACCGGCCTCCCCCTGATCTAATATTATCTGATTAAAAAACGGCCATCAAAAATATTGCTAGCGGCAGTATCTCCACGCTAGCCTGCAAAATTCTGCTTCAAAATTCAGCCCCCTGCATCCTACGGAGCTCCTCTGGTTACCGGCACACACGGGACTAGACGGCGCGGAGGAGTGGGCTCATTAGGCGGCACGAGCACTCGTCACCCGTGCGCCTGACGAGACCACTTCCCGTCAAGGAGTTTACCCCGCCAGGGACTCCCTCACCACTTAGAGGGAGGTTACAGGTTACTACCGCCTCTCCAGCAACACGCTGACCCCGGCTCACCCATCCCTAACCCCCTGGGAGGAACGGCTGTGGCGCCTCCTCCAAACGGAATCGCTCCCCAACCGAGCCCTCCTTCATCACATTTACCCATCCGCCTACCCCTCTCCGCTCTGCCCGCATTGTGGCGCTAAATCCACAGTGCAACACCACATGTGGGCCCGCCCCTCTGACCCCCACCCCACCATAACTTCCCCTGACCACTGGACGGAGGCCCTGGGCCGCTCGCACCTAAGACTCCCAGCCCCCACTGTTCACCCGAGCACAAGCCGTGGTGGCGGCCGTTCGGGCAGCCATGGCGGCCTCTTAGGCCAGTGGTGTCAATAAAAGTTTTTATCTCTCTCTCCAGCTGTAAGTTTGTGCATAGTTTGGAGGAAATGTGCAAAAAAAAAAAAAACAGATGTCCGGAACATGCATATTCACGACACTCTGATGTTCACGACGCCAGTTTCCCTAGATCAAAGTTTGAGCTTTTTTTTTTTCGTTGCAGTGCCCCTTCGCATTATTTTATCGATTCAGAGTACATTACGGCTGGTGATTATGCCCCTGAATAGCCTCAAAGAGAGCCCCGGAATAGGCGTTTAGTGAAAGCAGACGGTTTCTTAGCTTCAAGGTTGCATTTTGATCAAGATGAAAATCATTTCCATTCAGCCTCATGTTGTGGAAGAGTCCTATTTGAAGGGGGGAATAAAGGTTCGTCAGCGCTCATGCACTGCTCCAAGTAAGTTTGGGCAGTTCACTGTGAATAAAAAGTTTACCATCCCTTCCTAAAGACAGTCGAGAGAGCTGCGACAGCTTCGTCCAATCCAAGGAAAGTGAGTCCATCGATCGTCAAACATTCCAAGACCCAAATCGCAATCGAAGAACGACCCCCTTGCGACGATTTTTCCCGCACTAAGTGAACGCATGCACGGTTGGTGTAAATGTACACCGATACGTGGTTTATTAGATGAGAGGTATTATATTGTGCTCCTACTTCGTGATCGATGCGTGTACTGTTTTGTCTAGCACGTTCCTTTTTCGCGATTTTCATGTAACCGTTTCGGCAGAACGAAAGCTCGGCTTCACACACGCGCCTTGTGCCCAGAGATCTTATCTGAGCTTTTCGGTCTACCAATTCGTCTAGGGGAAATACATTAGTTTTTTGACAGAACGTCATCGGTCCCACTGAGAAACCTTCCGGTTTAAAAAGTAGCTGGAAGGTGCTTTCTTGCGTGTAAATGAGTTTGAATTCAGCGATAATGCATACTGAATAAATACGTACTATGGGCCGAAGGAAGGAATGTGAGCGGTGTATTCCTTACAGCTTCAATATAATACGTTCGTGAGGTGCTGTTTTACCGTCATCACATTGAGAAAATCATAACTCGTGTTTCAGCAAATCGACGATAGGGGTAAAACGCATGGTTCAAGCCTTGTAGGTCGTTCCGTGATGAACACACTGCTGGTATCAAGGACTGAAAGCAAGTGCGATGGCTTATTTGTGCGAGAAAAAAAAAGAACAAAATACCAGATTGTGCTTTGTCAGTTTACTGCAATGGGTCACTATAAGGTGCTTCTATCCGTGCTGCCCATTGTACAGTGACAGCTATAGGGGCATAAAACATGACTTGTTCTGCATGGCCATATTCATAAAACATGTTACCCTGTGCCTTTATCTAAGGAAGCAGGCCCTCGTGCGACTCTGCATTGAAAGCTGCACTACACGCAAATTTTCCCGGCGCGCAGGGCGATCAAGGACTTCTCAAAGTAGAATATGTTAGGTCTGCCGCGACGACAGTGATATCAACTCAGCCCAATCGGTATCCAAAAGTAACCATTGAAGCGGACTACTGACGGATCATCGTTGCGGCTGTGGCACACTTCTTTCCCCCTGGAAATGCTTTAGGAACGTCACTTTAACGTCATGTGACTAAATATGCTGAAGGTAGAAAGAGACAGGCATTTGGAGTTGCGTGGCAACGCAAAAAACCTCACCCGGCAGGCCGCCAGAAGCCATAACGACTGGAGCTCGCACTCGCAGCAGAGGAGTAGACCGTGGACGAATGGAACGAAGTTGTATTCATGGGCGAATAAGCTTTATGCACACGCTGGGACCAACAGCGGGGAGTTCGGCGTCCGTTGAGCTGCAAGTACGAATGTGAAGGTTACAACGTAGCTTCTAATCGGCATTCAGACGGCACATTATCCAATAAGCGGTGAGAGGATAAAAGAGGACAAAGCTCAATCTAAGCGGTGAAGAGGGCCTGTAACAACACTGCAGAAGTCTTCATCGGTCATCCGGGGTCCACCTGCTGGCGTAGTTATTTAGTCTAGAAATCGATAACTAGGCGTTGATACCTGTATGTTGATACCCGAAACCCTTAATATCAACGTCCGATGAATATCTCGGAATCTGCGTTCTGTTACGATTATTATGTTTGCATTTAAATGTGACCTGTGCAGCATTTCTGTGTCTAATTGTGAAAGCCTTAGCTGAATTATATGACTTCTTATAGCTTCTGAAGAGTTTGGCGCTCTTACGCTGGGCTGGTAAACACCTTGTTCACTGTTTATTTTCCCATTGTTTGTCTCACGCTGACACTGCGCAGCTACTACACTATTGATCGAAAGAAAGAAATACCAATAGGTAGCCTACGTTCGGTGTAAACGAATGCAAGTTCGTGGAAGTCTAACCTCAATCAGAGGTTAGACAGCTACGCATCTTTACATGCCATGCCGTATGCGTTATTTTTGTTTTTGTGGTGTCTTGTGTGGATGCGGATTGACTATATATTCATAGAGTGCAGAATAACTACACCAGTATGAAAAGTTACGCAAAACTTAAAGGGCAAGGATTACCGATATTTATTAGTTTGATGTGCAGGTATTCTTTATGAATATAGTTTTTTTTCTAGCAGTTGCGGCACCGCTGGGAATGTGGCGGCGCGTTTTACTTTTAGATGACCGTCGAAACTCTCGATGGAGTTCAAGGCCAAGAATCCTACTCAATTTCTTATTCATTGCGTGGCCTTCATGGTACGCGATGTGGGTGCGCGCGACACGTAGCTCCGCCGAATGACCACGTGTGTGAAGATGCTCGGAACACCCGTGTAGCCAGCTACAAGTTAATACATAGCTCCCCACTAAGGCGTGCCTCAAAGTTCTTGCGTAGTTGTGGCGTGTTAAGCCTCAATTTGAATCTGAATTCGAATGGCGAGGTCCCCCTCCCTCTCCCCACTTGCTATGTTGGTGTTTCCCGAAGAGGTTATCAAAGCAGCACCCCGTCGGGCCCAGAGAGAAATCACCGCAGGAATAGTGCCACCCCAATGACACCGGCCAACGACGGTTGCTTCCTTCCGCATTGCTGACACTGAGCCCAATGTTTGTTGCATACTGACTTAGACATACTGACGAGCTTGCTAGGCACCAACGTCTTCCCGAATCTTCTTGCCCGTGATTGATCTCTTCAGCTGTACCAGAAAGTGTGTATGCATGATATTCGTGGTCTCTTTTCTCCTAGCAACCTTGGGATAAGCGAAGTGCATGGAGCTGGGCGCAAGATTTGCACATTTTTAGTCAGGTACCACGCGACCACTCAAATTTTAACGGAGACAGCGGCCGCGAAACGAATATTAGTTGCGTTTTTCACGAAAAGGCCTTGAAGAAATATTCGCGAAAGCAGCGCTAAACTTCTTGTAGTTCTTGCTAAAACCAAACTTTTGCGTTTAAAACGCGTAACTTTGTTTAGTGCCCGAGATTTTTGAACGCTCTAGAGTACAGCCGAAACAAATGCGAGATAGCTAAAATTCCGATGGCTTCTCATTATTACATTTTTTTTACCGAGTTGTGAGAGAACCAATAATTTTCATAGCGTTGAGTGGCTTTTAGCAGGCATTTAACCATCTCGAAAGCAACCGCACTCTCCCAACGAGTGATCAGCTTACGCCGTCTCAGGGCAGCACGCGCTAGAAATGGGAGGAAACGTTCGTGACCTAGGACCAGTGGACAGTCGTCGAGCCTGCAGCCCGAACCAAAGAGATAAGGGGGAAAGAAGAGAGGTCTATAGGGCTCACCTTTTTCGGACAGCGCAGAGAGTGGGGCGCTTGAGAACGGCTCCTGTCGAGTGAGAAGATAGAAACACCAAAAGCAATGAGCATACAGCAGCCGCAGGTCTCGACCATTCACGGCTCCAGCATGGCAGTGAGAGCGCACCAGTAGATAACATTTTCGAGGAGTATGATGATAGAAAACACGGCCCACATAACAAGCGCGCAGCGCCAGGGCGTCGAAAATGCTTGCTAACATGCGCCACCGCGCTAAACCTCATGACTCTGCTTCGCATTCTTCCGGTTTGCGCCCAAATATCGCCTTTTACGTGGGCTCATATACTGGTTAGGTTCAACAGTTACAACCGATGATGTGGATCGTTTGTAGGATTGCGCTGGGTATAACACGAACCATGTTCAGCCAAATTACTAAAGACAATGTGGAATCGCAGCATTGTAATAGGTCGTACAAAGCGCCTTCTATATATATTAGAAAGTTGGCGGTGCCGCGTTCCTTCAATGCGATATACGATATATTGTTCTGAATGATAATGTTATGAGTGATTTCGACGATGCATGTGCTGTCTACAAGTATAGCGCCTAATTGGGTCTGCTGGGGGATGAATGAAAATGCGGTGACTCTTCACCGTAGGACCTGAAGCCGGGGCCATAAAAGGTTTTAGTTTCACCTCGCGATTCGTGTGAAGCAGACCGTTAATACCTTCTGATAATTTATGCCTCATAATTGTATTAATGACTTTGTTTGGCCCCTTTTTTGATCATTTAAGACAGGTCGATTTTTGTTTTGCTGCGGTATTCGACAGATGCTCTACTGAACAGCAAAAAAATTGGCGCAAGCGGTGATCATACAAAGGCGGCTGTCTTTATCTTGTACTAATCGGGGGAAGAACAAAAGTTAGAATTTCGCTGTTATTCTGAGCGCCAGCTTACGTCTGGCAGTTCGCACGGCGGCGAGTAGGCAACATTCAAGTGCTCTCATTCTTTGCAAGCAATGGACGAAGATTCTGCGGTATCGGAAGCAACACACCCCCCCCAAAAAAACTATGACGTGGTAACACGCCCAAACCCACATACGACAAAACCAATAACAGCGAAGGCACATTTTTTTCCCCTCCCATAAGGTGGACGTCCAACAGGTAACTACCACGAGGTAATATACGGTAATGTAGATGCAGCATTAGTACGGCTACGCTAAACAACAGCAGAGGACGTCTAAAACGTGGCCGCAATATAGGCTACTGCTGAAGGTGAAATACTAGCCTTCTTACCAACAGTACGTTGTTGATAGAGTGCCAATGTTCTCGTAGCTGCGGTAAACACGCGATTGGAGGTTTAAAACAAGAAAAGAGTGGATTAGTTAATGACCAATGCATGTGGACAAGTTTCTCTATACGTAGAATTCATAGGCAGCGCAGGCGGTCGGAAGTAGCCCCTCTAGTAAGAATTCGTCACTCACTGAATTGTTTCGTCCAAAGCGAAGAACATGCAAATGAGATGACATATTACAACGTGCGAAGAGGAACGAAGCCAATGTGCTGGTCTCTAAGAATGATACCAGCTTGTGATCAACACTCCCGCCTAAAAAGTTGGCAAGCATCGCCTCACCTGAACGGAGCTCGCAGCCTTCGTCTTCTTCTTCTTCTTCTCTCGTTCCTTGTTTGTGTTTCCGAAGGCAGGCACTAGCGGATATTTTTTAATCGATCGAACGAAGCCAGCTGACCTTTAGTGCTGCTACCACGCTAACTAGACACCGGACACATCATTGTTGTACCTTATCCGAGTCGGTTTCAAATATACTGCACTTCAGTTATTGTTATACGTGAACCACAGAGAAAGCTATGTCATCTCCAGAATCAAATCACTATTTTTGTACTGTTAAAACGTTGATTTTATTCCGCTGCCGGTGTTTCGGTTATCCCGGCGGAATGCGAAAGGGGACGACAAAAGGGAGACGAAATTGAGGATTCGAAGCACTGTTTTAAACACCCACCGGCGGCAAGAAACCTCGCAGCGGATGTTTCCTTGCAAAAGTAGTCAAGTGTATAGAATGCGAAGATTACCCTCTAAATTAGCTCTAAAAAATAACGAATCTCGCGAAAGTTTAAACAAGAGTGCGTTTGTAGCACGGCATGCGCATATCCTACCCAATCTTGGCCAATCCCCGGCGTGGGTATGTTCTGAGTAAAATGTTCCGCGACCGACATCGCACTAGCTTATTATACCCTCCGTGCTACTGCAAACTGATACCCCTGTTACGCGGGAAATTAAATTTAATTTACAGTGAATGACATTGCTGTTATTGACATCGGGTGGGGCCGTGCGGATCCACACTGAGAAAGATAATATGTGTAGTACAATGATATCAGTGACGATTAGCAGGCTCGCAGAATTGCATGGTAAAAATGTACGTGTGCCTAATTTCTTTTTCAAACTTCTTGACATCTTGAAAATAAAACAAATAAACCTTTTAAATAAAAAGGCTGTTCACTGTTTTGATTGACATAGACGTCACAAGCCGAGCCAAGTAAGCAAGAAATCCGCATCTTGGGGGCAGCTAACATGGCGGACCTTTTCAAATATGTTTGCGAATGCGTTGAGTCATCATATTTTATTTCCTTAAAGACCCCACAAGGGGGTATTACATAAGGGGTGGATATACAGAGTATCAAAAAACATTTGCCACATAAGGGGTTGGTATACAGGATATAACAAACTTTTGCTACACAAGGGGCGTATACAAGGTATAAAACATTGTTACATAGGGGTGGATATATACATTGCCATAAGGACTTACTGGCAGAGATGAGTCATCATATTTTATTTCCTTAAAGACCCCACAAGGGGGTATTTGCGTTTTAGATTTAGATTTGCGTTTTAGACACCCCCTTGTGGGGTTGCGTATTTGCGACCCCACAAGGGGGGTGTTTGCGTTTTATGTATAACAGCAACACACATGTAAAAAAATAAGTGATACCCTGACAATTTTTGGCACATTGCCCATTCGGTTTGTTACGAAGCTTAATTGTTACGAAACTTTGCTTGCAAAGCCGCCCCCATTTCCCATCCGCACCTCCAGTCGTGTCGGCTTCATGCAACTCGGCCCTCCCCTTCAACAGGCTCCCGACTCCTGTCTTAGTGCAATTTTGCTCAAGACATGCGTTTTTTGCATTTTCGTCATTTTTTTACGATGGCCGAATTTTGAAGGAGCCGAAGAGCGCGTCTACGAAAAGCCCGCACACCAAGCAGAGGAACGTAGCCTTCAAGGGTGAGCTTCGGGTGGTGAATTTCCGCGAAAAATAAGAGGGAGCAACAGGCGCATACCTGAGAAGCAGCGCGATCCAAGTGTTGTCAAGACAGGTCGTAGGATGATGGTGGCCGGACGTTTCTCCCGCCAGCAGGAAGGCGAGCCATCCTCCGATTAATTACCCTATAGTCGGAGCCCCGGTTGTCCATGGCGGTAAACTTAGCTCCCCGGGTACAAAAAGGCAAAGTCTCTTTCTTAAGAGAACGATGGTTAAAATCGAAAGCTTTCTCCCGTGAACCATAAGTCAAAGTACGAACCACACAACCCAAAATGCTGCCAGCGTAAAAAAAAAAAAAAAAAGGTCGGGATGGCGCAATTGGATACACGTCGGCTTTATAACGCGAGTTAGCCAGGTTCAATTCCGACGACGGGAAGCGGTTTTTTTTTGTTTTTTTTTCTTGGGGCGCTTGGCATGCCTTCGCTTATTATCACCATCCTTTTGTGAAACCATTTGTGTGAAGTTGGCTGCTCTGCACTGAGTTTTCGTGACGGGACGGCCGCAATCAGTGAGGAATGCAAAGCTTCGCTTTAATTACCAATGCGCCTAAGAAAATTCCTCCAATAGTACAAGTAAAATAATTTATTGAATGAGAAGGCGGGTGTCCTATTCGGAAAAGGAAACGTTGTGAGGGGGTAAGTGTGGCTCACGATGAAAGCCTTTACGACAAACCTCCACAGTGAGCTAAATGTCTTTATGTCGTCAGTACGCGGCCGTAGCCAAAATTCGTAGGACACCCCCGACACGCGCTGATGCTTGTCGCGAACCGCCTTAAAATTTTCCAGCATTCTAAAATGTAAACGTGTCGACGCTACGCAGGCGATGTGGTGCGCCGTAGTGGAGGGCTGCGGATAAATTTTTACCACCTTTTGATCTTTATTGTGTGCCGAAATCTGGAACACACAGGCTTTTTTGCTTTTCGCCTCCATCAGAAAAGCCAAATGCCAGAATTTTTGGAATTTCATCTGCAGTTGGTGCTATTGCGCGATTGCGAAACCTTATTCCTACAAAAGGGGAAGTTTTATTGTAGAATTCATTAGTTGCTTCACCTATTCAATATGGCAGTGTTGTATGGTGCACTAGGGTAGTTACAAATGTAAGAATACAGACTTTACAAAAAATAACCATTCGATACATTACCAATGTACATTTTGTTCCTCGCACTGGTAATCTTTTCTCAAAATAAGACATTCTTCCTGTTTTAACACTAACAAACATATTTTATGCCGGGGTACACAAACCTCAGCTACGTCATATCCTTTACGGATATGACCTCACCAGAAAAAATTCCATTGGCGCGGTGGCGCTAGGTTTCACGCCCACGATGGCCGCAACGGGAGGAGTTAAACGCTCTACCGACTGAGCCATGAAGGTCTTTTTTTAATTGAATGCCTGTTTAGACATTCACAAACAATAGGCACATACAATGGCTAAAAGTCGCCAGCCGAAACCAGGCTGATGATTGTTAAACTAAAATCTTTTCAAAGAAGGGAGGTCGTTTAACAATGCCACCCAGTCAGACGGATGGTTCTGAATATGCGGTACAGTTCTCTCGTTTCCACCGTATACTTTTAATGAAGTTCTCGCGTACCGGCCGGGCGTACCCCCATCCTAGTATTCCATAGGCTACTGAGCCATGAAGTCATTTCCGGGTAGTTGTACGAACGCACCTCATGTCCTCCCCTCTAACTTATCCATTCAGATGGTGCTGTCGTTTAGGAAAGGTGAAGCGAAATAGTGTGTCATGACGCTAATGAGCGCCGATAGTTGGAGCCTTGCTAGGCCTGCGACTTGACCTGAAAAGCGTATTGCTGGCTATAACAGGATAGCCGGAGTGCGCTCTTTCGTACGCTCCCGAGGACACAAAATAAAATCGGCCGGCTCACTCGCCTTTCCCTCCATGCGTACATCAGTGCTCATCGGGATTGCCAAGGATGTGACTATGAATGAACATCACAAGAAATCGGAGGCCGGTATTTCCTAGGTCACACCCACTTTCGAATGCTGTGGGAAGAGCTGAGTTGTACAAAAGCGCATGTGCGCTATGCCACATTATTTGCAAAAGGTTCAGTGTGACACCACGTCCTGTATTGTCCATTTCCTTTTTGTCAAAGCCAGAAAGCGCGAAAGTTAGGAATCGCCAGAAAAATGCAGGCCACCTCGTAGAAAAACTTCGCAGACGAGATCTTTTAGGGGTTTTCTTTCGATTGCGGCTTTGGCAACGCTGCACTAAAATTCCGCGGTCCCGCCTACTTGAAACTTCTGACAAGTAGACAGCTTGCAGCGGTATCAGAGGTACGGCAAGAAGGGGATAGGGGGAGACCATAAAGCCGCCGTATTCTGCAAATGTCAGAACTAGCCGTGGTGACCAGAGCAAGGCCTAGAAGACGTGATACGCAAAGGCCTCTTCCTAATCAAAGAAATCCGGTGTACGGCATTTTGTAGTAGTTTGAGCTTACCTTAGTGGACATCAACAAAAAGAAACAAAAAACCTCAGCATATGCTAACATTTGAGTCCACGAAGAAAAAAATCGCGCCAATCCACCCCGTGAATGTGGTTTGAAAGCGAAGTTGTAAACGGCACCCATAACGACTACCCATGCGACGTCACTTAAATTCCCTCACATCGCTCCACAAATAGCAAAACCAGAGAGAAGTGAAATAAACTTAACCACACCATTTATTACTTCAAAGAGATATTCTTGTTCAAGTTAAATCAATGCATGAAGCATGAACGGTGTTTGGTTGAGTTGTATTGGTGTAGCACAAGAGTGGAAACTTTTTTTATAAAATTAAAGTAAGCTCCAACCCGGTGCTAGACGATCTGACTTCTCCGTCTGTGCGCCGCGGACGGAGGCGACGAGATTTGCGGCAGAGAAAGAGGACGAGAAAGAAATACTTCTGTTCAGATTTCTGAACGGCCCAGAGTGCAGCCTTGGGGAGTGATTCCTTCTTCTGTGGGGCCCATATGCAGTCCGCGCGGCCTGTGTTCTGTCCACCCGCTGAAGCTGGGTAGGTAGAGAGGGCCTGAACAGCAGCATCTCCCATTGCTCTTGTTGGGTAGTTGACGGAAAGAGAGGAGGGTGCTCAGGGCTAACGTCGCACACCCCGATTACGGGGCCGAGTGTTCCTACTTCTGAGCAAAATTTACATTCAGCGTCGTAGCGATTCGGATACATTAAGTGAAGACGCGTAGTCTGTGGGAAGGAGCCCCGATTGTATGAGCCGTAGGGTAGTTTGTTGTTCTCTGGAAAGGTCAGGGTAAGGCGAAGGTACGGTCGGTCTCAGAAGGCAATAATGCTGGGTTATGTCCCTGAACGTGACAAGCGGGTGACTGTCCTCGTGCAGCTCCATAGCACGGGAGGTAAAAGCGCAGGCTTGTTGGGTGGGCGTATTTGTTGCCCTCCATTGAAGCGTGAGCGGGTGTCCAGATGAGCTGAATGGAACCGTTTGGGGAGTGGTTTTTTCACACGCGCAGTCCAGGTCAGGACACCCAACCCTACTGGTAATTCCAGTAGGCTTGCTGGGAATCGATCACTACCCTCCGAACTCCTGGTTGAGCGAGAGCCAAGGTGGTCGCTGCCTCTTCTGCTGCCGTCATTTCTTGGGTCCTAAGCGAGGTACACGCAAGGAGGTTGGTTCTGGAGGTAGCCACGATGATGGCGTATTGCTGCCCTCGATGTTTTGAGGCGTCTGTGTAGATAACTGCATGATCCCCACCAAGGGTGGTGTTTAGCGCTTGAGCCCGTGATTTTCGGTGACCCTCGTCATGTGAGGGGTTCATATTTCTAAGCAAAAGGATCATCTTTAGTTTTAGTCGCCAAGAGTCTGGGAGTACGTCAAGCGGAGTGACATTCTGGGCTGCCCAGCCAATATCGTGAATCAATTTCGTGAATCAATATCGTGAATCAATATCGTGAAGCATGCGGTTACCCATCGCAGTTCTGAGTTGGACCTTATGGTTAGAAAGATGGCCTTCTATCAGCTCTTCCACCGTGTTGTAGAGCCCCGTGCTAAGCAGCCTCTGTGTGGACGCACTCATGAGAAGACCAATGACCTGCTCGGCCGCCTTTCTAAACATTATATAAAGCATCTCTATGTCTTCCTTGTCGATAATAAGACAGGGGGTTGACGTAAGTAACTCTCGAGAAGACGAAAGCTTCAATTAATCGAAAGGTACCTGATTCCTTTAGGCCTTGCTTCTTGGTGGCAACTCGCCTGATCATGTGTATGATTTGATTTGACTAATGCTGTTTTTGAGGCGCTGCAAGGAGACGTCACTCTTGGTGTTAGCCTCGAGATGTAGGCCCAGGATCTTGATGCTGGGGTTTGGAGTGATGGCCTGGCCATCAAGGAGTATTTGAATGTATTCCTTGGTTTGGCGTGAGGGCGGACGACAAGGAGCTGTAAGTGTTTACGTGAACACTGGAGGCCACAGGCTTTAGCACATTGGCGTGCTAGAAGTGAGATGCCATGAATTGGTGTGAGCTTCCTTTAACTTTTTCAACTCTTATCCTATGAGAAAGGTGCGCACAGGGCCACTAGACGGGCGTGAGTGGCCGCGTGACGCTTTCACGTGGCATTCAGCGAGAACGCAGGGGGTAAACCCGTAGATGTGCTTGGCGAGTACACCACCTGTCTTCCCAGTCTTCGTGTGGGCTCGTGGCTAAATCGGTAAGACAACGGGCTCTCGCTTTGTTAGTCTATTAGTTCCAGGTTCGATTCCCGGCATGCCAGTAAGTTCTTTTATTTGTTCGCTGGAGTTTTCTGGTGACACCAACGGTCACGAAAGAACCCTTGGGGGGTAGAGGTAAAAAGCTTTGCTTTAAAACTCAAACCCGCTCGCACGCAAAAGTACAGATGTATCGCTGACGCACTTATCCCCGTTCTGCTTAATATAAACGCTACCAGAGCTTCCTCGGCGCTGTATTATCACTCCTGCCGAGAATTCGAATCGGCTCAAAGAAAGGTCTGCATTTTTCCAAAGGACTGACAGGCCTGCAATCTTTGCAATGCGCGGGTGAATGCGCGCGCGTATTACTGTGAAGAGAAGAACTATGCTCGCGTGCCCGGTCATTCACACATCTGCCCGTCTGGCCGATGTAGGTCTCCCCGCATGAGAGCTGTATCTGGTAAACTACCCCGACGTCACAGGGCACAAAGCGCTTGTCATGCTTCTTTTCGCGCTTTTTCGGTTTGGACTTGCCGGAAATTTGCGCACACAGGCGGCCAAGTTTTTGTGGAGCAGAAAACACCACCGGCACTTTGTACCGTTCTGCCACCTTTTAAATGCGGAGCATTTCTTAGGCTCGCCAACTCCTCCGTCCATAGGAGTCCGCAGCTGATGACGTCACGTCGAGGCGCAGGTGCGCGCCTCTCCCCCGTACCCTCCTCGCTCTCAACAACAGCTGGAGTAGTGCGGCAGGAGCGCGTCTGCGCGCGCATGCGCCGTAGCTGCCCCGTGCGCCTCGTCACTCTCAACAACAGCTGCGGCGGTGCGGGGGGAACGCGTCTGCGCGCGCATGCGCAGTAGTTACGCCGTGCGCTCCGTCGCGCTCAGCAGCAACAGCGCGCAGGTGTACACGTGATAGCGGCGTGACAGCTGCGTGACAACAGCGTGGTGGGGGGCGTGGAAAGGTCGCGCGCTTGTGTACGCAAGTGCGCGCATGCGCGTGTCTCCCCCATACTCCTCTCCCTCGACAGCGCGCGCAGCGTATATAAGCGGCGGAGTGCACGTTCGAACTTCAGTCAAGTGCGTCTTTGCTTGCCTTTCGTTTGGCTCCAGATGAAGTATAAGCGATGGAAGCAACAGTACCGTCAACAAGTTAAGCATTCCAAACCCTCCCCACATCCAAACGGTAACCACAGCCTACCCAATTACGCAACTTTCACGCAATACAACCACCCCTATGCGACGCATTTACTCGAGTTCCCCCCGTGGGAAGATGCGGGCGGGCGGCTTTTTTTTCAGGTTGTGCGTAACTCTATGTATATATGGTAGAACAACAGGCTTCGCCTTTGGTTGTTCTACCCTTGCTGCGGGAAGCCAAAGGCCAAGTAGGTGCGTCGTGGTTTAGTTTCAAGTGAGCTTCAACTGAGCGAGCGAATTGCGACGACCCGTCGGCGGTAGGCGGACTAAACGCTGGGCCGACTGGCTCTGTCGGAAGGTCGGCGAGCCGTGCAGTAGCGCAGACAAGCCAAGTCATTTTTTCCTGACGTCACACGAAAACGCCACGAAAATGGGCGAAGACGTACAGAGGAGGACAGCATTTTCAAATTGATTTTTCTTCTAAATAAATTCGCGTAAACGGACCCAGAGGGGTCGCAACATGGCCTAGAGACTCCGGACTACAATTTGCACTCGCACTCCCACAATGTTTACAAATCACTTCAGTGTCCCTTTAAGGTCAACATTAGGGCTCCCGAACGTTAAGCGAAACAAGGGTTATAGCACATTATTCGCCAACTCCTTCACGGGATTTCCCTGAAATTAGGCGTAACCATATGCTTTGAGGTCTGACGACGTTAACAGGTACCCTGAGCTTCAAGTACAGAGAGTATGGCGTTGCTTGAAAAATCATCAATCTCCTCGGAGACGGATAGCTTTATTGACTAATTGATTGATTGATTGATTAATTGATTGATTTATTCATTGTAGGGTTCAATGTGCCGACGCTACACAGGCGACGAGGCGCGGCGTAGTGGATTGCTCCGGATTAATTTTGACCACCTGGGGATCTTTAACGTGTGCCGAAATCTCGTACGCACCGGGCGTTTTTGCTGTTCGCTTGCATCAGAAAAGCGGCCTCCGCGGCCGGGAATCGACGTCCTCGTGCTCAGCTGCCCAACGCCTTAGCCACTGAGCCACCGCCGCGGGTCGGAGGTGCATAGCCAGCTGCTGCTTCATACAACAGAAGACGCCCTACCAGCACTCTCTCCGAATGAGAGTTGAGTCTTCCCTCCAAATAAAAGTGTCCCTTGTGCTCCTTCAGATATCAGGGTTTCCAAACTTGTTATCCCTACGTCAGCAATTCACAGCAGTCAATACTGTAACTTCCCCATTACTGATTTTCCTTCGGGTGTCCCTCAACGTAGTGTTCTTTACCCTTTAGTATTCTTACTTCTCGTTCACGAATCGGCTCCTAAAGTTTCGTTTTCCATAAGTATGTTTGCAGATGATTGCATCGCACATCGTCCTAGTATCCCTCTTCATGACCATATCTCCTTTCAAGATGACCTAAACCAATATTGTAATAGGTGCGACGCCCTGAAGATGGCTCCTAACTTACCTAAGTGTGAAGTAATCTCTTTCTTTCGGAATCAAAATAATTCCGACCACAGATATTAAAGTCTAACCTCGTTATACCTAAAGTAGTATCGGAGCAGGAACTTAGTTATATACGAGGTTCGTTGTAGCAGTACAGGTAAATATCGGCTCTAACATATCGGCACCCTGGCTCGCGCAAAAATCCTATATACAAAAACGCATTATTCTAGGCTTTCAACGAACTATACACGAGGTAATCCTTACCTTATTCCTTCTGGTATTTCAAGCTAAATCACGAGAACATGAATGTACAACAGAACAAGGTTTGTTTGACAAAACAGGCCTGCGTTCTTATTTATTTGAAGAAGGATGTGAACTTCGTCTGGTGGCTTTTCCCAGCACTGAGCAGGATGAATTTTTTCGCAGTTCCCACGCATAAAAGGGCCTTTTAAACTTTTGCTGTTTTGGACGTTAGACGTTTTTCCTTCGTTGCAGCCGATATTGCGCGCATCTTTCGCAGTTTTGGTTTTGTTAGAAAAAGAACAGGTGTCACTGAAATAAAGTGTGACCAATGAAAATTTATATTTAGCCTGCTATAGCCGATAATTCGCTATATCAGTGTTAGTTGTCATAAGGTCCAACTTATATGAATACCACTTACTTAAATACCACTTACTTAAATTAACATCTAACTTGGCATGATCGTCTCATATAATCCCACTCTGTGCCCATGCATCCAAATTGCTTAGTCTTCTACGGCGGAACTTGCGTAACGCACCTAATGACGTCCGGAAAGTCACGTATTTAATTTTGTTCGCCCGCAATTAGAGTTTGTTTCTTCTGGGGGGGTCACCACATCACGCTCATTCGGTACGCCGAATAGAAAAGATTCAAAACAGAGCGGTGCGCTTCATTGACTCAGAATTATGACCGCTACACTGTTCCACCTTGGTGAACTTTGATATACCAACTAAGTTATTGAAAACTCGACGCTCAGTTGTTCTTCTCTGCCTCCTGAACAAATCTATTATTCACCTAGGCCATCACCGTTGCCACCGGCCGCACCTATGCGCATGTCAGCACGTCTTAATTGTCATTTCGGCTTGAAGCGAATACTATTCGGAGATACAGGTCCCTTGAAGTCACGTTCAGTGCGACGATTTATTTTAATGTGGAATTATCTTCCTGATGTTATCGCCTGTTTATCAAACCCTGACATGCTCCGTGAACGGCTCACCACTTTTGCAGACCGGGGTAGCGTGGTCTATGTGGACCGCTGTTGGTGTCGTGCCGGGTCAGTCATGAGGACTAAGTTGAAGGAGAAAGAAGAAAACTTTATACAAGTATTTAAATTTCGATGTCAGAGAACAGCCAGTGCGCTCCTGCGCGCGATAGATTAAATAGGAACGTTGGGCCCGTCCCTTTTCACCCTTTCTCTGAGCTGTTGTCCGGAACGCACCAGGGCCAGAATCCCTGGCGCTAGAATTGACAGACAGACAGATAGACAGACAGACAGACAGGCAGGCAGGCAGGCAGGCACGCACGCACACATGCAAGCACGCACAGCCGCGCGCGCGTGCGCACACACACACACGCACGCACGCACGCACGCACACCGAGAGAGATGCTTTCTCCCTTGCCCAGGTGAGCGTCATGTTGCCTCCGCTGAGGCAATCCGCCTCGGTTCGAAGCCCCCTTCGTCTTTTCGATGTTGAAGCGCCGGGAAGACGTTTGCGTTCTCCCTCGTAATCTTCGTCGGGTGCCTCGTTGAAGTCATCTCCAGCATCGTCAGACACGCCACAAAAAGGCATGACAATCATGGGAGGCACGCCGCCGAAGCTTGCCGAGCGAGGCGCCGAGCAATGCTTGCTGAGCGATGCCTTGCGAGGCGCCGAGCGAGGCTGACGGCGAGCGGTCAGCGCCTCTGCTGGCTAGTTGATGTTTGAAGGACCGCGAGATCGCTGAAAGGGGTATTGTCCAAAGGCTTGGTTCTCTTGCCTATCTCACACTCTGTCCAAAGGCAGCATAGTTCTCCACGGCGCCATAGTAGACACACCGGGTCGTGGAACGTCGATAAGTGAAGGCACCCGGCTGACGGCAGACTTTGGTGCTCGACCCGAGAAATATCGAAGACGGGTTTACAACACCATGCATATTGGCTAACAATGTTATCTCGCAGATGTTTAACAAGGCGCACAGTTGCAATTTTTTTATTAGCATTGTGGCTTTTACTTTTGCTGTACTAGCACTTGCCTGACTATTGCATATAACCGTATAATTTTATGCAATTTTGCGGTAATCGTGGGTCTACTTTTCTACCAGAATTGATAGCAAGCTGTTGGTATTATTGGGAATTAAAAATTATGATCTTTGATGTTTACTTCATTTCTTTCCCAAACGGTATTTTAGTTTAGTATTGCGGTATGTCTCCTTTGTGTTCCTTTGTTTCCCTCCTCGTGCAATTCTCTTTAGCTTCTGTGAAATGTTGTGAACAAATAAATAAAATTTCATCGTTTATTCCAGCCATCAAATTTTCGACACAACCTTGCCGTTTTATGGTTATTTCACAAATGTTCTGACAATGCACTGCACTTCTTCCTAACATGCGACGCAGTGTAAATATTCAATTGAGCTTTTCCCGCCAGTATGCATAGTAAACTCGGTGCTTTTAACTTATTTGCAATTGAACTGGCCATCAGGTGTTCGAATAATCTTCATAATACCATTGCCTCCGAATCCGGGAACGACACATTCCATGAACTTCTTTATGCTTGCTTGTAAGAGCGCAGCTGTTGTAGGCCGAGCATTTTGCGTCCGTCTGCTGCAGGTCGCGCGTCACGCAGGGGTAGTAGGAAGTTCCTAGACCCACCGATGGAGGAAAGAACGGTCTCACGGCAGCAGCCCTCGCAGAAACCGCTTCCCAGACCCATCGATAGAGGGCGAAGTGGTCTCTCCGCCGGCGGCCGCACAAAAACCAGTCCCTAGAGTTACCGATAGAGTGCGCGGTGGTCTCGCAGGTTCGACTTTCTCTCCCTCCCGCTAAGGGAGCGAGCCTCCCCCCACTGATCTTTAGCTGCCGATTTCTTTGCGCGAACCGTAAAACTTGCGCGGCGACGGTGCTGCCCTTCTCGGGAGAGGGACCGTCGACATTCGAGACGACACAAGAATACCACAGCTCCGCTGTTTCTACAAATATCGCACTGGATGGAACTGGGTAAAAGTTTTTTAATTGCACTGAGCCGCAGCCGCTGTTTTATTATGAATTGTTTTGTATGTCCATATTTGTTCAGTGGAAGCGTCTCTTGAACTTAACTCATTACGAAAAATTCCCGTCAGCTGTTCTTTCATTGCGCAAGATATAGCGCCTGTTTTGTTTTGTTTTTACTTAACGTTGCTCTAGATAGAAATTTACTACCCATTGTCGTTTGACGTCTTTCGTGGTTGATCATTTCTGCGTGCATTTCACTATCCTTGTTAGCTGGTACTTTAACGGTTGTAACCACGTTACTTAAAGCCCTTTTGGGCCATATAAGATATTTTAATACATACATACATACATACATACATACATACATACATACATACATACATACATACATACATACATACATACATACATACATACATACATACATACATACATACATACATACATACATACATACATACATACATACATACATACATACATACATACATACATACATACATACATACATACATACATACATACATACATACATACATGCATACATACATTAAAAAATATAATGCGGGCTTGCAGGTGTAGTAATAGTCAGTCATCTTATGTTGCCATGTTCTACGCGCTAATAAATTCACTTGCAGAAAAAATTCCCGGAAGTTTTTCGTATGTTTTCCAGCGTAAGTAGCCTTGAGTGTATCTCTGAATTTTAAGTGCGGAGAGAGAGTGCGGTATTATTATGTGCGGTATTAAAATGTGTGGTAATATTCTGTGGATTAGGCGACAGGGTAATGTTCAGTTTTATTCTGTGGACCATACCACATACCACGCTATGGTTGAGCCTTTTAATCTAATCCGACCTAAAATAGACCAAAACACCGTTATTTACAAAAATAATGCAGAAATCTTACGTCAGAGAACATTTTGCAATAAAATTGTACTATTTGTCGATGAACACTAGAGCGGCTGGGGCTCGAACACGGGCCGATAGTGTCAAAACACGAGACTCTACTTAAACGCCACAGAGGCTGTCGAGCGAGTTCCTTTTATCAGTAGCTCAAACTTGAAGATTCCCTTTCGGTATGATCCACAGCATAAAGCTAAACATTATTCTGTGGTCTGCTCAACAGAATAGGCAAGGCGTTCATGTCTCACAGTAGGCCTGGTTCGGCCGTTTCTGCATTTCCCAGCTGTGTGAAAGGCGGTAGCAGTACAGGACTTATTGTGCTATCAGTGGGTGGTCACAAGACGTTGCTGCATTTTTCGTGCGCAGCCAAAATAGCCTAACTTGCAATATGCTTTCTAATGGACACTCCTCTAACACGCTGACAGCCGACAATTCGTGCTGAGTCATACCGTAGCCGGCAGTTGTACCCACTACCTCACGCACAGCAGAAATGTTTTCTGTGTATCTCCTGGCGTAAGCAACGCTACTGGTGAAGCTGTAACATGTTTCCGACAATAAGAAAAATTCAAAGTGGACTAATAAGTAGCATTTTTTAAAATAATTGTTATAATTTTCATAATACAGTGGTGAAGGGTGGAGGTGAACATTAACATAGTACGAGCACCCCCCCCCCCCCCCCTTAGAAGCCTGAGAGGTGGGGCTGGGGTGGGGGTAAACAGGTTACCTACGGTCACCTTCGGTCACAAGAATTGGAATATATCTGGAGAATTTCAAGTGGGCGTGCTTTCAGCCAAAAATGGAGTGATTCTTCCTGTGTTCTTTGCAAAAATGTCAAATTGAGTGATTCTTCCTGTGTGCTTTGCAAAAAAATTCCCCGCATTTCCCCGAGGGGAAGAATGTGAAAGTGCGAATGCACGAGTTGAATTTGCGCGGTTCGGTAATGTTCGCGAAAGAGAGATCACACACACACACACAACTACAAAGAAAGAAAGATGCATTTATTCACAGACACCTATTTGTGTTGTCGTTGTACTTGATTGCTAGAGCGGATCTCAGCTTTGAAATTTCGTGTCAGTACTCCTTTAAGCGGGTGCATTAGCCCTTCTCACGCCCGATTCCTGGCCAATCCCCCACGTGGGTATGTGCCATGTCAGCAGGAACAACAACAAGAATGAGCCATGGGGACGCGGCCAGGCAGCGCGCGCCCATCTCCCCCCGTTGCTATGGAAGACGAGGAGCGCGCGCACCCGCAGCTGTTGCTATGCGGACTACGGCGGCGGACAATTCAGGCTCGCTTAAGAAGTGCATTCGCACTTAAAAATGAAGAGTGCTCTTGCCAGAACTCAGTCGCAAAAGCAAGCATACTGTATCGGTTTTTTGTTTTGAAAAACAAAATCTGAGGCGTAAGACAAGAACGTGAGTGAACGCTCTCGCTTCACTGCCGGGTTGGGTAGAGCAAGAAAGACTTCATTCACAAACTGGGATACAACAATGCCGTTAGTTGGTCGGCTATTCCCTATTACTAAACACTGTTAGGCTTGAAACAAATGTTACAGCGAGATGAAATATATTTTATTTGGCTTGGTCGCTATTCTTCCTTCCTTGTCTTCTCAAAGCTTACACCCTGGTGACACACATCGGCTTAGGGATGTCTTCCTTCAAGTCACACTTCCTAGTTGGTCCCTTGAGAATGGCCCTGCGTCGAAAAAGAGTTATAACTACAAAGCGTCATACGAAATTAACTATCAGGGATATTAAAGATACATTGAGAACATTTTAAAGTATCTGCAAAGTCGTCTTGGTGTAAAAACTAGATTGTCATACAAAATGTTGGCGCTGTCGGTTCGCCGCAAAAATAACTACCAGGGAATCTCGTTGATACGATTCGGCATTATACGCTTTCGGGCCTAATGCGTTTTCATTTTCCTTCCCGGCCGGCATCCCTTAGAACTAATACATTTTTGTGGGTTTACCACGTTCACATTTTTGCCGCAAATTCCATAATACGACCCCTAAAGAGACGATGCACTGGGCCCTCTAGAAAAATGTACAATAATCAAGAAAGCTGCGCAATACTATCGGATGCGGCGACTTCTTTTTCCGACTTCTCGCCATGCTCCGTGATTTCCGCGTTGTTCTTTGCTGTTTTTCTATATTGCTGTTTTGTTCGGTGGTTCTTCTGCGGTTCTGAGGCTATTTTTTGTTCTCAATCTGGCTGCCTTGTTGCTTTGAGTGATGGTTCTACTTATGACAATTTGGAGGGAATGCAAGACGCTCTGTTTAAAATAAACGTAGAAATTGTACGCAAATTTGAAAAGACCTAGAAAAGGAAGTGCGAACGCTCAAAACTATTGTCGGCCAGAAAAAGAAACTTCGCAAGACGCTGCAAGGTTTCGGCCACAGTGTAAAACAAGCGTGAGGTGCGAAGCTAAGCAAGTGGAAGACATCCAGCTTACATGGTTCAAGGAAACTGATTGATTGATTGATTGATTGATTGATTGATTGATTGATTGATTGATTGATTGATTGATTGATTGATTGACTGACTGCAGTGTTTAACGTGCCGACACAACGCAGGCGATGAGGCGCGCCGCAGTGGAGGGCTCCGGATTAATTTAGAACACCTGGGGATCTTTAACCTGCGGCGAAATTTCCTACATATGGGCGTTTTTGCTTTCCGCCTCCACCAGAAGAGCGGCTGCCGCGGCCGGGAACCGAAGGTTCAAGGCAATAAGAGCGGCAGGAGTAAACGTCGATGCGTTGTCTCACGCGAAAAAGTTGGCGCATCCCCCTTTTCTGGGACATTGAATACCTCCAAGCGTTGGGCGGCTGGATTCACTCACTTAAGGCACGAAACGGATTGTCATGCAAAGCAGCGTGTCGCGAGTGTAAAAACAAACCTGGCAGCTTCTTGTTTTCGTTTCACGAGAATTTACTCCCGGACGTTGAGGATCAGCAAGTGAAGCCCAAGTTGACCAGTTTCTTCAATGTTGCTGAATGAAAGTGAGTTGCTAACAGAGTATGCGTATTTTCCTCCTTTTTTAGGCAGTTTCGATAATACGATTTTCGCTTAATACTTTTTTTTCCGGTTACCGTGAAAAACGAATCATCAAGATTTCCCTCTATTTCACAATGGTCAGTTGGCTGCAGTTTCTCATAACGAAAACCATTTATGGTGGCCAGCTCGTAATGATTAGTGAAATATTTCTTTTTTGGCGAAATTGGAAAGACAGCTTTCGGAAACGCACAGTCAAGTTGGACGAACCAACGCAAAAACACACCTGGTTACCGTGGTCAAGAATAAAATTGCCATCTGTCTGGCAATTCAGCAGTGCGTAGATTTAACAAGCTTACACCGTCTGTGCAAATAAGCGACGGTAAACAGCGTGTAATATAACCCTCCGCTTCACTACCGAAACAGCTAAATAAGAAGCAGGACGGCAACTGGGAAGGAAAGACACAAAAGCGCCGGACTAATATTACATTGCAGTAAATGTCATCTCGGTCAATTTTCTTCCTGTGAGCGTTGACATATGCATAATACCGGTACACCTCTGCAACACAGGTTAGAAAGCTTAGAATGCTGGTGGCGATAATAGCGAAGGCTGGTCTCGCCGTGCGCCAAGGCGTCCAGAGCGCAAGATCAACGAGTACGCCAGATGTCGGCGTCTTAGCGACTGAGCAGCTTCAATGTAGTCCTCGAACACTGCCGATTCGTCTCTCCGTTAGTCCGTGTATAAGGGCCGTAATGTGTTCAGTTGCCTTCGGCATCCCGGGTTTCCGACATTGCGGAATCGTTTACTCCGTGAGAGCATTTCTTTCAGAGCTCACGGCCTGGTACTAGATTCAGTGGAAGAGCCTTGAGATTCGTAATTACAGCTTCACTTGGACGAGATTGATTAGAGTTTGTTCCAAGAGGAAAATACTTTAAGCGAAGCAGCAGGCCGCATTTTGCTGTCGCTGTGAACGAAATCTACAGAAATTCTGTGCTTTTTATTGAACTTAGGTTGCCTGTGTAGTTGGGATATTTTTACCCTAGGCGGAAATAATAGAGCGATGACCACCGAATTCGGTGCACCGAATTTTCATGGCACGTCAAGTTACTCTTGATTGCTTGGTAAAATACGAATATTTGTTGATAGATTACAATCTATTTATTTGATCAATTTCTTGAAAATAATGTGTCACTTGTCGTTTTACCAAGCTTAGGGCAATCCTCTCTGTAGGTGATGTCTACGCTGCGGCTATATCTGAGGGATGACCACAAACGGGTTCTACGAATGACAGTCCTAGGTCATTGTTCTAGTTCATTACAATCATTGTGTGGCGCCTTGGTGCTTTTGCCAACGGAGATGAAACCGTTGATGGGTAGAGGTATACAGCTTTGCTGTAAAAGTCTTGTGTCTTTGAAGCAGGAAGCTTTCTAGCGCGAGGCGTTAACGAGCATCCCGGTATTTTTGTATTGTGACTACATCAGACGATTACAACATGAGACGCCGACAACCCGAGCCCCTAAGAGGCTTCGCCCCTAACATTTTTGCCGCATGTCATCGATTTTATGACATGATTTAGCTGATGTGCAGTTTTCTCTAGCTTCGCCCAATTCACCTGTGCACAAGGGTATGTGATATTGTATGGATGTGTGCACGAAGGGCAACACGCTTGATCAGTAGTGGCTTTTCGTACGTGAGAACTTGTACAGTATTTGCCAGAAATAATGTTCAGATAACTTCTGCACCTCTATGAAGTATAAGTTAACCAAGGTGATCCTGAACCTTTGTTTGAATAGTTGTCGCCAAACTCTTTTAAATGTCGCCCTTTTAAAATGCAGCTCATTCTCATCGAGTGCTGCGTCCAACACTGTACGGAGGAGTACTGTACGAAATGACCCATGCATAAACTTGATGCATGCAAACACCATAGATGATGAATGCATAATCGCTGGGGCACGCACCTGAGGTTCAGAAAAAGTTTGCCGCTTGGGAATAAACATAACTACAAAGAAGAGAGAGCGAAGAAACAGACGCACACAAAGAAGTCGCAACAAGCACCAGTAGCACTAGCTATACGGCTGCAAGTGACGTAATAGATTGACATAGTTGGCATTGCACACTTTGTAAAATTGATCGTAATAGTACACATGGACGAGGGAAAGATAAGACGCAAAGGAACTCCTTTTGTCTTCTCTTCTTGTTATCTCCGTCTATTTTGGCGCTGCACTTACCGCTCCACGTGCTTAGTACTGGAACGCACGTATTGAAAATTCGAGCAACAACAGTTGAGTGCACATATTCAGGCTCTTAGTTCACTACCAATCAATGGTCATCGTTAATGTTTCTGCTCGCTTTTGGAGAAAGTTTGAATCTAAAATAGAATTACAAGACAATATCTATGGCCTCACCGGCAGCTTTTAAAGGTGGCATGCAGACAAAGCGCAAGTTTGGTTCATTCGAAAGATTGCCTCGTTAGAACCACACTGCTACCATTTTTAACGCACACTTCGCTCAAATAAGCTATCTAATTAGGAAAAAAAGGAATGGTCATGCGACCCATTAGCCCATTTTCCGCAACCGAACCTAAGATGTCATATGCTCACTTGTGCGGTTGGTTGAGGCGGGCAAAAGCAGATGCAAATTAAACAGGGCTGATAAGCTTTCCGACGAGCTATTTGCTCTTAAATGTAATGCGTATTAATTTCAGAGCAGTCAGAATTGTTGGGTAAACAATGAAAATTCCGAAAATACACTTAAACATACAAGTACCGATGCGCCCTGTGGTTGGTAATGGCCGCACTATGCTCTATTTAGCTGCACAGCAGTCAGCCGCTTTGGAGTTGTCTTGCACGACACTGGCCGATTGGCCTAAGTGACGTTGTCTTACGGGCTCCCATATTTGTCCAGCATACCCCATGTTTCACGAAACGATTACTTTCTTACGTAACAAAAACAAGCTAGGTGTAAATACGGCCAAAAACACAGCAGTGGTGGGCAACAGTCCGGGGCTCAGTACGGTAGTGCCATCTGGGAGGACTGACGCTAACCAAGGCTGCTGAGCCAAATGACGCACTGGAAGTTCGTTTCACTACCCGCCCGTGTAACTTCATGGGAGACGTCGCGAAAACACGATTTGGCGGGAAAATCAAAATTTTAACCTCAATTTATTAATTTCTGAGTGTATACGGCATCGTTTGCTGTCGGATAAGCGCTGGGGGCACTATAAAACACGAAATCTTTCGAATAAAACAAACTTGTATTTCGGGCCATGAAGAGAAAATACAAAATTATTTTATTCGAAACATTTTTTGTTCTATAGTCCTCCCAGCGCTTGTCCGGTAGCAAACGATGCTTTATTCACTGCGAAATTAATATATTTAAGCTAAAATTTTGATTCTCGCGCCAAAAGGTGAGTTTGAATGACGTTTGCAATGACATCATATGAACAGCTCATTCAGCTAAACTTGGTGTGGAGCGGACACTTGCTTACCGTTAGTCAGCCTAGATAGCGCCAACACACCGCGGCAAGCGGTTTTCTGCCTTTGGTTTGTTTGTGACCGTATCTAAACCCGGATTGTTTTTGCTCATGGAGAAAATAATCGTTTCGTGAAACATGGTGCTCGCTTGACAAATATGGTCACGCAAGACACTGTCGCTTGCGTCAATCGGCCAGTGTCGTCTGAGACAGCCCCGAAGCACCGCAGTGCTGTGCATCTAAACGAAGCATAGTGCGCGCAATGTGCACGCACCACCGACAGCAGTACGCATAGGTGCTTCTAAGTTTACGTGTGCTTTCGTAACTTCCACTGTTTGTCCTACCATTCTTACTGATATAAACAGAATGTGCCCTAAATTTAAGCGCAGATAGCTCGTTCGGCAAGCTTATAAGCTCTGCCTAATTTGCGTTCGTTTTTTCTTGCCCCCGCCAATCGCATAGCTGGCTGTCATGACATCATAGGTTCTGTTGCAGGAAATCAGCTAGTAGGTCGCATGACCATTCCATTTTTACTAATTATACAGCTTATTTGAGCAAATTTTACGTTAAAAGTGGTGTCAGAATGATTCTAACGAAGCAATATTTTGAATGAACCAAACTTGCATTTTATCTTAATGCCCCCTTTAAGCACCGTCGCGTTCAGCGGTAATGGACGCCCTTATTCACTATGAAATAATATTGATACAAACTTCCTTGAATCTCCTTCAACCCGCTCTCTGTGAGTTATCTTGGTCTTAAAAAGGCACACACCTAAAAACAATACGATCCCTGGAATGGGATTCTCGTACAAAATGTATACAACATCGTGGCATCACCAATTACCAAACTCAGTGCTCACGTTCAGTGGTGACGCAGCACAGATCATGTTTTCGGGTAGGCTTGGGTAAGCTTAGTCCCAGACGACTTGTGTCAATTTGATCAGGGGAAGACATTGGTCAAGTGAACTGCTCAAGCTTTGCTATATAAACAATAATGTTGTACCACTATGCCAAGTTTTATTCTTATTTTAGTCCCCTACATGGAATTCATACGACTTTTCATTCTACTTGAAATCCTTCACTATGTAAAACACTGGTAGAAACGATGGTGACGATTTACCTGATAACTTAATAGCAAAATGCGATGAAAATTATTTGGGCTGAATTCAATCTCTTGCAGCAGTAGAAATCCGCTTATTGTAGTTGTACACTTGTAGAAAGTGGGAACAGGTGAAGAAAGCGTCAACGTCCATGCCCATTAGAATCATGTCTACTATTTCAGTGCAGCGTCTAGCCAGCTTCCTTGTATAGGCTGATTTATCATGCTAGTGTTTTTTATTCCTGACCATGTCTTCCATTCTGTTGTTACTGCCTCTGTTAAAAAGGTGTCCCTAGTTTCGACTATAAAACACCAGCAACCGTGGCCCATCTCCCGCGTGGGTATATATACTTTTCTTCGGGGTTTCAAAACCCGACCGAATGAGCACTAGGCAACGGGTTTTCTGTTTCTATTTTGGTCACTTTTAGGGCTACGTGCTGTACGATCAGTTACTTTTTATACGAGGTTGGCGTACGTACTGTGCATAGTCCGGTCGTTTTGTTGCAATAGCTCCCTGTTGGACAAGCACTGCATGTTTCTCCTTCTATGTAGACAGGCTCGGTCAGGATGTTGCCTCTGGTGAATCGGAAAGAAACAAAGTAGACAAAACCCGTTACAGAGATGGCCAGTTTGCATTGCCAATTTTCCAGGCATCAGTACGGGTTAAAACGTGTAATTCTACCATCTTCATTGCCTGTTTCCAGGAGGCGTTTCTTATTTGTGAAAGCACCGGCGTTGAGAACAAATGCCACTGTACACGCGTAAATTATCCAGAAGGACGACCGGTACCCGTAAATTTACATATAGAAATCTGGTGTGGAAAACAAACGAAAGCTATGTTAAGACTCCGTTAGCACGCCAGCTCTGCACCTAAGTTATAGGGGGCGCTGTTTTGAAGGGCTATAATTGTGTGGCCCATGAGATGAAAAATCCGGCGTCATTGCTCATGCTATGGTTGGATCAATCCACCTGCCGCACGCCTTCACCTAAGTAAAATTGAAACTCAAAAGTAGAATGCGTCCACCGTGGCTCCATAAAGCGCGAGGGGCAGTCAGCAGACTTTCGTCGGAGTTACTCGTGCGGTGTTTCGTGGCGGAAAGGGATTCGACGCCAGGTGCACCGCCAGTTTTCGCGTCGGCTAGGCGCGGTCCCCACAACACAGGTAGGCCAATGGTGCCGAATCTTAGGAAGCGTACAAGGCAGCTAAAAGATGGAAACGCCTGGAACTGGTTTTCCTCGAAGGGTATTTGGGTCGCATACCGAATACGATGTCGTAGTGCACCAATATTTCATAATTATTGAAAATGAAGTCATGATGCTTTCGCTTTCAAGCCACGTGACGACGCTTATGTGCGACGATGAATTTTTGTAGAGTGCTTACGTATGTATGATGTGTTCCAAAATTTCAACACAGGGTTGTTTTTTGCATTTCGCTCGCATACATCGCCATGTGTACCTTCTGACCACAAAGGGCTGCCACTTAGTTTGCTGTGCCGCAGACTCCACACGTGAGGATTTGCTCTAGGCTTGCCTCGGCGCTCCTATTGCTCGGTAGGGCGAAATATCACTGGGTCATCATCGTCCGTCAGAGATTACTGCGCCCATTCAGTGCAAAATTTAATGCTAGTTTTGGGGGAAGCGTTGAATTACGACCGATGTTGGAGTATACAAACAAGTTAGGTGTTTTCGCGAGCGTGACTAATTCATGCAAACCCGTACACAGGAGTTCTTGGGGCGACATTTTGATGTGCGTACTCCTGAAATCTCTATTGACGAACAATTTAATTGTCACGGAGAAGAAGGAGTGATACGGTAAAGCAGGAAGAACATGTTGGACCACACAGCACTTGGATGCTGTTGCGCGTGGTGCTATAAGTCATCCGGAATAAGCATCCTCTCATAGCGGAACCATACTGCCACCTGTCGCATACGGCTGAAAACCAATGCCGTCTATGAATATTACGTTGAAAACGATATCACGCCCAGCATGACCAAGGCATGATCAGAAGAGCGCACTTGCCGAGAACAGGGAAACCTCACATTCCCCGGAATTTGGAAATAGCTCGTGAGTTACGTAATGGAAAAGCATTTCCCCTCTGGGGCGGAGCTGGATAAACTGCCTCAACGAAAGCGAGGGGCCTATTCTAACAGGCAGTCCTATCTTCTGCTTGCTGATTTAGCTAAAAGAAAACCAACGGCATCCGTGGCACACAGAAACATTGAGGCACCACGCTAATTATGCCGGGGTCCCTATGAACCTAAAGATGTTCCCAGGAAGCCATTCCATACGCGCATTTCCCCATTTTGACCTCATCCCTCTCACTTGCCATATACGCACTTCTCTCGCTAGTCCCGCAAAAGGGTAACAAGCCGGATGCATCAAGGCACATGCGGTGATAGATCTTTATTAAAACGATCGTCTTTCTGGAGCTAGTTGAACGCTGAAGTTTTGGTCTGTTAATATGTCTGCCACTCGATACAGCCGCCCGGCGAAAGTGGAGGCAGTTGCTGAATAAGGTGTTTATATAGGCAAAGCCAATTCTAAACATCTAAATCTGGTGGCGATGTTCATAGTTGTCAACATTGTTGAGCGAAAATAAACCATTTCGCATATCTCATTCAAAACATCAATACAAAAGTGATATTTGCAGTGTTCCCTTACTAGAAAATACATGTATGCTTGATTTTGGAGGTAGCAAATGAAACACTAGCCACTGTAGAAAAAATAGCCGCGTATCTGCTCCTTTGCTCCTTTCGTTGGCAATGTCGCCGAAAGACGACAGTCGACTAGCGCCCCTGCCAAATAAAGGCCTCCCTTCTCTTTCCCGCTCCCCTCTCATGCTGTTACTTTCTCGTCTCCTTCGTCCCAAGATAACCCGCTAGAGATTTCCTCAAGTTAGTTTAAATTTACCGCGTTGTACTGCTCTAAGTCGGGTGTCTCGATGCCAGCGCTGCCGTAAGGCGGAGACGCGCGTAAATTGAGGCACCCTACTTTACAGAACCACGATGCCCTACTGCAGGAGCGTTCCAAGCGGAACGTGGGTTCCATCTAGTTGAACCTTTCGTTGCTATTGCAGCTTGACTTCCTAAATGCCGCCAGGAGGTAGCGCTTTCAACAGCAGGTGACGGTTTTCAGCCGTTGATGTGGTATTTCATTTGCTACCGCAAAAAGCGAGCATCCATAAATTTTCTAGAAAGGGAAGTCTGCAAATATCACTTATGGAATGAGTTTCTGCCTTATATTTGAGTAATGTCTTGATCTGGTTCAACAATGTTGGCAAGTATGCGCAGTGATACTGGACTTAGACGTTTAGATTTGGCTGTGAGTAAATAAGACTATTGCGCAGATTTTATTTCACTTTGGCCGGCTGGCGGAATTGAGTTACAGACAGACAGACAGAGAGACCAAAATATCTGCGTTTAAGTAGCCCAAGAAAGACTATCGCCTTTAATACGAATCGCGGAGCCCGAAGATTCTAGTGGCACCACCTGACGGTAGCCCTGGGTACGCAAGTTCGTGCGTTTCCCCGGGCCGCTGCCAGGTGGCGCCACCAGGGTCGCCACGAGTATACGCCTCGAGCGCTGCCAGTAGGGGCGCCACTGAAATCCCCCTAGCGGCCCGTTTCGAAATCAGTCGCGGGAGTCGCCGGCCAGCTCACCACTGTCGCCGTTGCTTTTGAGGCACGTTCTCGACTGATATTTTCCGTTTGTATTTGTTGGAAATACATATTTATGTGGAGCAGTCACTCTGTTCGCAAATGTCGTGTATTTACGAGAGTGTAAATGCTTCTGACGCGATCTTACTGTGTGGTACATTCGGGCCGCATAAGCGCCAGGTGTGTGTCAAAAGCCGGCGTCACGAAACCGGGATAAATGCAAGGAGCTGATTGTAATTCCACGGCCCTGAAATTTACTAACAGTACCTCCGTAAGCAGCGTTCGTTCAGATGCTCATGCTATGGCTACACACTGCGATGTAAATCGGTTTCGTGTGCTTTCATATTCTAGCGGAGCATTCATACCTGACAGCCCGCGAGTTACGCTTCATATCTCGGATATTGATCACTATCCTGAACAAGCCAATGTGGCATAAATATCACGGACATTCTACGCAATAAGTACGATGGATAATGCAACATTACATGCGAGAGTTAGCCCAACGGATTTACGGCTTGGTCGTCTTGTCGCGAGGTGAGCTTCCCCAAACAGTCATCGGTTACATATATACTTCGCTTATATCCGCGGCCGTCACTAAACGCTTCTTCGAAAGATCATCATATGACACAGCTGCAGGGAGCCTGCAGAATTTAGCACAGAAGTGAAATCAGAGGGCCTTATCAGATACCACACTGTTCCAACGACACCTTGTATCGCTTGTGAACTTCCTTACAGTATATTTCAAAAAATGTGTACGCCGAGTGATCGCCTATTCGTTAAAGTCGAAAAACAAAATAAAGGTAAAGGCGGAGCTTGTGTGTGATTTACTAAAACGGTCCTTCCTTGATTTGGCTCCTCATTTGTACACAATGATATCTAAGCGCCCCATCCTCCCCCTTCCTGTATTGGGAAATATCAGTGCATTTCGCATCTAGATGGTCTAGTGAGTTCAAATTTGCTAAAGGTAAGACGAACGTAGAATTTGCGAAGCTTCACTGGGTTTTTTCATTCCCGCACGAGGTATTGCATTGCTCGGACTTGGCAGACTATTTATTTTTCCGTGGTTTCATTAACTCTCTTTGGTCCATGCTATCAGGCGGGAGTGGGAACATAGTTAACGAACCACAGACTCGGAATACACTTAACATGGTCGCGTGGCCTGTATTTATATAAAAGGCACAAGTTATTGTCAGGTATATAATGACCTCCCCGAATGATATTTTTGTACGAGGTATACATTCAAAACAAGGCCGAATTCGTTGTTCGCGCTGCAAAACGAAACCAACCTCTCACTGTGCCAATATGAGGTCTAAACGAGACTTCAATAGAATTCACTCGCACCTGAGATATTCGGAGGTGACAGTGGTGATATGCCGCTGCCGTCGCCGACACCCGTAAGAGAGGCGAAGAAGCGCGCAGTAACGGGTCCCCGGTTAGCTCTTATTGGCGTTCGAGCACTCGAACAACTCTAATCAGGACGCAGCTGTTTTTTAAAGTGCCCTAAACGTACTATTTGCTGACAGACATCACCATAACAAAATGTTTAGGGCGCGGAAAGGCAAAATAAGCAAAAGAGAACCAAAACACTGCATGGGCCGCTATCAGCTGCGCAGCGTACACCCCGTAAGCGCCGCGGAGGAGCGGCGGCAGACGGCGCAGCGATCGTGAAGCTCGAGGCGTATATTCGGCGGTGCGCTCCTCTGTTCGTTTAAGCTTTCCGCGTGACTGTACGCGACGACGAAATTGTACTCAGTCATGCATTACGGCATACATTGTGTTCGGAGTGCACATAGGTCTGGAAAGGACGGCACAAGATCACGTGGTTTTCCATCCTTCAGCGTCCATTGCAGTGCTCATGAAGTGCCAAGTCTAGTCACGAGCACATTCCCCGAAAACGCAAGCAAAACACCGGGGAGGACATTCTGGCGGATAAGCGCCGGCATGCCGGCTCTGATGGAGCAGGGCCGGCAGGAAACTATATCTTTCTACGATAGTTGCAGCGAAGCAACAGACATGCGGCCAGTTTCTGTTGCTGGAATACAAGCATTTGGCGTCCCCACGCTTCGAGATTGGCTAATAACCGCCGAGCTACCAAATGGGGTGAATATATTTTGCTAATTCCAACGCCAGCGTGCAATCACTAAAATAGGCATCACATAAACACGTTATGCGTTGGCTTGCGAGGAAATGTTGCGAGATTTTTAGGCTCATTGTTAGTGGGTGCACAGGAAGAAAATCCTCATTAGGCCCATGCGCACACGTTTATCGGAAACGGTTGCAAAACCTGAGGAAAGCTTAGTCAATCTGATAAAGAGAAGCCACCGATATTTTTTCCACAAATATAATCAAAGTGTTGGACGATCACTTGATGCTAGTTAAGTTGCATCCAACCAACACCCAGTCATCGACCAAGGCGCAGGGTTGAGTGGGTTGTATACTTAGGTGGGCTTCCACAATTAGGTTTGCATATCGTGCAACATTTCGTTCAGAGTTTTCGGTATTCTGATATGAACCTGCTTTTTCTACGCCTAAGCGTAAAACAGTGCTTGTGAATCTTTCACGGTTTCTTCTTTTTTTCTTTGCATATCCTGCCTCCTCCACCCTCCCGAAATGTTGAAGAATCTTCCATGTTTTCTTGGAAACAAAATTGTGGATATTTACATTCACTTCCTGTACGCTATACAATCACTAGACCGTTCAACGATATCCTTCGGAGTTTTCAGGCTACATTTTGCACCAAAGGGCTCCTAAATAATTCTTGTGTAAGAAGGGAGGTGTGTGGAATAATTGAACGTTTCCTATACTCCTGATGCCGCTATTTTATGCATTCATAAAAATGTTTGTTCACACTTATAAATGTGCACCTGAGGGGAAAAGACACACGTTAAACTTTGCTGAGGCTCTATCGAGACGCATGTTGCACGTGAAGCATAACATTTTAAGCTGTAGAAGCCGAAATTCTGACACGATAAAAAAATTTCGATAGAGCTATGGCGATCCTCTCCCTGTTTCCCTGTTTATTATAACGAATAGAATTCACTTGCGCCTGAGATATTCGGAGGCGACAGTGGTGATATGCCGCTGCCGTCGCAGACGCCCGTAAGAGCGGCGTTAAATGGTACATTTAGTTCCATTTATTAACATAACGGCGCAGTCTACACAACGATGCAGAGCTTTTGTTTGAAATTACCCTGCTCACCTGGGTCCATAGTTGCAGGCCTGGGTTGTCTGGTAACGATTGGTGCTGTTGTCGTTTTCGAGAGTGTAGAAGGTGTAGCCGCAGCCCACATAGCGGGAGTTCCCCCACATGAGCTGTAATATGTCAAAGTCAAGTGTTACCCACAAAAAGTAATGGTGCAGCAGATTTTAATGCGCTGCCACTTGCCGAATTTCAATATTCATTCGGGGAATATCCACTGAAAGTTTCAGTAGTCATTCGCCCATTCGGTTTTTGAATTCACAAGTATCATACATTTAGGGCACTACTGAATAATACGAAAATCAAATCCCACCGGTTGTCAATGCAAGCAATTGTCTGAAATAGGCGCCGAAAAGTACCGTGACAGACAATCGATGAATAGATATTACACATGTTTGTACGAGAGAAATATACCTTCTGAAAGGTATAATACCATAGGAACGAAACCTCTCTGAGAGTATTGCGGCAACAGCCTTCCGTACACTTCAAACTAAATTTACTATCGGAAAAAGAGTGTCGGGTGGCTAAGTAGAACTCAGAGTTGCAAATAGTGGCAAAGGATTGGTACATTCCTCAAAACAACCGTTCTCAACAGATCGTAGCCGTAGTATACAGCCACGCTGCACGTATTTATGACAAGGGCCCCCCTATCTTGGGAGCCTTAAACTCTTTACTACTCGATGTTTTCAGCAGTGAATGTTGGAGTGTGTCCCCCAGTATACCTTTATTATGATAACTCATCATAGTGTTGTGTAGCGCTTACGCTTCTGAAGTCTCGGCGGATCTATAACTAGTATATCGTTTAGGCATTGTAAAAAAACTTTCGTCTGAGGAACCACAGTGCAAGACATAACGCATGTGAATAGTTCCTGCGTGAACAGGGCCCCGCGCATGGCAGAAAAATTGCGTTGGTGAAGCCTACTGCATGATCTGGACTAACATAAAGGCATGACCTTAAGTAACATAACAAATTTTAACAAAGGTTTTCGAAATCCCATTATGGCCCCCCATGTGGTCATGTATGTTTAACAGCTTACATGGAAGAGTTTTGTCATGAACTCAAGATGAGCCGAAAGATTGGATGCGGATGTGCGGATAAACACCTCGACTATAGAAGGCATATTGAAGTTCACTGTGAACCTGTCACCACCAATGAGTTGTGCGGAAATCTCTTGGCTAGAATTTGACATGATATGATGAAACAAGCAGGATGGAAAATAAATGAGACAAAAAACTTCTTTGTCATTGGAATCGGTAAAACACGAAAGCAAAATGTGCAGCAAAATGTGAAGCTGAGCATGATTTGCCGGGCGGCGGCAGTCTTGTGAGTGTGCTTGGCGAGCGACGTTCTGGTGGCGGCTCACTTCGGCAAAGGGGTACTAGCGCCATTTCCGTGACGGATATGACGTCAGCGAAATCTTGGTGCACACCACCAGAAAACACTTTCGTGTTAAAATATATAACCCGAAAACGAACAGCCCTAAGTAGAACGTACTCTTTAGTACTAAAGCTTGCTTCCCTGGAAGAAGACACTTTGTGCAGGGGTGCACCCTTTACAGGCCGCCTGCTCCGTTGTACTGACGTCACTTCCGTGACGGATATGACGTCGGTGAAATCTTTGTGTAGCCGGGAATAAAACGCTTTCGTGTTAAAACACGTAACAAATGCTCTGGTAAGTCAAGCGATGAGATCTGCGCACAGGCCAAGTTTTAAATGCCGCCTTCAGGTTAAAACCCCATCTTTTCCACAACTCTGTCCCTGCCTCCCCCTCTCCTCGTGCATCCCAGTTTCCTCCTGTGTTTTTTCTCTGTCTAGCCAAGGCCCTGTTTGATCAATGAACATTGTACGTTGGTTTCGTTGTGCTTGTTTGCGAGGGATATCGATCAATTATCAACTTTAATTTTTGGACCAATTTTGCATGCAAAGTAGGAAAACATCGCGCCACAATTTTTTACACATTTAGGTATAAATGAATGAAAAATTATCTGACAAATGTTGCAAAAAGCAATACCCCCTAACGTGCCTACAACGCAGTAACAAAAATTAATATTTTTGTTTGGACAGATACGAAAGCTTGGTGGTGGAGTTTGATTTACAAGCCACATTCTTTATAGGCCCGTTTTTAAATGGTACATAGAATATGTTAATCGTTACTCTCAGTATTTACGTTCTTTTAGTACTCCGCGTACCAATGTTTCCATGTATGTATGTATGTATGTATGTATGTATGTATGTATGTATGTATGTATGTATGTATGTATGTATGTATGTATGTATGTATGTATGTATGTATGTATGTACGTACGTACGTACGTACGTACGTACGCACAGTCATGGACAAATCAAATACGTACCGCGGAGCGCATGGCCGAACCCACCGTGGTGACTCAGTGACTATGGTGTTACGCTGCTGAGACCAAGGACGCGGGTTCGATTCCCGGCCTCGGCACCCGCTTTTCTGATGGAGGCCAAAATCGAAAACGCCCGTGTGTTCGAGATTTTGGCGCACGTTAAAGATCCCCAAGTGCTCAAGGGCGTCTTAGGAAGGGACCGCGACCCGTGTCTTAGGCAGGGAACGCACACCATCGTCACGCGCACGCCCCCCTCCACGTTTTCACCAGCACAGCGCAGACGAGCGTATCGCGAGGACACAGCATACTGCCCCCTTCCTTCACCGCACACTTTCGGAGAGCGCTCGCGCCACCACGGCGAACCGCCCTCCACTCACAATTTCGCGAGTCTCCTCCTTTGCTTTCTTTCACTATTCGGTCTTCGCGACACTCTCCTCCTTTACTTTCTATCACTATTCGGTCTTGCCACCGTTCACTCGGTAACGACGGAGACGCGGGTCAGCTCAGAGACAGCCGCCTAAGGGCTGCGCCCTAAAACGCATGGCCGAACACACCGGTGCCGTCGCCTGGAGGCGGCCGGGGAAACACACGGGCATGCGCAGTTGAGATGCCGGGAGCGAGGGTGCGTGTCCCACTGCAACATGTTGCCCTATCCCTGCTGCCATGCTGCCCTTGTCGCCATGCCACAAGAGCGCTGAAAACAACTGTTAGCGATGCGGCGCGAGATGATAACAGCGGGCACTGCGTGCTAGGCGCACACGAGCACCCGCTCCCTGTCTGCCGGTGTCAGACTGCCGCATAGCTTGGCACTAGTGGTGCAGTAACTTGAGCATACAACGAAGACACCTGGCTCATGCCTAAAATTATGTCCATCCCTTCCCGCTTGGGAGATTTCAACACGCACTGACGTGCCTGCCAAAAAACGAAAAGAAAAGGGCCGACAACGTTGTTGTGCAAGCGAAACCTGTCGATAGAATGGTTGGAGATGCCGAACCTTCTTAATTTTTGTGAATATTAGAATTATGCCAGTAATTATCCCAGCCCACACCATGGTGGCAGTTAATATCATTGGAGATGAATTCTGGTGGTGCATTTAGTTTTAACTGAATAGCATGACTGCGTCAAAGAAAAGCGTGTTCTTGGCGGCCAGCTCATTGTTCAATTCCCGAGCCACTGCCCCACGAAAGCAAACCAGCGGAGTGCCATCAAAAATTAGGCGGCAGGCTTTTACTTTTGTCTTCATTTCTGTGCGCTTGTTGTCTTCAAGAAAGCATGAGGAACTCAGCAGTATGCCTCTGAGAACGTCGACGCGTTTGCTACACAAGGACTGGCCGCAGCTGCAAGCAATTACGCCCCGCATTGCTCTCAGCATGGCCAACACCCTCAGCTGCGGTGGCAGTAGTCTTGCCGCATGGCGACAAGGCAAGCATGCAGCAAGGAGAGGGCAACACATCGCAGTGGGTAACGCACCCTCGCTCCCAGACATCTGAACTGCGCATATGTCCGTGTTTTCCATGGCCGCTGCCAGGTGACGGCACCGGTATCTTCGGCAGTGCGTTCCGCGGTACGTATTTGATTTGTCCATGACTGTGCATACGTACGGAAATCAAAGCAAGCGTCTGTAAGATAAGGCAAAATAGTGGGCTTGAAAGACGCTGCTAGCAGAAAACATGCGTCTCCTCCGCCCACTCTACTCCTAATTTTCGCGAACGGTCAACGCGGGATCAAGTTGCGCACTACGCGTTGGCTGAATGGAAGCAGTGCTAGAGACGTTCTTATACGAGTTGCGAAAACGGCACATACGGCGTAGAGAAATTGGGTGTTGCTGGTTGAATAAATACTTTTGTATTGTAAAGATACGTTCGCATACTTGCGTGAAATGGCCTGTCCTGGAAGGCCCTTTGATGACTTGGAAACTGGCGATATTCTCCGACGGGTAGTACGCGTGCTCGTCGAACCAGTTCCTTACGCGCATGCTCCAAGTTGCGCTGCTCTTCTTCTGGCTCTCACCTCGCCAGCCCACATTCTGGCCGACTCGGCGAAACCTCACTGCGGAGGTGGGAGAGAAATAGCGGCTTTTGTGGTAAACACGTAGCTGTACAGATCCATATAGCTGTATAGAGACTACGGAAAAGTGAAAGCAAGAACGAAATTGAGGATCACTTCTATTTCGAACCGCTACCAGCACATAAAGAACGCAATGTGGTGACGGACTCGCACCTTCACATGTACTTCCATTGCATATGGCCAAGGGTATTCCACGAATGCAATACGACGAGTGAACTGGAATTTACGCGTCACCCGGGGCATAGGCGGAGGCGAAAAGCGAATGGAAAATCTTGGTGGTGCATGGTTTACAACCATGCACTCATTGAGTCAAGTTTAGGGGGTAAAAGAGATGTCACGGGAATAGAGCCAGATAAAAACTGAAGCGCGCGCGTTCTCATAAGGCTTTTCTGGGTCATTATAAACATTCGCGCATATCTGGAGCGTCGAGGACACGAAGAAGGGACTTGGGTGCATTCGATGAAGTGATGGTAGGAACCGATGTCGCAAGACTATCTCTACCCTGAAAAGCCCGTCATTCAATCTGCTTTGCTCGGTGGTCAGCACGTTTCCTTGCGACCATTATGCCGGGAAAAGGAAATACATGAAGTGGACCAGGCTGCTGCAAGTGGCAGCCCATGTTTTTCTTTGCAGTGATTTTAATTTAGGGGCAAGGGGCTTCTTTCTCACATTTACCCTTTCGTTTTTCAGTCCATCTTGCTATTTCAACATGCCCATTGTATCGGTTTCGTGACTCGTCATTGTTTTTTCATAATTTTAGACGAAACACTTCACGGCGCTGAGGGATGGTTTTGGTGTGTGAATGGGGGTAATTGTTTAGGCCAAAAGTCAGGCAGTCAAGAAAAGAAAAGAAAATCCCTCATTTTCTTTCGCATTTTTAATCCTCGTCCTCAATCTTTTCCACAATTCGTGTTGCTGCCACATGCAGTAAACCTAATTCAGTTCTGTAAGTTCCGGTCACAACATTCGGTAATCACTTTTTTTTGTGAAGGACTCATGCAACATCCCGAATTTTACAGCGTAGCTGTTAGCCTGTTGTTGATCGGAAAATTTCGTGTAGTAAACCAAAAATACAGGCAGGACCGAGCAGTCCTAGCCAAAGACGGCGAACGCACGCATCAGGCTAATCAGGCGGACAGCATACAGCTCAGTATTCGTCTAAAGAAAAAACACAAAACAGGCATCGAAACCGTATGATGGACGATAAGACACCGGTGAGCAATGGGACACGCCCCCCCCCCCACCCCATGTGTTCAGGTAAAGATTAGGTTTGAAGCTAGTTCATTCGAGGGCTAGCGCATGCGCCAGGCTAGGCAGGACCCCTCAGTTCTTATCAAAGACGCCGAGCGCATGCGTCAGAACCCAGCATTTGCCGCCAGAGAAACCGAGTGCAAGCGACCAGCCCGTCTGGTCAACGAGGAACATTTCATGCCCTCCCCCATCAGCATGTGTAGTGGTTTACAGCAGCTTTACTGGCCACGGTTGCCGTAGACTACAAAATTTTGACAAAGACTTGACAAAAATTTTGACTAAGAACCATTATAGCAGTTAGGAGATTGGAATGGTGTTGCTTATATATACTCCACGCAGAGACAATCTTTCACAGGCTTTTTCACTTTGTGGTTGAATAGACGGAGAGATAGACAGGCCGAAAAAAAATTCCCGTGCGGTACGCGGAAAAACATTAACATCTTTAAAAAAATGTCGCCTCGCAGCTCATGTCACAAACAAGTGTCAACACCACCGTGGTGTTCTCTGCTGTGGCATTGCTCGCGTTTGCCGCTTGTGCCGTTAAGTGGGAACACTCCTTCAGTCCCACAATATACCGGCGTCAAATGTTCTTCGTATCAGTTTTGCCTTCACCTTGAGTCCTCTAATACATCCCATCAAACTTGTGTATGTAAAACTCCCCCCTTACAACTATTATTGCCGATAGCTGAGACCGATAGCTGAGACTTGGGAAGTCCCGCACTTGCAATTTATAATTTGATTATGGCGAGAGCAATAAATGGGGAACGTGGGCAAAAATCGCGTCGATCTGCGGACACAGAGCGAAGGAAAGACCGAGAGCGACCGAGCACGTAACGTGACAGGTGACGTAAATGGAGCCAAGTGCAGAATTGCGGTGACGCCGAGTTCGCATCGCTACCGACCTAGTTGCTAGGGGCGCGCCAGGTCGCAGCGGTGAGGGGTTCATCCATCGCACAGCGTCTCGACGCGCCCGTCGTCACTCGTTGGCGTTATCAAATGGGATGTGCTACTATTCAAGGGCCGAAGGTGGCACGTGAGGGTGAATGGGAATGACCGCCACGAAATGCCGTTGCTGGTGGCCATTAAAGGGAGCGAAAGGCAGCCGATGCCTCTGCAAAAGCGGGGAAACGTGACCCCTGTGGCGGTTGGAACGAGGAACAGGGTTGGAACGGTGGGGCAAGGGCGCCCCAGAAATACCAATTTGGGGTCTCCTAAAGCCGGAGTAAAGCGCGCGCAGCGTTACGAGTTTAAATTTCCCGCAGGAGAGGGATGGTGAGGAGACGCTCAGGCATTCCTAGAAATCCACTGATAGATGTCTTTTTTGTTCAAAGAGTGCCAAAAGCGCCCTGGCAGGCATGCACGTATGCTTTGAACTGTTAGAATGGGTTGTTTGGACGGGCTAAAGCCATTCCATGCCCAGACAGGAAAGCATTGGTGGCGTGCAAAAAAGAACAAGAAATGCGTGAGCAGCCACAGTCACTCACCGGTTGCCCTGGCCTGTTTCTTGTCGTGCTCGGCGATTCGGTTCTCGGCGCACTGGTCAGCATGAGCTTGCGCGACCGAGGCCAACTCATCGTCCCATACCTGCGTAAATTATAGTGCCCAGCCATGCGATCTTGCTGATGGGAACGTTGTGCGGTTGATTTATATATTTGCGTATTAATTCATACGCGTGCGATTTACTTCGGCATGCCTGGGATACTGTTTAATTTCCCGAAAAAAGAGCTGATTGCCGCTTAGCACTTGATTAAAAACAATTGCACCCATGGGAGAGCAGCGGCCTTCTTGGACGCTTATGGCTAACTTAGAACGGCCGCGCCACCGGCCCCATGCAGAACGTGACGTGAGATGACGGGTCTCGGTAGGAAGCAGCGAAGTGAGGCGGCAGAAAATGAAAAAAAAAAAACCTGTTGTTTCGCTATGTTATGGTGGTCAGAGATTGTTACGTAAGAGTGACAGAGTGGTGAGCTGGCTGGGCGAGTTGGTATGGTGTCATTTTAACGACAGCGCGAAAAAGACGGGGACTAAGGAAGCAGACGAAATATACTAGTTTATTCGCGGTACGCGCACAGAATATAAGCGTTTGTTCTTCCTAGCTTGTTCTCATTGTACATTTGCTCTGTACGCCCGTGTATGTGTGGCGTGCCAAATGAGCTTTTCACTGCAGCCGAAAAGGCACCCTGTTCGTCTGGAGTGAACGATCTCATAACGGCACATCACAAGCACATACACGCACGAACAATATAATAAAAGTAAAACGAGAACAAAACAATAAACGGGATCAAGGAATCGTCAGTCTGGTTTCCGAAAGCTGCGTAATCCTGGTTGAGCAGGTGATAGACGATCTGAGAGCAGATGAAAAAAAATGCAACTTTTACTGGCATTGGTAACGATGAGCCGTGGGAATTATTTTGTTTAGCATCAGCTGCTGTGAAACTTTTTGTGGTCATCGTAAAGTATTGAAGACAAGTTTTTGTCCTTCTGCCGCATTTGGCCCCGGCATCGGGCGTTTCGTTCTGCATACTCCAGGTGGTACTGCCGTTCCAAGTTGGGCATGAAAGTTCAAGATGGCCGCTATTTCCTATTGGGGAAAATCGTTTCCATTTATGTCCTCTTAAGCAGGCTAGTGCCACCCTTGTTGTTGATGTTAAAGATAATAGAACACAAAATGCGACCTTCCTGCAAAGTTTACGCGCGAACAGAGCCGCGAATCGCCCAATATTTTTTTAAGACGCTCATTTATCGATGTAAGACCCTGTATGTAGCCCACCGATTAACTGGGACACTACTGATTCCTTCTTGGATGCCGACACCCTGAAGCAGCCCCATCTAGCCTTATCGTTACGTTTCCTTTGCATGCAAGGCTTCCCTTTTGCTATGCGAGTCTTGAAACCGTACTTCCTTTCTTAAAGGGACCCTGCAACACTCTTTGAGCAGTACAAGTAAACCTGCGCGACGTTTAGATTACACTGCCAGGAATACCTGAACCAAATATTACACGTGCACGTGAATCGGTGAGCGCGCAAATCGATGTGAAAGACGCAGAAAAACAAACCGCTCTCTCTTCAGTTGTCCTCATTATGCATGGCCTAAGGGGCGTCACATAGGCCATGGCTGCCCGATCGGCTGTCACTGGTCAACTTCGCGGCTAGATTCTCCCATTTCCGTCGTCGTCATCGCTGTGTACGAACCTCTTCTATGCCTGAACCTGTAGGCACAGTTTTGCCGTTTATTTTGTGTTTTGAGTGCGCGCGGAGTTTGAGTGATGAGCTCAATACTTCCCTTTCAACGGGACCACTCGACTACAAACGTTTATTGCTTCAAAAACGCCCTACCAGCCCGAGCGCGCACTTGCGAGCAGGCACCCATGCCTGCTTTTTTGTGGCACCAGACCGGAAATAGGCCCCTCCGCGTTGCGGAGAAAAAGAGAAAACTACCCGGCATGTGATTAATCGAAGGCCGCCGAAGAGAACGCCGCGAGCCGCCCCCCTCTCCGGGAGAGAGCGCGCAGGTTTCGTCGCCTTGTCCGCGCTCGAGTTGAGAGGGAACGATTATGCGCGATTTCTCATCGCGCGTAGTTTCGTTAATTGAGAACGGATTTTCATAATTCTTGCGGGAGGAGATTTCCCGGACAATAGACTTTATCCCAAAATACAGTACTAGTAGTCGATGACAAGTGTTGCAGGGTCCCTTTAAGCTCTCTCGCACCGCAGGTGTTAGCGTGTTATACATTAGGATTATTTGTCGTTACCGATCTCCGAGTTGGTTCAGCCTGCGCGTTAAAACGGAAATTCCAATAGACCTCATAAGCTAAGCCTCACCCCATCCGCATTCTCCTTCTGTTCTCGCGATTGTAGTGACGATCAGGATAAAGGATGTCGTACTCTAGCTTCGCGAGTTCTGTGCCAATTCTTGCAGCGCAAGCTTTGTGGGTGGTAAAAGTACAATGCGCTCACCAGTTCGTGCATGTTTGCAGCTGGCTTGAATCCTTGCACCTTTCCGAGGGCCATCTTGCTCCGATAGTCGTTGTGCAGCCGCAGAATGGCTTCGGGTTCGCCCTGGGCCAGACCACGCTCCATTATGCGGCACCGTGGATTTGGTGGCTTGCAAGCGGTGTGCGTTACGCCCCTGGACAATTCTCGGTACTCAGGCCGACACTCCGCGTTAGCTGAAGATTTAAGGTGCGACAATAAAGCGAGCAGCACAGAGATGACGCAGCTGTACTCCGGGGCCCCTCTCATGTTGTCCACAGCAAAACCGAGACCGACGATGTTCGCTCTTGATGCTAAAATAAAGAGACAAAAAAGTGATTCTAAGCCAAACTGAACCCACCAAAGGCAATGGGGCCTACCTAAAACGAAAAAAAAGGACAATTGTCGGCAACCCTCTGGGGATAAATTTAATGCTGCTATGGTAGATCCAGTGCAAGCGACATTTTAAGGAAGGGCCGGGGGTCAACCTGCCTCGTCCTCCTTCATGGGCGTGCATTTTTGATTGAGTGACGGACGTACATCACATCGAGAAGATTTTCCTGATAAACGTTATTCTGTTTCCAAAATACCGCTTTCTAACTATCGTAAAACAAACACATTTGCTTTACTGATACGCATTTGTGTTCGTGCCCTAGGGAGTACAACGAAGTAAAGGTGGTGTTATCCTCCTTTAGTTCGTTACCGCTGCCGCAAAAGGTGGTAAAATACTTAGAGACTGCCCTTTATGAAGGTGGTGACAAGTGCCTCTTCCATATAATACTTTTGCATGGGATTCGTACAAACTATGCCGGTGGGCCTTCCAAAAACACATTGAAGAAATATTGTGACATTTATGAGACATTTTTCATGTGTAACCTCAGTTCGAACCGCCTATATAAAATACAAGGGCTGTTTTAGATCTTGGAAAAAATATTCAGGCTTGGGGTTTTGCGCGCCGAAGTTGCACCTCGGCTAAAAGGCACAGCTTAGGGGAGGACTAAGGAATAATGTGGATCACCTGGTGATCTTGAACGCCGAAAAAGTGTCAACACACGGACGTTTTCATTTCTTGCTTCAATCGAAAAACGGCGCCGGTGCAAGATTTGAACAAGCGTTCTCGCGCCAAGCAGCACAATATCCGACCCTTGGTTCGGAGCCTCAAAATACGGTCTTTAGTATAGAGAAGCTACGACACTGCAAGAAAACGCGGCATAAGGAGCCATAAATATAACTTACATGCCCGGATCACCCGCTCCGACTTCGCAAGCTACTTGACTCCAGGCGGACATCTTTTAAAAAGCGCTTTTAAACAAAACTGCCCGCAGCTTTGCGTATGCAGTCCCCTTTCCAAAAGACCCCATGCGGAAGGCGCCGGGCGACGCCGTTTGCGAGCGCCCATTAGCCTCCACGAGGGTCACCTCACTGGAGGTCGCTTTTACCACTGCGAGGGCTGCGTCCCGAAAAGGTCGTCGCTGGCTTCGAGAGCATCGAGGCCATTAGGAGCCGTGGTGGGAAACGCCATTCATACACAGCACACTTGCTGCCGGAAAGGAGAAGAGCAGGGCTGGGTGTCTTGTCACCTCGCTGTATCCTCTTCGAAGTGCGGGTCTTAATTTCAGTAGCAACTAAGAGCCATGACCTTCCCTTGGGTTGAAGGAGTGCTATTTCTGACGAGTTTGACAAATGATAAGGTTATTTTTATGCACTGCACGCGGGTACTGAGTCCCACGTTTGCTGAAGGGGTTGAATATCGGCTGTACACACGTCTTAGCAGCCGCAGCCAGTGGAGGAGTTGTGCGTTCAGAGACGCGGAAGTGAGGGGTAAACATTGTTTAATGAGCTTATCAATTTAGAGGCTAGAATGTCTAGGTCATGTTCTGATTTTACTCGGCCAATTCAGGTACAAATTTTCGTAAGTAAAAACAGTTCAAAATTGCCATTTTGTTTGCAGACTCTCCTTTGCCGTTGAGCTGGCATTGGAAATAATGACATGCTTGCAAGTCCGCAGCAAGAATTCAAAAAACTTTCGAGCATATGTTTAACCTCGAAAAACTACGCATGAACCATCCACAAAAATTAGGTTAACTATGAATTCGGCGATTGTCTGAAACCACTCTTCAAAAAATGTGAAGTTGCTGCACACGTGGTTCGTAAGGCGGCTGGTACGGGCGGAACATTTACTCTTCTTCTGACCACTGCAGGTAAATTAGGGCTCTAGATTTCCGCTTGTAAAAAAAGAACATGCATGTGTTCACTCGCGTTTGGCCGCCCCAATAAGACTTGCAAGTTTACTCTTGTGTCCAGTGTTCCTTCTGCTAGGCATATTCTAAAATGGCGACATTGTGCTCAGCAGTGAAGTCCTTAGGAGCGTTGTTTGAAGAACTTTGTGAACGCCAAACAGTCTCACCCTACTGAAGACAAAGTCTGCCCTCACGGTGCATCAATTCAACGAAACGTAATGAAGACAAAATAATTACAGGTGGGACCATAATTCATGTTTGAAGCGCAGACAGACGAAACACAAGAAGAGGACAACACGAGCGCTCATGTGTTTCGTCTTCTTGTGTTTCGTCTGTCCGCGCTTCAAACATGAATCAGATCCAACTACCTCAAATTTCCGTTCTATTCGGACCATAACTCATAACATTGCATTTATGTATGGGGTAAACAATTCTGTGAAGCCGTAATAGCTGTGATAAGCTGAAGGCGGCAGAAATCATAGCACGAAATTCAACTAAATGGATTCAGTGGGACATTAGGCCGCACCATACACAACTGCCTAGTGGTCAAAGCGCTGTTTTAGGGCGTGAGCGGATTAGCCCTTTGATGCCCAGTGTTGCTCAGGAGGAACAACTCAAACAATATTTTTTTCTATCGTACTTTACGGTTTTTTCGACATTTAACACCATCTGTTGACAGACACAGGTTCCCGGACATACAAAAATTAAAGAAAAGAGAGCAGCACGTACTTCCATCTGCTAAAAAAAATATTGTTTATGCCTGTCAACTGGCATCGAGCCCGGGTGGCTCAATGGGGTAGCGACAAGTAAGCAAAATTGTGCAATTTAGTTGTTATTACAAATGATAGCAACACAAACTTTACGTTATTCTCTTCACTTCAACCATAAATCATGCTCATGAAGTAAGTTTTCTCGTTCAAGTGATATATGGATAGTCAGTGCCCAGTGTTTCCCAGTGCCCAGTGTGTCTTAGTGTCCGTCCTAATGAAACAATTTTTTTTCTGACTTCATATTTGTGATGTCGGAAGTCCTTTCAGATTATAAAAAACTTCTCACACGATTAAGCAAAATATTAAAGTTTTGGGCATCAAAGGGCTACGTGCGAGCGAGTGACTGTTTTCGTGGGCAAGTGAGCGTGCAAGTACGTCTATAGTTTACAGAAGGGAATTCAGACCTGCTTGTAATCACCGGCAAGCGCTCCGCTTAAGCTGCATCATGCTTTAGTATTAGCATGGAAAGTCTTCGCTGAGTGCTGAGTTTTTCTCTCATGTAACAACTCTGACGGGAGAATTAGCACACGCCTTTCCAACATGTAGTGTCATCCGGCCGCAATCTGGAGCTGGCGGACACCAGTCGCGATCTGCAGCAGCTTGGCGTCCAAATCACTTCAACATAAATATCATAACACGGTACCTGATGGTTACTGCCAAGAGTACGGCAAGGAAAAAAATTGGTTAAGCTCACTACATTGGAAACATCTACGGTAGTATTTGAGTAAGGACCTATCCTTTGGCGGTGAACCCGACGTTCTCTGGACCGTTTTATACAGAGCTGCAATGCATGGGACTAAAGCCTTCTAGTCACCACTCACACCCACAATGTAAATTAACACTAATTACGGATTCCTGACGGCGAGTTGTCTTTACAGGAGCGAATCAATGTACGCTGTGCAATCGTACCCTTCAGAAATGTACTATGGTTAGCCATAGAAAATTTTTTTTTGGTTGGCTTTAACTTTTAACCCAAGTAGCCATAGCCGTTTATACTACTGTCTTTAGCTCTTGTTGTGAACATGAATATGAGTGTCTTTAGCTCCTTCAATATTAGAAGCAGTAGTCCTCTACAGGAATATTTAGCTTTTTCTATGGTTGGCTGAAGACGTTTTTATGGCACGCCATTGAGTCTACAGCACCGCCCCTAGAATAATTGTTTTTTAAAGCTTTTTACCTCTACCCCCCCCCTCCCCCCCACGTTTCTTTCGCCATCGTTGGTGTCAACAGAAAACTCCCGCGAACTAATAAAAGAATTTACTGGCACCGTCAGGAATCAATTCCGGAACTAATAGAGTAACAAAGCCAAAGCCCGTTGTCTTACCGATTTAGTTACGAGCCCACGCGGAGACGGGGAAGACAAATGGTGCACTCACCAAGCACATCTACGGGTTTAACCCCTGCATTCACGCTGAATGCCACGCGATAGCGATTAAAGGAAGCTCACACCAACCCATGGCATCCCACTTCTAGTACGCCAATGTGCTAAAGCTTGTGGATTCCAGTGTTCATGTAAAAAATCTCAGCTCCTTGTTGTCCGCCCTCACGCCAAACGACACCTCACGGAACACATTCAAATACTCCTTGATGGCCAGGCCATCACTCCAAGCCCCAGCATCAAGATCCTGGCCTACATCTTCACGCCAACACCATATAGGACGCATCCTTGCAGCGCCTCAACCACAGTATCAATAAAATCATACACATGAACGGGCGAGTTGCCACAAAGAAGCGCGGCTTCAAGGAATCCGATACCTTTCGATTCGTTCAAGCTTTTGTCCTCTCGAAAATCACTTACGTCAACCCCCTGTCTTCTCGGCAATGAGGACATAAAGATGCTTTATATAATGATTAGAAAGGCGGTTGAGCAAGCCATTGGTTTTCCCATGAGTGCGTGCACAGAGAGGCTGCTTAGCAAGGGGCTCTACAACACGGTGGAAGAGCTGATAGAGGGTCATCTTTCTATCCAGAAGCTCCGAATGAGCTGAACTGTGGCGGGTCGCCGCATCCTTAACCATATTGGCTGGGAAGCACAGAATGTCGCTCCGCTTGATGTACTGGACTTTTGGCGGGCAAGAACTACTTTGCTTAGAAATATGAACCCGTCACACGGCGAGGGTCACCGACAAGCACGGGCTCAAGCGCTCAACACCACCCTCGGTGGAGATCATGCAGTTATCTACACAGACGCCTCCCAACATCGAGGGCAGCAGTACGCCATCATCATGGCTACCTCCAGAACCAACGTCCTTGCTTGTCTTCATTCTTCACTCAATCTTCACTCAAGACCGAAGACATGACGGCAGCAGAAGAGGCAGCCAAAGCATTCGCTCTCACTCAACCAGGGGTTCGTAGGGTAGTCACCGATTCCCCAAAAGCCTACAGGAATTAGCAGTCGGGTTTGGTGTCCCAACCTGCACTGCGTGTGCTAAAAAACCGCTCCTCAAATGGTTCCATTCAGCTTATCTGGACTCCCACTCCAATGGAGGGCAACGAATACGCCCACCAAGCCTGCACTATGGAGCTGCACGAGGACAGTCACCAGCTTGTCTCGTTCAGGGACACAACCCAGCATTATCGCCTTCTGAGACAGACCCTACCTTCGCCTTACCCTGACCTTTCCATAGAACAACAAACTACAATCCGGCTCCTTCCCACACCGGACGCGTTTTCACTTAATGCACCCGAATCGCTACGACGCTGAATGTAAATTTTGCTCAGAAGTAGGGACACTCTACCAGATAATCGGGGTGTGAGGCTTTAGCCCTGATCACCCTCCTCTCTTTCCGTCAACTACCGAACAAGAGCAATGGGAGATGCTGTTGTCCAGCCTCTGTCTGCCTACCCAGCTTCAGCTGGTGGACAGAGCACAGGCGGTGCGGACTCAATATGGGCTACAGTGAAGAAGGAACCACTCTCCTGGCCCGCACTCTCGGCCATTCAGAAACCTGAATAGAAGTATTCCCTTCTACTGCTCCTCCTCCTGCACCTCTTCCTCCTCCTTCTCCTCCTCCACCTCCGGCTCGTCCTTCGTCTCTGCCGCCGATCTCGTCGCCTCCGTCCGCGATGGCAGAGACGGAGAAGTGAGATCGTCTAACACCGGTTTGGGCTTTAATTTTATAAAAAAAGAGTTTCCACTCATGTGCTACACCAATACAACTCAACCAACCACCGTGCATGCATCATGCATTAATTTAACCTTACCACGAATATCTCTTTGAAGTTTTTGAGGGTGTGGTTAAGTGCGTTTCACTTCTCTCCATAGGTCGGCATACTCACTCGTGAGTACACTCATTTGTACTCATTTGTACTCAAACTCACGAGTGAGTACGATGATGAGTGATCACACACCGAGAAAAAAAAGTGAGTACGATGACGAGTGAGTACAGGGGTAAGTCCACTACTCGTGAGTACAGTATTCATGAGTACACTACTCATGAGTATGAGTACTCATGAGTACAGTATTCATGAGTATGAGTACTCACGAGTTTGAGTACTCACGAGTTTGAGTACTCATGAGTACACAGTACTCATGAGTACACAGCACTCATGAGTATACACAGCACTCATGAGTACAATACTCACGAATACTGTTTTTGCGAGTGCTTGCACTCTTGAGTATATGCACTCCTCAGTACAGTAGTGCAAACAGTAGTGCAAACAAGAAAACGGACGACAAAAGCTGCCACCCGAAGACACGCAGAAAAACGCAGTTTACTGCCACGGCTGCACCGTTAAGCCCCGAGCTCCCCTGAGCGCGACCCGGCCTGAGAACAAGAGGAGACGCGAGACGCAACGCGAGTGCTTACGTTCCCTTTCGCTTTCTCACATGTACTTGCCTTCGCGCAGGAAGTCGTCCAACGACAGTGCACCGCATCAGACGTTTTCTTCCTCTGTCCTGATTTATATGTAACCTGTGTTTTTCTAATCAATTAAACAATTTATTTTTTCTACTTAGTTTTTAATTCTAGCTACGACCTAACAGTGCAGATGAGTTGATTATTCGTGAGTAATACAAATTGAGTACTCATGAGTACAGATTGAGTACTCATGAGTGCAGAATGAGTAGTACTCATGAGTGCAGAATGAGTAGTACTCATGAGCAGCAGTACTCATTGAGTACTCATGAGTACAGATTCAGTACTCATGAGTACAGATTGAGTACGACTACTGGTGAGGACAAATGAGTTTGAGTACAAGTGAGTACGATTACAAATGAGTATTTGATGAGTGAGTACGAGTGATTTTGTGAACAGACGAACTTTTTGAGTCTGAGTTTGATTGAGTACAGCGTGAATGAAAAAAATCGTGATTGAGTTTGAGTGAGTTCTTTCTGTTTTGCCGACCTATGCTTCTCTCTGGTTTCCCTATTTGCAGAGCGACGTGAGTGAATTTAAGTGACGTCGCATGGGTAATCGTTGGGTGCCGTTTACAGCTTTTCTTTCCAACCACATTCACAGGGTTGATTGGCGCTAATTTTTTTTCGTTCGCGCTTGGTTACTTTCTTCTATTTCGCTCTGTACTCGCTTATACACTCTATGCTTCGCCACTCCCCATATTTCACGTTAGTGAAGCTGGACCGGTTTTTTGCCGGGCAGAAACAGCCCACAAGCTAGCGGCAGCGACGAGCGACGGCAACGCAGGGCATTGGCGGCAATGGCTTAATTTGTTTCGCTTTTCGCTGTCGCCCACACTATCTGTTTGTTGTACTCATTGAGCTACGTTTTTCGCGTCGCTTGTCGCCGTCGCTGCATGCGGTTACCCCTTTAATGTTCTAGCATTCGAATCGTTCAATAACGAGCTTATATATTATGAAATGTTGCGATCAGCAGCCCCCCAGTCTTGATTTTTGGCTGTGTCTTATGCTTGCGCCGTAAATCACACAAATGCAATTCTGTGACGTCGCAGAAAAATCGCCCAAAAGTGGCTGAAGAGTCGAAAGTGTTGAACGTGTTCTTAAATATGATTGTTTGTTTGAAGTTCGCAACAAAATTGGTATTGTTGTTATCGGTTGGAAAAAGCCCTTTAATGAACCAAACTTGTATTTTGTCTTCATGGCCCCTGTAAGGAGTGTGGTTGTGTTATGTGTTTCTAACGATCTGTTCTAAAATGGGTTTTGACACAAAAGGGGATTTTGGTTTATCACGCTGTCCAATCTTGTTGAGATTTGGTCTTTGACGTGGCGTACATTTCGCTGTAGTTCAGAACTGACCTGCAAAATTCGTAGCAATGAATGAAGGGCAAATGTATGGCATACATAACGTTCTGGTAGGTGGAGTTAAAACAATCGAAATAATAGTCCTGAATTGTCAGTTCACCCTGTATATTTCATTGGGCTGGCTACCCTATTGGGCCCATACCCTCTGCTGCTAGAGTATCTGTCTTCCTGGGCATAGGCTGCAAATTATCAGCGACAGTAGTATTCTGTGCGCAAGGAACACGTTCCAACTTTCGTGTTCAGTCAAAGCGTTGGCAAAGTGAGTGAGGCTTTTGTTTTTGGAATGAAAGATTTATTACTCCAGGTACAGACCCAAAAAAACTTCTTGTTTAGTAAATATCTTGTAGTGCGAAAATGACATTCAAGCTTAGCAAAGCGGAAGCCAGTGTTATGTACAGTTGCGCGGAGTGATGGTGTAATCGCGTGTTCGTTCCAAGGGGGTGTACGGAGAGGGATACACGGAAAGAGTAAAGGCGCGTGCCATCGAACAATGATACAAGGAGGGTGGCTGCATCCAAGGTCACTGCACATGCGCATCTTGACTGGTGACTGCGCCAAGCAGCATTGCATTCTAATACGCGTTCACTGCGTGCTCTCTGCTCAAAAACTAATCTCTCACCAAATAAATTTTAGTTAACGTTGTTAGACATCGCTAGTTTTTTTTTTTTTCATTGTAGAACTTATCTTTGCCTTCCCACTCTTTGCGCACGTGTACGAACCAGGGAAAGACGCTACTTGCCCTAAGATTTTTTTTCTGAAGATAGCCCCGAGGCATCAGCAAGAGTGGCCATCGCATTCGACACACTTCACCTCACAGCCTTGGACATCGTGGATGGGTTCCCATTGTTGCTGTCTGTTCATTGTTCTGCCTGTTCTGCTATTCAGTGTGTAATACACTCCAAAGGCGAAGCGCACCTTCTCTTGCTCCTGGAGACGTTACTTCGGCTCAAGCTCAGTGCCCTGGTCCCTACAGTTGTGAAGGCTGCCACCAACGAAGCAGTCACCTCAAACGTGTTTGTTTTTAATACTAAGTTATGCCTTTTTTTTTAAATGTTCGCAGGGAAACCTGTATTTTAGAACCACCACTACTAAAACCCAGTGGGAATGCTTCGTGCTGTTTCCTATTGTCCCACCAACATATTGCAGAGAATCTGTGTCAATGTCTTTTTATCTTATTTGTGTTGATGGTATTTTTTAATGCATGAATAGTATTCCAAGTTGAATTCTTTTCAGTCCCAGTTTTATCGTAGACCGTAGAGTTTTATCGGTTTTTTGGTGTAGGCTTACCTTCTTGAAAGATAAAACTGAGAGAGAGAGAGAGAGAAAGAACTTTATTCTGGAGCTGTTGGGTCAACGGCGAGTGGTGACCAGCGCTTGAAGGGCGCCGGTGACCTGGGCTGCTCGTTCAGCGAGTCCTTGCTGGACCCGCGGATCCGAGCTGCCTAACGCCGCCTCCCAGTGCTCCACACAAGAGATGAGAGGGAATGAGTTCTGAGGGCATTGCCAAATTATATGAGCAACTGTTTCGTGGGCTCCACAGTCGGGACATTGGGGAGAGGGAAATACAGATGGATAAATTGCGTGTAGTCTGGCGCGACAGGGGAGGGTATTGGTTTGGAGAAGGCGCCAGTACCGTTCCTCGGTAATACAGAGTGACCAATGGGGTGGAGGGTAGCGCCGGCGAGAGAGGCGGTAGTGGCAGGTAATTTCCTGGAAAGTCAGAAGGCTGTCGCGGGTTGATTGGGCTCCGTGGGAAGGGGTGCGACCTGGCGCAGCTCGGTGGGTTAGCTCTCGAGCTGCAAGGTTCGCCGCTTCGTTTCCTTCCAGCCCCGCATGGGCAGGAGTCCAAACCAACTCCGCATGGGAAGTGGGAGGATTTTGAAGGAGAATTTTGAGAGCCTGCGGGGAAATAATCCCCCGGGCGAAATTTCGAATGGCCGTTTTCGAATCGGAGATAACAATTGTTGGGGTAGGCCGATGAGTCAGCGCTAGTGCAATAGCCGCCTCTTCCGCCGTGGCAGGAGAGCGCGTTCGGATAGTGAGTGAATGGTAGGAGGTTGCGTTTGGATCAAAGATGGCGGTGACTGCGTAGCTGAAACAGCAAGGATAATTTTGTGATCCCTTATTTCTTTGAGGTAATAGCCAGAATGTAGGCTACGTGGATCCGAGATTAGAATAAGGTATAATATATTAGAGCTGTGTGATGTTTCTCTCGTGGCTTGAGTCATTACTTGTGTTAGCTGGTAGTTTTGTAAACATGCTAGGAATTCGCCTCATTCACCGCGGCTAAGGGAAACGTCGTTTGACCATTTTATAAACACATAATTGAAGGATATGATGGAGGCGGAAGACCGATAATTGAAGACGGATTATTGACTGATATAGATCGATAATCACGCTTTCATGGAAATCTGGCGAACTAGATGTATGAGTTGAAGAGAGCGTCGGCGGGCTAACCGGAGCCACGGCGTTGCTGACCTGGAGGCCGCGACGTCGAGGCCAAGAATGCGGTGGCAAGTAACTTTTATTACATTCTGGGCATCCAGGAATAAAGGGGGTGTACAGACAAAACACAAATTTGGTTCATTCGAAAGATTGCCCCGTTAGAATTATACTGACACCACTTTTAAAGTAAACTTCGCTCTCCGTAATAAGGCAAAAATGGAATGGCCATGCGACTCACTAGCTCATTCTTGCACACGAACATATGACGTCTTATGCACAACCATGGGATCGGCTGAGGTCGGCAAAAGCATACGCAAGTTAGGCAGGGCTTATAAGCTTACAGAACGAGCTATTTTCGCATAAGAGTAATGTATATTCATTTTATAGCAGTAAGGATGGTGGGGTGAAACAATGAAAGTTACGAAAGTACAAGTAAATATAGAAGTACCAGTGCGTGCTGCTGTTGGTACTGACCTCTGGGCTTGTTATAGCTGCAGAACATTGCGGCGCTTTGGGGTTGTCTCAGACGACACTGACCGATTGGCGTAAGAGACATTGTCCCACATTACCCTATTTGTGGAAAATACCCTGTTTTCGCGCAACGATTACTACCTTCCGCAACAAAAAGAAGCTAGGTACAAATGCGGTCAAAAACCAAACAAAGGCGAATAGCGGTGCGGAGCCGTATGGTGGCGCCAGCTAGGAGGACTGATGGTAAACTAGGCTCCGCAGTCCGCTGAAGACTGAAACTAGAACTTGAAGACCCAAGATCGCTTGAAGACCTATCCATCTGACGTCGTGCCAGACGTCACTAAACCCACGATCTGGCGGGAGAATCAAAAGTTTAGAATAAATTGACGAATTGCTTAGTGAATAATCCATGACTTGATGCCGGGAACGCGCTGGGAGCACTATAAACACCAAATCTTTCGAATAAAAGAGGCGTGTATTTTGTCTACACGGCCTCTTTACGGAGACGGGACGATTGTGCAGTCTTTATCGAGCACTTTGTCGAGCTCTTTGTCGAGTACTTGGATGACGTAATGGTTGCTGAAAAGAAGCTCGACGGGAGAAGTGCTCTCAAGGCGGTACTTCAGCTCCGAGAAAGCAAGTGCACCTTTCGGCGGCCCCTGGTTTCACACCTGGGTTGCAGGATCAGCAGCGAACGACTGCAACTCCTGGAGGAGAAACTGGACGCTGTAGTGAAGGCTCCGAGCTACAATAACGTAAGCGAATGACGTTCTTGCCTTGGTCTTCTGACGTGCTACACCAAGTTTCTTCCTAACATGGCTTGCTCACTCCACTTCACGACCTGCTATGCAAGTATTACCGCGGGGTATGGGGACCAAAACAGGAGGAGGCTTTTGACAAGTAAAACTAGCACTGCAGCAAGCAAAGATGCCAACGCATTTTGGTCCCCCCAAGCCACTGCGCCTCTGATGATGGTTCGGTTTTTTTGGCGCAAGGCCGACTATGGGCAATGAGCGCCAAAGAAGAAGTTACTGAATTTTGATGAGACCGTAAATACTAAAACATGTGACTAAAAGCAAAAGTGACGCAAAACAAAAGACAATGGAGATGATTGGTGTATAGGGCGAGGATGATTACACGTGATATGACAAGAGCTGCAGAAAGTTTACCTCAGCTAAAAAGTTAAAAGCACGTGGACTAGAAAACATTGGTTCGTCGGCTAAAAAGTATGGTGGTTGTAGTGGAATGTGTCGTCTGTATAATTCCGGGAAATGTTTGTGTCGTGTTGTGTCAAGTGCCTTGCATGTGATTAGTATGTGGACTACGGATAGGTCCCTTCCACACCTGCTACACGTGGGTCCCGAAGTTCCAGTGAGCAAATGGGAGTGCGTCACATGTGTGTGGCCTATCCGCAGCCTAGCCAAAGCGACTTCAGTGCATATGTTGTGTTAGTCAGTTGTGTAGCGTCCCAGTTGTGGTTTTATTACGTGTAGTTTGTTCTCTGTTTGTTGACTCCAGTGTAGTTGCCATGTGTTACGAAGCTGTCGTGATGTGTGTCTTTAGGTCGGTGTAAGGTACTGTTGTTATGTCAACTGTGGTCATGAGATCAGCAGCACCAGCCATTTGATCAGCAGTCTCATTGCCAGGGATCCCCAGTGCCCTGGTACTCAGCATATAGTTATTTGAATATTTGAGTCATATGCAGTCATTAGTACCTTTAAAAGAGCATTGATAGCATAGTTTTGAGATGATTTTCCTGATGACAGTGCCTGTACAACGCTTAGAGAATCTGTGTACACGATGGACTTGGGAATTTTATGTTTGATGATGGGATTTCAAATGAGTAAGATGCCATACGCTTCTGCCGTGTAAATACTGTTATGAAAATTCATTGTTTTGCTAACTCTAAAATTTGGTCCGTGCGCTGCACAAGAGGCCGTAGAAGCAGTTTTGGACGCGTCGTTGAAGAATTCTGCGCATCTGTACTTGTCCTGCAGGAACAGGAAGTGCTGCAGAATTTCACTTCTGGGTACCCTATTTTTTTCTGCTTGTGTGAATGATAGGTTGCATGATACAGGACGAAGGTGCCATGATGGAATAAAATTATGGATGGGTGTCTTGTGCGTGTCTGACAGAGGGACCTTCAGTGCAGAAACCTCCTCCCTAACTCTGAGACAGAAAGGTAAGGAGATAAATGGCCTGTTTAAAAAGGGTTGTTTAAAGAGCGCCCTTCTGGCTGCTCGTTCATAGGGCATTGGCACGCGTTTCAAATGCCATACGGTTGACGCCCTCAGTCAGTTCATTGCTCTTTCTAGCTTTTTTTTTTCTTTTTTTTTTGGCGGACTAAGGAAACTTTGACTTCTTGAAATTGCTCACCTCTCTCCCTCCCCCTTCTCTCTTTTCATTTCTTTTTTCATGCCTGTTCGTCTTCCCTTTCTTTACACGAATGTATGTCGGAATTGTTTATGTTTTATTGTCTTAATTCTTGCTATGTGTGTGCTATTGTTTTGCCCCCCCCCTTTTATTCTTTTCATGCCTGTAGGTCTTCACTTTCTTTACACGAATGTATGTCGGAATTGTTCCTGTATTACTGTCTGTATTCTTGCTATCTGTGTACTATTATTTCGCCCCCCCCCTTATGTAATACCCCGCAAGGGGCCTTTAAGGGTACAATAAATGATGATGATGATGATTTGATGTATCGTTCATGATGGGATTAAAAGGATCGTTGGTAAGAGACACGATCTTAGATGCATACAGCAAGTCAACATACCCCCGCTGATGCCCTAGGCACCATTTGTCACACTCGACATAGAGACTCTCGGCAGGACTAGTGCGGAAAGCGTCGCATGAGAGGCGAAGGCCAAGATGCAGCACGGGGTTGAGCATTTTGAGTGCTGTCTTTATAGCAGACCCATACCCGACACTGGCGTAGTCGAGCCGAGACCCCACCAAGGACGTTTAAAGGCGCAGCAGGAGTTGTTTGTCGGCCCCATAAGATTGATGTGAGAAGACCTTAAGAATATTCATAGTTTTTAAACATTTGCATTTAAGCTGTCTGATATGCGGGATGAATGTAAGCTTTTCGTCGAATAAAATCCATAAGAACTCGCGTTCCTTGTTCACAGGAATAGACTCGCTGTTAAGAGTGATGTCTGGGTCTGGGTGGACCCCACGCTTCCTGGAGAACACAACACAAGAGCTTTTTCCGGGATTCAGTTTGAAACCATTCTTGTCAGCCCAGCTGGAAAGTTTGTTGACACCCCGCTGGACTTGACGTTCGCAGATGAACATATTACATGATTTAAAGGATATCTGGACGTCATCTACATACATGGAATAAGAGATTTTAGGTGGCAATGCCTTCCCAAGAGAGTTCATCTTTACTATGAAGAGAGTGCAGCTCAACACCACCTTGCGGCACGCCGTTTTCTTGCACGTGAACCTTTGAGAGTGCACTACCGACTCTCACTCGAAACGTTCTCTTCGACAAGTAACTAATAAGGGTGTTTAACATATTACCCGACACACCGAATGACTTGAGGTCACTAAGTATGCTGTAACGCCAAGCGGTGTCGTAGGCCTTCTCGATCTCGAAAAACACCGTAACACAGAACTGTTCGTGTACGAGGGCATCCTTTATATATGATCCCAACGAAACCAATTGATCGTTGGTGGATCTCCCCGCCCTGAAGCCAGCCTGGCAGCTCTACTCAAAGTAGGGGACCACACCACGGACCCCTTTCCAATAGGAGGACGTGGAACTCCCCAGGGGGCTGTACTATCTCCCCTCCCCTTTAACATTGCTCTCAGAGGACTCCCTGCACTACTTAATTCTATTCAGGGTATAAATCATGGTCTCTACGCAGACGACATTACCATCTGGTCCACCACGGGTTCAATGGGAGCAATGGAGGAGCGCCTACAGGAAGCAGCGGACGTAGTAAATGGCTACGCAAGGACATGCGGGCTGAGCGGCGCCCCTTAAAAAATGCGAACTATTACTCGTGTCTCCAACCAAACAGAAAGCTTCAGGGACACCCACCATCGCCATACACATAGATTGGCACATTATCACCCCTGCTCAAAGCATCAAGATACTGGGCGTCACCTTTCAGGAGGACAAGAAAAATATCATAACAATCAACAAGATCAAGACCATGACGGAGCAAGTCACACACATGCTCAAGCGCATAACAACTAATGCAACGGTCATGTGCGAATCTGATACACTCGGACTCGTACAGGCGTTCGTCATCTCGCGGATCACTTACGAAATACCCTATGCTCTGCTCTCAACAACGGAACTGAAGAAACTGGACACCATTATACGAAAAGCCCACAAGCAGGCTCTGAGCCAACCAGTCAGTACCTCGACAGACAAGCTGTTTCGTCTCGGACTCAACAATACAGCTGATTGACTCATCGAGGCACATCTATCCCACCAGAGGGCAAGATTAGGCGCTACAGAAACCGGCAGATCCATCCTTTCGAGACTTGGACTATCGATTCCGCTTCAACACCCAACACCCCAAGTCACAGACATCCCGTATAATATCAGGCGCCACATTACAGTACCTGTGCTACCGCGAAACATGCACCCAGTGCATCACGCCGACCGCAGAGAAGCAAGAGCCCGTGATATCTCAAAGCGGTATGGAAGCCATCCTGCCGTGGCGTACACGGACGCGGCCCTCTATCCCGGAAGGCGGGCCTTAGTAGCAACAGTTATTATAGGCGAAGAGCACCGCACCAGCATATCACTGGACCGAGCCAACCCTCTACTCGCTGAGGAAGCGGCCATTGCCTTGGCGCTAACCCAAACTCAAGTTGAGACCGTATTTACCGACTCTCAACAGGCTTGTCGCAACTTTTCCTGCGGGAGAATACACAAAACTGCACCTAAAATACTTCCACAGAAGCCACTAAGAAGACCCGCCAAGATAATCTGGGCGCCTGCTCACATTGGACTCTCAGAGAACGAGATTGCCCATCTCACAGCTCGAGAATTGACCGGCCGAGCACCTGAAGAAGATCTGCGTCCGCTTCCTCTAGTCTCGTTTCATAAGATTACCACGCACTATCGGCTACAAAGACAAACATACGCCCAACCGCACAACCAACTACCCAAGGGCCTCGATAGAATACTTCGTGCCCTGCAAACTAATACTTACCTCCACCCTAGCAGAAACCACTACATAGCCCCCACCCTGTATCCCCGTTTGTGCCGCTTCTGCGGGGAATTAGGAACACTTTTTCATATGGTCGGCGGCTGTACACAAAGCCCACTTGACCCGCCCAATCCCGTCCACACTGATGAGCTTTGGGAGAGCGCCTTGGCCAGCTCTTCCCTCGACGTCCAGCGCAAGTTGGTGGAGAGGGCAGAAGACGCGGCCCGTGCCAATGGACTCCTGGAATGAGGAGGCCATCCTAAAGACTCTTTACTAAGAAACAATAAATATGTTTAGTCTCTCTCTCTCTCGAGAAGACCATTGTACTCAAGAAAGTACACGAGTCTCCTGTTGATCATCTTCTCGAGAAGCTTGCGGCTGGTCAGGGCGATGGGTCGATAACTGGCGGGAGAGGAAGGGTCCTTCCCTTCCTTCAGGAACGCCACTATTATGGCCTCCCTCCAAGAGTTTGGAATGTGCCCCAGAAGCCATATGTTGTTGTACAGGTGTAGGAGTGTTTCAAGAGTGTCTGGGTGTAGGTTTTGTGCCATGGTGTATGTCATTTTGTCTGCACCTGGAGCTGAAGGCTTACATGTGGTCCGAGCTGCCTTCAGCTCATGAATTGAAAAAGGAGTATTATAGGAAGTGTGCGACTTGTTGTTATCACGCAGGGACTTCTTTTCCGCACATGTTTTGTGTTTTATGAAAGTGTTTGTGTAGTGTGCTGAACTGGACACGTGTTCGAAGTGTTGTGCGAGTGCATTAGCCTGCTATTCAAGTGTGTCACCTGTATAGTTGACCAGGGGCAGGCTATGTGTATGTTGTCCTTTAAGTTTTCGCATTCTTATCCATACCTTGTGAGTGTCTGTGTATGAGTGGATGGAAGTGAGGAGGGCGCGCCAACTCTCCCTTTTCGGCTCACGACGCACCCGCTTCCGAAAAGCCTTTGCCCGTTTAAAAGAAATGAGATTACCCGACGTGGGGTACCGGCGAAGGACACCCCACGCCTTGTTCTGGGCCTCTCGCGCCCGCCCAGAGTCCTCATTCCACCATGGCTTTCTTTGGTTGTGCGGAGCACTGGAGGCGTGGGGAATGGACTTCTCGGCAGCGTCAAGGATGTGCGCCATGGTGATTTGGGCTGCTTCCTCCATGTGTAGATGTTTTATGGTTGTGTGGTGTAGTTTAGATGTTTCTGTGAATGTACTCCAGTTTGCTTTTGATTCATTAAACCTTTTATTTGAAGATGGACTGCATGGGCCTTTACCTATGTATGTTAGGGAAGTGGGGAAGTGGTCACTACCATATGGGTCTATGCCCACACCCCACTCAAGACATGGAAAGAGAACTGCAGATGCAATAGCCAAGTCATGGTAGGAGTATGTATTGTGTCCTATGTTATGGTATGTAGGCTGTTTCTTGTTGAAAAGGCATGCTCCCGAGAATGTCAAAAACTTCTCTATCAGGTGACCTCGGGCATCCGTGCGAGAAGAGCCCCAAAGAGAATTGTGTGCATTAAGGTCGCCTGTTAGGATGTATGGTTCGGGCAGCTGGTCAATTAGAGCCTCGAAGTCAGAACTCGAAAGTGCAAGATCAGGAGGAATGTATATGGAGCATACCGTTATCAACCTATTGAATACTGTTGTGCGAATTACTACAGCCTCAAGGACAGCGTTCAATGTGACAGGGTGGCATGCTAACGATTTGCGGGCGATTATGGCCACACCCCCAAAAGAGTGTGTACAGCCAACCCTGTCCTTTCTGTATACCAGGTAACTATTCAAGAAATTTGTGTGCTTGGAATTCAGATGTGTTTCGTGAAGACCCATCACACTTGGCTTGTTCGAATGCAATATCTCATAGACATCATCAAGATTTTTAAGGAGGCCTCTACAGTTTCATTGAATAATATTTTCTCTTCCCATTATGGAGATTTGGGAGCTACTGGAGTCTGTGTGTATGTGTGTTCATGTGCTTTTCGGGGCTGTTACTCTAGGATTTGGCTTTTTGGGCCTTTCTGTAGGCTTGGACGTCGAAGGCCGCTTCTTGCAGTGCGTTGCAGGCAAGAATGGCGCGACGTCTATCTCGTCGTCCGATGTCCTGGGGGTACCCATCGAACCGGGCCCCCCGGACTTGGCCCGCCTTCGGGGGTCCTTCGTTTGAGCCGCCACCGCCGCGGGCGTCGGGGGAGCCAGAAGTGGCACGGGCGGTGCGGTGGCGGTGGGAGCCGATGCGGGGCCCCCGGTGTCCATCCCCTCGGCACCCTCCAACGCCCTGGAGGACGGGGAGGCAGGGGAGGGAGCGGCACCGGTCCCGACGGAAGTGATTTGCACCACAACCGCTGCTGCCTCAGCATGCGGTGTGGTGACGGGTTGGGCTGCCGGAGGCAACCCAGGGGGTGGGGAGAGGTGGCGGGGGAGGGACCAAGTCAGACTCTGTGAACTGGGTCCCTGTGGACACCAGACGCCGCTCCGCCCCCCGGCGAGCTGCGTCGGCGTACCTCGCCAGGGGGAAAGAGGCGAACCACTTTCGCTCCTCTGGGAAGGTAAGGTTCTCAGTGACTTTCACCTTGATGATCTCCTTCTCCTGTTTGAATTTCTCGCATGTTCTAGAGTAGGCCCCATGGGGTCCCTGGCAGTTAGCACAGATGAGGGTTTGCGATGGGCAGTTGCCAGATGGATGATCATGTTGTGCACACGTGGCGCATGTTAGTTGACCACGGCAGGCGGCAGTGCCATGACCAAACCGCTGGCATTTAAAACACTGGCGCGGTTTGGGGATGTATGGCCTGACGGGGCAATGAATAAAAACTGCATTTTCTGATTCAAGAACTGTGGAATGGTCGAAAGTCAATATTACATGTTTTGTTGGGATTTCCTTGTTATCTCTACGAATCATTACACGCCTCACTGCTGTCACACCTTGGTATTTAAGGCTTTCCACCAGATCAGTTTCAGTTTCATTCATCAGATCTGGCTCAGAGATAACACCCTGGGAGCTATTAAGGTTGCGGTGGGGTGTGACCCTGATGTCCAGATCTGCGATGCCAGTTTGGGTCAAGAGATTTGAAGCTTGTTGCTTATTGTTGACTTCTACAAGAATTTCTCCGGTTCTAAGTTTTTTGGCTTTGTAGGATTGACCAACAACGCCCTCAAGGAATTTGGAGGTCAGAAAGACAGACTTTGTGGCAAGGAGATTCGACGTGTCAACAGATTCTATTACCAAAAACCTAGGATAGTTGTCCGGCTTTGGAAAACTCGTCGTTGGAAACGGGGGAAAGGATACTTCGGTACGGCCCCTTTTAGGGGGCCGATCTTTGGATTTGGAAAATTTGGATAACATACAGCATGTATAAAAGCAGGGGACGGGGGTACTTTCTTCGTCAGCCTTACCCTGATAGCTTAAGAGGTCCTGAAGCTCCCTGCCTGGTAGACAGACAGGGAGCCCATCCGCCGGAGCCTGACCTGGGCTCCGACGGCCACCGCTTGAGGTTTCTACCCTTCACCTTAAAAACACATCACCACGGTAGGTTACAGCTAATGTTGGGGGGCTCGGGGTCCGCGGTGTCGCCAATACCGTCACCAAGATTACTCAAGGTGCCCCGTGCGGGGGCCACTGCTCCTCGAATGTGTTGCTTCACCGAATGGCATACTAGCGATGCTCTCACATCGGGTTGGAAGCATCGTCAAGCCGATTGGGTTCCGCTCGCTAAGACTGTCTTTAAGCGAAAAGAAATTATTTGCAACTCGAGCGGGAAGCGCTGGCGTTGGTGCTTGGGGTGGCGAAGTTTCGGGACTGCTTGCTTGAGCGATCGTTTATACTGGTTACAGATCACAAGCCGTTGGTGGGTCTGTTCCGAGAGGGCCGGCCGACGCTTCTCCTCGGAGCTGCCCCGATCCAGCGTTGGGCACTGCTGCTGGGAGCGTGCTAGTACACGATCGAGTACAAGCCGGTTCCTGACAACCAGAACGCGAACGCCCACGGTCGACGTCCGGTGGAGACCCCGCAGGAAGCGGCGCAGGAGCTGCCAGAGTACATGCATTCGTTGCAACATTACAACACGCGTATTTCGTCACGGGTGCTCCAGTATAGGTGACGTCGAAGGGCGAACTACTCAAGACGGTACGGTCTTTCATAGCTAACGGCTGTTCCCGTGACCGGAAAGGAACCGATCCGAGCTTGACCCGTATCTGTCCAGAAAGTTAGAGCTAACGGTGGTTCATGGTTTTGTTTATTTGGGCCATCCAGTCATCGTGCCTGCCTCGGCTCGTGAACTGGAGTTGGAGCTCCTCTACGAGACATACGGGGGAGCCTCCGCAATGTGTCTGGTGTCCCAGACTGGACAGTGACATTGAACAAATTGTGCGTAATCTCACCACGTGTGCGCAATCAAGGCCTATGCCACCAACTAAGTCGCCTGTTAACTGGCCGATGACGGAGGAGTTACTGGTGCATGTGGATTATGCAGGGCCGCTGAACGGTGCGATTTCGGTGATAGTGGATTCGCACAGTAAGTGGATATACGCCTTGAGCTTCGCGATCGCTACGCCACCTGCCGCCGCTTCTCCGCTGCGCTTACGGAAGCAGCGCTGCGTGGGTGATAGGGGCTCATGCAGTGTTTTGGTTCTCTTTCGCATCTTTTTGCCATTCCGCGCCAGACACAGCGTGTTATGGTGTCGTCTACGAGCAAATAGTACATTTAGGGTACTTCAAAAAACAGCTGCGTCTTGGTAGATTGCTCGAACGCCAACAAGAGCTATCCGGGGACGCGGTTCTACGCACTTCTAGGCCGCTCTTACCGGCGTCGGCGACGACAGCAGCGTATAACCAGTGTCACCTCCGAATACTTCAGGGACAAGTCAATTCTTTGTCGCCTCGTTAGACCTGATACTGGCACAGTGAGAGGTGTGTTTCGTTTTGCAGCGCGGACAACGAATGCGGCTTTGTATTGAATATACATATACGTCAAAGAAAAATATGTTTTGGGGATGTGATTACCGATACCTGACAATAACTTGTGCCTTTTATGGGAATATAAGCCACGCGAATATGTTCCGAGGCTGTGGTTCGTCAAATATGTGCCCACCCACGCCTTATAACAAGGACAATGGAAAGTTAGTGAAGCTACGGAAAAATAAATGGTCCGCCAAGTCCGGAAGAAACAGACCAGCTCGTAAAAACTCAGTGCGGCTTCGGAAATCCTAAAGAGGCTGTCGAAACTTAAAGGGACACTGAAGTGAATTTGTCAAGCTCCCGTTTTTGCTTGCACTGCGTAGACTGGCTGAAATTAGAATACTTTTCATCGTTTATCCGGTTGAAAAGTCGGTAATTATTTTACAAAGCGCGAAAGAAGAAAAACTACCATGCGCGGTTTGCGGCGGTAGCACCAACTAAACGCTGTGACGACGGCAGGAGACGCACCGTAATTGGACGATGCCCAAGGTTAGCAACCAAACAAGTTTCGGTTTCGGTTCTGTAAAACAACGTGCTTGACATCCGACGGCATCGTTGGATGGGCATTCTCAATACCTCAGTAATCGTCGTCCCACGCTTCTGCCATCTTGTCGGCTGTAAAATGCATAAGATAAGCCTCCCAGGACGGCTTGGAATTGTAGCAATCACTAGCCGAGGCCTACGCAGTGGATGAACGCCCTCCGCGTCACCGCAGACGCTCAAATGCCATGCGCTTTTCCGCCATATTTGGAGCACGCCTCACTCATGCCTGTATCGTAAAAAGCGTGTTCGCACCAGGCCAAGGGTCTGTTGATTCTGGCCTGTGCCCACTGCCCGCAAGCAGTCGGTGCTTATGGCCACAGCACGCCAACGAGAACTCGCTAGCGCGCCAGTGTTAGCCCGCGCGCGTTCTGTGAACTAGTTCGTAGAACAATGAACGTTGCGGCCCCAAAAAAAGGTGAGCTCAGCACAGAAAACATCGGCGAAAAACGAAAAAGTCAACTTATAAAAAAAAAAAGAACGTACCCGCGTGGATTCTAACTTTAGGCTTGCAAAACACTTGCAGTGATATACCTAGCGCTCCAGACCACTCGGCCACGGCTTTTATTTCTTTCTTTGTTACCAGTCTTCAATACACACTTACAACACAAAAGTAACCACACTGCATTTGGTACAACACACACCGACATAAACATACCAGCCGTGCCTCCGGCTAGGATTTGTCATTTAATCATCACTTTAAAGAAATTGCCGACCTTGGAAATATAAGGCATATAATGTATAACCAGTTTACCCTTTTATTTAGTTTTAGCATTTCAATATTTCGTAGTTCAATATTTAGTTTTAGCATTTCAATATTTCGTTCAATATTTCAATAGTTCAATATTTTGAAAATAGTTTTCAACCAATCGAAAGTGATAGCAAGGCTTTGTGGAGAAAACTAAATCAAGTTATGAACAACTCACGGGTAACGAAACCGATCGATGGGCTCATTGTTGATGGAAAAAAAACCAGTGGTTAAGATTTTTCAAATGCGTTCAACACACATTTCACTAATTTGCCTATTCCATTTATCAACCATCCAACCACCACTGTAAACAATGATAGTCAGTTAAATAGCATGTTTTTAAACCCTGTTTCCGTTGAAGAAGTGCACTTCACTTTCTTAGCCCTAAACAATACAAATTGTTGCGACGCTGAAGACATACAAATCAAACCAGTAAAATTTGTAATCGACATCATAGCCCCAGTATTAACACATATTTTTAACTTAAGCTTTTGTAGAGGTATTTTCCCCCCAAAAATGCAGATAGCCAAAGTAATTGCAATCTATAAGAAGGGTGATCGTAATAACCTCGGTAACTACCGGCCTGTATCCATTTTACCCGTGTTCTCCAAAGGATTAGAAAAACTTATCCATGCTCGACTCGCTTCCTTCGCAGAAAAAACAAAAATAATAACCGAGGCGCAATATGGTTTCTGTCCTCATCGATCTACACAAATGGCTCTCCTGGACCAAAAAGAATACATACTAAAAAATATAGAAAGCAAAAAATTTGTGCTAGGAATATTTATCGACTTCACGATAGCCTTTGACTACTTAAACCGAGACCTTCTACTGGATAAACTCAGCTCTTATGGAATAAGAGGTCAATCATTACAATGAATCAAATCCTACCTATCCCACCGATTTCAGTTCGTTAAAAACAACGGGTATTCGTCAACTCTTTTGCAGACCCGGAATGGAGTACCCCAGGGCAGTGTGTTAGGACCATTTTTGTTTAACGTGTACATAAATGATATCGTGGACATTGATTCCCGAGCAAAATTTGTTATAAATGCAGACGATACTAGCATATTTATATCATCTGAAACCTGCCTTGAACTTTGTAATATAGCAAATACTATTCTATCTAAAATCGTAAAATGGACATCTGATAATGGTTTACTAATTAATGTTTCAAAAATCAAAGCAATAATATTCCACGCTAAAGCGAGAGTGGCTACACTTGGCTCAAAATTGTGTTAAGTAATTCAGAGATTGAACTTGTGAATGAGTTCAAAACCCTAGGAGTAATTTTCACAAACAATATGTCGTGGGACAAGCACATGAATCTTATATCACAAAAGCTATCATCAATAGTTGGTATATTTTATCGACATAAAGAACACCTCCCTAAAAGTATCATGCTACTGTTGTACAAATCATTGTTTCTGCCTTACTTGAATTATTGCGTGCTTGTCTGGGGTACAACCATTTCTAGCAATATACAAACATTGTGCAGGCTACAGAGGAAAGAAATTAGGATAATTACTCACTCTCCCTTTGATTTTCCGGTGCAGACTTTATTTGAAACTTTTAAAATACTGAGTGCAGAACACCTTTATAATTACTACCTATGTCAAGCATTAATCAAGGACACAAGACAACATAACTTTTTGAAAATTCTTAGCCAACTAAATAAAAATACACCGACAAAATTTAGCACACGAAATCCAGAACACTGGACTGTGCATGCATACCGAACTAATTACGCTTTGCAAACCGTAAAACACCGAATTCCTACCCTCTTAATTAAATAATTACCTAAAACAAAAGATCGATGTTAAGTGCAATGCACTTCTTAAGCGACCCTGAACCTGCGTCCACCGGCGATGTCCGCGCACGTGGAGATGGGCGCGCGCAGCCTGGCCGCTGACATGGCACATACCCACGTGGGGGATTGGCCAGGAATCTCCTCGTCTTCCTTGGCAACGGGGGGAGATGGGCGCGCGCTGCCTGGCCGCTGACATGGCACATACCCACGTGGGGGATTGGCCAAGAATCGGGCGTGAGAAGGGCTAATGCACCTGCTTAAAGGAGTACTGACACGAAATTTCAAAGCTGAGATCCGCTCTAGCAATCAAGTACAACGACAACACAAATAGGTGTCTGTGAATAAATGCATCTTTCTTTCTTTGTAGTTGTGTGTGTGTGTGCGTGATCTCTCTTTCGCGAACATTACCGAACCGCGAAATTCAACTCGTGCATTCGCACTTTCACATTCTTCCCCTCGGGGAAATGCGGGGAATTTTTTTCCAGCTAAATACTAGAAAATTGAGAAACATGTTTCTTACATACGATTCCCCATGATAACCTATTGTTGTTGTCTTTTTCCTACGCTATTGTTCGGATGCTGACCTACATTACTTTGTATGAGTGAGAATTGTATTGCGTTGTACATCGGATACGTTCGTATTTCTTTATGGATAATTAGCGCGTATATAGAAGTGGTATTACGTTGCCATGGTACGATTTACCACTACGTCAAATTATATATTGCTATGTATACTGTTTATTTCTTGTGCTTATTATTGTTCCATGTGCCCATGATTTTTGTTTGCATGACTATGTATAATATATTAACTGCTATTTTTTATTCTTATTTTGTATACTGCATATTGAAAAGTTGGTTTCGTTTTATTTTATTTTGTTCTGTTACTGTTGTTGTTGTCAGTGCTATGCCAATCGCTGTAGCCAGGAGGGGGGATAGGGCTTCTCAAGCTGCTCGCACGGCTTTTTCCCTCTCCTCCTCCATCGCCGATGGAAATTGACCCAATAAAAAAAAAGCAGCTTAGGTGACTATTTGTTGTATTGCGCTCGTGCAGTAAGCGTCCCCCCAAATTTCTACAATATCTCACGTCTAGCAATTGCATTTCTTAGACGGGAAAGCGTTCGCAGATGCGTAGTCGGGCTGCTGACCGCTGTGCTTGTTCGCCCAGCGCAAGAAAGTGCTTCCCGCACCCTAGTTTTACGCTGTACGGTAAAAGTATCAGTTGATTTTATTTCCTTAGTACCTATATTGACTTCGCTGACTCTTCTCCCGCCTTCAAGAGGCCTTATATTTTGCTACTGGCGTTCCAGTTAGCGAAGCGTCGCATGTGCGCTTGTGCAGCGCTTGTGTGAAGCGACCTTGACTTGGAGCTAGATACAGTGTACAAACTAACGAAGTAAAGAAAGGCACATTCTTCCATTCACAAACGTGTCCTGGCTTCGTTTCAACTGAGCGAACGAATTGCGACGACCCGTCGGCGACCAGCGGACGAAACGCTGGGCCCACTGACTCTGTCTGAAGGCCGGGGAGCCGTGCAGTAGCGCAGCCAATTGCCAGCTCATCTCCTCTCGACGTCACATGAAAAAGGACGCCGAAAATGGGTGAGGGTGCAGAGAGGAGGACAGCATTTTCGAATTGATTTTTCTACTAAATAAATTCGCGTAAACGTGCTCAGAGTGGTCGAAACAGGGCCTAGGGACTACGGACTACAATTTGCGCTCGTAATCCCGCAATGTTTACAAATCACTTCAGTGTCCCTTTAAAGGAGTACTGACACGAAATATTGGTGTTACGTTTTTTCGCTGGTATGCGTGCCTACCAGCCCACTAATCATAGAATGACAGATTAGACGGTAGCGCAGGGAATACATTCATTTACGGCGTGGTTTATTCGTGTCAGTTTCGGTTTTGACAAAACGAACGCCGAGCAGCCGCCATGACAGGAGGTATCACGTGACGTCACCATTCTTGCCGTATCGCTGCCGCTCTGGAAGCGCGCGCGAGCGAGCTCACGCGCGCGCCCAGACCGGCCGAGGTTTTCGCCGTCCCCACAGGCCCGGGCAGCATGACGTCAGTCCCAAAACCATGACGTGTACTCACGCCCGAGCAGAGCGCGCCAACCACAGCCAGCGCGTCGGCTTCGTCACGGGAGCCCCGGCGTCGGCAGTTTGGGGCAAGTAGCAGATGATGTCATGTCGGTCCGCTCTAGGCTTTCTCGTGCAGGCGAAGATTAAAATGGATTTTAAGTATGTTTCGCTGGACGGTTGCTATTCAAACTTGCTGGAAGATATCTCCTGATAAAAAGGAAGCGTTCTATCTCAGCTTTGAAATTTCATGTCAGTACTCCTTTACGCAAGGTAGGACTCACCGAACCAACTAGATGCGAAATGCGCTGTTATTTCACAACACATGGGGGAAGGGGGGAGCGGGGGTGACGGGGCTCAAGCAATGAGCGTTTTAGCAATAACGCACGCAAGCTGCGAGTTCACTTTCTTTTTGTTTTTCGACTGTTCGACTTCAAAGAACAGCTGATCACTCGGCGGACGCATTTTTTGAAGTATGGAGTGAGTAAGTTCTCCGACTTCAGCTTGTGCTAGATTCTGCCGGGTCGCTGTGTCGTACGACGATGTTTCGAAGAAGTGTTTAGTCGCTGACGCGGATTACTCTATTAGCCCGTCTCCGCGCTGCTCGCGAAATGTATATATAGCAGATGATAACCTCGCGACAAGGCGACCCAGCATTAATTTTTTTGTCGTGTGCGGATTCTCACGTAAGATTGTGCGTTATCCGTCGCACTTATTTTGGAGAATGTTGGTGAAATTTGTGCCTCACTGGCTTGTCAAGGGTAGTGATCAATATCTGAGGTATGAAGCATAACTGGCGGGATCAGGTATGAGTGCTCTGCTAGACTATGTAAGAACACAAAACCGATTTACATCGTAGTGTATAGCCGTAGCATGACCAACTGAAGAAACACTGCTTAAGGAGATATTGTTAGTAAATTTCGAGGCAGTGGAATACAATCAGCTCCATGTATAGACCGTTCCCTCGGGCGAGGGGGAAACGTACTCTCGCACTCAGCGGTCGCGGCACGCGGGCCGCCTTTCCCCCTCTCTGGAGTGTGCTCACCGATCACGGGGGCCTGGCGCGGCTGCTGCTTTGCCTTTGTCTACGCTTTGTAGGCATCGCGCGGGCGGGTTTACCACTAATTTACGCATTATTTTGGTGAAATGTTGCTAATAAATAAGCCAGGCTGGCAGCTTGTGAGTTGCGCACTTTAAAGCACACAAGGTTTTTGGAAATTTTGTTCTGCTGAGCTCTTTCTGTACACCTACTTTGGAGTAGTGGCAGAAAATTCTTCAACCTTCTTTCCAAACTAAAATGCGTCACTGAAACTTGCCTGTGCCGCAGATGGTATTAGTTCCATCTCCACCGTTGCTGCGGTCACATTGCGGCATACCCAGCTCCAAGTGTTACGTGGGCTGACCTTGGCGATTTTCACAGTGACTACTACCTCCCTAGGTTGCCCCTTTCCCCAGCCAATCTGAGGGGAAGGGGTGGGGCTACTGACGAGGATTCCGCCTCCCTTCTTCCCCCATCCCCGACTCGGGCAAAATAAAGTTGTTAGCTCACTCACTCCAGCCAAGAGGTTAGTGAACTACCCAAATATGATGTATCTTTGTCTTTGTCGGCAACATAAAACTAAGCAACTCAAAAGCGAATGCTTGAATTGTTTCCCAACGCGGGCGCTTAATAAGTCCTTATAAGACGCTATTTAGGAGCCGCGTTGTTTATTTCATTTATGTTGTACATTAGTTGCACGGCTAAATTGTGCTGCAGAGCAGCTTGGAATTCTAGAGAGGTGAAGTTTTGTTTACAGTTGCCCGCAGTTTTGGCTGAGGGTGAGGTGTTGATATATCGATAAGATCTAATACAAATTATGTAATATGCCAAATAGCTACTAAGTTCACCCAAAACTACCGGTATTATACCCTGCATGGATATGAAGCCAGAAGTCGGTTACACTGACACGCGCTTCTGATTTGTTGCCCAAGGGCGCGCCGAGCGTATCACACTTACATCGTTTTAACAAACACCAGTGTTTGCAGTGAAGCGATCAAAATACCCGCTATACGCTATCCCGACCCCACACACACGGAAACAACAAAAATTTTTACGAAGTATTATAAACGTATGTGCGACACGGCATCGTTTACCCACCTCGGACCACGCTACCACGAGGCGAATTTCAGCTCCACCGCGGCCCAAAAAGCCGCCAATTTAAGCCAGATCGCATAAACTGAAACTATGCAACAACTTCCCCATTTAAAGTTTACTACGGAAAAGAAGGTACGACGCGCTACCACAAAAAATTCACCGAGACGCCGCTGGCGCCTATGCGCCGCTGAGTAAACGCCCAAGCCAGCTAATCGGCCAGCTACCGGAGGGCGCTGCGCACGCAAGATGGCGGCGCCCTCGTTGGAACGTTGCCCGTTTCGCGCCGCAGGCCTGTGACACGCGCCTGGCGCTTATACGGACCGAATGTACTCCACTAAGATCGCGTCAGAAACATTTGCACTCTCGCGAATACACCGCCTTTGCGAACAGAATGACTGCTGCTAATAAATATGAATTTACAACGCAACGGTAAATCTCAGTCGTGAACATGTCGCAAAAGCAGCGGCGACAGTGGTGAGCGGGCCGGAGACTCTCACGACTGCTTTCGAAACAGGCCCCTAGGCGCTCGAGGCGTATAGGCAGTTGCCATGCCGCACGCCACAGCCGAAGCTACTATCCCAGTGCTGCGTGAGATTTTCAGCGTATTAGGCATAGTAAGGATGCTGGTAAGCGACAAAAGAACGCAATTCACACCCGACGCATCTGCCAAGTTTCAGAAAGTGCGGTCCACCGTTCGCTCTCAAACTTTTTGCTCAACACCAGGAACAAGAACGGCATTTACTTGCTTATTGAGAAAACAAGCAAAAACGATTTTCATATGCGAATACCAGGGGGCCATTTTGGCGATCTTGACCGCAGTTGTAGTGGGGTGCACCTTGAGTATCCAGAACAAAACACACGCTGCTCTGTGAAGCCTAGCGCGAACCTGCCCCGAACCGTCATCGCGTGTTTTGTTGTGGATACCCGAGGTACCGCCGCACTTTTAGAGCTCATTGACTTGCATATTCCATCTAAGCTTCTTTCTGTGAAACACTCGAAAAAATAAACCTTGGTTTGATAAACCCATAAAGGTTCTACTTAATAAGAGGGATCGTATATTCAAACGGTATAGAGAAAAGCCCGATCCACTACAATTTTCTAAGCTTCGACAACTTGGTTCCGATATCAGTGGGAAAATCACAAAAGGAAAAAAGCGGCCTTTTGACTCTCTTGGTTCTATAATTAAAGAAAATCCAAAGGAAGTTTGCAAACTAGTGAAATCAAACAGCAAAGACGATGTTGGTATCCCTCCGTTAATCCACAATAGTGCAGCTGTTACTAATGATAGAGATAAATCAAGTTGTTTTAATGATTACTTTGTTTTGGTGTATTCCACGCTAGTACCTCAACATCTTGATATGCCGGATATTGCTATTCACTACTTTGGAATAGTCAACCTTCTCCAAAAAATAAAACCACACACGGCACCAGGTCCACATCGGATACCCAATTTCGTTTTGAAACCCTGCGCATATATCTCAAGGTATCTAGAAGTACGGTATCACAAATCTCTTAAAACCTCAGAATTACCTGAAGACTGGAAGATGGGCGACATTGTTCCGATTCATGAAAGCGACCCCCGTGACATTATAGACCTATATCTTCAACATCTGTGTGTTGCGAAACCCTGGGGCACATTATTTACACTAACATCTTTACCCACCTTCAAAACAACAGCTTCTTTGTTCCTTACCAACACGGGTTTAGAGCTCGTCATTCATCCCTAACTGAGTTAGTGGAATTTACCCGCGACATATTTACATCATTTGACAAAGGTTTACAAACAGACTGCATACTATTAGATTTCCAGAAAGCGCTTGACAAAGTGTCCCATGTTCTCTTACTTCATAAGCTTTCACTTCTTGGTTTACCAAATAAAATCCTTTAGTGGCTCAAAAACTACATGACATGTCGTTTGCAAATAGTAATTAATGGCGCAGAATCAGAATACGCATGCGTATCTCCTGGCGTGCCGCAGGGTTCCGTCTTAGATCCTCTTTTATTTCTTATATATATGACATTGGTACAGGAATCGCTTCGAAAATTCGGCTCTACACAGACGATTGTGTCCTTTACATAGAAATTAATAAAGATTCCGACGGAGTAGCCTTACAGACAGACCTAAATAAACTTTCTTCATGGTGTGTCAGGTGGCTTATGTCCCTGAACATCTCCAAATGTAAGCATATTTGTTTCACCCTCAAGCGACAACCAATCCGTACACAGTATTACTTGAACGGCTCCCCATTATCAGAAACAAGTGAAGCAAAATACTTAAGTGTCACGTTTTACGCCGACCTGACGTAGAATCGTCACGTTCAGAGCATCACTTTAAAAGCAGGGCGCGTACTTATTTCATTAAACGGAACTTCAGGCATGCGCCACTAGATATCAAGAGAACACTTTACCTAAGCAACGTTCGCCCCATTGTCGAATACATGTCTCTTTTGTGGGACCCGCATACACAAATTCTTGTCAATAGCTTAAAAGCGAAATAAAAACGGGAGGCCCGATTCATTACCGGCATTTACACATTTCCAAGCAGCGTCACACAAATAGAACGGAACATATGTTGGGAAGATCTTTTACTACGCCGTGTTGTTTTCCGCCTCTCTTTCCTCCGAGATGCTGTCTTCAATCGCACACCACTAATCAAAGAGACTTATCTACAATCACCAACATAGATATCCGGGCACCGCGACCACTTACTTAAGATAAAAGAAATATGCGTGCGCCCAACCACATACCAAAACCCCTTTTTTCCCCGTACAATACGCGAATGGAACGCGCTGCCTCCTGAACTAATTGAAGTTGCTTCTGATATAACGTTCCCCATTGTTCTCCAAGAATATGTTTGTAGATAAAAATGTACCCGCCATTTGAAACTTTCTTTGCTGTTTATGCTTTGCAATGTTAGCCAGCGTGCTGTGTTAATGAATGTATCTTGTTACCTGGGCCAAATTTGTTCTTTAGTGCTTTCTCATGAGCTCTCTCAGAGTGTACCACATGTATGTTTAGTATTGTACTCACGGTCTGAAGTGTGTGGCTTACTAATTTAAACCTTGTATGTTTTCTTACAATTGGTTTTTTCCCCTTCAACCTTTCAATAAATAATGTGCACTCTTGTATTTTATGTTGATTATTTGTCCTCCCTGCTAAATTGCCCAATGGGCGAAGTAGGTATCTAAATAAACAAATAAATAATAAACACTGCCAAGACGGTCCCAGGTCTCCCGTAGACGAAAATTGTTTTATTTGTTTTCCGAAACCAGGCAAGTGGCGTTTTCGTTCTTGGTGTTAAAATATCCCAAGAAGTGCGACCTTCGTGTAAAGTTTCAGCGAGAAGGGAGGGTCGGTTTGGGAGGCAAAAAAATTAAGGACGTCCATTTGTCCATGTGACACCCTATATATTGGTCGCATGTGTATAGAAACATTCTGAACGTCCGAGCAGTGAGTTGGGAACATATAAGAAAATTTAAGTTTGCTTTTACATCATTTTAACGAGAACAGCGAGTACGAAAGTGTGGATTATTTCTCTGGCACCACCGTTCCCAACAATTTAGTGACGGCGCCTATGGTGACAGGCTTCCAAGTCCACATAAATGAATTTGGGCATTGCTACCACGTTTATTCTTTAAAAACCGGTGCGTGAATCTATAAAAGTGGATACTAACCGCGCATAGCGCAAAAGTCAAAATTTTAAAGTTGCGATAGCAAGAATGCACATTTCAAAATACTGGCAAATAATGACGCAGTGATTTTGTCTTCCACCCACTACAGATAAACCAAGACATTATTGTTGCCGTCCATAGTCAGATAATGAATTCCATTATTAACCTGGACAATGTCCCCCCATGTAAAATGTCGGTGAACTAACTTGAGCAACGTCTTATCCACGACAACAGAATCAACCGCAACCTACGATTTCCTCGCCTGCATTAAGGCCATATTACGTTTCACGTAGACTTTAAAACCATGTTTCTCTCGATTAATTCTTGCATAATTGGATACCTTTTCGTGATTGTGCACAGCTACAACGGCTCATCTACCGCTCCTATTGGAACTGTCACTTTTTTTGGCGTGGCTTAACCACAGTTCTTGCCGGTACCAAAATATTCGTGCAGTCACCATCCTGAAAAGGAGCAAACACTTGCATTCCCGACGAAACACAAGAGAGAGTGATTGATCGGGAGGAAAACTTGGGATTCCCTGTACAGTGACAGCTCACGCTCGGCTGCTCCTCTCAAGCCTAACGCCAGTGGCGCGTGCTAGACGCGCCACATGTGTTTCAAATGCATTCCAGGGGGAGACCCCCGCCGCAAACAGGCACCGCTACCGCCGCTAAGCAGCCTCCGTCGCCGACAATTCTTTTCCCAGAGGCGCATGTCTTTTTCACTGCTTCTGCCAATAAGGAAACTCACGGCGGAATACATGCACAACTAAACGGGAAAAAAGCGGAAGGCTGCGGACAAGACTGTACAGTGGTCAACGAGTCTTCTGCTGTCACAACTGGGCAGGAGCATTGCTCTGATGTGTTGTGGTATAGTGTGCTTTTCTGTTGCGGAAGCCGCACGGGCGGGAATTGCGGCAGCTGCTGCGTTTTGAACAACCAGCTCTTCATCCGCCATGTTTAACGCCAGTTCTTGAGTATTATAACTTATATTGCGCACTTGTTAGCCGCGCCGATTCCAAGAGCCATTCAGTAGGTGTCGCGTATTTCTTCATTTAGCCTTCTTAGATTTCCTTTGCTCCCCAGACGTCGGTCTAATTTCCTTGCATGTTTAAAATATATGGACTCAGAAGTGAGAATTCCTAGACATGAACTCATTCTCGTTTCCCCCCACGTGACACGTGCATGCGTGACGTCAGATATTGCCTCGTCCAATGCGAAGGTGGATTGTCCCGCGGTACTCGTCGCGAGCTGCGGAGAGGTGGTAGCGGCTGCAGCAAGGAGGTCAGTGTCGGGCTGACTGGCCCTCAAATTCAACGAGCTACGAGTCGGCGGGCCTCTCAACTCATGGGATTATTCCGACAGTATCTTGGCGGCATTTTTCAGCTATATCTCAGTTCGAACCACTTTTTCGTGCATCTGGACTCGTAGGTCATACGGGCGGTGTAGAGAAGATATTACCTGAGCACCTGCGTATGTGGTGTCAGCATGGGAGAAACACCTTTGCTCAGGTTTTTCCCCGCATATTTGCCATTTGTTGCAATTTTGTGTTGGTCGTCAATTGTTGGCACGAGTATGATAGGTTCCAACGCTAGTGCGTCGCCCGCCGTCGAGAACATGGAACCATCACCGAAAACTCTCGCCGCATCCGTTCGGCAGTGGGTGGGCGGCCTCATCCGCAACATGCCACCGTGGGTCACGCAGCGGTTTCTCGAAGCCCCGGTGTCTGCGGAGTGCTCCTTAGGTCTGCTGAAGATGATTCGTGGATTCTCCGAACTGGAACCATGGGCCCTGCGCAGTGAGTTACACGAGAAGTGCCGTTACTCTCTAAAAAAATATAAAGTGGTCATGGAATGCATGCTAACTCTGTGACCTAATGCTCATCCACGTTGTTTGATCGCTCTCGCTAGACTTCCACTACCAACGCTGGTTAATAAACAACACATATCCCATCAGCAGTGGTTTTGTTCTGCTAGAAGAGAACGCTGCTAACTGTGCACTGCTTTTAACAATTCATTGTGCGTATATAGCAGCCTGCCCTGTTCCGGAACACCCTATGCATGGCTTGCGCATGACATCATCACAGCCCTTTCTTGTGCCCCACTTGCAGCTTTTTCAGCGCTCCCAGAGATAAGAGCTTCAGATAACTGTGCAGCCTTTCGCCATGCTTATGGGTCAGAAACATGGCAGCTATGCCGATGCCAGTACAAGCCATCCATATTTATGGCAAAAGTGCGTCCCTTTCTGCAACTGTAGATTTTATATTAAATAAGCCTAACATCGCATCCTTGGGAGGAATATGGATACATAAATGCGCATTGCATTACGTGGTGTTGAAGGGACTCTGCAACACTTTCGACAAACGCTTACACTCTTTACTTCCGGTCTGGAAGCCCTGTGAAAGTTTTAGTTGTCGCCAGCACAAAGCGGCAATGCGGGATTTGCTAGTCGCATCAGATCCGTCTTCCGCTTCTTCTACTTTGCTTTTTGCGGCGTTTTTTCAAAGGAGCCAAGAAAAGAAAACAAAAGTTTCTTTTATTCGAAAGATTAGGTGTTTCATAGTACCCCAAGCACTTTCCTGGAAGCAAATGGTGCTTTATTCACTGAGAAATAAGGCAATTTAAGCCAAAATTTTAAATCTCCCGCTAAATTGCACATTTCGTGACGTGAACAATGGCGTCATACGAGCCGGTCCATGAAACAGATACTTAGTATGTCGACTCCATATAGCACCCACACGCGGGAGTCAGACAGGAACCGGAACTTGTGCCGAAACCGAGACGGCGGCCATTTTAAAAATACTAGTAAAACCTAGTGCACCCGCAGCCCTAGTCATGGAATCGCCTGATCCGGAGGACAAAACTCTCGCCGAGGAGCTCGGGCTTGCATATAACAACCTCTCACCACTTGAACGCTATATTCTTCTAAGTGCACGAGCGGCAGGAGTTGTGGGATACGCCGATGGACCGGAAAGCGACCATTCCGCTATAACCACAACAGACGAACGCCTAGCCGTCGGCACCGCTGCCTCGTCAGCCCCGTCGCGACGGGCGAATACAGGCTGGTACGTATGTGCCGTATTTTTATTACGGTTAATAATAGTTCAATTTCAGTAGCAGTATCGCTTATGCCAGTTGGCCGGTGTCGTGTATGGAAAGCCGTTCGCGCGAGCTCTCTGCTCCGACCAGAAAGATACGAGCGTCAATGCGCGGTGTGTACAGTTTTTTTTTTTCGAAGCTCAGAGCGCTTTGACGAAGTCGGCGACGAGCGCGAGCATGTCCAAGGAGTGAGCTAACGTAAGGGTCCCTGCCGTAATCACTTCGTCGGAAATGTAGCGAGCACACTCGTACGTCCTTTAGCTCCCTTTCTTCTCCGTTTGCAAAATCCACAAAACGTAGCCACTTGCTATCCCGAGGTTCGTCGTTGGGCAGCACATGAAAGGAGATCTCCTCACCGGCAGGGATGTCGCACTCCCTCGACGATTTGCCCGTACTACATGGGCATTTCACAACGCAGCAACGAAATTTCATTGTAAAGTACTCGAACAAACTGAGGTTTTCAGTGGTTGTAAACTGGAAACGAGCTCGTAACGACAGCAGCAAGCCAACACCATTCCGAAACTTCTGCGACGACTGGCACTATCTCGTCGCTGCTTGCTGTTCTTTACTCCCCTCGTTTCTATTTTTACCTTTGCTGGTTGGCAATATGACAGCCAACCTCCTGTCAAGGGATTAAGATACCAAGCAAGGTCGCGGCTGTACGTGCTGGTTCGGTTCGTTGGCTTCGAAGAGCCTCGAAACCGAAAATTCGTCTGCGCGACGGCGAGATTTCCAGATCGGCCGGCGGCAGTTTCGTACGTATTGGCGTACACGTTTGCGTGCTTGTTCGGAACTTCAACCGTTTACTCCACCGTTCTTAGTGTCATAAAAGGAATATGAAGTATATTTAACGGGCATATAGCTCACTATGCAAACTGGTAAGCCCTGCCTAACTGCGTTTGCTTTTGCCGGCCTCCGCCAATCGCAGAGCATTCTCGTGTTACATCATAGGTTCTGTTGCGGGAAATGAGCTGGTGGGTCGCATGGTCATTCCCTTATTTCCTAATTATGTAGCTTATTTGAGCGAAGTTTGTGTTAAAAGTGGTGTCAGTATGGTTCTAACGAGGCAATCTTTCGAATGAACCAAACTTGTGTTTTCTCTTCATGGCTCCTTTAAAGTGGCTGTCTAATGCGTTTATTGCTGGGGCTGAAAGAAAGCTCGCCAATTGCCGCTAAATCGCTTTAATGGCGTAATTCAAGCTCTCGATGAAGGCGAATACCAGGAAAGACAGAAAAGTCTTTTGAACAAGTTTCTAAGTTAACTGATTGCTTTAGATAAGTAATTTTGGGTTGATCCCCTATTCTAAGTACTGGATGTGTTTGATGATAACAGTCTGAAAGCCTTTAAGATTAAAAAAATGGGAAAAAAGTGTTGCAGGGTCCATTTATGTTCGGGAGAAATTGACGTTCCCTGGGTAGCCAACCGGGATTCCAGGAAAGGAGCAGCCGAAAGGCAGCGCCACAACATCAGAATGCGCCTTCTCGGCTTTACACGCGTGCAACTGTACAACTTCACAATATACCTTTCGTTGTCTCATCCAAGCCGACATATCTTCTTGGTTCGTGGCGAGACGTGAAGCTGAGACTTCGCTTGTACCTATCTTTTCGGGGAAGGACTTGACGTTTCATTTCACCACTCACCCATGTGAAAAAAGACGTAAGGTGCGAGAAGCCATTAATAATTGAGGACTCCGACATGTTCTCATCCAGTTCGCGACAACAGACCGTGGCGTGAGCAAGGGCATTCTAGTCCAGAAACTCATCCGTCATGGGGACGCTCCCGCAAGCTCTCAGGGAAACTGACAAAATCCACAGTAATGCTGTCGGCCTTAAAATATTGCTGGCGAATTTATGAACCTGGAACCACACGGGGCCTTTTTAAGTAATGTTAGTGCCGCGGAGTGGTGATACCACGGAGCTTGCGCTCCTATACTGAAGGGGCTATCTTCGAGTATGAGATGTTGTAACCTAAAGGGTAGAAACGTCAAAAGGTAGCTGTCGGTACCTTCAATTAGAAAACACGTGAAAAAAAATGCCAGCATCTCCACTCCGTGAATGATGGCGAGGGTGCGGAGTACGGGGACTCGAAATGACGTCCAAGTTGCGCCCCTAGTGCCATCCGATTTGCGCCCCCACCGCCATTCGATTTGTGCCGTGAGTTGCACCTTGATTATTCCCGAAATGAAACTGCAACTGACATATCAAATCGAATTTCGCTTGATTTTCTCTGGATGGTGGTGTGCGCACGGATGGACGCGGACGGACATTGGTAGGTCCTAAGGTGCTCCGCACCTAATACCCAAATAAGTGGTACGTGAAACAAAATGAAAACGTGTACGTGATTTTGACCATTATTGATCATCCCTGACTTCAGATTATCGAAACCGTTCAATGATATCACGAACACAAGAGGAGAGAAGGAATCCACAGCCATTTTACTCTGCGAAGATGGAAGCTGGCAAAGTTGTAGCTCTGCTGGGTTTCGCTACAGTGGGATTTTGCTACAGCGACTTTTCATTTTATCGTTATTGGCTCACGTCAGCGTTCCAAGCTGGCAAGTTGCTTTAATCAGGAATGAATTCACCGCTAGCCGACGAGGTGGAACTTGAGGTGGCATTGGCGGCGTCTGCACTTTCTGCAGCAGCGGCTTTCAGTTGTCTTAGCGCCCATTCACGCTTGTGTGCGCACCGACGCTCCTTAAATTCCCGCTCTTCTTCCTGTGAGCGGATGGCACGCTTCCATCCCCTGCTTATTTCAACTGTTGATAACGGTTCTAGGGTCTTTATCAGGCGATTTCGCAAGTTGTGAAAGAGGAATTTGGTCGTGGTGAAGCGTTTAAAACTTGTGAAAGAGGCGTCGGTGATGTCGGGGAGGAAGTAAAGAGCGGTGACGTGTAAATCGTCGCCTACGGAAGACAAACAAGAAATCCTAGCCATACACAGCTTCTCTGTACATAGCCGCGGCCCATAACCCGAACATTCGCCAACACTAGCCATGTTTAGGCAGTGGCGGCAGATTTTATGGCTGCCGCATCCGCGCCTGTACTCCCAATTCGAGTCAGTGGATCAATTGGCAACGCAAAATCCTCGGCAGTAAAGCTTGCGCGGGCAAACTCCCCAGCACCAGCAGTTGCGAAAATTCGCGCTAATCCAAAAACGGCCACAACCGCATCGTGAAATGCCTCTACTGCAGCTTCCCATTAGCTGCATACTCTCTGTAATGTCCAGCATCAAAAATGGGCGGCCGCACTTATTCGGGCTTCTCTGCAAATGTTGTCCAAAGACCAGAGTTTTTTCAGCCCCTGCACGTAACCATACCACCCATTCTTTTCTCCCTTTCCCACCCTCACACCGTTCCTGCTCCGCTTCCTTTTCCAGAATTCATTTAAACTGAAGTTTTCTCAAATTGATTAAATTTTTTCCCGTTTCCGAGCCCCGTGTGTTGGGATATATAGTTTTTATTAGCGCTTTTAAGAGCTCCAGGCGACGGGCTTTTCAGTGTATCCTTTTACATCGGCTTTCTTTGGCGCAAGTTCGACGCGTTTTTATTTCAACACGAAAATAGAATCCCAGATTTGTACTCGTTAAATGAAGTCAAGTACTCTCAATTGTGCGCCTATGTGTTGCGTTTAATATGTTTAAGTTTTGTTTTGCTGAACAATGTTGCCATTTATGAGGCATGCCACCAACTTTGCTATGGTGTAAAAGTCTGGAATATATCTATTTCTTGTACAATCATTCCATCGACTTTTGGACGGGCACTTGATTGAGGTGACGGCCCGACAGAGAGACATGGGGCATTTTCGAGTTCAAGCAGTCCATTAACGGCTATCGTGTTTTATGTGTTCGAGATATATAGACCGCTTACCTGCGTTGCCTTCTGCGTTGACCGCTTACCTTCTGTGTATTTCACGCTCTGAGTACGTTAATATAAATCGTCTATGAGATTCTTACTGCATCGCCACCACTGGTGTGGGCGGGGGAGGGGGGCGGGGGGAGGGGGTCGAGGCGCTGTGACCTCCAACCTCGAAATTTTTGAGGTGGGGGTGATTTTCAAGGCTGGAATATAACCACGAGCCATATTTGTTCGCGGTGTTCTTTTGTTGTTTTATGTTTTTATTATGAATCGTGTTATTTGGTAGTTTCCATTTGTTATTATTTGTTCCAGTCTTCATGCGTCCCCCCCCCCCTCCCGTTATTTTCTCCATTTTTTATGCGCCCCCCCCCCCCCCTTCTCCGCCGCCAAAGCAAAATGTGCGTACGCCATTGATCGTAACAGCTAATTTGCCCAGTCCGTACGGAACAGTTGTGGGTGGGTATGTTGACGTTGCCGCTCAGGAAATCAGTGATCATGAGCTTCTGTTCATGTTCACGGGTGAAACTGTCATGGTAACCGGCCACTCCTCCTAACTATATGTGCGGCGCTCTGTTGACGTCGCAGTCAAATGAGAATTCACGAAACGACCCGAGCTACTGACAATAGCTGCGGTTGTTACTGGAAAGTACACTTGAGTGGGCATGGAGTAATTGTGGGTGCATATTGCCGCGAACTATACCTCGCGTTTTGTTTACTTTTGTGTTCTATCGCTAGAGTCTGGACGCGGCCAGCAGTTTTATCAAAGTCAGAGTTGAAGCGCGCGTTTCCGCCTCTTTCTTTGTATGCCACGCAGGCTAATTAATTTGATAGGAAGATTGCATCATCTTATTGTCCTTTGAAAAGAATAGTTGTCGTTGGTTCCCAATGTTCTAGATCTCATTCGATGATTGTCAAAGAATTGACACCGAAAGATAAATGCCCGCAGGGCAAACACCGCGGCATTCGATTCGCCGACACTCGTGTGTGCACGCCACTTTGTTGACTTCTCATTCGCCGCTTGTGTATTCTTTTCAGTTCCCAGCAGAGCAAAATTTTGCTCCAATAAAGCTTTGTTTCTTGAAGACACCAACTGTCGTCTTTGTCTACGTGGCAATATAATGGGGTACGAATACTCATGTGCTGTTGACATCTCAGCCGGGGGAAATTCTCGCTAATATTGTAGTCAGGCCGACGACGCCTACTCCTGCTTTTATCGGAATGGAACATGCAAGGCTGTCGCCCTAAGATCACACCAAAATCATAAGTGATTTATGTCTGTGGAGGTGGATGAGCGGAGAAGCTTTTATGAATTTATGCAAGAGGAAGGAGAATGCTTTACTTAATTTGAACGTTGACGGCGGTAATATTTAGGAAAGACACGTATATGCGCACACGGATCTTTATATGGTGCACATTGATAGCTAATCTTCTCAAAATGCAGCCCACATGCACGCAACAAGTGTTTGAGCACTGCGGCCCAAACACAGATTCTTTTTTCTAGTCTGGTCGCCTTCTTGGCCTCGTCATTCTGCAAATTCGCACATTTCATCATAATACTGCATGGTTGTTCTGAATTCTGGTGAATTCCGGCTGCGGTGATTTCTTAGAGGTAAAGTCATTTCATTGTAGCTGCAAATAAACACCACCAAGACGGATGGGCTCACCCGGGCTTTTGTACATGATTTTGATTTGCAACGGGACTGAAAGCTGGTCTAGCTCAATACATTTCATAATGAAAAGCAAGAAACAGTGCAACTGTACAAGAAACTTGTAAAAAAGCCTGGGAATCAGAGCTTATTGCCTCTGTTGTCTGGTGAAGTTGCCAGGTTTGTCGTTTTTACTAATACCCCAATTTCCCCCTCTGGGGTAGGTACTAGAGTGTAAAACATGTTCGTAATACTACAGTTCCTACAAACTCCGGAGCTATGTTTTGTCAAGGTAAAACTGACTGTGACAAAGGAAGGAAAATTAACAGCTCACTGCACCTATAAGACACTTCCGGTCTGCCCTTTGTACAGTGGACCAATTTACGGATTCCCCGGAAATAAAATCGTTAACCTAGCGACTTGAAGATTCTTTTGAAGGATTAAACCAGTAACGAATCGACTACAGTGTAGTTGTATTGAAACCACTGTGGAAGTTCGTTGTATGAGGAAAGAAATAAACTTCGCGTATGCCAAGCGCAAGCAGCCCGGAACTCCGTATACTGGGAAGTTTTGCCGACGGCTTGTGCCGCTGTGTTCATCATCAGCAGCCTAATGGCTGTTCTGGGGCCAGCCAATATTTTTTCCCAGGGTGATACAGCGGGGAAGGAGGAGTGAGTCAACGTTGGCCGCCGATGGCAGACCCGTCACGTGTGGTAGATTTCGGGGCGCCCGGCGATGAACGAGGAAGTCGGGGTGCCGTGTAGGTTTCGGAAGCCGTGTGCCATGTTCCGGGTGGGTAATGTTTAAGCTGTGTCCGTAGGAAGAGTATGGAATGCCGCCTTATGGGTTTAGGATGCGCGAAGTATTTATAAAAGACGTCTGGGCATTCAGCACATGCCTATTGGTTCTCTATCCCGCCGATGCAGTTGTTTCTTCCATAGGGTGAAATAAAAAAAGACCATTTTTGATGGTAAGGTTCTTGGGAACGATACAAGACTAAAAGGTGAAAATAACTGCAACATAGCAAGATGAAAATACCTTGCCCTGAATTTCATCTAACATCATTAACAGTTTTTTTACGAGTAAAACAGCTATCCCGTCTTGCCACAGTGCAGGAATAAAAACAACCAATCTGCACCGAATCTACGTTCTTGACCGCAGTGGCCGACTCTACAGGCAAGGTGCCGAGCGGCGTGTTCACCGGCACGACCACTGAGCTTGGTTCTTTCGATGAGTGCCTCCAGACTGTGGTGAGGGATCAGCGGTCGGCTCGCGAAGTGGTGAGGGCCCAGTACTGCAGCCTGTACCTGCGCTTCCCCAACGACTCCTCCATCGACGAGCTTCTGCTGCCCGCTTTCCTGATGACTCACCCAAACGTATGAGCCCCAGTTCTCCATCGAAACTTTCAAAGGCAGTAAAAATCATATTTCAGTGTCTACGAACGGCGAATACTGCTTACCGTGTATTCGCCGCATAATTTGGTTATCTTATCATCATTACTGCTGCGGTTGCAAGAGAGGCTATGTTTGCGCATAGTTCTCAGAGAATACTTATCATTTCTCAATAATTTCGCGAAACTACTGCTTCACGAATCTATGACATCGCTTGGGCGCACCCATTAATGAACAAAACGATTAAATTATGCGCTGCAGTAAAAACAGACACGAAGTGCAGCGGAATAAAATACTTGAATTGATTTCAACATACAAGATTCTGTTCATTATTGATCGCACACGATGATGATCAAGTGATGTTTGCAAACTGTACTAGGTTGTTGATTTGCGCCGTACGAGAAGCGACAAAGAAAAACCTAAACAGTTTTATCAGAAGAGCGCCTTTTTATGTATAGCGAACCGAAATATCTGTTTCAATTTAGAAATAAAGAAATGAAGGAAGCTCACACTAACACGTAAGACTTGAAGGTAGCGAACATCTACGCAACCTCCACGACCATCACGAAGGTTTAAGTCCACGATTACAGCCGATTTGCTCCTCCTCCTTCGCTGCTGCAACGACCTTTACTCCACTATTGTTGCTATAAGTGTGAGCTTCTTTCATTTTTTCGGAGTTATAATCTTCGAACATCACCTTGGAGGGGCCTACGTTATGACGTGTCTTTATCGTACCGGGCAAGTGTTGCTATGGTTACTGCCAAAGCTGAAGTTCTTTTTTTTTGGGGGGGGGGGGGGGTACAATCTTGGTCAATCTCCCTAGGGAAAGCTTCGCTTGACGAACGTGCGCCGGGAACGCTGGGTGGTCATCGCGGAGCACGCACACACCAGCGCAAGGCATTTTCTTGGTTTTGTTAACTCCGGGAGGCGCGAGGCCCGCGCTGATGTGCAGGCGCTCGGCAGCTTTTGGGTATTTTTAACTGCGGACACGAAAAAGTACGATTTACTAAACTGCTTCGCTCTTAAAAACGCGGTGTTATATATTTAAGGGAAAAAAAGTTGCGTGAATAAAGTGCACCGCCCAAGTTTGTGCTTCTCATACCCAGTGTAAGTAATAACCAAATGTCTTTTTAAGGTACTGCGCCAGCCGGTACATTTTTAAAGAAGAATGAATTCTGAGCTAACTATATCTTTTCCCAGCCCCGTTTATATGCGGAAAAAATACAGCTTAGAGCTGTATAATAGGTTAGTATGATAGTGCGGTTGCGATTGTCATATAGTACGACCAACAGGGGGTTCGGGAGAGTAACGTAGGTATCAAACGATAGACGGCTGTAAAGGTATGTGAAAACTTAGTGTATCCATATGCTCGCTCCGGAAATAGAGTAATATTTGTGTAGCAGGATAGTAGGAGTTGATGGCGGAGAACAGCAGTAGTCGCACCAACTGCAAACTAGGCGAATGTTTTCGCATTTTCATTCTGGTTCAGTTTTGTTACATCAGAATTTGCTTACTGTGGAACACGATGGAAGAATTTTTATAACTGCATGAGGTGCAGTTCTGGGTGACAGCAGCTTAGTATCCTTGGAGCCGAGAAGCCAAGTACCAGGCGCCACGCACAGCAGTGCTCTCTATGATGCCTAGAAAAGAAATGAAACGGGGAAGGAATGTAGCAACCCTACGCCCCTTGTGACAGCTATTCAAGCAGCCGTATATCCCAATTACACGCCTGTTTAAGAAACCCGGGTAAAGCATGTTTGGGGTAAAACAAAGCAGTAAGCGTAACACCTGTTTCTAAGGTTCCATGTTGGGCCCAGTAAGCACTGTACGGTTACCTCCGTTATGTTTTCCGAAAGCCACTGACAGGGTGCGTGGAATTTAGCGAGAACGGCCTTCCTATCCCTGTCACAATGCTAAATCACTCATTCGGGATTTCTCTTTAGATTTGTTGTTTCTTTGTGTAGGACCTCTTTCGGGTCATGGTTAGTTGCTGTATTCATTTCGTGTAGGTTGACAGGAATGTAGTGTCGTTTTCTGTGTTATGTTAATTATTGGGAACTACAAGTAATATTTTATCCCCGAATATTTTCAACACAGTATTTATCGCATCTTTTCCTAATCCAACCGTATGCTGCCAAACCACAAGTTATTAACGCTATGTCCTAAGTGACTAACACAAATGCTTCACGAGTGAAGCTATTCTGAATTCCCCTGAGCGATGGATGCTATAGTTAGGGTATTTTAATTTTGCCCTCCAGGACGTAGGATTAAGAATTCTCCACCAACTTACATGGAAAACAGCATTCTAGTAATCGACCATCGTAAAGCTGGAAGAGTTATATGCCTGGTATTATGCCAGATAGGTTTCTTGACGGGAAGCAATAAAGCCGTTATCAAACTGTAGGATTTCAAGTAGCGCTGCACACGGGCACCGTAGGAAATAAAATTGGATCGAAGTATCCCCATACAATGGATAAACTTTTTCAGATAAGTATAAAAGCGTCCATACGCCAATCATTAAAAATACACTACAATTTCATGTCTATTGTTTTACATTTTGAGAAACAGGGCGGAATTTATAGCATGGAGCTTGCGAGCGCAGCTGCACTTGCGGAGGTATCCACAGAAGATTTGTGAAGGCAAAAAAGTAGTCGTCTTGTTTCTTTTAAGAGGGTGCTCAATCAGAGCTTGAACGTGGCCTCGCTTGCACAGGACCAAGATTATTTTCCGAAGTCTCAGAAAATGAAGCACACACCGGGCTGCATCTCTGGTGTACCACCCTAGTATTTCACGGTGCTGCAGCTCCATGGGAAGCAGCATCTACTCGTTCCAGCCCAAAAGTACTGTCCACGACGATTCCGGTTGAAGTGACCACCAAAGAGGAATCATTCAGATTCGGTGCTTTAGCACTGCATTCTAACCCCTGCTTGCATTCGCAGTTTCACAGTGGGTTGGTGTGGCCCCTCTATCTCTCAGACACGACAGTTGTACCCCCTTCCAACTTATCGAGAACGCTTGCTGCGAATATCTCACGCAGTATCGAAACAAAGGGGAGATGCTTCTGTTCCGTTCACAGATGAGTACTGTCCTGAAGTACCGCCACGAGCCGTGGCTTCCAGGCCTTCGCTGGGGCATCTGCGTCGTCTCGGACTGCAGCCAGCAAGAGTTACAAATGGTCGCCAAAGCACGTACGTTTTTTATGCCTTGGAAGATGTAAAATTGAGCCTTTTGGGGGCGCAACCAGGCGCGTTATTTACTTTGAAGATCGCTTTGATACAGTAATTTTATTTGACTAGTCCAAGTAAGCCTGTAGAGTCTAGAGGCACAGTGCACTTGAGAAAAGAGACGGAATACATGTAGAGACACGGACACATGGCTGCATGTGTCCAGTTTGAAGTTAACTGTTACGCAAAAAAAAAAGCCAATATACCAACTTGCCCGTGACTCTACGCTCGTCTATGGCCCAAGAAAAGGGGTTAACCGAACGCCTCAGCAAGTTGATCCTGGATGTGTTGTCCATGTACGTTGAAGTTGAATATAAGACTTTGGGCAAACCCTCTTTTATGTTACGTTAGGGTACAATACTGCAATGCCGAAAATAACACAGATGGCTCCACTCGAGCTTGTGTATAGGGAAGAGAGCCGACCACGAGTGTCGACGCAATGCCGCGGCCATGTAGATGGGGACGACTTCAAGGTAGACGACAGAGGATTGCTGGAACGTGCGAAAAAGACCCGTCAGCTTACTCGCGTATGTACTACGGGCCTGAAGCTCGCGAATAGGGTACGCTATAATCCTCGACCCGCCGGATTCCGGTACCATTTCAGAGATTAAGCGTGGTTTGTGACCCTACTTCAACGGCACCGCCTCATTAAAAAATTTCGGCAATAATACTTCGTACCACACGGCATTCAACGACAGGTTGATCAACTTCCCCAGGAAGTCGTTCTCGACGGTGACAGGGAGAGGGACGATGACGCACACACCTTGAGGTCAACCATGGGATTCGTCGCCTCAAGCCATACTATATATGAGAAGCGTTCTTTTGTTTGCTTACCTATTTTCATCATCGTTACGGTGAACTGGTACAAGTTTAAGACTATCGCGGACTATGCTCTGTGAATTATTTTGTTTGTGTTTTCTTCCAAGCGCCTGACTGCGCAGGGTCACCATTGCATCTCTTCAAAATGGCACGTTCGTTCCTTGTTTACAACATGGGGCAGCGCCTGATGTTTTTATACAGAGAGAGAGCCTATACTCGGGCGCATTTGCGGCCAATATTCTTTAGCGCAAATATGGGGGGGGGGGGGGGGGCGCAAAAATGAACCTTTGCGATTTTTTCCTGGGGAGGGCGGGGGGCACGGGGTACTGGAATTTGGGAATGCACGCCTTCGTACGAAACCCCAGTTTCGGAGACTCAAATGGCGGTGGTCGTAAATGCATGAACCACGGGGGTAAGCACGAGGGGGGCTGACGGGGGTGGGCTTCTCTCTCCCCCTCCGCCGCAAAAAATATTTTAAATACTGGAGGGATAAAGTGAAGGCCACTAAATCTGTCTTTTATCAATTAATCACTACGAATTGTGTCGCAAGCTGTCGCAATTTTGTGCCGCAAGCTGCGCTC